>NC_067478.1:96225637-96855075 GCF_947179515.1 Apodemus sylvaticus
ACTAAACATAAATGCTTCTATTTTCTAGGCAAGTGGGTCCACAATCATACCCAATTGGACTGCCATAGGGGGTGTCTACCTAAAAACATGTATTTTGGAGCCTTGAAGATATCTACCTTTTGCTGCAAAGGTGAAGATTTCTGTAATAAATATCATGGGCAAGTAGTGAAGAAGAATATTTACTATCAATTCATCCAGCAATAGCACTGTGTCCCCATTCCCCATTTCCTCTTCCTAGCATTTCTCACCAATTCCCTCTGAATGTTTAGCATGAAGTAAATGTCCATACAAACTATCAGTTATGTTGAGAAAAATAAAAATGTAAGAAACAGATAAAACATAAAAGTCATATAAAATTGTACCCTCCTGGCTATTCAAAAAAGGGCTGAAGGGTCATGCATTCAAAATTTATGAACTTTTCTTTGCATTTGGCTAGAGAAGCTCACCATTCTAGGCTGATGATCAACTTTGAAAGGTCTGATTTGATAAATTATGTCTATTTTTCATCAGTAATATAAGATAATATAGATACACATAAATATATTATGAAGGACATATTTAATCTTTTGTAGGAATACATATTGGGTATTACTTGCCATTTGAGGAAATATCACAGATGCCTGATTTAATTTAGACTACCTTAGATATTAATAAAATTCACCCTACTAGGAAATCCTCCCTAATCTATCAGTAACAGTAGGAGCAAGAGGAGCCATGAATCTACTTCCCAAGACTCAATGGAGAAAAGAAGGCGATCAAATCTCCACCCTTTTGGTCAAGGTTCCAAATACATGGGCGACTGTTCCAGCATAAAGTCTGAGCTCTGGCTGTACCCCAACTTGAGAAAGACAAGAAGCACTTAGCTGAAGACTGTGTGTACCTTGTGTCCTTGGTAATCAGAGAGCACTGAACTTCTCTCCACTAGGTGACAGTTTACCAATACAGTGTTGTAACTGGGATTTTTGTGAGCATCCATCAATTATCCAAACTCTTGGTGTCCCTTCCTTCGTCTGGGATGCAGACTAAGATGAATAGTGATGCAAGAAGCACATTCGTGAGAAACAAACACATAGAGTCTTGTTGTTTAGTGAAGGCAAACAAGTAAGGTTTTGTGATTTACATTGCCTAGAAGCTGTTCAAATGCAGAGAACAACACACCATGAGACCCCCCATCCTCAACTAATCTGCGTATAATGCTACACCTATTCCTAAAACTCAGGAGTCATGACACAAAATGGAAACAAAAAATGGTAATGGTGGAAGACAAGAGTGTCTGTCCCTAAGTATTATCTTCTCTATATGACAGGGAAGATGTACCCATGAAATCTCTACAGCAGTGCTGCTTCAACAAGATCTACATACTCACAACTGTAAATATATCAATATGGGTGAGGAAATAACTCAAGGTTCCATTTCTACATAAAGACCTACAGGCAACTGTGGAGAGAGAGAGAAAGAGTGAGAAAGAGACAGAGACAGAAACAGAGATAGAGGAAGACAGACAGAGACAGAAAGACAGGGACAGAGACAGAGAGCAATAGAGAGAGACAGAGAGAGACAGAAACAAACAGTTTTCTCAGTAATCTAACCTGGGATTTGTATTCAAGTGAACAACACATAATTCAAATGCATACGCAAAAAAAGTGAACTTGATATACATATATGCATATGTATACGATACTAGAAAATAAGGGCTTGTGAATTAGAAGGGTAATGAGAATGCGGAACACCAGAGAAGTTGGAGGAGGAATAAGAAGGATGAAAATGATGTCAACGTATTAAGTTTGTGAAAAATTCCCCAAATTTGTATCTTGAAATTAATAACATGCACTGTTTTATCCTTAACACTTCTTTCTGAAAATTTCCACAATTCTGGGAGTGTCAAGGATTATGTGATGGAGGAGAAACTAGAATATCCCTATGAATGTTATATAAGAGAACAGAGGGTCTCATTTGGTTACATTTCTGTGTGAGGCAAGTGTTGTCAGAAGTAACCCTGCAGTCCTGCACACACAGCAAATGCAGCTGATTCTCATAACACTGATCATCTAACGGCCAGCACAAAGCAATGCTCACAGAGTTTAATCTTGAACATTCTCCTTTCTCAATGCTTGGAGCAGACTATGGCAGACAGGATAGGAACACTGGTTTTCAACTGCTGGCTTCTGTACTCTCTCTGTTATCAAGCTTCAACAAGACCGATTCCCACCTCCTTGGAAGAAAATAGGCTTCTGTTCTTTTGCTGGTTAATGCATTTTTCTTGATACTGGACCTCATGCATCAAGCTAGACTCAAACTACAGGATGACGCTGAACCTGTGGACTTTAGGAAGAGATTACAGATTCCTCATAGGATAGGAGGTATGTCCCATCATACCTGGTTTATACAATGATAAGGATCAAGACAAGAGGCATTTGCAGGTTAAACAAGCACCCTATCACCTGAGCTACAGTTGATAGAACTGTACTCTCAAATAAAACTCTATCTCCAGACTCAAGTCTCAATAACTTCCATGTCTTACAGATATTATTTCATTAGGGGTGTTAGAATATGTTACAACTGGGGTATGGACATGACACGGTATTTTCTAACTAAACTTTTTCTATAATTTGAATGTTTCCAGTAAATATAAGCAGACTCAATCTATTGATCTCATTCTATCAGTCTCCACTGTTGCATTCATTTTACATGCATAACAGTACTCTCCAACCAAATAATCTATTTATCTCCATTCATAGTTTCCTTGTACTTCATCTCTCTCTCTCTCTCTCTCTCTCTCTCTCTCTCTCTCTCTCTCTCTCTCTCACACACACACACACACACACACACACACACACACCACACACACCCACACACACACCCCCACACACTAACGCATACACGCACACAAGTGTGCACACATTCATACACACTTAAATTGAGAGTCACATTATGGGACTTGTTTGTTTCAATGAAGATAATAAAATGCATTTCCACCAATTTTTCTGAAAATGTCATGATTTGAGTTGTTTAAGATGAATGAATTCCATTGTGTCTGTGAATATGACATTTTCTTTGTCTATTTATCACTTGATAGATTTCTAAGCTGGTATGATATCTGATCTGTTGTGAATACTAAAATAATGAAATACTGCAACAATAGTCATGGACATGCCATTGTCTCTGTGTAGTATGTTAGAACATAAGTTCTGTGTTGAGCTTCTGTCAACTATTTTTAACATCATCTAATGCTTTCTGTGGATTATCAAAACTGCCAGGAGCAAGAAATTAGATGGTTCTTTTACTTATTCATGTAATGTTAACTTAAATCCCTTGGAGGATATGCTAAAGAGTAACATAACTAAGTCTTATGATGATTCTTTTTCTAGTTTGTAAAGGATCTCATTGATGATTTTCATAGCGACTGTGTAAAATTACATTCCTATGGTGATTAAAGGTTCCTTTTCCTGGGCACACTTTGTTTTTGTCATGGAAACCTTGAGCAGGGAAACTATGAGGCAAGTAGCTCTTTTGCGGGCACACTCTCTCATGGCAGCCTGGTTGGTTGGGACTCTCCACAGACACTACAGATGATCACTAAAACCACAACTGAAGATGTGCTGAGACAACTTTCACAGCCTTATAAAGCAGAGTGGAATTCAAATAACCTGTCATACAAAGATTTCATTTGCATCCTAACCAGACAAGGAGAATCTTCTGAGCTGTCCACAGCAGAAGCCCTGTGTTTGGTACTGACTATACTATGAATGGTACTGACATGTCCATTCCTTTAGAGGAGGGATGAATTCCATGTAAAATACTGTCTAGATAAATAGATTGCCGGGTACAATTTTTCAGCACCTAGACTTCCCCTCCTGTACTGCACCCTAATGCCTCAACTCAGGCTCAATAAAAGCATTCTCATAAATATTTTCCTTGTCTAGTTTTGATTGCTCACATTAGCAAGTTTAGCTGGAAACATGGAGCGAAGAAGAGAACAAGGGCTCACTGTGTGCTTCTGATAGTAAGATCACCTGGTAGGTTGTTTTTACCATTAGCACCAAATGTAGCAAGAAAATGTGAGAGAAGAACAGAAGATATTTGATGTGTTGCCAGTGTGGGAGGAGCTTATGTTAGACCTGCTAAAGAGCTGTCTTGTACACTCTGTCTTTTGTCCTATCAGGAGTAGATTATAAATTCACTTGAGGCTGATTCATCTCTGATCATCAGCTGTTTGGCACTAACACAACAGGCTGTAAGAATCTATTCACGAGAAATAACAAACATAGTAGAGCTCGATCTCTTTCTTCTCTGCTTTGAAACTGGTACATATTCCATGCAGGTTGGTCCTTATTTGCTGTAGGAATAAAAGTAAACCCTGCTTTGTCTGTGGTGTTGGGACATGATGGTGATTGGGTCATATCTGTTAGCCAAAACATTGATACAGCTAAGCTATACAGAGATCTAATAACATGCTTTCTCTGTGAAGGGTCAGTGTGACACCTGCCTCCTCTATGCAGTCTTTATATTTGCATTTTTTTACTGCACAGTTTATACTATGTCAGTCTTACAAAAATGGGGAATGTGTTCATGAGAAGCAGACATACACCTCACAACCTCATAAAACTTGTATGTTCTACAGAACCTTGATTGTATATGAATATAAGTATGTGATCTGTGTGCTGGGGTTTCTATTTCTCCTTCAGGATTCCAAGTTCCATCTCTAGGACATTGTCCTTGAAAAATGGAGCCAACTAATACCCAGGTATGATATTCATACCTTGTGCTGGGTAAACATTTGGCTATGGTAAAGCTAAGGTATATCTTGAGTGAATGGAACTTCTCTCCATCATTGTATTCGTATATTCATCACTCCTCTGATCCCCAACATCTCTCCTATTTATGGTCTGCCTATTGTGCTTTCTATGCCATAATAAAACACCATAACCAAGAGAGCTTATAAAATAAAACATTTAATTTGGGGCTGGCCAAAGGTCCAAGGAGCAAAGTCCATGACTTTCATGGTGGAAAACATGGCCACAAAAAGAAGTCAAAAGAAGTAAAGGAGTCATGATGTGGGGACAAGAGCTGAGAACTTTCATCCCGAGTCAAAACCATGAGTCAGAGAAAAAGACAGAGACATTGAAAATAGCACTCACCTTGGAAAACTTAAAGCCCATTCCCTGTAATGATCCTCTGCCAAGAAAGACTTCCTAAATCTTCATGAATACTTCATCCAAGTATGGATCAAGTAATGAGATTCAAACCTATGAGGGCTGTTGTAATTCAAGACAAAAACCTTAAAATATCACCCCTTAAATGTGTCATTTCTCACATTCTATCCTGGTAGATTTGACTTTTCTAATGTTTGGTGAGCTTCTATCAGTCTGGAATCTCCTTCTGTGGAAAATTTTTTCTCATCCACAGGACATTTAGGTGCTTCTCAATTCTTCCTGCATCATTTGTGTCCTAGCATCTTTCATATATCGCTCTTCTTGTCACTTTATAGCATCAGGTTCTTGAGTGCTAATACTATCTTAGTCTCTACCTATCTAAATACTCATCAGTGGATCTGGATCCCAGCAAGCATTGAATAAGAGCTTTATGCATATCTACTTTAAGTGGAGAGAATGCTATGGAGCAAAATATCTAGAACCTCAAGCTTAACACTAAGTACATGTTTTTCCTGTAGCAAAGATTCTAGGAAAAGAGACTTTCTCCAGGTGTAGTTTTAGAACATCTAACACAAATACAAGCATGGATCATTACCTTTTATTGAAGAAAATTCTTTCAGTGAAACCATTCTCAAACCAAATGTACTCAGATATGAGATTGTATCCCGGGTCTCAAAATTATTTCTTTTTGTTTCTTTCTTCTGCAGATGATCACTTACTAAGTGAAGAATCTAGGTGCATGAAATTCTGTGAATTTGAAGAAAAAATTTCTGGAGGTCTAACGGTACACAAATATTGCTGTGATTTTGAAAATTTCTGCAATGATGTAGATTTACCAATCACATTGCCTTAGTGAGAACTAGTTTCAGTGGATTTCAGCAGTCATTTTCTTTTCTCCCAGTCTTACTTTCTTCCCTTAGGCTTCATCTTTTTCTCAACTGGAGATTTCTTTAAGCCTCAGATTTGTACAAATCACAAAACTCAGGGACAGACAGAAATTGCTCATTCTTGTAGAAGTATATGTGATTATATCACATAACTTTATGCATAATATTCCTCATTCGTCATCACTATTAGCAGAGTCTTGGTATACATCAACATATATATTACCTCTTTGTGGGTTGGCAATATACATGAATAGATAAAAGAAACATAGACTGTTAGGAAGAGAATGAACAGGCAAAATATCCTTTGTACAAAACAACTATTTTAGTAACATGGTTAGACTTTTCATAATTGTGATGTATACTTACAGGGAACAATTTAAAGGAGTAAAGATTGTTGAGATTTCTGATTTCAGTGCTTTGTTGTCTTGCCCCATTGTGAGGGGGCTATGGTAAACCTAAACATCAAGGCCGTGACATACCAAACTCTTTAGCTCTCAGTATACAAAAAATAGGAAAACAGAGAGTCAATTGAGGTAAGATATGGATTCCAACGAAATACACTCAGTTGCCTCCTCTTACTAAGTAGGCCCTACAGCTGAAAAGGAAGATGTCTGGCTAACCTTGTTCCCAGGAATTACAAAAATCATTGCTTAGAAATATGAGAAGACTCCATCTCAAAGAGAAAAGGTTTTATATTCATGTGCATTTTTTTCTTAGCTGTAGAAAAATTTCAACTTCTCAAAAATATTCATGTAAAAATATGTATGCAATGACCTCATTCCCCTAAAATCTCCTTTAAAAAATTAAAGTTTTTATAAAATAAAAACTAACTCACAGCACAGCTTGCTCCTGTGGCACAGAGCTTAGGTTCCAGTCCTGAGGCCTCTGGTGGTAGCCCTCAGATCTCTCCGCTTCCAGATCCAGATCAGCCTGGGCAGCAACACCACATCTCCAGGTCCTACAAGAGGCAACAGGGGCTTCCGGGCGGCCAGCGGAGAGGAATCAGTGTGCTCCGGTGAATCCAGCAGGCCCCAGCAGGAGCCTTCGGGTGTCTGCTTCGGGATCTGAACAGCCTGGGCAACAGCACCCTGTCTCCAGGCAGTGCAGGAGGTAAGCTGTGCACCAGAGGCCACCTGGGAAGGAGCAGCTTGCACTGGTGAGGCCAGCATTGACAAGACCAACTAACACCAGTGAGAACTAGATGGCAAAAGACAAACACAGGAACGTCACTAACAGAAATCAAGGCAATATGGCAACATCTGAACCCAATTCTCCTTTACCAGCATGTCCTGGATACCCCATCACACCGGTAAAACAAGATTTGGATTTAAAATCACTGGTCATGATGCTGCTACAGGAACACATGAAGGACATACTTAAAGAAATTCAGGAGAAAATGGATCAAAAGTTAGAAGCCCTTGCAAGGGAAACACAAAAATCATTGAAAGAAATCCAGGAGAATACAAAAGCCAATAATGAGGAAACACAAAAAACACTTAAAGAAATACAGGAGAACTTCGGTCAACAGGCTGAGGTCATGAAAGAGGAAACACAAACATCTCTTAAAGAATTACAGGAAAGCACAAACAAACAAGTGAAGGAGCTAAGCAAAACCATCCAGGATCTAAAATCAGAAGTAGAAACAACTAAGAAAACTCAAAGGGAGAGAACTTTGGAGATAGAAATCCTTGGGAAGAAATTAGGGGACATAGATGCAAATATCAACAACAGAATACAAGAGATAGAAGAAAGAATCTCAGATGCTGAAGATACCATAGAAACCATGGACTCAACAGTTAAAGAAAATGCAAAATGCAAAAAGCTTGTAACCCCAAATATCCAGGAAATCCAGGACACAATGAGAAGACCAAACCTAAGGATTATAGACATAGATGAGAGTGAACATTTACATCTTAAAGGGCCAGCAAATATCTTCAATAAAATTATGGAAGAAAACTTCCCTAACCTAAAGAGAGAGATGCCCATGAATATACAAGAAGCCTACAGAACTCCAAACAGACAGGACCAGAACAGAAATACTTCCCGTCACATAATAATCAAAACACCAAATGTACTAAACAAAGAAAGAATATTAAAGGCAGTAAGAGAAAAAGGCCAAGTAACATATAAAGGAAGACCGATCAGAATGACAGCAGACTTTTCACCTGAGTCTATGAAGGCTAGAAGATCCTGGGAAGATCTCCTGCAGACTCTAAGAGAACACAAATGCCAGCCAAACTACTATATCCAGCAAAACTCTCAATCACCGTAGATGGAGAAACTAAGATATTCCATGACAAAACCAAGTTTACCCAATATCTATCCACAAACCCAGCCCTACAAAGGATAATAGGAGGAAAACACCAATACAAGGAGGGAAACTTGACCTTGGAAAAAGCAAGATAGTAACCTTTCATCAAACCCAAAAGAAGTTAACCAATCAAATTTAAAAAATAACGTCAAAAATGACAGGAAGTAACAATCACTATTCCTTAATATCTCTTAACATCAATGGACTCAATGCCCCAATACAAAGACATAGACTAACTGACTGGATACGTAAACAGGACCCTACATTTTGCTGCTTACAGGAAACACACCTAAGGGTCAAAGACAAACACTACCTTAGAGGAAATGGCTGGAAGACAATTTTACAAGCAAATGGTCTCAGGAAACAAGCTGGAATTGCCATTTTAATATCAGATAAAATTGACTTTCAAATCAAAGACATCAAAAGAGACTCTGAGGGACACTTTTTGCTGGTCAAAGGAAAAATACAACAAGAAGAACTCTCAATCCTGAACATCTATGCTCCAAATGCAAGGGCACCCTCTTTCGTAAAAGAAATTTTATTGAAGCTCAAAGCACACATTGCACCTAACACAATAATTGTGGGTGATTTCAACACTGCACTTTCCTCAATGGACCGATTAGGAAAACAGAAACTAAACAGGGACACAATGAAACTAATTGAAGCTTTGGACCAATTAGATGTAAGATATATATATATATATATATATATATATATATATATATATATATATATATATATATATATATATATAACATTCTATCCTAAAGCAAAAGAATATACCCTTTTCTCAGCACCTCATGGTACCTTCTCCAAAATCGACCATATAATTGGTCACAAGACAGACCTCATATAACAACGGAAAATGAGGAAATCCAAAAAGTCATCAGATCCTACTACAAGAGCCTGTACTCAACACAACTGGAGAATCTGGAGGAAATGGACAATTTCCTTGACAGATACCAAATACCAAAATTAAATCAGGACCAAACAGATCATCTAAACAGTCCCATAATGCCTAAAGATATAGTAGGAGTTATAGAAAGTCTTCCAACCAAAAAAAGCACAGGACCAGATGGTTTCAGTGCAGAATCCTATGAGACCTTCAAAGAAGACCTAACACCAATACTCTTCAAACTATTCCACAAAATAGAAACAGAAGGAACACTACCCAATTCCTTCTACGAAGCCACAATTACACTGATAACAAAACCACACAAAGATCTAACGAAGAAAGAGAACTTCAGACCAATTTCCCTTATGAACATCAATGCAAAAATACTCAATAAAATTCTTGCCAACCGAATCCAAGAACACATCAAAACGATCATCCACCATGATCAAGTAGGCTTTATCCCGGGAATGCAGAGTTGGTTCAATATACGGAAATCTATCAATGCAATCCACTACATAAACAAACTCAAAGAAAAAAAAAACACATGGTCATTTCATTGGATGCTGAAAAAGCATTTGACAAAATTCAGCATCCTTTCATGCTTAAAGTCTTGGAAAGAACAGGAATTCAAGGCCCATACCTAAACATAGTAAAAGCAATATACAGCAAACCAGTAGCCAGCATCAAACTAAATGGAGAGAAACTTGAAGCAATCCCACTGAAATCAGGGACTAGACAAGGCTGCCCCTTTTCTCCTTATCTTTTCAATATTGTACTTGAGGTACTACCTCAGGCAATTCGACAACATAAGGAGGTCAAAGGGATACAAATTGGAAGAGAAGAAGTCAAACTATCATTATTTGCAGATGACATGATAGTCTACCTAAGTGACCCAAACACTCCACTAGAGAACTCCTACAGCTGATAAACAACTTCAGCAAAGTGGCAGGTTATAAAATCAACTCAGTGGCCTTCCTACACTCAAAGGATAAGCAGGCTGAGAAAGAAATTAGGGAAATGACCCCATTCACAATAGCCACAAACAGTATAAAGTATCTTGGAGTGACTCTTACCAAACATGTGAAAGATCTGTATGACAAGAACTTCAAGACTCTGAAGAAGGAAATGGAAGAAGACCTCAAAAAATGGGAAAACCTCCCATGATCATGGATCGGTAGAATCAATATAGTTAAAATGGCCATTTTGCCAAAAGCAATATACAGATTCAATGCAATACCCATCAAAATTCCAACTTAATTCTTCACAGAGTTAGAAAGAGCAATTATCAAATTCATCTGGAATAACAAAAAACCCAGGATAGCTAAAACTATTCTCAGCAAAAAAAAGGAAGTCTGGGGGAATCAGTATCCCTGACCTCAAGCAATACTACAGAGCAATAGTGTTAAAAACTGCATGGTATTGGTACAGTGACAGGCAGGCAGATCAATGGAACAGAATTGAAGATCCAGAAATGAACCCACACACCTATGGCCACTTGATTCTCGACAAAGAGGCCGAAAACATCCAATGGAGAAAAGATAGCCTTTTCAACAAATGGTGCTGGTTCAACTGGAGGTCAGCATGCAGAAGAATGGGAATTGATCCATCGTTGTCTCCTTGTACTAACCTCAAATCCAAATGGATCAAGGACCTCCACATAAAGCCAGACACTCTGAAGCTAATAGAAAAGAAACTGGGGAAGACCCTTGAGGAAATCGGTACAGGGAGAAAGTGTCTGAACAGAACATCAATAGTGTATGCTCTAAGATCAAGAATTGACAAATGGTACCTCATAAAATTACAAAGTTTCTGTAAGACAAAGGACACCATCAAGAGGACAAATCGGCAACCAACAAATTGGGAAAAGATCTTCACCAATCCTACATCAGATAGAGGGCTAATATCCAATATATATATATAAAGAACTCAAGAAGTTAGACTCCAGAAATCCAAACCACCCTATTAAAAAATGGGGTACAGAGTTAAACAAAGAATTCTCACCTAAAGAACTTCGGATGGCAGAGAAGCATGTTAAAAAATGTTCAACTTCTTTAGTCATTAGGGAAATGCAAATCAAAACAACCCAGAGATTTCACTTTACACCAGTCAGAATGGCTAAGATTAAAAATGCAGGAGACAGCTGGTGTTGGAGAGGGTGTGGAGAAAGAGGAACACTCCTCCACTACTGGTGGGGTTGCAAATTCGTACAACCACTCTGGAAATCAGTCTGGCGGTTCCTCTGAAAACTGGGCACCTCACTTCCAGAAGATCCTGCTGTACCACTCCTGGGCATATACCCAGAGGATTCCCCACCATGTAATAATGATACATGCTTTACTATGTTCATAGCAGCCCTATTTATAATTGCCAGATGCTGGAAAGAACCCAGGTATCCCTCAACAGAAGAGTGGATGCAAAAAATGTGGTATATCTACACAATGGAGTACTATTCAGCCATTAGAAACAATGAATTCATGAAATTCTTAGGCAAATGGATGGAGCTAGAGAACATCATACTAAGTGAGGTAACCCTGACTTAAAAGGTGAATCATGGTATGCACTCACTAATAAGTGGATATTAACCTAGAAAACTGGAATACCCAAAACATAATCCACACATCAAATGAGGTACAAGAAGAAAGGAAGAGTGGCCCCTTGTTCTGGAAAGACTCAATGAAGCAGTATTCGGCAAAGCCAGAACGGGGAAGTGGGAAGGGCTGGGTGGGAGGACAGGGGGAGAGAAGGGGGCTTGCGGGACTTTTGGGGAGTGGGGGGCTAGAAAAGGGGAAATCATTTGAAATGTAAATAAAAATATTTTGAATAAAAAAAACTAAGTGAAATATGCAATAAATTGATGTTATGAATTATTGAAACAGTCAAGACCAATTAATCTTGGTCTGCATTATCTAATAGAAATGTCTTACATATACTTTCAATGTGTTCTCTTAATGAATAACTCTTTTACTTATGAGAAACTCTCTAAATTACCAACTTCACTAGAACAAATCATTACAGAAACTCAGGTTTATTTTTCTTAGAAATTTCTTACATGTGCTTTACATAATAGTAATGTCATCTGCTATTTTCTGTATAGCAATTATTTGTACATTTTAAGGTTAGAGCTTCTTTCCTCTCTACTAATGGCATTTTTAGGTAAAATATGAATTCACCTTTACCAAAAGAGTATGACCTGAACTATATAGCTCAAAACAGATGTTTTAAAAAAGATAAATAAGGAAATACACACTGCAAAATTTGAAATTTTTCTTTTTTTAAATTTTTTTCTTTTCTTTTTTTTTAATTCAATGTATTCTTCATTTACATTTCAAATGATTTCCCCTTTTCTAGGTCCCACTCCCCGCAAGTCCCATAAGCCCTCTTCCCTCCCCCTGTTACTCCATTTACTCCTTCCCTCTTCCCTGTTCTGGTATTCCTCTATTCTGTTGCATTGAGTCTTTCCAGAACCAGGGGCCACTCCTCCATTCTTTTTGGACATCATTTAATATGTGGATTATTTCTTGGATATTCCTCCAGATTCTCCAGTTGTGTTGAGTACAGGCTTTTGTTTTAGGATCTGATGATTTTTTGAATTTCCTCTTATATCTCCCTTTTCATTTCTTTTTTTAAAATTATTTTTAATTTTATTCGATATATTTTTTATTTACATTTCAAATGATTTCCCCTTTTCTGGTTCCCCACTCCCCGAAAGTCACATAAGCCCCCTTCCCTCCCTCTGTTCTCCCACCCATCCCTTCCCATTTCCCTGTTCTGGTTTTGTCTTATACTGCTACAGTGGATCTTTCCTGAACCAGGGGCCACTCCTCCGTTCTTCTTGTACCTCATTTGAAGTGTGGATTATGTTTTGCATCTTCCAGTTTTCCAAGCTAGTATCCACTTATTAGTGAGTGCATACTATGATTGATCTTTTGAGACTGGGTTACCTCACTTAGTATGATGTTTTCCAGCTCCATCTATTTGTCTAAAATTTCATGAATTCATTGTTTCTAATGGCTGAATAGTACTCCATTGTGTAGATATACCACATTTTTTGCATCCATTCTTCTGTTGAGGGATACCTGTATTCTTTCCAGCTTCTCGCTATTATAAATATGGCTGCTATGAACATAGTGAAACATGTATCCTTATTAAATGCTGGGGAATCCTCTGGGTATATTCCCAGGAATGGTATAGCAGGATCTTTCAGAAGTGACATGCCCAGTTTTCTGAGGGACTGCCAGACTGATTTCCAGAGTGGTTGTACTAATTTGCAACCCCATCAGCAGTGGAGGAGTGTTCCTCTTTCTCCACATCCTCGACAACATCTGTTGTCTCCTGAGTTTTTAATCTTAGCCATTCTGACTGGTGTAAGGTGAAATCTCAGGGTTGTTTTGATTTGCATTTCCCTGATGACTAGTGAAGTTGAGCATTTTTAAAGATGTTTCTTCACCATCCGAAGTTCTTCAGGTGAGAATTCTTTGTTTAACTCTATACCCCATTTTTAATAGGGTTATTTGGTTTTCTGGGCTCTAACTTCTTGAGTTCTTTGTATATATTGGATATTAGCCCTCTATATGATGTAGGGTTGGTGAAGATTTTTTCCCAATTTGTTGGTTGCCGATTTGTCCTTCTGATGGTGTCCTTTGCTTTACAGAAACTTTGTAATTTTATGAGGTCCCATTTGTCAATTCTTGATCTTAGCTATTGATGTTCTGTTCAGGAACTTTCCCCCTGCACCGATGTCCTCAAGGGTCTTCCCCAGTTTCTTTTCTATTAGCTTCAGAGTGTCTGACTTTATATGGAGCTCCTTGATCCATTTAGAGTTGAGCTTAGTATGAGGAGACAAGGATGGATCAATTCGCATTCTTCTGAAAGCTGACCTCCAGTTCAACCAGCACCATTTGTTGAAAAGGCTATCTTTTTTCCATTGGATGTTTTCAGCCCCTTTGGTTTGAAGTTCTCTTTCTTTGTTGGATCCTTGTGTGGTTTTGGTATCAGCGTAATTGTGGCTTCATAGAAGGAATTGGGTAGTGTTCCTTCTATTTCTATTTTGTGGAATAGTTTGAAGAGTATTGGTGTTAGGTCTTCTTTGACGGTCTGATAAAATTCTGCACTGAAGCCATCTGGGCCTGTGCTTTTTTTGGTTGGAAGTCTTTCTATGACCCCTTCTATTTCTTTAGGGGTTTTGGGACTGTTTAGATGATCTATTTGGTCCTGATTTACTTTTGGTATTTGGTAACTGTCTAGGAAATTGTCCATTTCCTCCAGATTCTCCAGTTGTGTTGAGTATAGGCTTTTGTAGTAGGATCTGATGATTTTTTGGATTTCCTCAGTTTCTGTTGTTATATCTCCCTTTTCAGTTCTAAGTTTGTTAATTTGGATACTTTCTCTGTGCCCTTTGTTCAGTCTGGCTAAGGGTTTATCTATCTTGTTGATTTTCTCAAAGAACCAGCTCCTGGTTTTGTTGATTTTTTGTATGGTTCTCTTTGTTTCTACTTGATTGATTTCGGCCCTGAGTTTGATGATTTCCTGCCTTCTACTCCTCCTGGGCGAAATAGCTTCTTTTTGTTCCAGGGCTTTCAGGTGTGTCCTTAAGCTGCTAATGCATGCAACTCTCCATTTTCTTTTTGGAGGCACTCAGGGCTATGAGTTTTCCTCTTAGCACTGCTTTCATTGTGACCCAAAGATTTGGGTATGTTGTGCCTTCATTTTCATTAAATTCTATAAAGTCTCTGAACTCTTTCTTTATTTCTTCTTTGGCCAAGGTGTCATTGAGGAGATTATTGTTCAGCCTCCATGTGTATGTGGGCATTCTGTCGTTTTTGTTGCCATTGAAGACCACTCTTACTCCATAGTGATCTGATAGGAGGCATGGAATTAGTTTGATCTTTTTATATTTGTTGAGGACTGTCTTGTGTACAATTATATGGTCAATTTTGGAGAAGGTACCATGAGGTGCTGAGAAAAAGGTATATTCTCTTGTTTTAGAGTGGAATGCTCTATAAATATCAGTCAAGTCCAAATGGTCCAAAGCTTCAATTAGTTTTATTGTGTCCCTGTTTAGTTTCTGTTTTCCTGATCGGTCCATTGAAGAGAGTGGAGTGTTGAAGTCACCCACAATAATTGTGTTGGGTGAAATGTGTGCTTTGAGCTTTAGTAAAATTTCTTTTATGAATGAGGGTGCCCTTGCATTTGGCACATAGATCTATAGAATTGAAAGTTCTTCTTGGTGGATTTTTCCTTTGACCAGCAAGAAGTGCCCTTCTGTATCTCTTTTGATGACTTTAGGTTGAAAATCAATTTTATCTGATATTAGAATGGCTACTCCGGCTCGTTTCCTGAGACCATTGCCTTGTAAAATTGTCTTCCAGCCTTTTACCCTATTTTTGTCTTTGTCAATGAGGTGTGTTTCCTGTATGCAGCAATATGTAGGGTCTTGTTACCTTATCCAGTCTGTTAGTCTATGTCTTTTTATTGGGGGAGTTGAGACCATTGACATTAAGAGATATTAAGGAGTAGTGATTATTACTTCCTGTCATTTTCGATGTTATTATTATATTTGAGTGGTTATCTTCTTTTGGGTTTGATGAAAGAAGGTAACTATACTTTTTCCAGGGTGTCATTTCCCTCCTTGTATTGGAGTTTTCCTCCTATTATTATTTGTAGAGCTGGGTTTGTAGAAAGATATTGTGTAAATTTGGTTTTGTCATGGAATATCTTGGTTTCTCCATCTATAGTGATTGAGAGTTTTGCTGGTTATAGTAGTCTTGGCTGACATTTGTGTTCTCTTAGAGTCTGCATGAGATCTGCCCAGGATCTTCTAGCTCCCATGGTCTCTGGTGAGAAGTCTGGTGTTATTCTGATAGGTCTTCCTTTATATGTTACTTGGCCTTTCTCTCTTACTGCCTTTAATATTCTTTCTTTGTTTAGTACATTTGGGATTTTGATTATTATGTGACCGAGAGGTATTTCTGCTCAGGTCCAGTCTGTTTGGAGTTCTGTAGGCTTCTTGTATATTCATGGGCATCTCTATCTTTAAGTTGGGAAAGTTTTCTTCCATAATTTTGTTGAAGATATTTGCTGGCCCTTTAAGTTGTAAATCTTCATTCTCATCTATACCTATAATCCTTAGGTTTGGTCTTCTCATTGTGTCCTGGATTTCCTGGATGTTCTGGGATACAAGCTTTTTGCATTTTGCATTTTCTTTGACTGTTGAGTCAATAGTTTCTATGGTATCTTCGGCATCTGGGATTCTTTCTTCTATCTCTTGTATTCTGTTGTTGATATTTGCATCTATGGCCCCTGATTTCTTCTCAAGGTTTTCTATCTCCAAAGTTGTCTCCCTTTGTGATTTCTTAGTTGTTTCCACTTCTGATTTTAGATCCGGGATGGTTTTGCTTAGCTCCTTCACTTGCTTGTTTGTGTTTTCCTGTAATTCTTTAAGAGACTTTTGTGTTTCCTCTTTCATGACTTCTGCTGTTTGACTCACTTTCTCCTGCAGATCTTTAAGTGTTTTTTTTTTTTTTGTGTGTGTGTGTGTGTGTGTGTGTGTGTTTCTTCTTTATTGACTTCTCTCTCTTGAGCCTTATTCTCCTGAATTTCTTTAAGTGATTTTTGTGTTTCCATTAATCGGGTTTCTCGCTAATTCATGTTCCCCTGTATTTCTTTAAGAGATTCATTTATGTCCTTTTTGTGTTCTTCTAGCAGCATCATGAACAGTGATTTTAAATCCAAATCTTGTTTTTCTGGTGTTTTTGCATAATCAGTGCTTGCTGATGTTGGAGAGGTGGTTCAGATGCTGCTATATTGCCTAGGTTTCTGTTAGTAGCGTTCCTGCGTTTACCCTTTGCCATCTTGTTATTTCTGGCGTTAGTTGGTCTTGTCTCTGTCTGGTATCTGTGCCTCCTGTGAGGCTATATGGCTATTTCTGCAACACTGGATGGCTAGGTTTCCCCTGTTACAGATTGCTAATTCGCTGCCCTCCTCTTGGGTGTCCCTGCAGCCCTAACGTGCCTTGCCCCAGGTTGTCTGTTTGAACCAGGGTGTACCCGTTTGCTCCTTCAGTGAGTGCTGATGGTCTATGTTGCTGGGGGACCTTTTCTGAGTGCTGGTCACTCTGCTGGGCAGCCTATCTCCCACCCAGGATGGTGCACACAAGGCTAGCCTAGCTGCTGAGGCCCTGAGTCTAGGCAAAGGCCTGCCATGCTAAGGCCCAAGCAAAGTTCCCCTTGGGCTATGAGTGGTAATTGATTCTGTCAGGTGGCCAGGATGGCAGCGTGCGTGCACTCCCTGAAAGTACTGGGAGAATCTGCTGGACTAACAACCTCCTGGCTGGTTTGGCACACAGATGGCCCATGGAGCAGCCCAGGGCCTGGGGTCAGTCCAAGGCCTGTCCGTCTTAGACCCCTGCTATGTTAACCTTGGGCTATGACTCTTAGATTACTTTGCCTGCTAGGACTCTCTGGCGTCCTGTAGTCAAAATGGCGGATTGTGCGCTGGCCGGGCAATCAACCTCCTGGCCTGGTTCACACACCGATGGCCCCCTGAACAGCCCAGGGCCTGGGTGCAGGCCAACGCCCATTGGGCTTAGACCCCCATGATGTTGGCCTTGGGTTATATTTCTGTACCTCAGTCTGTCTGCTCTCTTTGGTGCCTGAGATCCAAGGTGGCGGAGAGACTCTTGTAACTGACTGGCGGGAGACGAGTTCTGATGTGGCTTCTTGGTTCCAATGCTGATGGCTCTTCTGCTGGACCAGCTGCTGCTGCTGCTGCTGCCGCTGCTGCCACTGCTGCTGCTACTGCCGCTACCGCTGCTGCTGCTGCCGCCGCTGCTGCCGCCACCCGAAATTTTTCTTAACACACAGCTATAGGTTATATTTAGATTTTTATATAGATTTCTCACTCATATAACACTCAAATGAGATAAATTTCTTGATTATAAATAGTTGAATTCAATGGCTTATAATCCTCTTGTTAGGCACCTACCAGTACTATGTATTTGCTTGAAGTTTTCATTATGCTTTTCAAATTCCATACTAGTTAAGAATGCAATTCTACCCAGAAGTCTTCTACCCAGAAGTCTGGAACCACTAGTTTCTGCAGAGGTGCCATATTCCAACATTTCATATGAATACTGTTATAGGGTAGAGGCCCAATGAAGAAGAGTTCACTTTCTGGATTGGACCTCCTTGATGAAGCACTATACTCCATTATGAATCTGAGAGCCATGTGTGCTCAGTAGTCCTGATTTTGTCAGGAGCTGGTTCTATGTCCGTGGTTCATATACCCACCTAACACCATGCAAATGTCTGTGGTCTGTGCCTTGGCCAGAAGTCATGTTGCTCTCTGTGGCCTACACTGCCATCTGAGGTCATGGTGATATCTGGGTCCTGGTTGCCACTAAGGGACATGTCTGGACGGAGGTCCTACTGCAGCCTGGGCCAGTGTTGACGTCAGTAATCCATGTTACTACCAAAGGCCATGTAGATGCCCATGGCTTCTATCATTGCCCAGGAACAGGGTGATCATATGGCAAGGCACCTCCTTGCTCTGCTACTATACTCACTTTTAGAGGTAGAATTATGTAATATAGGATTTTGTATGTGTTTTACAAGGGAAGCATAATTAGCAGATTGCCTTGAGAAGAGACTTTGTACATTAGAAAAACGGTGAGGGGTGGGAGTAGGCATGCTTATTGATTCCGGTGGCTTCCAATGCCATCTAAGGCCATGATGATGTCTAGGTTTTTGCTGCCTCTGAGGGTCGTGTCTAACTCATAGGTCCTACTGTGGCCAGGGGATATTTTCATGGTTAGTGCTTTTGACAAAATCTATGAGAAGCCCATGATCCAAGCTCCAGGTGACTATAAAAAGCAAGGAGGCTACTTTGGCAGTGATATTTATCACTACAGACTCACAATTAAGGAAGAGGAACATGGAAGGCTTCTGTGACAACTCCTACCCGAAAAGAAGTAACAACCCAAAATGGAAGCCATCAAAAAGAGCATTTAAAATGTGTTAAGGATACTGAAGAGCAAAAAACTCGATGGATTCTGGCAGGGTTCCACTTGGAGAAGGACTCAGTTTTCATTAAGGTGGGCAACTGTGAATTTATCCATGCTCCCATAGGTATATAGACAACACAAATGGACTTTTTAATCCTGTTCTGCTGGGAGATCATGAGGGTGAGTGTTAGCAGCATAGACATAGAAGGCCTGGAAGTGAGTGCCATCAGGGTGTATGAGGTGAAATTCTCCAAATAATTGATTAAAATATTATTTTTGAAAAATGCATAAGCAAATCAAAATGGACTCACCAGACCATACATATGGTGAATACATACATACATATACAAATGCATGTATGCATGCATATATACATACATACATTTGTATGGAGGAGGAACACTAGAGTAATTGGAGGAGAAAGTGGAAAGATGAAAATGATGTAGAGTACAAATATAATAATTTGTATTTTGAAATTAATAACATATAATGTTTTATCTCTGAAACACCTCTTTCTGGATATTCCCACAACTTTAAGAAAGTCAAAGAATATGTGAGGGGGCAGGGATGGGAATATCCCTCTGATTCTTGTCTGAGAGAATAAAGGTTCTCACTTGGCTACATTTCTGTGTGTGTGAGGCAAGTGTTATCAGTTAGATGGAATAATGACCCTGATTCCAGCACACACAGAGAAGTCAGCTGATCCTCAAAATGCTGGTCGTCCAAGGGCAAGCACAAAGCAATACCAGTGCTCACATTGTTTAATCTTGAACACTCTCATTCCCTCATAGTGCTGGGATCAGAGTGTGACAGACAACATAGAAACATTATTGCCAAACTAGTTGCCTCTGTTGACCAAATTTGATAACCCACACCCCCATATCATTCAAAATATAGGTTTCAGTTTTTTCTGCTGGTAAATGCATTTTGCTTGAGACTGGACCTCATGCCCCAAGCTAGATTTAAACTCTAGGAGGACCTTGCAGTCCTCAAGCTTAGATTACAGGTTCCTGGTAGGATTGGAGATGGGTATCATAATACCTGTTTTATGCAATGGTAAGGATCAAGCCGAGAGGGTTATGTATGGTGTAAAAGCACTGTACCAACTGAGCTACAGTTGGTAGATCTGTATCCCGAGGTAGAACTCTACCGAAAACTCAAGTTTCAATACAGTGAATGTGTTACAGGCATTAGGTCTTTGGGGTAATAGTATTAGTCACAACTGGGCTGTCAACATGACACCTGGCCTGGCCTGGATATTACTTTTTCTTCCTGTAGTATAGGCCATTGTTTGCAAACACAGCATGCAACAATCCTGTTGACATGTAAAATGAATGAGTCTTTTCCCTATATTTTAACAAATCACAAATCCATATTTGATAGTGATATATAAGAGTTCTCTAAGTATTTCTCAACTAACTCTTTTTATATTTTGAAATTTTTCTATTTTTTATTCGATATATTTTTTATTTACATTTCAAATGATTTCCCCTTTTCTAGCCCCCCACTCCCCAAAAGTCCCATAAGCCCCCTTCTCTCCCCCTGTCCTCCCACCCACCCCTTCCCACTTCCCCATTCTGGTTTTGCCCTATACTTCTTCACTGAGTCTTTCCAGAACAAGGGGCCACTCCTCCTTTCTTCTTGTACCTCATTCGATGTATGGATTATGTTTGGGGTATTCCAGTTTTCTAGGTTAATATCCACTTATTAGTGAGTCCATACTATGAGTCACCTTTTGAGTCTGGGTTACCTCACTTAGTATGATGTTTTCTAGCTCCATCCATTTGCCTAAGAATTTCATGAATTCATTGTTTCTAATGGCTGAATAGTACTCCATTGTGTAGATATACCACATTTTTTGCATCCACTCTTCTGTTGAGGGAAATTTTTCTAGTAAGTGTAAGTAGACTCAGTCTATTTATAATCATTCTATCAGGGTTCCACTCAGTATTCATTTCACCGGGATCTCATCTCATCTCATCTCTCTCTCTCTCTCTCTCTCTCTCTCTCTCTCTCTCTCATTAAAAGTCATATTATGTGACCTGTATTTCTACTTATTCACCCTGACAATGTCATGATTTGAATTTTTTTCTACAGATGAGTGAAATACTCTTGGGTGTATATTTTCTTTATCCATTTATCTATTGATAGATATCTAAGCTGTTCCTATGTCTGATATGTTGTCAACCTTGCACAATAAATATGGACTTATCACTATCTCAGTGGAATGATGACTTTAAGCAGTTGGAAATTATGCCCAAGAGTAGCAGCTAGGTCATAAAACAGTCCTAATTCTAGTTTGTAAAGGGCCTCCATAATGAATTCCATATGGCTGTCTATGGTTACATTCCTACCAGAATTAAAAGTCCCTTTTCCCAACATCCTGGGGAAACTTTGTTGTTTTCACTTGTTTCCTGTTGATGTGCTAAGAAGGTATATTCGTTACATTTAGGTAAAATGTTCTGTAGTTATCTGTTAGGGCCATTTGAGTCATAATGTCTTTAGTTTCCTTATTTCTCTCTTTAGTCTCGGTCTGTTTACTGATGTCAGGTGTTGAAGTCTCCCTCTATTAACTTGGGGACTCAATGTGTAATTTATGCTTTAGTAATGTTTCTTCTACAAATGTAAGTGTCCTAATATTTGGAGCATAGATATACATAGTTGAGATGTCATCTTACTGGATTTTCTTTTAATGAATGTGAAGTGTCCTTCTCCCATCTCTTACAATTAAATTTGGCTGAAAGCCTATTTTATTAGATATTATGTTGGCTTCCCCAGCTTCTTTCTTGGGTATGTTTGCTTGAAATCATTTTTCCAGGCCTTCACTCTTAGGTAATCTCCATTTTTTAATGCTGAGGTATGTTTCTTGTGTGCAGTAGAATGATGGATCATATTTATGCATCCACTCTGTTACCCTGTGTCTTTTTATTATGAACTTGAATCTAATGATATTAGGAGATATGAATCATCAAAGATTAATTCTTTTTATTTTGATATTGGGAGTGGAAGACTTAGATAGACAGAGACAGAGAAAGACGGAGGGACAGAAGGAGTGGAGAAGGTGAAGGAGAGGGAAAGAGAGACAGAGAATGCATCCCTTCTTTTGGCTTTGTTATTATGGGAGTATCAGTATTCCTGACCTCAAGCAATACTGCAGAGCAATAATGTTAAAAACTGCATGGTATTGGTACAGTGACAGGCAGGCGGATCAATGGAACAGGATTGAAGATCCAGAAATGAACCCACACACGTATGGCCACTTGATCCTCGACAAAGAGGCTGAAAACATCCAATGGAAAAAAGATAGCCTTTGCAAAAAATGGTGCTAGTTCAACTAGAGGTCAGCATGTAGAAGAATGCGAATTGATCCATCCTTGTCTCCTTGTACTAAGCTCAACTCCAAATGGATCAAGGACCTCCACATAAAGCCAGGCACACTGAAACTACTTGAAAAGAAACTGGGGAAGACCCTTGAGGACATCAGTACAGGGGGAAAGTTCCTGAACAGAACACCAATAGCTTATGCTCTAAGATCAAGAATTGACAAATGGTACCTCATAAAATTACAAAGTTTCTGTAAGGCAAAGGACACCATTAAAAGGACAAATCAGCAACCAACAAATTGCGAAAAGATCTTCACCAACCCTACATCAGATAGAGGGCTAATATCCAATATATATATATATAAAGAACTCAAGAAGTTAGACTCCAGAAAACCAAATAACCCTATTAAAAATGGAGTACAGAGTTAAAGAATTTTCACCTGAAGAACTTCGGATGGCAGAGAAGCATCTTAAAAAATGCTCAACTTCATTAGTCATTAGGGAAATGCAAATAAAAACAACCCTGAGATTTCACCTTACACCAGTCAGAATGGCTAAGATTAAAAATTCAGGAGACAGCAGATGTTGGCAAGGATATGGAGAAAGAGGAACACTCCTCCTCTGCTGGTGGGGTTGCAAATTGGTACAACCACTCTGGAAATCAGTCTGGTGGTTCCTCTGAAAACTGGGCACCTCACTTCCAGAAGATCCTGCTATTCCATTCCTGGGCATATACCCAGAGAATTCCCCAGCATGTAATAAGGATACATGTTCCACTCTATGTTCATAGCAGCCCTATTTATAATTGCCAGAAGCTGGAAAGAACCCAGGTATCCCTCAATAGAAGAGTGGATGCAAAAAATGTGGTTATACACACAATGGAGTACTATTCAGCCATTAAAAACAACGAATTTATGAAATTCTTAGGCAAATGGATGGAGCTGGAGAACATCATACTAAGTGTTGTAACCCAGACTCAAAAGATGAATCATGGTTTGCACTCACTAATAAGTGGGTGTTAACCTAGAAAACTGGAATACCCAAAACATAATCCACACATCAAATGAGGTACAAGAATAACTGAGGAGTGGTTCCTTGTTCTGTAAAGAGACAGTGAAGCAGTATAGGGCAAAACCAGAACAGGGAAGTGGGAAGGGTTGGGTGGGAGAACGGGGGGGGGGGGAAGGGGGCTGATGGGACTTTCGGGGAGTGGGGGTCCAGAAAAGGGGAAATCATTTGAAATGTAAATAAAAACATATCAATTAAAAAATTTTAAAAAAGAAAGTAATATTTCAACAAACCAAAAAATATATCGAATAAAAAAAAAAAAAAGTCTTCTTTGAAGGTCTGATAGAATTCTACACTGAATCCATCTGGTCCTGTGCTTTTTTTGGCCGGAAGGCTATCTATGACCCCTTCTATTTCTTTAGGGGTTATGGGTCTGTTTAGATGGTCTATTTGATCCTGGTTTAATTTTGGTAATTGGTATCTGTCTAAGAAAATGTTCATTTCCTCCAGATTCTCCAGTTGTGTTGAGTACAAGTTTTTGTAGTAGGATCTGATGATTTTTTGAATTTCCTCGGTTTCTGTTGTGATATCTCCATTTTCATTTCTAATTTTGTTAATTTGGATACTTTCTCTGTGCCCTTTGGTTAGTCTGGCTAAGGGTTTATGTATCTTGTTGATTTTTTCAAAGAACCAGCTTTTGGTCTTGTTGATTCTATGTATGGTACTCTTGGTTTCTACTTGATTGATTTCAGCCCAGAGTTTGATGATTTCCTGTCTTCTCCTCCTCCTGGGTGAATTAGCTTCTTCTTGTTCCAGGGTTTTCAGTTGTTCCGTTAATCTTCTAGTGTAAGCTCTCTAGAATTTCTTTTTGAAGGAACTCAAAGCTATGAGTTTTCCTCTTAGCACTGCTTTCATTGTGTCCCATAGATTTGTGTATGTTGTGCCTTCGTTTTCATTAAATTCTAAGAAATCTTTGATTTCTTTCTTTATTTCTTCCTTGACCAAGGTATCATTGAGTAGAGTATTATTCAGTTTCCATGTGTATGTAGGCTTTCTGTTGTTTTTACTGTTACTAAAGACCACTTTTACTCCATAGTGATCTGGTAGGAGGCATGGGATTATTTCAATCTTCTTATATTTGTTGAGGTCTGTCTTGTGACCAACTATATGATCTGTTTTGGAGAAGGTACCATTAGGTGCTGAGAAAAAGGTATATTCTTTTGCTTTGGGATACAAAGTTCTATATATTTATATATCTGTTAACTCCAATTGGTTCAAAGCTTCAATTAGTTTCATTGTCTCCCTGTTTAGTTTCTGTTTTCCTGATCGTTCCATTGGGGAAAGTGGAGTGATGAAGTCACCCACAATTATTGTGTTAGGTGCAATGTGTACTTTGAGCTTTAGTAAAGTTTCTTTTATGAATGAGGGCGCCCTTGTATTTGGGGCATAGATGTTCAGGATTGAGAGTTCTTCTTGTTGGATTTTTCTTTGACCAGCAAGTAGTGACCTTCCATGTCTGTTTTGATGACATTAGGTTGAAAGTCAATTTTATCTGAAATTAGAATGGCAACTCCGGCTTGTTTCCTAGGGCCATTTGCTTGTAGAATTGTCTTCCAGCCTTTTACTCTAAGGTAGTTTTTGTCTTTGACATTGAGGTGTGTTTCCTGCAAGCAGCAAAATGTAGGGTACTGTTTACGTAACCAGTCTGTTAGTCTATGTCTTTCTATTGGGGAATTGAGTCCATTGATGTTAAGAGATATCAAGGAGTAGTTGTTATTGCTTCCTAACATTTTTGATTTTAATTTTATACGTGTGTGCTTATCCTCTTTGGGTTTGATGAAAGAAGCTTAATATCCTGCTCTTTCCAGGGTATAGTTTCCCTCGTTGTACTGGTGCTTTCCCCCTATTATCATTTAAAGAAGACTTAACACCAATACTCTTCAAACTTTTCCACCAAATAGAAACAGAAGGAACACTACCCAACTCCTTCTTCGAAGCCACTATTACGCTGATACAAAAACCACACAAAGATCCAACTAAGAAAGAGAATTTCAGGCCAATTTTCCTTATGAATATCGATGCAAAATACTAAATAAAAGTCTTGCCCAACGAATCCAAGAACACATCAAAACGATTATCCACCATGATCAAGTAGGCTTCATCCCAGGGATGCAGGGATGGTTCAATATAAGGAAATCCATAAATGCTATCCACTACATAAACAAAATCAAAGAAAAAAAACCACATGATCATTTCATTAGATGCTGAAAAATCATTTGACAAAATTCAGCATCCTTTCATGCTAAAAGTCTTGGAAAGGACAGGAATTCAAGGCCCATATCTAAACATAGTAAAAGCAATATACAGCAAACCAGTAGCCAACATCAAACTAAATGGAGAGAAAATTGAAGCAATCCCACTAAAATCAGGGACTAAACAAGGCTGCCCCCTCTCTCCATATAGTTTCAATATAGTTCTTGAAGTCCTAGCTAGAGCAATTAGACAACAGAAGGAAGTCAAAGGGATACAAATTGGAAAGGAAGAAGTCAAATTATCACTATTTGCAGATGATATGATCGTATACTTAAGTGACCCTAAAAACTCTACTAGAGAACTCCTACAGCTGATAAACAACTTCAGCAAAGTGGCTGGCTACAAAATCAACGAAAACAAATCAGTAGCCTTTATATATTCAAAGGATAAGCAGACCGAGAAAGAAATTAGGGAAATGACCCCCTACACAATAGCTACAAACAGCATAAATTATCTTGGGGTGACTCTAACCAAACAAGTGAAAGACCTATATGACAAGAACTTCAGATCTCTGAAGAAGGAAATCGAAGAAGATCTCAGAAAATGGAAAAATCTTCCATGCTTGTGGATTGGCAGGATTAATATAGTTAAAATGGCCATCTTGCCAAAGGCAATCTACAGATTCAATGCTATTCCCATAAAAATCCCAACCCAGTTCTTCATAGAGCTAGAAAGAGCAATTCTCAATTTCATCCGGAATAACAAAAAACCCAGGATATCTAAAACTATTAACAACAGTAAAAGAACTTCAGGGGGATTCAAAATCCCAGACTTTAAACTCTACTACGGAGCAATAGTGATAAAAACTGCATGGTATTGGTACAATATCAGGCAAGCGGATCAATGGAATAGGATTGAAGACCCAGAAATGAACCAACACACCTATTGTCACTTGGTCTTCGACAAAGGGGCTGAAAGCATCCAGTGGAAAAAAGATAGTCTTTTCAACAAATGGTGCTGGTTCAATTTGAGGTCAGCATGCAGAAGAATGCGCATCGATCCATTCTTATCTCCTGTACCAAGATGAACTCCAAATGGATCAAGGACCTCCACATAAAATCTGACACACTGAAACTAATTGAAAAAAAACTGGGGAAGACCCTGTAGGACATGGGCACAGGGGAAAAGTTCCTGAATAGAACACCAATAGCTTATGCTCTAAGATCAAGAATTGACAAATGGGACCTCATAAAACTACAAAGTTTCTGTAAGGCAAAGGACACTGTCAAAAGGACAAAATGTCAACCAACAGACTGGGAAAGGATCTTCATCAACCCTAAATCCAACAGAGGGCTAATATCTAATATATACAAAGAACTCAAGAAAGTAGAACCCAGAGATCCAAATAACCCCATTAAAAAGTGGGGTACTGAGCTAAACAAAGAATTTTCACATGAAGAACTTCAGGGAGCTGAGAAACACCTTAAGAAATGTTTAACATCATTAATCATTAGGGAAATGCAAATCAAAACAACCCTGAGATTTCACCTCACACCAGTCAGAATGGCTAAGGTCAAAAACTCAGGAGACAGCAGGTGTTGGCGAGGATGTGGAGAAAGAGGAACACTCCTCCACTGCTGGTGGGATTGCAAGATGGTGCAACCACTTTTGAAATCAGTCTGGTGGTTCCTCAGAAAACTGGGCATGTCACTTCGTGAGGACCCTGTTATACCACTACTGGGCATATATCCAGAGGATTCTTCAGCATGCAATAAGGACACATGCTCCAATATGTTCATAGCAGCCCTATTTGTAGTAGCCAGAAGCTGGAAAGGACCTAGATGTCCTTCAACGGAGGAATGGATACAAAAAATGTGGTATATTTACACAATGTAGTACTATTCAGCCATTAGAAACAATGAATTCATGAAATTCTTAGACAAATGGATGGAGCTGGAGAACATCATACTAAGTGAGGTAACCCAGTCTCAAAAGATCAATCATGGTATGCACTCACTGATAAGTGGATATTAACCTAGAAACTTTGAATACCCAGGACGTAATCCACAAATTAAATGATGTCCAAAAAGAATGGAGGAGTGGCCCCTGGTTCTGGAAAGACTCAGTGCAAAAGTATAGGGGAATTCCAGAACAGGGAAGTTGGCAGGGGTGGATGGAAGAATCAGGGGACGGAAGAGGGCTTATGGGACTTGCGGTGTGTGGGGACCCAGAAAAGGGGAAATCATTTGCAATGTAAATAAAAGAAAAGAAAAGAAAAGAAAAGAAAAGAAAAGAAAAGAAAAGAAAAGAAAAGAAAAGAAAAGAAAAGAAAAGAAAAGAAAGCTCACCTTAAGAAAGGCTTGGTACTATGCTGGGATCTCAAACACCCTCTGTATTCACCAACTGAATAATAAAGAATTTATCTTGCCTTCAAAAAAAGAAATTATATTTTTCTTTTGGTTTTGCTATTATGAAATTATTTATTTCCTGAGTTATCGAAGGTGTAGTTAGTCTGTTTAGATGGAAGTTCCCTCTAGTATCTTCTGTCAGATGGGATTTGTGCATAGATATTGTTTAAATTTGGTTTTGTCATGGAATATCTTGGCTTTCTCATCTATGGTGATTGAAAGTTTGCTGGCAATAGTAGTCTGAGTTGTCCTTGGTTTCTTATAGACTGCAAGATATATCCCTTGGCCCTTCTGGTTTTTAGAGTCTCTGATAAGAAGTCAGATGTAATTTTGATAGGACTGCCTTTATATATAACTTAACCTTTTTTCCTTTATAGACTTTAACATTCTTTCCTTATTCTGCACATTTACAGTTTTGATTATTATGTGGCTGTAATGTTTTCTATTCTGCACCAATCTATTGGTTGTTCTGTAAGTTTCTTTTTCCCCAATTTTTTATTACATAGTTTCTTCATTTATACTTCAAATGTTATCCCATTTCCTCTTTTTCCCTACAAAATCCCCATATCCCATGCCCCTCCCCATCCTCACCAATCCACCCATTCTCACCTCTCTATATTGGCTTTCCCTTACAGTCTGGCAATGAATCTCACAGGACCAAGGGCCTCTCTCTCAATGATGTATGACAAGGCCATCCTTTGTGATATATATGGCTAGAGCCATGGGCCACTCCATGTGTACTGTTTGGTTGATGGTTTAGTCCCTGTGAGTACTAGGGATACTGGTTGGTTCATATTGTTGTTCCTCCTATGGGGCTGCAAACACCTTCTGCTCCTTGACTCCTTTCTCTAGCTCCTCCACTGGAGACTCTGTGCTCAGCCCAATGGTTGGTTGAGAGCAACCACTACTGTATTTGTCAGGCACTGGCAGAGCCTCTCAGGAGACAACTATATCAGGCTCCTGTCAGCAAGCAGTTGTTGGTATCCACAATAGTGTCTGGGTTTGGTGATTGTACATGGGATAGATCCCCAGGGGGAGCAGACTCTGGATGGTCTTTCCTTCAGTCTTGGCTACACACTATGGTCTTCCTTCTTGAGCTTCATGTGGGTTGTAAATTATATTTGGGTACTCTGAGCTTTTGGGTAAATATCTACTTATGAGTGAGTGAACGCCATATGTGTTCTTTTGTGATTGGATTACCTCACTCAAGGTGATATGTACTAATTCCATCTATTTGCCTAAGAATTTCATGAACTCATTGTTTTTAATAGCTGAGTAGTACTCCATTGAGTGTACCACATTTTCTGTATCCATTCCTCTGTTGAGGGACATCTAGGTTCTCTCTAGTTTCTGGTTAATAAAAATAAGGCCACTGTGAACATAGTGGAGCATGTGTCCTTACTATAGGTTGGAGCATCTTCTGGGTATATGCCTAGGAGTGGTATAGCTGTATCCTTGGGTAGTACAACGTCCAATTTTCTGAGGAAACACCACACTGATTTCCAGAGTGAATGTACCAGATTGATATCCCACTAACAACAGAGGAGTGTTCTTACTCCACATCCTTGCCAGCATTTGATAACATCTGTGTTTTTTATCTTAAGTCATTCTGACTGGTATGAGATGGAATCTCAGGGTTGTTTTAATTTGCATTTCTCTATGACTAAGGATATTGAACATGACTTTAGGTGCTTCTCAGTCATTAGATATTCCTCAGTTGAGACTTCTGTTTAGTTCTGTATCCAATTTTTAATACACTTATTTGGCTCTCTGGAGTCTAACTTCTTGACTTCTTTTCATTTATTGGGTTTTAGCCCTCTGCCACATGTAGAGTTGGTAAAGATCTTTTCCCAATATGCTGGTTGCCATTTGGTACGATTGACAGTCTCCTTTGTCTTACAGAAACTTTGTAATTTTATGAGGTCCCATTTGTCAATTCTTGATCTTAGAGTATAACCTATTGGTGTTCTGTTCAGGAATTTTCCCCCGTGCCAATGTGCTTGAGGCTATTTCCTACTTTCTTTTCTATTAGTTTCAGTGTGTCTACGTGGAGTTCTTTGATCTACTTGGACTTAGTTTTGTACAAGGAAATAAGAATGGATCAATTTTCATTACTCTGCATGCTGTCAGTTGAACAAGCACCATTTGCTGAAAAGGCTGTCTTTTTTCCACTGGATAGTTTTAGCTCCCTTGTCAAAGATCAAGTAATCATAGGTGTGTGGGTTCATTTCTGGATCTTCAGTTCTATTTCATTGATCTACCTGCCTGGTACTTTACCAATACCATACAGTTTTTAACAGTATTGCTCTATAACATAGCTTGAGGACTGTCATGCTGAGTCCCCCAGATGTTCTTTTATTGTTGAGAATAGTTTTAGCTATCCTGAAATTTTCTTATTCAATATTAATTTGGTAATTGTTCTTTCTAACTCTATGAAGAATTGAGTTGGAATTTTGAGGGGGATTGCATTGAAGCTGTATATTACTTTTGGCAAGATGGCCATTTTACTATATTAATTCTACTGATCCATGCATGGGAGATCTTTCCATCTTCTGAGGTCTTTTGAGATTTCATTCTTCAGAGACTTGAAATTCTTGTACAGATCTATCACTTGTTTGGTAGAAGTCACACCAAAATACTTTATGCTGTTTTTGACAATTGTGAAGGGTGACATTTACAAATTTCTTTCTCAGTCTATTTATTCTTTGAGTAAAAGAAGGCTACTGATTTGTTTGATTTAATTTTATATCTGGCCACTTTGCTGAAGGTGTTTATCAGCTGTATGCATTTTCTGGTAGATTTTTTGGGTTCACTTAAGTGTATGATCATATCATCTGCAAATATTGATATTTTGACTACTTTTCCAACTTGTATCCATTTGACCTCCTTTTGTTGTCTGATTGATCTAGCTAGTACTTCAAGTACTATATTGAATACATATTGAGAGAGAGCACAGCATTGTATAGTCCCAAATTTTTGTGGAAATGCTTCAAGTTTCTCTACATTTAGTTTGATGTGGGCTACTGGTTTGCTGTATATTGCTTTTGCTATGATTAGGTATGAACCGAGAATTTCTGATATTCCCAATAATTTTAGCATGAAGGGATGCCGAATTTTGTTAAATGTTTTTTCAGCATCTAGTGAAATGACCATGTTTTTTTTCCCCTTTGGGTTTGTTTATGCAGTTGATTACATTAATGGATTCCTGTATATTGAATTATCCCTGCATCCCTGAGATGAATCCTACTTGATCATGGTGAATGATTGTTTTTATGTGTTCCTGAATTTAGTAGGCAAGAATTTTACTGAGTATTTTGATATCAATATTCATAGTGGAAATTAGTCTGAATTTCTCTTTCTTTGTTGGATCTCTGTGTGGTTTTAATTGTTGCTTTATATATAACAAGTTGGATAAAGTTCCTTCCATTTCTATTTTATGGAATAGTTTGAAGAGTATATTGGTATTGCATCTTCTTTGAAGGTCTAATAGAATTCTACACAAAAACATCTACTCCTGTGCTTTTTTTTATTTTGGTTGGGAGACTTTCAATAACTGCTTCTATTTCTTTAGGGGTTATGGGAGTGTTTAGGTGGTTTATGTGATCCTGACTTATCTTTGGTATTTGGTATCTGTCTAGAGAAATTGACCATTTTATCCAGATTTTCCAATTATGTTAAATATAGACTCTCATAGTAGGATCTGATGAATTTTTTTAATTTCCTCGGGTTCTGTTGTTATATCTACCTTTTCGTTTCAGATTTTGTTAATTTGGATGTCTCTGTGCCCTCTGGTTAGCCTATCTAAGAGTATATATAATTTACTGATTTTTCTCAAGGAACCAGCTCCTGGTTTTATTACTTCTATACTTGTTTTTGTTTCTACTTGGTTGATTTCAGCAGTGAATTTGATTATTTCCTGCCATCTACTCCTCTTGGTGCATTAGCTTCCTTTTGTTCTAGAGCTTTTGTGCGTGCTGTTAAGCAGCTAGTGTATGCTATCTCCAGCTTCTTTTTGGAAGTACTCAGAGCTATGAGTTTTCCTCTTAGCACTCCTTTCATTGTGTCCCATAAGTTTAGATATGCCGTGCCATCATTTTCATGAAATTGTAAAATGCCTTTGATTTTTTATTTATTTCTAGTTTGACCAAGTCTTCATTGAGTAAAATAGTGTTCGTCTTTCATGTGCTTTGGGCTTTCTGTTGTTTTTGTTGTTTTTGAAATCAAAACCCCAAATGTATTAAACAAAGAAAGACTATTGAAGGCAGTAAGAGAAAAAGGCCCAGTAACATATAAAGGAAGACCTATCAGAATCACACCAGACTTCTCACCAGAGACCATGAAAGCTAGAAGATCCTGGGCAGATCTCATGTAGACTCTAAGAGAACACAAATGTCAGCCAAGACTACTATACCCAGCAAAACTCTCAATCACTATAGATGGAGAAACCAAGATATTCCATGACAAAACCAAATTTACAGAATACCTTTCCACAAACCCAGCCCTACAAAGAATAACAGGAGGAAAACTCCAATACAAGGAGGGAAATTACACCCTAGAAAAAGCAAGATAGTAACCTTCTTTCATCAAACCCAAAAGAAGATAACCACTCAAATATAAAAATAACATCAAAAATGACAGGAAGTAATAATAACTATTCCTTAATTTCTCTTAACATCAATGGACTCAATTCCCCAATAAAAAGACACAGACTAGCAGACTGAATAAGGAAACAGGACCCTACATTTTGCTGCATACAGGAAACACACCTCAATGTCAAAGGCAAAAACTACCTTAGAGTAAAAGGCTGGAAGAAAATTTTACACACCGATGGTCTCAGGAAACGAGCTGGAGTAGCCATTCTAATATCAGATAAAATTGACTTTCAACCTAAAGTCATCAAAAGAGACATGGAAGGACACTTATTGATGGTCAAAGGAAAAATTCACCAAGAAGAACTCTCAATTCTGAACATCTATGCGCCAAATACAAGGACATTTTCAATCATAAAAGAAACTCGACATTGCACCTAACACAATAATTGTGGGGGACTTCAAAACTCCACTCTCCTTAATGGACCAATCAGGAAAACAGAAACTAAACAGGGACACAGTAAAACTAATTGAAGCTTTGGACCAATCGGATTTAACTGATATTTATAGAACATTTCACCCCAAAGCAAAAGAATATACCCTTTTCTCAGCACCTCACTGCACGTTCTTCAAAATCAACCATATAATGACGTCACAAGACAGACCTCAACAATAGATCGAATTAATCCCATGTCTCCCATCAGATCACTATGGAGTAAGAGTGGTCTTGGGCTGGAGAGATGGCTCAGCGGTTAAGAGCACTGACTGTTCTTCCAGAGGTCCTGAGTTCAATTCCCAGCAACCACATAGTGGCTCACAACCATCTGTAATGGGGTCCAATGCACTCTTCTGGGAGTGTGTCTGAAGACAGTTGCAGTGTGCTCATATAAATAAAAAATAAATAAATCTTTAAAAAATGCTTATAAAAAAAGAGTGGTCTTCAATAGCAACAAAAACAACAGAAACCCCACATAAACATGGAGGGTGAAAAATACTCTACTCAGTGATACCGTGGCCAAAGAAGAAATAAAGAAATAAGTCAGAGACTTTCTAGAATTTAATGAAAATGAAGGCACAACATGCCCAAATCTCTGGGACACAATGAAAGCAGTGCTAAAAGGAAAACTCATAGCCCTGAGTGCCTCCAATAAGAAACGGGAGAGAGCATACACTAGCAGCTTAATGGCACATGTGTAAGTTCTAGAACAAAAAGAAGATAATTCACCCAGGAGTAGAAGAAAGGAAATCATCAAACTCAAGGCTGAAATCAATCAAGTGGAAGCAAAGAGAACCATACAAAGAATCAAGAAATCCAGGAGCTGGTTCTTTGAGAAAATCAACAAGATAGATAAACCCTTAACCAGACTGATCAAAGGGCAGAGAGAAAGTATCCAAATTAAGAACATTAGAAATGAAAAGGGGGATATAACAACAGAAACTGAGGAAATTCAAAAAATCATCAGAACCTACTACAAAGGCCTATACTCAACACAACTGGAGAATCTGGAGGAAATGGACAATTTCCTAGACAGATACCAAATATTGAAATTAAATCAGGACAAAATAGATCATCTAAACAATTCCATAACTACTAAAGAAATAGAAGGGGTCATAGAAAGTCTTCCAACCAAAAAAAGCACAGGACCAGATGGTTTCTGTGCAGAATTCTGTCAGACCTTCAAAGAAGACCTAACACCAATACTCTTCAAACTATTCCACAAAATTGAAACAGAAGGAATACTACCCAATTCCTCTTACTAAGCCACTTTTACGCTGATACCAAAACCACACAAAGATCCAACAAAGAAAAATAACTTCCGACTAATTTCCCTTATGAATATCGATGCAAAAATACTCAATAAAATTCTTGCCAACCGAATCCAAGAACACATCAAAATGATCACCCACCATGATCAAGTAGGCTTTTTTCCAGGGATGCAGGGATGGTTCTATATATGGAAATCCATCAATGCAATCCACTACATAAACAAACTCAAAGAAAGAAACCACATCATCACATCATCATTTTATTGGATGCTGAAAAAGCATTTGACAAAATTCAGCATTCTTTCATGCTTAAAGTCTTGGAAAGTACAGGAATTCAAGGTCCATACCTAAACATAGTAAAAGCTATATATAGCAAACCGGTAGCCAGCCTTAAACTAAATGGAGAGAAACTTGAAGTAATCCCACTAAATCAGGGACTAGACAAGGCTACCTCTTTCTCCTTATCTTTTCAATATTGTACTTGAGGTACTAGCTAGGGCAATTAGACAACATAAGGAGGTCAAAGGGATACAAATTGGAAAGGACAAAGTTAAACTATCACTATTTGCAGATGATATGATAGTCTACCTCAGTGACCCAAAAAACTCCACTAGAGAAATCCTGCAGTTGGTGAACAACTTCAGCAAAGTGGAAGGTTATAAAATCAACTCAAGCAAATCAGTAGCCTTCTTATACTCAAAGGATAAGCAGGTTGAGAAAGAAATTAGGGAAATCACCCCCTTCACAATAGGCACAAACAGTATAAAGTACCTTGGTGTGACTATGACCAAACAAGTGAAAGATCTGTATGACGAGAACTTTAAGTCTCTGAAGAAGGAAATGGAAGAAGACCTCAGAAAATGGAAAAATCTCCAATGCTCATGGATTGGCAGGATTAATATAGTTAAAATGGCCATTTTGTCAAAAGCAATATACCGATTCAACACAATATCCATCAAAATACCAACTCAGTTCTACATAGAGTTAGAAAGATAAATTCTCAAATTCATCTGGAATAACAAAAAACCCAGGATAGCTAAAACTATTCTCAACAACAAAAGAAATACTGGGGGAGTCAGTATCCTAGATCTCAAGCAATACTACAGAGGAAAACTGGTTTTTTTTATTCAAAATATTTTTTATTTACATTTCAAACGATTTCCCCTTTTCTAGACCCCCACTCCCGAAAGTTCCATCAGCCCTCTTCTCCCTCCCCCTGTTTTCCAACACAACCCTTCCCAGTTCCCTGTTCTGGGGTTGCCCTATACTGCTTCGCTGAGTCTTCCCAGAACAAGGGGCCATTCCTCCATTCTTCTGGTACCTCATTTGAAGTATGGATTATATTTTTGGTATTCCAGTTTTCTAGGATAATATCCACTTACGAGTGAGTGCTTACCATGATTCATCTTTTGAGTCTGGGTTACCTCACTTAGTATGATGTTCTCCAGCTCCATCCATTTGCCTAAGAATTTCATGAATTCATTGTTTCTAATGGATGGATAGTACTCCATTGTGTAGATATACCACATTTTTTTGCATCCACTCTTCTGTTGAGGGATACCCGGGTACTTTCCAGCTTCTGTCAATTATAAATGGGGCTGCTATGAACATAGTGGAACATGTATCCTTATTACATTCTGGGGAATCCTCTGGGTATATGCCCAGGAGTGGTATAGCAGGATCTTCTGGAAGTGAGGTGCCCAGTTTTTGGAGGAACCGCCAGACTTATTTCTAGAGTGGTTTTACCAATTTGCAACCCTACCAGCAGTGGAGGAGTGTTCCTCTTTCTCCACATCCTCGCCAACACCTGCTGTCTCCTGAATTTTTAATCTTAGCCATTCTGACTGGTGTATGGTGAAATCTCAGGGTTGTTTTGATTTGTATTTCCCTAATGACTAATGAAGTTGAGCATTTTTTAAGATGCTTCTCTGCCATCCGAAGTTCTTCAGGTGAAAACTCTTTCTTTAACTCTGTACACCATTTTTTAATAGGGTTATTTGGTTTTCTGGAGTCTAACTTCTTGAGTTCTTTATATATACTGGATATCAGCCCTCTATCTGATGTAGGGTTGGTTAAGATCTTTTCCCAATTTGTTGGTTGCCGATTTGCCCTTTTGATGGTGTCCTTTGTCTTACAGAAACGTTGTAATTTTATGAGGTCCCATTTGTCAATTCTTGATCTTAGAGCATAAGCTATTGTTGTTCTGTTCAGGAACTTTCCCCCTGTACCGATGTCCTCAAGGGTCTTCCCCAGTTTCTTTTCTATTAGCTTCAGAGTGTCTGGCTTTATGTGTATGTCCTTGATCCATTTGGAGTTGAGCTTAGTACAAGGAGACAGGCATACTGTTAAAAACTGCAATGGAATAGGATTGAAGACACAGAAATGAACCCACACACCTATGACCACTTGATCCTCAATGAAGGGGCAGTAAACATCCAGTTGAAAAAAGATCACCTTTTCAACAAATGGTATTGGTACAACTGGAGGTCAGCATGCAGAAGAATGCGAAATGATCCATCCTTATCTCCTGGTATTAAGCTCAACTCCAAATGGATCAAGGACTTCCACATAAAGCCAGACACTCTGAAGCTAATAGAAAAGAAACTGGGGAAGACCCCTTAGGACATCGGTACAGGCAGAAAGTTCCTGAACACTACATCAATAGCTTATGCTCTAAGATCAAGAATTGACAAATGGGACCTCATAAAATCACAAAGTTCCTGTAAGTCAAAGGACACCATAAAATGGACAGATTGGCAACCACTAAATTGGGAAAAGATCTTTACTAACCCTACATCTGAAACAGAGCTAATATCCAATATACACAAAGAACTCAAGAAGTTAGACCTCAGAAAACCCAATAAGCCTCTTTAAAATGGGGTACAATAATTCTCATCTTTTCACCCAATGAACTTCAGATGACTGAGAAGCATCTTAAAAAAAATGCTCAGCATCGTTAGTCATTAGGGAAATGCAAATCAAAACAACCCTCAGATTTCACCTCACACCAGCCAGAATGGCTAAGCTTAAAAACAGAGGAGACAGCAGGTGTTGGTGAGGATGTGGACAAAGAGGAACACTCCTTCACTGCTGGTGGGGTTGCAAATTGGTACAAGCACTCTGGAAATTAGTCTGGTGGTTCCTCCAAAAACTGGGCATGTCACTTCCGGAAGATCTTGCTATACCATTCCTGGGCATATACCCAGAGGATTCCCCGCCATGCAATAAGGACACATGCTCCACTATGTTCATAGAAGCCCTGTTTGCAATATCCAGAAGCTGGAAAGAACCCAAGTATCCCTCAATGATAGAATGGATGCAAAAAAATGTGGTATATATATACACAATGGAGTACTATTCAGCTATTAGAAACAATAAATTCATGAAATTCTTAGACAAGTGGATGGAGCTGGAGAACATCATACTAAGTGAGGCAACCCAGTCTCAAAAGATCAATCATGGTACGCACTCACTAATAAGTGGTCATTGGCCTAGAAAATTGGAATACTGAAAACATAATCCACATATCAAATGATGTCCAAGAAAAACAGAGGAGTGGCCCCTGGTTATGGAATGACTCAGTGTAGCAGTATAGGTCAAGACCAGAACAGGGGAGTGGGAAGGTTTGAATGGGGGGATAGGGGGAGGGAAGAGGGTGTATGGGACTTTCGGGGAGTGGGAAGCCAGAAAAGGGGAAATCATTTGAAATGTAAATAAAAAATATATCGAATAAAAAAATAATATCATCCATTTTCCTCATACCCAGGTGAATATGTTTGAACAATATCATATTGAGGCCCTCAAACAAGATAAATTTTCCATCACCAGTAACCCACCAATCTTTAGGTTGTGAGATATAGGCAGTTTGCTTTTGTTTTGTTTTGTTTTGTTTTTGTTTATTGAATAGCATCTTCATTTGTATTGCCATGGTAAAACCTTTGACAAGACCCCCAACCCTTCATCCCTCCCCCTCCCTCCATGTATATGCCCCTCCACTCAACACACTCCCACCCCCCCCCAGGGCAGAAGAACAGAAGGCTCTTACAGTCCCATGGGAAGAACAATGATTTAGGCCACCCAGATGCCCCAAGATTCCCAGGGATTAAACAATCAACAAGGGGCACACATGGTTCCAGCAAAAAATGTGGCAGAGGAAGGCCTTGTTGGGCATCAGTGGGAGGAATGGTCCTTGGTCAGGTAAAGGCTCAACAGAGGCAGTTTGCTTTTAATGTAAGCAAACTCCTCCATATAATACTTAGATTTTTCCGGGAGAATGGGTAGGCTACAATCTGGCAGTCTAAGGTCCAAGGTTGGCATGGGGTTAATGGAGGCGGCTTTTGCTGCAGCATCTACCTCCTGATTGCCTCTGGCCTTCTTAGTAGTTGTGATTTGGTGTGCAGGACAATGAATAATTACCAAGCTTTGGGGCAACCCAAGGGTTTGCAATAAGTATAAATTTTCTTCTTTGTTTTTTATAGTTTTTCCCTCTGCCATAGAAGTCCCCTCTTTTGATATATACCCCCTGAATATGTACAGTGGCAAGGGCATATCTGCTATCATTATAAATATCAACCCACTTTTCTTTGTCCAAATTAAGGGACTTTGTCAGGGCAATCAACTCTGCTTATTGGGCCAAAGTGCTGGCAGGTAGGGCTCAGTCCCAGAAAGTCCCAGAATCAGCCACCATCACTGACATCCTCATTCCTCTTTTCATTGCTCACATAGCTGCTACCATCAGTGTACTATATGAACTCAGTGTGGTAACAGTTGGTTTGACAAGTCTTTCCTGAGACCGTGTACTTGGATCAGGATCCAGGCATAGTTGTAAAGAGGTGCCTTAAGATCTGTCCCTAGAGTAAGGCACCTGGGTTTAGGGCAGTACTTGGGTGAAAGTGGATACTTTCATGGGGATGTGGAGGATGGGAGTCAAGCAATAAACTCTGATAATGAAACACACAGGTGTGGCTAGGCCATTAGACTGAGGATTATTTTAGGTCTTCTTCATTGGTGTGTGTGTGTGGGGGAATGATATACAGATTTTGTCCAGTGTTGTCCAGTGTTAATTAGTTTTCATCCTTGACTAGAAGAGCAAAGGCTGAAATAATCTATAAACATGGTGGCAAGCCCAACACTAATAAGTCTAATTTCTTTCAGAGGTAGGCCAGTTACATGGGTCTAACAACTGAGTTAAGACTCCTTTGACTAAGATTTTGCCCTCTTTTACATAGAGGTGGAAAGGTTTAGTCACATCAGGCAGCCATAAGGCAAGAGCCATCAACAAAGATTGTTTGAATTCATTGAAAGAGTCCTTTTCACTGGCAATAGGATAAAACAGCAACCCACAAATTGGGAAAAGATCTCTACCAGTCCTACATATGATAGAGAGATAACACCCAACATATACAAAGAACTCAAAAAGTTTGACTCCAGAGGACCAAAACAACCTTATTAGAATTGGGTTAAAAGCTAAAGAGAATCCTCAACTGAGGAATCTTGAATAGCTGAAAGTACTTAAAGAAATGTTCAGTCTTCTACCCCTCCCATCTCCACCACCACTGCCTTTTTCCATTGGATGTGGTAGACCTGTGCCACATCTGACATGGGGAGGATCCTACTTCCTGATGCTCTCTAGAGAACTGTCAGGAGAGGGCATTCAGTAAGAATCACCTCCACCCCTAAAGGCCCAGAGACGCTCTGGGATTCACTACCCAGCAACCTCCAGATCACCACTGCCCTTCCTTCCCTTCTACCTCTCTTTCCTCCCCTCCCCACTGCCATGTTCCATTGTATGTGGTAGACCTGTGCCCCTTCTGACACGGGGAGGATCCTACTTGCTGATAATCTCCAGAGAACTGGCAGGATCAGGGCATTAAAGAACTGACAGGAGAAGTTCATTGGAGAACTGGCACCAGTAGGGCATTCAAACTGATAGAAGCAGGGCATTTGAGAAAGAGCATAAGCAGAGCATTCAAGATCCAGCAGAAGCAGAACATTTGAGAAATAGAAGCCAGCAGGGCATTTGACCCTTGACAAGTATGCCACATGGGAGACCCATTACCTGGTACATCCTGGAGAACCGGCAGTTTGCAGGGCATTGGAGAGAAAGGGAATCCCAGGAGTACAGAAAAACAGGCCTGCAGGACAAAGAAGATAGAGACGGCAAGACCAGCTAACACCAGAGATAAAGAGATGGCCAAAGGCAAAGGCAAGATCATTACCAACAGAAACAAAGGCAGCATGGCACCATCAGAACCCAGTTCTCCCACAACAGCAAGTACTACATACTCCATCACACCAGAAAAGCAAGAGCTAAATTTAAAACCACATCTCATATTGCTGATGGAAGACTTCAAGAAGGATATAAAAAAAAAGAAAAAACTCCATTAAAGAAATACAGGACTGGGAAAAGAGAAAGCATTCGGAATGTAAACAAAGAATATAGAATATATAAAAAAAAAGGAAAGAAATACAGGAGAACATTGGTCCACAGGTAGAAGCTCAAAAAATATCTCTTAAAGAAATGCAAGAGAATATGGATCAAAATGTAGAAGGCATTGAAGAGGAAACACAAATATCTCTTAAAGAAATGTGGGAGAATATTGGTCAACAGGTAGAAGCCCTTAAAGAGGCAATACAAAAATCCCATAGGGAATTATGGGTAGAACATGGGTCAACATACAGAAGCCCTTAAAGAGGAATCACAAAAATCCCTAAAAGGAACACAGGAGAACATGGGTCAACAGGTGGAAGCCGTTAAGAGGAAAAACAAAAATTCCTTAAGAAATTTCAGGAAACAAACAAACAAGTGAAGGAACTGAACAAAACTATCAAGGATCTAACACTGGAAATAGTATCAATAAAGAAATTGCAAAGTGAGGCATCTCAGAAGATAGAAAACCTTAGAAAGAATTCAGGAGTCAACAACAGAATACAAGAGATAGAAGAAAGAATCTTGGATGCTGAAGATTCCATAGAAAACATTGACTCAACAGTCAAAGAAAATGCAAAATGCAAAAAGCTTGTAACCCAAAGATCCAGGAAATCCAGGACACAGTGAGAATACCAAACCTAAGGGTTATAGGTATAGAAGAAAGTGTGGTTTTATATCTTAAAGGTCCAGTAAATATCTTCAACAAAATTATAGATAAAAACTTTCATAACCTAAAGAAAGAGATGGCCACGAACATACCAGAAGCCTACAGAACTCCAAACAGATTGGACCAGAGCTGAAATTCCTCCCATCACAAAACAATCAAAACACCAAATGCACTAAACAAAGAAAGAATATTAAATGCAATGAGAGAAAAAGGTCAAGTGACATATAAATGCAGACCTTTCAGAATAACACCAGTCTTCTCACCAGAGACTATGAAAGCCAGAAGATCCTGGGCAGATGTCATATAGACCCTAAGAGAACATAAATGTCAGCCCAGACTACTATACCCAGCAAAATTTCCAATTACCATAGACAGAGAAAACAATACATTCCATGTCAAAAGCAAATTTACACAATATCTTTCCACTAATCCTGCTCTGCAAAGGATAATGGGTGGAAAATACCAACACAAGGCAGGAAACTACAAAGTAGAAAAATCAATAAAGTTTCAACAAACCCAATAGAAATAGCTACACAACTAGAATTTCACCTTTAACTACGAAGATAACAGTAAACAACAATCACTTTTCCCTAATATCTCTTAATATCAATGGTCTCAATTCTCCTATAAAAAGACATAGACTAACAAACTAGATACATAAACAAGACCCAACATTTTGCTGCACAGAAGAAATCGACCTCAGTGACAAAGACAGTCACAATTTAAGAGTCAAAGATTGGAAAACAAATTCCCAAGCAAATGGTCCCAAGAAACAAGCTGGAGTGGCCATTCTTATATCGGATAAAATTGACCTTCAACCAAAAGTGGTCAAAAAAGATAAGGAGGGACACTTCATGCTGGTCAAAGGAAAAGTCTACCAAGATGAACTCTCAATTCTGACCATCTATGCTCTGAATGCAAGGTCACCCACATTCATAAAAGAAACTTTAAGAAAGTTAAAAGCACACATTGCACCCCACACAATAATAATGGGAGTCTTCATCACGCCACTCACAAAAATGAACAAATCATGGAGTCAGAAACTAAACAGTGATACAGCAAAACTAACTGATGTTATGGACCAAATGGATCTAACAGATCCATTCTACCATAAAGCAAAAGAATCTGCCTTCTTCTCAACACTTCATGATACCTTCTCCAAAATTGAACATATAATTAGTCACAAAATGCGCCTCAATGGAATACAGAAATATTGAAATTATTCCATATATCTTATCAGATCATCATGGCCTAAGGCTGGTGTTAAGCTGAAGCAAAAGAAATGGGAAACACATATACACATGGACTTTTGAAAATGCTCTTCTCAAAGATAACTTGGTCAAGGAAATAAAGAAAAAAATTAAAGACTTTTTAGAATTTCATGAAAATGAAGACACATCATACCAAAATTTATGGGACACAATGAAAGTAGTGCTAAGAGGAAAACTCATATCTCTGAGTGCCTCCAAAAGGAGAATGGAGGCAGCTTATACTAACAGCTTGACAGTGTACTTGAAAGCTCTAGAACAAAAGGAAGCAAATACACCAAGAGGTGTAGACAGCAGGAAATGATTAAACTTAGGGCTGAAATCAACCAAACAGAAACAAAAAGAACTATACAAAGAATCAACAAAACAAGGAGCTGCTTCGTTGAAAAGATCAACAAGCTAGATAAACCCTTAGCCAGACTAACCAGAGGGCACAGAGACAGTATCCAGATTAATAAAATGAGAAAGGAAAAGGGAGACATAACAACAGAAACTGTGGAAATTCAAAAAATTATCAGATCCTACTATGAGAGTTTATACTCAACAAAGTTTGAAAACCTGGATAAAATGGACAACTTTCTAGATACATACCAGGTGCCAAAATTAAAACAGGATCAGAGAAAACATCCAAATAGTCCCATAAGTCCTGAGGAAATAGAAGCAGTCATTAAATAGTCTCCCATAAAAAAGTCCAGGACCAGATGGGTTTAGTGGGGAATTCTATCAAATCTTCAAAGAAGAGTTAATAGTGATACTTTTTGAATTTTTCCACAAAATAGAAATTCAAAGAACACTACCTATGAAGCCATAATTACACTTATACCTAAACCAAACAAAGACCAAACAAGGAAGGAGAACTTCAGACCAATCTCCCTCATGAATATTGATCCGAAATTACTGAACAAAATCCTGGCTAACTGAATCCAAGAATGCATCAAAACTATAATCACCACAATCAGGTAGGCTTTATCCCAGGGATGGAGGGATGGTTCAATATACAGAAATCTGTTAATGTAATCCTCTACATAAACAAACTAAAGGAAAAAAATACATGGTCATTTCAACAGATTCTGAAATGTCTTTTAACAAAATCTAGCATCCCTTCATGATACAAGTCTTGGACAGATTGGAAATCCAAGGCCCATACCTAAACATAGTGAAAACAATATACTGCAAACCTGTAGCCAACATCAAGTTAAACAAAGAGAAATTTGAAGCAAATCCACTAAAATTAGGGACTAGGCAAGGCTTCCCATTCTTTCTCTATCTATTCAATATAGTATTTGAAGTACAACCCAGAGCAATCAGACAGCAAACGGAGGTCAAAGGAATATAAATTGGAAAGGAAGAAGTCAAATTAGCACTATTTGCAGATGATATGATAGCATACTTAAGCTATCTCAAGACTTCCACCAGAGAACTCCTAAAGCTGATAAACAACTTCAGCAAAGTGGCTGGATATAGAATTAACTCAAGCAAATCAGTAGCCTTCCTGTACTCAAAGGATAAACAAGATGAGAAAGAAATTATGGAAATGGTACCCTTCACAATAGTCCCAAATAATATTTCAAATCTAGGTGTGACCCTAACGAAGCAAGTGAAAGATCTATATGACAAGAACTTCAAGCTTCTGAAGAAAGAAATTGAAGAAGAACTCAGACGATGGAAATATCTCCCATGTTCATGGATTGGCTGGATCAGTATTGTAAAAGTGGCCATCTTGCTAAAAGCAGTCTACTGATTCAATGCAATCCCCATCAAAATCCCAAATCAATTCTTCATAGATCTAAAAAGAGCAATTTTCCAGTTCACTTGGAATAACAAAAAACCCAGGATAGCAAAAATTCTTCTCCACAGCAGATCTCCTGGGGGAATCACAATCCCTGACCTCAAGCTCTACTACAGAGCAATAATGATAAAAAAAAAAATCTGTGTGGTATTGGCATGCAGACAGGCAGCAAGATCAATGGAATAGAATTGAAGACCCAGAAAAGAACCCATGCATGTACGGTCACTTGATATTTGAGAAAGGGGCTAAAAACATCCAGTGGAAAAAAGACAGCATTTTTAACAAATGGTGCTGGATCAACTGGAGGTCTGCATGCAGAAAAATGCAAATTGACCCATTCTTACCTCCTTGAACAAAGCTCAAGTCAAAGTGGATCAAGAATCTACCCATAAAACCAGACACCCTGAAGCTTATAGAGGAGAATGTGGGGACGAATCTTGAACACATGGGCAGATGGGGAAAGTTCCTGAACAAAACCCCGATGGCTTCTGCTCTAAGAACAAGAATCAACAAATGAGACCTCATAAAACTGCAAAGCTTCTGTGAGGAAAAGGACACAGTCAATAAGACAAATGACAACCAACCAATTAGGAAAAGGTCTTTACTAACCCTACATCTGATAGAGGGCTAATATCCAGTGTATACAAAGAACTCAAGAACTTAGTCTCCTGAGAGTCAAATAATTCTATTAAAAATGGGGTACAGAGCTAAACATGGAATTCTCAACTGAAGAAACTCAAATGGCTCTAAAGCACCAAAAGAAATGTTTGGTATCTTTAGTTATTAGGGAAATGCAAATCAAAACAACACTGAGATTGCACCTTATTCTAGCCAGAATGGCTAAGATGAAAAACTCAGGGAACAGCAGATGCTGGAGAGGATGTGGGGGAAAAGGAATACTTCTCTATTGTTGGTGGGATTTCAAGCTTGTAAAACCACTCTGGAAATCATTTTGGTGATTCCTCAGAAAATTAGACATAGAACTACCTGCAGAACCAGATATACCACCCTTGGGCATATACCCAGAAGATGCTCATACTTGTAGTAATGACACATGCTCCACTATGTTCATAGCTGCCTTATTTATAATAGCCAGAAGCTGGGGGCAGGTGGGGGGACCCAAATGTCCCTCAACAGAGGAATGGATACAGAAACTGTGGTATATATATACAATGGAGTACCATTCAGCTATTAAAAACAATGAATTCATGAAATTCTTAAGCAAATGGATGAAACTAGAAAGTGTCATCCTCAGAGAGGTAGCCCAATCACAAAAGAATACACATGATATGCATGTACTAGTAAGTGGATCTTAGTCCAAAAGTTCAAAATAAACAAGCTACAATTCACCCAGCACAGGAACCTCAAGAAGAAGGAGGACTTAAGTGAAGGTGCTTTGCTTCCTCTGAAAAAGGGAACAAAACACTCCTAAGGAGCAATAAGGGAGACAATGTGTGGAGCAGATCCTGAAGAAAAGGCCACCCAGAAACTGCTCTACCTGGGGATTCATCCTATAAACAATCAACAAACCCCTACACTACTATGGATGACAAGAAGTGTATACCAAAAGGAGCATGCCATGGTTGTCTCCAGAGGGGCCTGCCAGAGTCTTACAAATACAGAGGCAGATGCTATCAGCCAACTATTGTACTGAGCATGGGGTCCCCAATGGAAGAGCTGGAGGATGGTTCAGAGGAGCTGAATGGTTTACAGTTTAATGGGAAGAACAATGATTTTGACCACCCAGATGCCCCAAGACTCTCAGGGGCTGAACCATCAACCAAGGGGTACACATGGTTCAACCCAAAAATTTGGCAGAGGAAGGCTTTGTTGGGCTTCAGTGGGAGGAGTAGTCCTTGGTCAGGTAAAGGCTCAATAGAGTCCCCAACAAAGGGAAACCGAGGGGGGAGGGGGAGTGTATTGGGTGGAGGGGCATATACACGGAGGCAGGGGAGGAAGGAGAGGTTGGGTGTTTTTGGGGAGGGGGAAATTGGGAAAGGTTTTACCATTGGCAATGTAAGTGAAGATGATGTTCAATAAAAAAAATGAAATGTTCAACATCCTTAGTCATCAGTAAAATGCAAATCAAAACAATCCTGAGATTCCACCTATACCAGACAGAATGGCTAAGATCAAAAACGCAAATGGCCGTAGATGCTGGAAAGGATGTGGAGAAACATGAACACTTCTCCATTGCTGAACAGATTGCATGCTGGTACGACCACTCTGGAAATCAGTCTAGTGGTTCATCATAAAATTGGAAATAGTTTTACCTGAAGACCTAGCAATACCACTCCTGGGTATATACCCAAACAGTGCTCCAACATATAACAAGGACACATGCTCTCCAATGTTCATAGCAGCCTTATTTATAATAGCCAGAAACTGGAAGCAACCCTGTCTCCATTGTGAAAATGTTCCACATTTTTTATATTCATTCCTCTGTTGAGAGACCCACAAGTAGCTTACAGAAAATTAAATAATTGAACCAAAAAATTTCTCCCGTCACATAATAATCAAAACACTAAAGGTATAGAACAAATAATGAATTGACCATATAATCAGGCATAAAGAAAGCCTAGAAAATACAGAAGATTGAAAACCCCCTTGCATCTTATCAGATCGTCATGGATTAAGACTGGACTTCAACAATAACGGAAACAACAGAAAGCCCACACACTTATGAAAACTGAACAACTCTCTAATAAGTGATCAGTTTTTCAGGTGATAAATAAAACAGAAACAAAACAAACAAAACAAACAAAGAAATAAAGAGGAAAGGAGAAAGGGAGAGAATGGGAAAGGAAGGAAGGAAGGAAGGAAGGAAGGAAGGAAGGAAGGAAGGAAGGAAGGAAGGAAGGAAGGAAGGAAGGAAGGAAGGAGCTAAATAGTTTCTAAAAGTCAATGAAAATGAAGGCACAGCATACCCAAGCTTATGGCACTTAATGACAGCAGTGATAAAAGGAAAGTTCATAAAGTAATTAAAGAAGGCTCATACTAGCAACTTAACAGCACACCTGAAAGTTCTAGAGCAAAAAGAAAGAAACACACACAAGAGGAGTAGATAGCAGGAAATGCTCAAATTCAGGCTGAACACAATAAACTATAAAGAAACAGAACAATACAAAGAATCAACAAATCCAAGAGGAAATAAATATTAAAGAAATACAGGGAAAAATCAGCAAGATAGACATATTCTTAGCCAAACTAAAAGACTCAGAGACACTGTCTAAATTAACAAAATCAGAAATGAAAAGTGAGACAAAAAAAAAAAAAAACAGAAACTGAGAAATTTTTAAAAATTGCTAAGTCTTACCTCAAAAACCTATAATCCACAAAATTGGAAAACCTAAGTAAAATTGATGATATTCTAAACAGATACCAGTTAACAAAGTTAAATCAAGATCAGGTAAACTAGGAAACACTTAAGGAATTTAAAACAGTCATTAAAATTCTCCCAAACAAAAATAGCCCGAGGGCAGATGGTTTTAGTGCAGAATTCTACCAGACTTTCAAAGAAGACATTACTTATGCTCCTCAAACTAGTCATTAAAATAGTAACAGAAGGAACACTGTCTAATTCATTCTATGAAGCCAGTCACCTGATACCTAAACCACACAACGGCTCAACAAAGTGAGAAAATATCAGAGCAATTTCTCTAAAGAACATTGCTTATTAGATGCTGAAAAAGCCTTTGACAAAGCCCAAAAGTTTTGAAGATATCAAGGATAGAAGTCACATACTAAGCATAATAAAAGCAACACACAGCAAGCCTATAGGCAACATTAATCCAAATGGAGAGAAATTTAAGGCAATTCCACTAAAATCAGGGGCAAGACATGGCTGCCCATGCTTTCCTTATCTATTCAATATAGTACTTGAAGTTCTAGCTAGAACAATAAGACAACAAAAGAAAATTAAGGAGATAGAAATTGGAGAGAAAGAAGTTAAAGTATTACTCTTCACAGATGATGTGGTTGTATACATAAGCAATCCCCACACTTCTACCAGAGAATTCCTACAGCTGATAAAACTCTTCAGCAAAGTAACTGGATGCAAAACTAACTCAAATAAATTAGTAGCCCTCCTTTATATAAATGATAAATGGACTGAGACAGAAATTAAGGAACAAAACATACTTCACAACAGACACAGATAATATAAAATATCTTGGTGTAACTCTAACTAAGCAAGTGAAGGACCTGTATGACAAGAATATCAACTCCCTGTAGAAAGAAATTAAAGAATGTATTAGAATAAGAAAAGTTCTCCCATGCTCATGGATTAATAGAATTAACATAGTGAAAATGGTCATTTTACCAAAAGCAATCTATAGGTTAAATACAACTCCTATCAAAATTCCAAGACATTTTTTTAGAGACCATGACAGAGTAATTCTCAACTTCACACACAGAAAAACAAAAATCCCTGGATAGCTAAAACAATCCTGAACAATAAAATCACCATTCCTGATATTAAACTGTACTCCAGAATAATAGTGATTTTAAAAACTGATTGCTATTAGTAGAAAAGCAGACAAATTGATCAACAGAGTTGAATAAACTACCCAGAAATAAATTTGCATACCTATGTACACTTGACAAAGTAGCAACAACCATACAATGGAAATAGGAAACTTCTTCAACAAATGGTGCTGGTCTAACTGGATTCCTGCATATAGAAGAATGCAAGTAGACCCATATTTACTCAAGTTTAGGTGGATCAAAAACCTCAATATAAAACTTAGTACATACTAAATCTAATAGAAGAAAAAGTTGGAAATAATCCTGACTGCATTGGTATAGGAGACAATTTTCTGATCAGACCTTATGAAACTGAAAATCTTTTTTAAGGCAAATGACACTGTCATTAGGACAGCCTACAGATTGGGAAAAGACATTCACTAGCCCTACATCTGATGAACGGCTTATCTCTAAAATATAAAAACTCTAGAAGTTAGACTCCAACAAACTCAATAACCCAATTAAAAAAAAATGGGCTATAGAGATAAACAGAGAATTCTTAACATAGGAATCTCAAATGTCCAAGAAGCACTTGAAATGTCCAACATCCTAAGTCATTAGGTAAATCTAAATCAAAATTAACCCGGGATTCTGTATTACACCCATCAGAATTGCTCAGATCAAATGACAGCACATGTTGGCAAGGATTTAAAAAGGTGAACACTCCTCCATTGCAGGTGGGACTGCAAACATGTACAACCACTCTGGAAATCAGTCTGGTGGTTTCTCAGAAAACTGGGAATAGGTCTACCTCAAGGCCCAGGTATACTACTCCAGGGCATATACCCAAAAAATGTTCCACCATACCACAAAGATACATGCTCCATAATGTTCACCGCAACTTTATTCATAATAGCCAGAAACTGGAAACAATCCAGATGTTCCTTGATTGAAGAATGGATACAGAAAATGTAGTCCATTTACACAAAAGAATACTAATTAGCTATTCTTAAAGGACATACTGAATGTTGAGGACAAATGGATGGAACTAGAAAATATCATTCTGAGTGAAGTAACTTGGACCCAAAAGGACATGCATGGTATGTACTCAGTGATAAATAGATATTAGCCATAAAGTACAAGATCATGATATACTCCACAGAGCCAATGAGGCTAGACAAGAAGGAAAGCCCAAAAAGGAATGCTTGAATATCACTTAGAATCATAAATAAATGAGTCATAGGTGGCAGAGAGGGGGAATTGGGAGGGAGATGGGATAGTGAGGGCATTGGAGGGGACTGGTAGGGGAATTGAGGGGTTGGGATCAGGTGTGGGGAGAGACAGGGGAGAGACAAAAAAGTGCCAGGAGAATGAATGGATATCTGCAGCTTCTGGGAATGGGGGTGAAGTGGTGGGAAATCTTTAGGAAGTGCCCGAGACCTGGGATGGGGGAGGATCACAGGAATCAATGCAGGTGAAGATAGCAGAGATGCATAACAGTGGCGATATTGAACCTGAAGAGACTACCTCCTATAGCCAGGCAGGATTCCAAAGGGATGGATAAGGACACTAACCCATCTACAAAACTTTCAATCCAAAATTTGTGCTTTCCTAAAGAAATATAGAGACAAGGACAAAGCAGAGACTGAGGGAATAGCCAACCAGCTCAACTTGAGACCCAGTCCATGGGTATGTAGCAATTCATGACATATTAATGATACCTTTATGCTTGGAGACAAAAGACTAGCATAACTGTACACTGAGAGTTTCTACTCAGCATCTGACATATGAAACAGATACATATACAAATATCCAAACTTTGGATGGCATTCTGGGACTCTTAGGGATGAATTGGGTGAAGCATTGAAGGCCATGAAGGGGATAAGAACTCTCAACAGAGTCAACTAACATTGATCTTTGTGGACCGTCAAGGAATGTGTCACCAAACAAAGAGAATAAAGGCTGGGTTAAGTGCCCCAGCACGTAGGTAGTACATGTGTAGCTCAGTTTCCATATGGGTCTCTCAACAACTGGAGCAAGGGTTTTCCATAAAGCTGTTGCCTGTCTGTGGAATACTTTCCCAACTGGGCTGACTTGAGAGGATATGTTTAACCCTGCAGAGACCTGATGTGCCCGGGTAGGGGGAAACCCAGGGGACACCCCCATCATCTCAGAGAAGAAAGGATATGGAGAAGGGACTCAGTGATAGCAGACCTGGAAAGAGGGACAGGATGTAAAATGAATTAATCAATGGAGAAAAAAGAGCTATGAAAAGAATTACATAATTTTGTGCTTAAGTGCAAAAGTATTAGTATATAACTTGATTGTACATGACACACAAGGAGAATTTTATACAAGTGAATAGAGTTAAGACATTATCCTTAATAACAAATTTCAAACACTATGCAGACTATACAGAAAATGCTGTTAAAATAAAAGAAAATAGAAAAAATAAGAAAATTTTGGTATCTCATAGAAATAATCACCAACTTAATATGAATGAATGCTTATAGCACCCTAATTTTAAACTGTAAATAGTTTCCCACTAACATGAACTTGACTCTTGTGGTGGTTTGACTATGCTTGGTATAGTGAGTGGCACTATTAAGAGGTGTGGCCTTGTTGGAAAAAGTGTGTCGCTGTGGGAGTGGGCTTTGAGACCCTTCTAGCCATGTTGAAGCCAGTCCTCTCCTGTCTGACTTTGAATGCAAAACGCTCATCTCCTCCACCTATATGCTTGCCTGGATCTTGCTATGCTCTCATCTTCATGATAATAGACTAACCCTCTGCACCTGTGAGCCAACCCAAGTCAAATATTGTCCTATATAAGAGTTGCTGTGGTCATGGTATCTATTCACAGGAGTAAAACCAAAACTAAGACATGTTTCTTTATATATTTCTTCAATTTTATCAGAAATATTTTCCATGTAAATCTTCAAGTTCATCAGAAAATGTTTATAATTCTACTTTAAATTAGCATAGGGATACTTTTATGCCTACCATTATTACATCTAAATAAATTTTTCCATGTTAATCTTCAGTTCTAACATGTTTAAAATTTTTAACACCTAAAAGTTTTCTACAATTCTATCAGAAATATTTTCCATGTAAATCTTTGATTATATCATAAACTTTTCTATTTCATATTTCAATTAATTAGCAATGCTTTACATGTCTACCACTTTACTCTTTAATTTTCCATGAAAATTTTCAATTTTAATGTGTTTTTCTATGTATCTCTTCAATTTTATCTGAAATATTTTCCATGTAAATCTTTAATTTTATGTTAAAGTGTTTTTACTTCCCCTTTCAGTAAAAAAAAAAAAGGCAAAAGCTGGTACTAGGAGTAGGGTATTGCTGCGACAGTCCCATCCATGTATTTGTTTGGAAGAATGTTAATTTGTTAATTTTGAGATTTTGTAAAGCATCTGAATTCTTAAAGTTGGGCTTAATGGGCATTCTAGTAGAAGCATGGAAGACAATTCTAAGTGGGGAATTTGAGTGAGGTTGTTCACTTGCCAAATAGTAACACAGGTGTCCTAAGGCAAGTAAACAGAGAAGAACCCAGTGCTGAATCTTAACCACTCAGTGTGGTACAGGAAATGTGTATAGAACACCCACTTCCCAGCCAGCTAGTGTGTCTGGGGGGGCAAGTTCTTCTGATTGAGGGCCAGCATGTGGATGGTGTGTGGCCTGTAGTGCCCCCCCCACCAGACAACCAGGCTTGGGTCCTTCCAAAGTTGCATTACTTGAGAATGTAGCCTAAAGTGCATGGTAAACTCCATCTAAGTCTAAATACTGACACAAGACCAATAGTCAACAAATAGATAAGGGAAAGTTGAAAAGAATTTTGAAGAGAAAGTTCAAGAAGGTGTGGGGTCCACACAGTCCTCCCAGAGGCTTGGCTCAGATCAAATGTTGGGCTGAAGGAGAGGAGAGTTCTACATCTTCATCCAAAGGAAGCCAGAAGCAGACTGGTTCCCATATGGCTAGGAGGAGGGTCTCAAAGCCCAATCCCACTGTGACACACTTCTGCCAACAAGGCCATATCTCTTAATAGTGCCACTCCCTGAGAAAAGCATATTCAAACCACAACTCCTAAAAAAAATACATCAGTTCTACAGCAAAAAGTATACAATTATAGCCTAGAACACACTTACATGTGGAAACAAAGCTACTAAATTACTTGGTAATAAAAGCAATCTAGCAACCAACTATATGAAGGTATTTGACCATTCAGGACTCAGTACAAAATGGAACTATGGTTTTTGAACACTTTGGGTATGTCTATGGCAGCCAAATCTGTGTGAGTTGAAGATTATACTGGTCTCCAGAGTGGTTTTCAGGACAGCCAGTGCTACATATTCAGACTTTGTCACACACACACACACACACACACACACACACACACACACACACACACACACACACACACACACACACTATATATATATATATATGACAAGGTATACACATACTATCTATCTATATGTATATATGTATATATACATATGTTATATAAATGATATTTAATAATTATATTATTAAATACACTTAATTTTATTGGGAATGTAAGGTTTATAATGAGCTTCTGCTAACTCGTTATTGTTAACATCATCTAATGCTTTCTGTACATGATCAAAACTGTCAGGAGCAGGCTACTAGTGGACCTTTCACTTATGCATGGTAGCCATGAGCTTGGAACTATCAGCTAAATAGCCCTTTTGCTGGCAAATGACAAGTATCTCTCATAGCTGCCTTGTTGTTTAGGACTTTCTGCAGCCATTATGGCTGATCTCTACAGCTCCAATAGAAAATGTGCTCAGGTAGCCTGCATAGCCTTACAAAGCAAAATGGATGTCAGATAACTCATTGTACACAGCAAATACTTGTATCCCAGCCAGACAAGGAGCATCTCTTGAGGTCTTCCAGCAGAAGCCATGAGTGTGGTAGTGAAGACTCTTCTATGAGTGGTACTAACATGGTCCTTTCTTTAGTAGAGGGATATGCAAATACCTTTATCACATACAGTTATTTCTAGATATCACATTACTGCATTGGATTTTCAAGGAACCAGGAGACCCATTCTTGTGTATCTCTCTGGTGCTGCATTTCAGGCTCAATAAAAGACTTCTTCCAAATACTTTTTCTTGCTTAGATGCTGATAGCATAAAGAGAAGAATCGAAACAAAGGTCCATTGTGCTGCTGATGGTAAGATTACCTGGTGAGTCATGTATCTTTTTTTTTTATTCGATATAATTTATTTACATTTCAAATGATTTCCCCTTTTCTAGCCCCCCCCACTCCCCGAAAGTCCCGTAAGCCCCCTTCTCTTCCCCTGTCCTCCCCTCCACCCCTTCCCACTTCCCTGTTCTGGTTTTGCTGAATACTGTTTCACTGAGTCTTTCCAGAACCAGGGGCCACTCCTCCTTTCTTCTTGTACCTCATTTGATGTGTGGATTATGTTTTGAGTCATGTATCTTTAGCGCCACCTGAAGCTAGAAAATAAAAATAAAAAATAAGGGAGGTAGATTTGGTATGCTGCCAGTGTGGGAGGGCTTTACTTTGAGATTTGCTTCTGGGCTGTGTAATACACACTATCCTTTGCACTTGCCTGCCTGGATTATAAATTCACTTGAGGCTCGTCTTTTCTCAGAGTCATCTCTGATCATCAGCTATCTGGTACTAACACAGCCTACTAAAAGAATCTGCTCAGGAGAAATGGAAAACCTACTGAAGCTGTGTCTTTTTCTTCTCTGCTGTGAAACAGGTATTGGCTGCAGGTTGCTCCCTTATCTGCTATAAGAAGAAAATTAAATTAGGTCTTATTCCACACTTATTTGCCTGTGGTGTTGGAACATGTTGTTAGCCAGATCATATCTGTAAGCCAAAACATTGGTGCAGCCAAGGTATTCTATAAGAAAGATAACCTATGCTCTTTTTGGAAAGAAACAGTGACAGTGATGATACACTCCTCCTCTCATCAGTCTCTACCCTTTCAGGCTTTGCTCTACAGTGTGTGAAGTGTCCATCTTACAAGAAAGGGAACTGTGTCCAAAAGAGTGAGATATGCAATACACAACATGGTGAAATGTGTATGATCCGCAGAACCTGGTATGCAACTGAAAGTAAGTATGTGTTCTGTGCTCTGGAGAATATCTATTTCCCCTTCAGGCTTCCATGCACCATCTCTAAGATACTGGACTTGAAGAAAAAGAATCAACTGATGTTGTTATTACATGTAACCATGTGCTGCCATCAGCATTTAGAGAATGATAAAACTAAGGTGAATGGGGCTTCTCTCGACCATTACACTGACATGGTCACAAGTCTTATGATCCTGAACATCTTTGCTATATAGGGTCTGCCTCAGTTACTTTTCTATCCCTATGGCAAAACACCATGACCAAGACATCTTATCAAAGAAACATTTAAATTGGGGTTGGCTGAAGGTTCCAGAGAGGTAACGTACTTAACCATCACGGGAAACATGAGAGCAGGAAGGCAGGCATGGGACTGGGAGACTAGCTAAAAGTTCACATCTTGTGATACACCATGAGGCAGAAAGAGAGAAAGAGAGACAATGAAAAAGTAATTGGCATTTGAAACCTCAAACTGTACTCCCCGGTAGAGATGCCTCATCCGAGTAGGGGGACCAAGCTGTTAAATATTCAAGGCTATGAGGGTCATCCTCATTTGAGCCACTACATGGCCTAAAGATCATATACAATCAAGTAGCTAAATTTGCCATTTTTTACTATCTGTCCTGGTGGATTTCACTTTCTAACATTTGTTGCACTTCAATCTTAGCCTAGAGTCACAGTCTCTGGAAAAGTTTTTCTTATCTAAAGAATACCTTGGTGCTTTCTCAGTCTTCCTGCTTCATCTATCACCTGGTGTATTTCATAGTGTATCCTTATTACCATTCCATATCGAGGGCTAATGACATTGTTCTTCACATGCTGCCTTGCTCACCACTGAGTCTGGATACCAACACTATGGGACAAGTCCTTTGTGCCTATCTACATGAGAGGGAGAGCATGATATATGCTTCATCATCCAGGAATTTAAGCTGACTGTTAAGTGTATGTTTCCACTAGTGAAGGGTCATGGAGTAAAGAACTTTCAAGATGTGTCTTAGGAGCACGTGGAACAATGGCTAGCACAGAATGGTATATATAATAGCTGCTACTGAAGAATATTACTTCAATGAACATTTCAGTCCAAATGTACTTGGATATGAGGTTGTTTCCTGGCTCTCTCAAACTCATGTGTGTGTGTGTGTGTGTGTGTGTGTATGTGTGTATATGTATATATGTATGTATGTGCATGTATATATATATATATATATATATATATATATATATATATATACACATACATGTACACACATATGCTTTCTTCTTCCACAGTTCATAATCTTCAAGATGCTGAGACTAAGTGCATGAATTCTTGTAAATCTGAAGAAAAAACTTCTGGATATCTAACAATACATACATACTGCTGTAATAATGAAGATTTCTGCAATGCCATTGATTTACCAATCATAATGACTTAGGTTAATCTAGTTCCATTTGACCTCATCAGCCCTTTCCTTTTCATCTTCCATTTTCTTCCATTGAGTTTTATTTTTACTCTGGACTACAGATTTTTCTGGTAAGAGTATTGAACAAGTCACAGGACCTGGAGACATTCAGAAATTTCTTGGTTTTCTGAATGTATGTTTGATCATGTATTCTGATTCTTGTACTTGATATCCCTAGCCTTATTATCATGAGTGAGGCTGAATCTTGGTTTCCATTAATGCATTTATCATATCACTGTGGGTAGCTAAAATAATTAAATGGATTAAAAACTGTTGTCGGACAGTGGTGGCACACATCTTTAATCCCATAACTTGGGAGGCAGAGGCAGGTGGATTTCTGAGTTCGAGGCCAGCTTGGTCTACAGAATGAATTCCAGGACAACCAGGGCTACACAGAGAAACCCTGTCACAAAAAAATGTAAGGTGTCAGGAAAAGTGTGAACATTTCTAGTATCATTTTTACAATATGTACTTAATGAACTTAGAATTTTCCTCATTGTGACTTACAATTCCAATATACAATTTATTGTGGAATCTGCTTTTGACCCTTCACTGTCTTCTTCCATGGTATGGGCCTGTGATGAGGCTGAATTTCATGACAGCAAAACACCGTGCAACACCAAAGCTGCTCACCCAATAGGATCCAAAAAGTAGCAAGTCAGAGTGAGGACCAGGGCAAGACATGAAACGCACTCAGTGGCTTACGCTTGCTAAGTATGCTGAAAAGAAAGGTATCTTGAATGAGCATGATTCCATGAATGACAAAAATCACTACTACAAGATAACAGTCCAAGTTTCAATTAATAAAATCTCTACCTACTGTTTTTGTTTTGTTTTTGTTTTGTTATATCAGTGCCAGACAATAAATCTACTACTTGTTCTTTGAAAGGTGTTTTTTTTTGAGCATGCCTTCATGTCATTAAGAGGGAATTGTTTCTAAACCTTCATTCCCTCCCCCCATCTACATCCAGGTTCCTTACAGTTATACTTTCCTTTTTATTATATATTTTCTTTATTTACATTTCCAATATTATCCCCTTTCCTGGTTTCCCCTCCAGAATCCCCCATCCTATTCCCCCTCTTCCTGCTTCTATGAGGGAGTTCCTCTACCCACTCACCCACCCTTACCTCCATGCCCTGGCATTACCCTACACTGGAGCATCGAGCCTTCACAGGACCAAGGGCCTCTCCTCCCATTGTTGCCCAACAAGGCCATGCTCTGATACATATAGTTTCACTTATTTGATATGATATGTTTTCAGTGATCAACAATAAATGGAATCACATTTCTTCTGTATGTGCATAATATGTACATAAATCAAAAAGTCATGAACTTTTTAATTAGCACATGCAGGATTTACTATAACTTTCTCAGTCATAGACAACCTTTTACCTTTATTAGTTGAATCATCATATTGTAAGCTTCCTGAATATAAAAGGGCAAAAGTGTCTGTAGTACTTAGTCATAAATGTATTATCTAGGTCGCACTTCCCTTCCAAAATTCACTGAGAACCAGAGAAGAGAAGGTGTAAATGTTGAAAGAGACAGAAATCGTGTAGTCCTGGGGGAAAACTGTTTATTGGACATGGCATTCCCATTGCACCTAATGACTCACAGCAGCTATGGTTCTCTATACAAGATGAGAGCAAAAGCAACACAGAAAAGAAAGAGATTATTTCAGCTTCTAGTGTTAGAAAGACAGTGTCTATCATGTCTGGGAAAGTATGTAAAATGGCACAAAAGGGTGTATGATTATATTTTCAGCTACACATAGGAAACAAAGAAAGAGAACAGTAAGTAGAAGCAGGGTATAAAAACCTCAAAGGTCACCTAAGTGGCATACTTTATTTAGTAGGGATCTACTTCTGAAAGGTCCTACACCTTTCTAATAAAGCATCCAAAAGTTTGGATGAAGGTTTCAGCACACATAAGTGGTGTCGGGCATTTGCCATAGAAACCAACATAATATGCCCCATCTCTCACAGTCTATAGCCAAATTATTATATGGAATACATCTAGTCCCACTTCAAAGCAACCATAATCTTTAACAGTCTCACATTTGTACTAAATCTCTTCTCAAGGCAATCTGTTATCTATATCGTTCTTGCAAAACACACAAAATCCAAAATTTCATACTCCCAACATACAGTGGCAAAAAGTATTCATTCACTTCTCAAAAGGTGAGAAATGGAGCAGAATGGAGAACAGAATAAAAGCAAAACCCATCAAGGAAGATACTATATGCTGCAGTTTCATGATCAGTAACTCTAGCTTCAGTTACAAATGGATTGCATGTCTGTCCCTCCAAATTTGCTGATGACAACCTGCAACAATCTTAAACTGGTTGCACTCCTTGTATGCAGCTTTTTTTGGGCAGATGTCTCATGTTTCTGATATCTCTAATATCTTGGGAATCCTGTCAAGACTCTGTGTTTACATTCATAGCTCCATACAAAATTCTATGAAGGCCATGGTGTCAGGAGCTTTGTGCTACGCTTGATCACTTTTCTCATGTAAATATCAGTGGATGTACAAAGAAGGGGAGAAATTTTGGAAAGGGATAATATACACATTAAAATGATTTCTTATTGTCAAACAGAAAGATATTTAGCAAAAATTATAGATGCATAATGGTTTCACCCAGTAGCAGATATATCTGGGGAGACCTTTCACTGAGATTAACATGAAAAGATTAGAAAGGGCTTATAACATGATAGAAAACTAGGTCATTTAGTGTGGAAAGTGAAATTCCCTGATACAGGACAGACAATAAGAAGCTGATATAAATGAAATCACCAAATAATGAGGGAGACAGAGTCACAACTGGACACCTCTTGTCACTAAATAAAGCTTCAAGCATCAGGACTAGAGAAAATGACTTTGAGGAGAGAGTGGGGAAATAGCATCTCAAATGTAGCATGAAATTATCTAGGGAGAAGAGCGTGAGACTCCTGTGGAATCATAAAACAGGTCAGGAAAAAAGAGCTAGGGACAAAATACTGCTATGAAAAACAATAGTTTAAGAGTCATTAGTAGGAAACACATACAATCATTTCAATGTTCAACAAAGTGGCAGGTTATAAAATCCACTCAAGGAAATCAGTAGCCTTCCTATACTCAAAGAATAACCAGGCTGAGAAAGAAATTAGGGAAATGACACCCTTCGCAATAGCCACAAACAGTATAAAGTACCTTGGGGTGACTCTTACCAAACATGTGAAAGCTCTGTATGAGAAGAACTTCAAGACTCTGAAGAAGGAGATAGAAGAAGACTTCAAAAAATGGAAAAACCTCCCATGCTCATGGATTGGCAAGATTAATATAGTTAAAATGGCCATTTTGCCAAAAGCAATATACAGATTCAATGCAATACGCATCAAAACCCCAACTCAATTCTTCATAGAGTTAGAAAGAGCAATTCTCAAATTCATCTGGAATAGCAAAAAGCCCAGGATAGCTAAAACTATTCTCAGGAACAAAAGAAATTCTGCAGGAATCAGTATCCTTGACCTCAAGCAATACTACCGAGCAATAGTGTTAAAAACTGCATGGTACTGGTACAGTGATAGGCAGGCGGGTCAATGGAACAGGATTGATGATCCAGAAATGAACCCACACACCTATTGCCACTTGATCCTCGACAAAGGGGCTGAAAACATCCAATGGAAAAAGATAGCCTTTTCAACAAATGGTGCTGGTTCAACTGGAGGTCAGCATGCAGAAGAATTTGAATTGATCCATCCTTGTCTCCTTGTACTAAGATCAACTCCAAATGGATCAAGGACCTCCATATAAAGCCAGACACTCTGAAGCTAATAGAAAAGTAACTGGGAAAGACCCTTGAGTACATCAGTACAGGGGGAAATTTCCTGAACAGAACACCAATAGTGTATGCTCTAAGATCAAGAATAGGCAAATGGGGCCTCATAAAACTACAAAGTTTCTGTAAAGCAAAGGACACCATCAAAAGGACAAATCGTCAACCAACAAATTGGGAAAAGATCTTCACCAACCCTACATCAGAGAGAGGGCTAATATCCAATCTATACAAAGAATTCAAGAAGTTAGACCTCAGAAAACCAAATAACCCTATTAAAAATGGGGTAAAGAGTTAAACAAAGTATTCTCACCTGAAGAACTTCAGATGGTGGAGAAACATCTTTAAAAATGCCCAACTTCATTAGTCATTAGGGAAATGCAAATCAAAACAACCCTGAGAATTCACCTTATACCAGTCAGAATAGCTAAGATTAAAAACTTAGGAGACAGCATGTGTTGATGAGGATGTGGAGAAAGAGGAACACCCCTCCAATGCTGGTGGAGTTGCAAATTGGTACAACAACTCTGGAAATCAGTCTGGTGGTTCCTCTGAAAACTTTCGGAAGATCCTGCTATACCACTCCTGAGCATATATGCAGAGGATTCCCCAGCATGTAATAAGGATATATGCTCTACTATGTTCATAGCAGCCCTATTTATAATAGCCAGAAGCTGGAAAGAATCCAGGTATTCCTCAACAGAAGAATGGATGCAAAAAAATGTGGTATATATACTCAATGGCGTACTATTCAGCCATTAGAATCAATGAATTCATGAAATTCTTAGGCAAATGGATGGAGAACATCATGTCTCAAAAGATCAATAATGGTATGCACTCACTAATAAGTGGATATTAGCCTGGAAAACTGGAATACCCAAAACATAATCCACACACCAAATGAGGTACAAAAAGAATGGAGGAGTTGATTGAAGAAAGATTTTAAAGGCATTAGAGAAGCAGCCATGATTACCAGACTTAATGTTTTTCTCTTTCTGATAATGCATGTTGGTCTGGGCATGTTAAACAACTAATGAGTTGTCAGTGACTTCGTTTACCATCACCATCAACACCATCATCATCATCATCATCGTCATCGTCATCGTCATCGTCATCGTCATCATCATCATCATCATCATCATCATCATCTTTGTGTTTGTGCATATACATGGCGTGTGTATTCCATAATAGGTTTCAAAAGTCACTTTTCTCTAATTCTTCAGTGATTTGCAGGAACCAAACTTTGTCCTTGGGTTTGGGCAGTAGGTGCTGAGCCATCTCACTGGCCCTGATTGATCGATCTCAAGAAAAATCTCAGGACTAGATAGATCTGATTGAGTTGTTGTTCAAAAGGGTTACATGGGAATCCCTAAACAATCCAGTCTGTTACCAAGGGTATAGTTTGCTCCCAAAAAGCTGACAGCACAGCTCCACTATTGAAGATAGCAGCTATATAATTATTAAACATAGAAGTCAACCTGGTGCCTACATAGAACATTTACCACATTCTTCTAGCATCTTTGGTATAGGAAGGCATTTCATATGCTACTAAAGGAAACAATGAACATCATAAATATCAAGCCATCTACAATCCTGTCCCTGCCTATGAAATATTCTAGGGCAGTGGTGTCATAAAACTTGTAAGTTGTTTTCCCTGCTCCTTTCTGCTTGGGAAGACTCCTGGCTGGTCTGTTCCTGTGAAAACACCAAATCCTGAGCCATTCTAGAAGATCTGCTGTACTCAGAGTAGTTGTTAACAATCTCTTCCCTCTGAGTCCCCGAACTACCCACTGGGAGCACAATGGACTCAGGACCCATAACCAACCAAAACACTTGGGACCCCGAATACCACTCCTCTTCTTCCTTCCACCTAGTATTTTCTGCTGGGGCAGATTCCTAGCTGGTCTATTCCTATGAGGACACCATATGGTGATACATCTTAGGGGATCCTCTGCACTCAGAGCATTTGGGCAACTGACACCACAGCCTGAAGTATCCCAGGAGATCCACTGCATACAGGGCAACCGAGGAACAGATCATCAACTTGTTGACTCCCCTGAAGATACCAAGGCTTGAAGGCGCCCCAGGAGCTCTCCTGTTCACAGGGCGACTGGGCAACAGACACCAAAGTTTGAAGGCCTCCTGGGGGCTCTGTGTCATGCAGGGCAACTGACCTGGAGTTCTACTGCACACATGAAAATACAAACCAGTCTATAGAGCCCATGGAGAACATCCTGACACGGGACAACAGACTGATCCTCTGAAGACCCAACAATTTGAAGGCTTTCCAGGAGATCTATTGCAGTCAAGGCAATAAACCAGCAGCTTCTCTGTCCCTCTGAAAAACCTCCTGATGGAAGGCCCCAAAGGTGGTCTGCTACAGCCAGGGCCGAAGGCCTACCAAGAGACCTGAAGCAACCCAGGAACAAAAGAAGAAGACTCAAGACAGAGTTGTCCAGACCAGAAAACAACAAGGATAACCAGACAGTAAGAGGCAAGGGCAAGACCATAAGCAACAGAAGTCAATATAGCTGGGTATCATCGAAACTCAGTTCTCCCACCACAGCAAGCGCCAAATACACCAACACACCTGATAATCAGGAATCTGACCTAAAATCCTATCTCATGAAGGTAATAAAGTCCTTTTAGGAGGATTTAAATAACTCACTGGAATACAAGAAAACACAGATAAACAGGTAGAAGCACTTAAAGAGGAAATAAAAAATCCCTTAAAGAATTACAGGAAATCACAGTAAAAATGGCGAAGGAAGTGAATAAAGCAATCCAAGACTTAAAAGTAGAAGTAGAAACAATAAAGAAAACACAAATGGATGCAAACATGGAAGTAGAAAACATAGTAAAGAGGGCAGGAATTACAGATGTCAAGTATCACCAACAGAATAACAGAGACAGAAGAGAGACTCTGAGGTGTAGAAGATAGCAGAGAAAAGATTGACACAGCTGTCAAAGAAAATTCAAAACATAAGAAACTCCTAACGCAAAGCATCCAGGAAAATCAGGACACAATGAAAAAAACAAATCTAAGAATAACTGGAATAGAGGAAAACAATGATTTCCAGTTCAAAGGACTGAAAAATGTCTTCAATAAAATCATAGAATAAAACTTCCCCAATATAAAGAAAGAGATGACCCAAAAAACTCCACTACAGAACTCCTGCATCGGATAAACAACTTCAGCAAAGTGGCATGTGACAAAATCAACACAAGGAAATCAGTAGCCTTCCTATACTCAAAGGATAAGCAGTTTGAGAAAGAAATTAGGGAAATGACACCCTTCACAATAGCCACAAACAGTATAAAGTACCTCGGTGTGACTCTGACCAAACAAGTGATATTTCTTTATGACAATAACTTCAAGTTTTGGAAGAAGGAAATGGAAGACCTCAGAAAGTGGAAAAAATCTTCCATGCTCATGGATTGGCAGGATTAATATAGTTAAAATGGCCATTTTGCCAAAAGCAATATACAGATTCAACGCAATACCCATCAAAATCCCAACTCAGTTCTTCATAGAGTTAGAAAGAGCAATTTTCAAATCTATCTGGAATAACAAAAAACCCAGGACAGTTAAAACTATTCTCAACAACAAAAGAAATTCCGGGGGAATCAGTATCCGTGAACTCAAGCAATACTACAGAGCAATAGTGTTAAAAACTGCATGGTATTGGTACAGTGACAGGCAGGCAGATCAATGGAACAGGATTGAAGATCCAGAAATGAACCCACACACCTATGGCCACTTGATCCTCGAAAAAAGAGCTGAAAGCATCCAATGGAAAAAAGATAGCCTTTTCAACAAATGGTGCTTGTTCAACTGGAGGTCAGCATGCAAAAAAATTCGAATTAATCCACCCTTGTGTCCTTGTACTAAGCTCCACTCCAAATGGATCAAGGACCTCCACAAAAAGCCAGACACTCTGAAGCTAATAGAAAAGTAACTGGGGAAGACTCTTGAGTACATCAGTACAGGGGGAAAGTTCCTGAACAGAAAACCAATAGTGTATGCTCTAAGATCAGGAATAGACAAATGGTACCTCATAAAATTACAAAGTTTCTGTAAGGCAAAGTACAACATCAAAAGGACAAATTGGCAACCAACAAATTGGGAAAAGATTTTCACCAACCCTACATCAGATAGAGGGCTAATATCCAATATATACAAAGAACTCAAGAAGTTAGACGTCAGAAAACGAAATAACCCTATTAAAAATGGGGGTAAAGAGCTAAACAAAGAATTTTCACCCGAAGAACTTCGGATGAATGTGAAGCATCTTAAAAAAATGCTCAACTTCATTAGTCATTAGGGAAATGCAAATCAAAACAACCCTGAGTTTTCACCTTACACCAGTCAGAATGGCTAAGATTAAAAACTTAGGAGACAGCAGGTGTTGGCGAGGATGTGGAGAAAGAGGAACACTCCTCCACTGCTGGTGGGGTTGCAAATTGGTACAACAACTCTGGAAATCAGTGTGGCGGTTCTTCAGAAAACTGGGCATGCCACTTCCAGAGGATCCTGCTATAGCACTCCTGGGCATATACCTAGAGGATTCCTTGGCATGCAATAAGGACACATGCTTCACTATGTTCATAGCAGCCCTGTTTGTAATAGCTAGAAGCTGGAAAGAACTCACGTCTCCCTCAACGGAAGAATGTATGCAAAGAAATATGGTATATATATATATATATATATATATATATATATATATATATATATATATATATATATATATATATATATACAATGCAGTACTATTCAGCCATTATTAACAATGAATTCATGAAATTCTTCGACAGATGGATGGTTCTGGAGAACATCATGCTAAGTGAGGTAACCCAGTCTCAAAAGATTAATCATGGTATGCATTCACTAATAAGTGGATATTATCATAGAAAGTTGGAATACCCAAAACATAATCCACATATCAAATGACATACAAGAAGAATGGAGGAGTGGCCTGGTTCTGGAAAGACTCAGTGTAGCAGTATAGGGCAAAACAAGAACAGGGAAGTGGGAAGGGGTGGATAGGAGAACAGGGGGAGGGAAGAGGGCTTATGGGGCTTTCGGGGAGTGGGGGGCCAGAAAATGGGAAATAATTTGAAATGCAAATAAAAAATATATTAAAAAAAAGTTCAAGAAGCATATAGAACACCAAATAAATGGTACCAGTAAAGTGAATGCTCTTGTTTCATAGAACAAAGAATGAATATTAAAAGCTGCATGGGAGAAGGCCCAAGTACTATACAGAGGTAGACTAATTAGAATTACACCAGACTTCTCAGCAGAGACTATGAAAGCCAGAAGAACCTGGTCAGAAGTCATACAGACTCTAAGAGAACACAAATGCCAGACGAGGCTAATACACGCAGCAAAACTCTCATTTAACATTGATGGAGAAAACAAAATATTCCAGTACAAAAATCAAATTCAAATAATATCTATCTACCAATCCAGCCCTGCAGAAGATCCTAGAAGGAAAACACCAATATAAGGAAGGCACATCAAAGAAAAGATAAGATATTAAGTTTCTCATAACAAAGCAAAAAGAAGAGAACCCAAAGCTCACAAAGCCACCTACGAAAACAAACATCTCAGGAATCAACAGTCATATGTCTGAAATATCTCTCAATATCAATAGACTGAACTCACCTACAAAAAGACATAAGCTAACAGACTGGATATGTAAACAAGTCCAGTGTTTTGCTGCATAAAAGAAACACACCTCAATAACAAAGACAGTCACTATCTCAGAGTAAAAGTATGGAAAAAGTTCTTCTGAGAAAATGGTCACAGGAAAAAAATCTGTGTTGCCATGCTAATATTCAATAAAATAGACTTTTAACCAAAATTTATTAAGTGTGACGAGGAAAGACACTTCATATTCATCAAGGGAAAAGTCCACCAAGATAAAGTCTCAATTCTGAACAAATGCAAGGGCATCCACATTTATAAAAGAGACTTTATTAAAGTTTAAAACACACATTGAACCCCACAGAAGAATAGTGGGGGACTTCAACACACCACTATCACCAATGGGTAGGTCAAAGAAATAGAAACTAAACAGAGAAACATGAAACTAATAGAGGTTATGAATCAAATGGATTTAAGAGATATCTACAGGACATTTAACCCTAAAACAAAAGAATCCACTCTTCTTAGAACCTCATGGTACCTTCTCCAAAACTGACAACATAAAGTGTCCCAAAACAACCTTCACCTGATACAAGGAAGTTAACATAATCTCATGCATCCTATCAGCTTACCATAGACTAAGGCTCATCTTCAATAACAGCAAAACTATCGGGAAGCCCACATACACATAGAAATTGAACAGCTCTCTACTCAATAATTTGGTAAGGAAAGAAAGAAAGAAAGAAAGAAAGAAAGAAAGAAAGAAAGAAAGAAAGAAAGAAAGAAAGAAAGAAAGAAAGAAAGAAAGAAAGAAAGAAAGAAAGAAAGAAAGAAAAGAGAAAGAAAGGAAAGAAGGAAGGAAGGAAGGAAGGAAGGAAAGAAAGAAAGAAAGAAAGAAAGAAAGAAAGAAAGAAAGAAAGAAAGAAAAAAAGAAAGAAAGAAAGAAAGAAAGAAAGAAATCCAGACATTTAATGAAAATGCTGACACATCATACCCAACCTTATGGGACACAATGAAAGCAGTGCTGTGGAAAATTCATAGCAATGAGTGCCTTGGAAAAGGAAGTGGGAAGATCTTACACTAACAACTTAACAGCGCACTTGAGAGTTGTAGAACAAAAAGAAGTAAACTCACCCAAGAGGAGTAAATGGCAGGAAAGAGTCTAACTCAGCGCCAAATTCAACCCAATAGACACAAAGAGAACAATACAAAAGCAAGCATAAAAAAAAAAAAAAAAAAAAAAACCCCAAAAAAAAAAAAACCTGCTTCTTTGAGAGAATCAATAAGTAAACCCCTAGCCAAACTAACTAAAGGGCTGAGAGGCAGTATCCAAACTAAAAACATCTGAAATGAAAAGGAAGGCATCTTACAAGCCAATGGTCACAGGAAATGAGCAGGAGTAGCCATTCTAATATTAGATAAAATTGACTTTCAACCTAAAGTCATCAAAAGAGACACAGAAGGACATTTCTTGCTGGTCAAAGGAAACCCTTAGCCAGACTGACCAAAGGGCACAGAGAAAGTATCCAAATTAACAAACTTAGACATGAAAAGGGAGATATAAAAACGGAAACTGAGGAAATCAAAAAAATCATCAGATCCTACTACAAGAGACTGTACTCAACACAACTGGAGAATCTGGAGAAAATGGACAATTTCCTTGACAGATACCAAATACCAAAATTAAATCAGGACCAAATAGATCATCTAAACAGTCCCATAAGGCCTAAAGAAATAGAAGGAGTCATAGAAAGTCTTTCAACCAAAAAAAGCACAGGACCAGATGGTTTCAATGCAGAATTCTATCAGATCTTCAAAGAAGACTTAACACCAATACTCTTCAAACTATTCTACAAAATAGAAACAGAAGGAACACTACCCAATTCCTTCTTCGAAGTCACAATTACACTGATACCAAAACCACACAAAGATCAAACAAAGAAAGAGAACTTCAGACCAATTTCCCTTATGAACATCGATGCAAAAATACTCAATAAAATTCTTGCCAACCGAATCCAAGAACACATCAAAACGATCATCAACCATGATCAAGTAGGCTTTATCCCAGGAATGCAGGGTTGGTTTAATATACGGAAATCCATCAATGCAGTCCACTACATAAACAAACTCAAAGAAAAAAACCACATGGTCATTTCATTGGATACAGAAGAAGCATTTGACAAAATTCAGCATCCTTTCATGCTTAAAGTCTTGGAAAGAACAGGAATTCAAGGCCCATACCTAAACATAGTAAAAGCAATACACAACATCAAACTAAATGGAGAGAAACTTGAAGCAATCCCACTAAAATCAGGGTCTAGACAGGGCTGCCCCCTCTCTCCTTATCTTTTCAATATTGTACTTGAGGTACTAGCTCGGGCAATTCGACAACATAAGGAGGTCAAAGGGATACAAATTGGAAAGGAAGAAGTGAAACTATCATTATTTGCAGATGACATGATAGTCTACCTAAGTGACCCAAAAAACTCCACTAGAGAAATCCTACAGCTGATAAACAACTTCAGCAAAGTGGCAGGTTATAAAATCAACACAAGCAAATCAGTGGCCTTCCTATACTCAAAGGATAACCAGGCTGAGAAAGAAATTAGGGAAATGACCCACTTCACAATAGCCACAAACAGTATAAAGTATCTTACCAAACATGTGAAAGATCTTTATGACAAGAACTTCAAGACTCTGAAGAAGGAAATGGAAGAAGACCTCAAAAAATGGGAAAACCTCCCATGCTCATGGATCGGTAGAATCAATATAGTTAAAATGGCCATTTTGCCTAAAGCACTATACAGATTCAATGCGATACCCATCAAAATCCCAACTCAATTCTTCACAGAGTTAGAAAGAGCAATTAACAAATTCATCTGGAATAACAAAAAACCCAGGATAGCTAAAACTATTCTCAGCAACAAAAGAAATTCTGGGGGAATCAGTATCCCTGACCTCAAGTAATACTACAGAGCAATAGTGTTAAAACTGCATGGTATTGGTACAGTGACAGGTAGGCAGATCAATGGAACAGGATTGAAGATCCAGAAATGAACCCACACACCAATGGCCACTTGATCCTCGACAAAGGGGCTGAAAACATCCAATGGAAAAAAGATAGCCTTTTCAACAAATGGTGCTGGTTCAACTGGAGGTCAGCATGCAGAAGAATGCGAATTGATCCATCTTTATCGCCTTGTACTAAGCTCAAATCCAAATGGATCAAGGACCTCTACATAAAGCCAGACACTCTGAAGCTAATAGAAAAGAAACTGGGGAAGACCCTTGAGCACATCGGTATAGGGAGAAAATTTCTGAACAGAACACCAATAGCGTATGCTCTAAGATCAAGAATTGACAAATGGGACCTCATAAAATTACAAAGTTTTTGTACAGCAAAGGACACCATCAAAAGGACAAATCGGCAACCAACAAATTGGGAAAAGATCTTCACCAATCCTACATCAGATAGAGGGCTAATATCCAATATATATATAAAGAACTCAAGAAGTTAGACTCCAGAAAACCAAACAACCCTATTAAAAAATGGGGTACAGAGTTAAACAAAGAATTCTCACCTGAAGAACTTCGGATGGCGGAGAAGCATCTTAAGAAATGCTCGGACTTCCGGGCGGTGGCGGCGGTGGCGGCGGCGGCGGCAGCAGTAGCTGGTCCAGCTGAAGGGCCATCAGCGGTGGAACCAAGGCGACACAGGGTCCAGTTAGGCCCTGCGCCCACGACCACTGACCTTCGCTGACCAGCCGGGTGGCAAGCAGCTGCGGTTCTGCGGAGCCTTTCGCTGCAAGGAAGCCACTTCAGAACTCGGCTTCCCGCCAGTCAGGAGAGACTCACCTCCATCTTGATTCCGGGCTCCAGAGATCGGACAGACTGAGGTACACAAACATAATCCTAGGCCCAACACCGCAGGGGTCTGAGCCTGATGGGCGCTGGCCTGCACCCAGGCCCTGGGCTGTTCGAGTGGCCATCGGGGCGCCAACCCAGCCAGGAGTTTTTTTTGCCCTGGCTGGCGCACGCGCCGCCATTTTGCCTACAGGACCCAGAGTGCTCGGGAGGGCAGAGACGGCTAACAAGCGTAGCCTGAGGCTAAGAAAACGGGGGTCTAGGCCCCAAAAGGCACAGGACTGACCCCAAGAACTGGGCGGCTTGGTGGGCCATCTGTGTGTCAACCCGCCCAGGAGGTTATTAGCACAACAGACTCTCCCGGTGCTTTCGGGGAGCGCGGATGCGCACGCCCGCCATCCGGGTCACCTGGCGGACCCAAATAACACTCATAGCCCTAGAGGAACTTTGCTTGGACCTTGGCCTCCCAGGCTTTTGCCTGGACTCAGGGCCTGGGCGACAAGGCTAACCTAGTGTGCGCCAGCACGGTTGGGGAAATCGGCTGCCCAGCGGAGTAAGCGGAACACAGGGGAGGTCACAGCAGCATACACCTTAGGAGCTCCCTGGGGGTGCACACGGGTTCCATCTGGTCCACAGACACAATCTGGGGCAAGGCCTCAGGCAGAAGCCCTCAGGTCAACTCTCTCCACTTCAGATAAGCCTGGGTGGCCGCACCACATCTCCAGGTCCCTCAAGAGGCTAGTGGGGGCTTCCGGGCGGCCAGCTGGGAGAAGTCGGTGTGCTCCAATAAATCCTGCGGGCCCCAGCGGGAGCCTTCAGGTGCCTGCTTCGGGATCTGAACAGCCTGGACAACAGCACCCTGTCTACAGGCAGTGCAGGGTGTAAGCTGTGCACCAGAGGCCAACGGGGAAGGGGCAGCTTGCACTGGTGAGTCCAGCACTGACAAGACCAAGTAACACCAGTGAGAGCTAGATGGCAAAAGGCAAACGCAGGAACGTCACTAACAGAAATCAAGGCAATATGGCAACATCTGAACCCAATTCTCCTCTACCAGCAAGTCCTGGAAACCCCATCACACCAGTAAAACAAGATTTGGATTTAAAATCACTGGTCATGATGCTGGTACAGGAACACATGAAGGACATTCAGGAGAAAATGGATCAAAAGTTAGAAGCCCTTGCAAGGGAAACACAAAAATCATTGAAAGAAATCCAGGAGAATACAAAAGCCAACAAGGAGGAAATGCAAAAAACACTTAAAGAAATACAGGAGAACTTTGGTCAACAGGCTGAGGTCATGAAAGACGAAACACAAAAATCTCTTAAAGAAATACAGGAGAACTTTGGTCAACAGGCTGAGGTCATGAAAGAAAAAACACAAAAATCTCTTAAAGAATTACAGGAAAGCACAAACAAGCAAGTGAAGGAGTTAAGCAAAACCATCCAGGATCTAAAATCAGAAGTAGAAACAACTAAGAAAACTCAAAAGGAGACAACTTTGGAGATAGAAAGCTTTGGGAAGAAATCAGGGGACAGAGATGCAAATATCAACAACAGAATACAAGAAATAGAAGAAAGAATCTCAGATGCTGAAGATTCCATAGAAACCATGGACTCAACAGTTAAAGAAAATGCAAAATGCAAAAAGCTTGTAACCCAAAATATCCAGGAAATCCAGGACACAATGAGAAGACCAAACCTAAGGATTATAGGCATAGATGAGAGTGAAGATTTACAACTTAAAGGGCCAGCAAATATCTTCAATAAAATTATGGAAGAAAACTTCCCTAACCTAAAGAGAGAGATGCCCATGAATATACAAGAAGCCTACAGAACTCCAAACAGACTGGACCAGAACAGAAATACTTCCCGTCACATAATAATCAAAACACCAAATGTTCTAAACAAAGAAAGAATATTAAAGGCAGTAAGAGAAAAAGGCCAAGTAACATATAAAGGAAGACCTATCAGAATCACAGCAGACTTTTCACCTGAGACTATGAAGGCTAGAAGGTCCTGGGCAGATCTCATGCAGACTCTAAGAGAACACAAATGCCAACCAAAACTACTATATCCAGCAAAACTCTCAATCACCATAGATGGAGAAACTAAGATATTTCACGACAAAACCAAGTTTACCCAATATCTATCCACAAACCCAGCCCTAAAAAGGATAATAGGAGGACAACACCAATACAAGGAGGGAAACTTCACCCTGAAAAAAGCAAGATAGTAACCTTTCATCAAACCCAAAAGAAGTTAAGCAATCAAATTTAAAAAATAACGTCAAAAATGATAGGAAGTAACAATCACTATTCCTTAATATCTCTTAACATCAGTGGACTCAATGCCCCAATAAAAAGACACAGACTAACTGACTGGATACGTAAACAGGACCCTACATTTTGCTGCTTACAGGAAACACACCTCAGGGTCAAAGACAAACACTACCTTAGAGTAAAAGGCTGGAAGACAATTTTACAAGCAAATGGTCTCAGGAAACAAGCTGGAGTAGCCATTTTAATATCAGATAAAATTGACTTTCAACCCAAAGTCATCAAAAGAGACTCTGAGGGACACTTCTTGCTGGTCAAAGGAAAAATACAACAAGAAGAACTCTCAATCCTGAACATCTATGCTCCAAATGCAAGGGCACCCTCTTTCATAAAAGAAACTTTATTAAAACTCAAAGCACACATTGCACCTAACACAATAATTGTGGGTGACTTCAACACTGCACTTTCCTCAATGGACCGATCAGGAAAACAGAAACTAAACAAGGACACAATGAAACTAATTGAAGCTTTGGACCAATTAGATTTAACTGATATATAGAACATTCTATCCTAAAACAAAAGAATATACCTTTTTTTCAGCACCTCATGGTACCTTCTCCAAAATCGACCATATAATTGGTCACAAGACAGACCTCAACAAATATAAGAAGATAGAACTAATCCCATGCCTCCTATCTGATCACTATGGAATAAAAGTGGTCTTCAATAGCAACAGAAACAACAGAAAACCCACATACACGTGGAAATTGAACAATACTCTACTCAATGATACCTTGGTCAAGGAAGAAATAAAGAAAGAAATTAAAGACTTTTTAGAACACAATGAAAATGAAAACACAACATACCCAAATCTATGGGACACAATGAAAGCAGTGCTAAGAGGAAAACTCATAGCCCTGAGTGCCTCCAAAAAGAAAATGGAGAGAGCATACATTACCAACTTAATGACACACCTGAAAGCCCTAGAACAAAAAGAAGCTATTTCACCCAGGAGGAGTAGAAGGCAGGAAATCATCAAACTCAGGGCCGAAATCAATCAAGAAGAAACAAAGAGAACCATACAAAAAATCAACAAAACCAGGAGCTGGTTCTTTGAGAAAATCAACAAGATAGATAAACCCTTAGCCAGACTGACCAAAGGGCACAGAGAAAGTATCCAAATTAACAAACTTAGAAATGAAAAGGGAGACATAACAACGGAAACTGAGGAAATCCAAAAAATCATCAGATCCTACTACAAGAGCCTGTACTCAACACAAGTGGAGAATCTGGAGGAAATGGACAATTTCCTTGACAGATACCAAATACCAAAATTAAATCAGGACCAACTAGACCATCTGAACAGTCCCATAAAGCCTAAAGAAATAGAAGGAGTCATAGAAAGTCTTCCAACCAAAAAAAGCACAGGACCAGATGGTTTCAGTGCAGAATTCTACCAGACCTTCAAAGAAGAGTTAACACCAATACTCTTCAAACTATTCCACAAAATAGAAACAGAAGGAACACTACCCAATTCCTTCTACGAAGCCACAATTACGCTGATACCAAAGCCACACAAAGATCCAACAAAGAAAGAGAACTTCAGACCAATTTCCCTTATGAACATCGATGCAAAAATACTCAATAAAATTCTTGCCAACCGAATCCAAGAACACATCAAAACGATCATCCACCATGATCAAGTAGGCTTTATCCCGGGAATGCAGGGTTGGTTCAATATATGGAAATCCATCAATACAATCCACTACATAAACAAACTCAAAGAACAAAACCACATGGTCATTTCATTGGATGCTGAAAAAGCATTTGACAAAATTCAGCATCCTTTCATGCTTAAAGTCTTGGAGAGAACAGGAATTCAAGGCCCATACCCAAACATAGTAAAAGCAATATACACCAAACAGGTAGCCAGCATCAAACTAAATGGAGAGAAACTTGAAGCAATCCCACTGAAATCAGGGACCAGACAAGGCTGCCCCCTTTCTCCTTATCTTTTCAATATTGTACTTGAGGTACTAGCTCGGGCAATTCGACTACATAAGGAGGTCAAAGGGATACAAATTGGAAAGGAGGAAGTCAAACTATCATTATTTGCAGACGACATGATAGTCTACCTAAGTGACCCAAAAACTCCACTAGAGAGCTCCTACAGCTGATAAACAACTTCAGCAAAGTGGCAGGTTATAAAATCAACTCAAGCAAATCAGTGGCCTTCCTATACTCAAAGGATAAGCAGGCTGAGAAAGAAATTAGGGAAATGACCCCCTTCACAATAGCCACAAACAGTATAAAGTATCTTGGGGTGACTCTTACCAAACATGTGAAAGATCTGTATGACAAGAACTTCAAGACTCTGAAGAAGGAAATGGAAGAAGACCTCAAAAAATGGGAAAACCTCCCATGCTCATGGATCGGTAGAATCAATATAGTTAAAATGGCCATTTTGCCTAAAGCACTATACAGATTCAATGCAATACCCATCAAAATCCCAACTCAATTCTTCACAGAGTTAGAAAGAGCAATTATCAAATTCATCTGGAACAACAAAAAACCCAGGATAGTTAAAACTATTCTCAGCAACAAAAGAAAATCTGGGGGAATCAGTATCCCTGACCTCAAGCAATACTACAGAGCAATAGTGTTAAAAACTGCATGGTATTGGTACAGTGACAGGCAGGAGGATCAATGGAACAGGTTTGAAGATCCAGAAATGAACCCACACACCTATGGCCACTTGATCCTCGACAAAGAGGCTGAAAACATCCAATGGAAAAAAGATAGCCTTTTCAACAAATGGTGCTGGTTCAACTGGAGGTCAGCATGCAGAAGAATGCGAATTGATCCATCCTTGTCTCCTTGTACTAAGCTCAAATCCAAATGGATCAAGGACCTCCACATAAAGCCAGACACTCTGAAGCTAATAGAAAAGAAACTGGGGAAGACCCTTGAGGACATCGGTACAGGGAGAAAGTTTCTGAACAGAACACCAATAGCGTATGCTCTAAGAGCAAGAATTGACAAATGGGACCTCATAAGGTTACAGAGTGTCTGTAAGGCAAAGGACACCATCAAGAGGACAGATCGGCAACCAACAAATTGGGAAAAGATCTTCACCAATCCTACATCAGATAGAGGGCTAATATCCAATATATATAAAGAACTCAAGAAGTTAGACTCCAGAAAACCGAACAACCCTATTAAAAAATGAGGTACAGAGTTAAACAAAGAATTCTCACCTGAAGAACTTCGGATGGCAGAGAAGCATCTTAAAAAATGCTCAACTTCATTAGTCATTAGGGAAATGCAAATCAAAACAACCCTAAGATTTCATCTTACACCAGTCAGAATGGCTAAGATTAAAAATTCAGGAGACAGCAGGTATTGGAGAGGGTGCGGAGAAAGAGGAACACTCCTCCACTGCTGGTGGGGTTGCAAATTGGTACAACCACTCTGGAAAGCAGTCTGGCGGTTCCTCCGAAAACTGGGCACCTCACTTCCAGAAGATCCTGCTATACCCCTCCTGGGCATATACCCAGAGGATTCCCCACCATGTAATAAGGATACATGCTCTACTATGTTCATAGCAGCCCTATTTATAATTGCCAGATGCTGGAAAGAACCCAGGTATCCCTCAACAGAAGAGTGGATGCAAAAAATGTGGTATATCTACACAATGGAGTACTATTCAGCCCTTAGAAACAATGAATTCATGAAATTCTTAGGCAAATGGATGGAGCTAGAGAACATCATACTAATTGAGGTAACCCAGACTCAAAAGGTGAATCATGGTATGCACTCACTAATAAGTGGTTATTAACCTAGAAAACTGGAATACCCAAAACATAATCCACACATCAAATGAGATACAAGAAGAAAGCAGGAGTGGTCCCTGGTTCTGGAAAGACTCAGTGAAACAGTATTTGGCAAAACCAGAACGGGGAACTGGGAAGGGGTGGGAGGGAGGACAGGGGAAGAGAAGGGGGCTTATGGGACTCTCGGGGAGTGGGGAGGGGCTAGAAAAGGGGAAATCATTTGAAATGTAAATAAATTATATCGAATAAAAAAATAACAATAAAAAAAAAAAGAAAATAAAAAAAAAAAAAAAAAAAAAAAAAAGAAATGCTCAACTTCATTTACGGAGCCTTTCACCACACAGAAGCCAAACCAGAACTCTGCTTCCTGCCAGTCAGATACGAGGCCTCCATATTGGTTCTTGGTCGCCAGAGAAATCAGACTGAGGTATGCAAATATAACCCGAGACCAACATCGCGGGGGGTCTAAGCCAGACGGGCGTTGGCCTGCACCCAGGCCCTGGGCTGATCGGTGGGGGGGGGGGGCACCAGGGTGCAAACCCGGCCAGGAGGTTCTCCCCCTCCCCCTGCAGGCGCGCGCACACCACCGCCATTTTGCCTAAGGGAAGCCAGAGAGACCTAGCAGGCAAAACCAAACTGGCTAACAGGCATAGCCCGAGGCGGACATAGCAGGGGTCTCAGACGGTCAGGCCCTGGACTGCCCCCAGGTCCTGGGTTGCTCGGTGGGCCATCTGTGTGCCGACCCAGCCAGGAGCTTGTTTGCCAGGGCCGGCGTGCACCGCCGCCATTTTGCCTACAGGAAGCCAGAGGGACCCAGCAGACAAAACCAAACCAGCTAACAGGCATAGCCTGAGGCGGACATAGCAGGTGTCTCGGAAAGTCAGTCCCTGGACTGCCCCCAGGCCCTGGGCTACTCGGTGGGCCACCTGTGTGCCCACCCGGCCAGGAGGTTGTTTATCCGGGCCGGTTTGCGCACCACCACCATTTTGCTTACGGGAAGCCAGAGAGACCTAGCAGGCAAAACCAAACAAGCTAACAGGCATAGCCCGAGGCAGACATGGCAGGAGTCTCAGATTGTCAGGCCCTGGACTGCCCCCAGGCCCTAGGCTGCTCGGTGGGCCATCTGTGTGCTGACCTGGCCAGGAGGTTGTTAGCCCAGCATACTCTCCCAGCACTCTCAGGGAGCATGCACACGCCACCATCCTAGCCACCTGACAGACCCAATTAACACTCACAGCTGAGGGGGGAACTTTGCTCAGACATTGGCCTGCCAGGCTTTTGCCTAGACTCAGGGCCTGAGTAGCTAGGCTAGCCTTGTGTGCACCAACCCGGTTGGGAGTTCTGCTGCCCAGCAGAGAGATCAGCACGCAGAAAAGGTCCCTACAGCATACAGCCTCAGCACTCCCTGAAGGAGCAAACGGGCACCTTCTGGCTCACAGACACAATCTGGGGCAAAGAACACTAGGGCTGCAAGGGTACCCAAGAGGAGGAAAGCACATTAGCAATCTGCAACAGGGGAAACCCTGCCCTCCAGTGGTGCAGAAATATCCCTAGAGCCTCTCAGGAGGCTGAAACACCAGCCAGAGACAAGACCAATTAGCTCCAGAGAAGAAGATGGCAAAGGGCAAACGCAGAAACGCTACTAACAGAAATCTAGGCAATATGGCAGCATCTGAACCAAACTCTCCAACATCAGCAAGTCCTGGTTATGCCAACACACCAGAGAAACAAGATTTGGATTTAAAATCACTGTTCATGATGCTGCTAGAAGAACACAAAAAGGACATGAATGAATCTCTTAAAGAAATGCAGAGGAACATGAATAAGCTAGAAACCCGTATAATGGAAACACAAAAAACACTTAAAGAAATGCAGGAGAATAAGGCCCAAGAGATAGAAGCCAATAAAGAAGAAAGGCAAAAAAACTTAAAGAAATGCAGGAGAACTTGAGTCAACAGGCAGAAGTCATGAAAGAGGAAACACAAAAATCTCTTAAAGAATTACAGGAAAACACAGACAAAAAAATGATGGACCTGAGCGAAACCATCCTGGACCTAAAAACAGAAGTAGAAACAACTAAGAAATCACAAAGAGAGACAACTTTGGAGATAGAAAACCTTGAGAAGAAATCAGGGGCCATAGATGCAAATATAAACAACAGAATAAAGAGATGGAAGAAAGAATCTCAGCTGCTGAAGATACCATAGAAACCATTGACTCAACTGTCAAAGAAAATACAAAATGCAAAAAGCTTGTATCCCAGAACATCCAGGAAATCCAGGATACAATGAGAAGACCAAACCTAAGGATTATAGGTATAGATGAGAGTGAAGATTTACAACAGAAAGGGCCAGCAAATATCTTCAACAAAATTATGGAAGAAAACTTTCCTAACTTAAAGAGAGAGATGCCTATGAATATACAAGAAGCCTACAGAACTCGAAACAGACTGGACCTGAGCAGAAATACCTCCCATCACATAATAATCAAAACCCCAAATGCACTAAACAAAGAAAGAATATTAAAGGCAGTAAGAGAGAAAGGCCAAGTAACATATAAAGGAAGACCTATCAGAATCACACCAGACTTCTCACCAGAGACCATGAAAGCTAGAAGATCCTGGGCAGATCTCATGCAGACTCTAAGAGAACACAAATGTCAGCCAAGACTACTATACCCAGCAAAACTCTCATTCACCATAGATGGAGAAACCAAGATATTCCATGACAAAACCAAATTTACACAATATCTTTCCACAAACCCAGCTCTACAAAGAATAATAGGAGGAAAACTCCAATACAAGGAGCGAAACTACACCCTGGAAAAAGCAAGATAGTTACCTTCCTTCATCAAACCCAAAAGAAGATAACCACTCAAATATAAAAAGAACATCAAAAATGACAGGAAGTAATAATCACTATTCCCTAATATCTTTTAACATCAATGGTCTCAATTCCCCAATAAAAAGACATAGACTAACAGACTGGATAAGGAAACAGGACCCTACAATTTGCTGTATACAGGAGACACACCTCAGTGTCAAAGACAAAAGCTACCTTAGAGTAAAAGGCTGAAACACAATCTTACAAGCCAATGGTCACAGGAAACGAGCAGGAGTAGCCATTCTAATATCAGATAAAATTGACTTTCAACCTAAAGTCATCAAAAGAGACACAGAAGGACACTTCTTGCTGGTCAAAGGAAAAATCCACCAAGAAGAACTTTCAATTCTGAACATCTATGCGCCAAATGCAAAGGCACCCTCATTCGTAAAAGAAACTTTACTAAAGCTCAAAGCACACATTGCACCTAACACAATAATTGTGGGGGACTTCAACACTCCACTTTCCTCAATGGACCGATCGGGAAAACAGAAACTCAACAGAGACACAGTAAAACTAATTGAAGCTTTGGACCAATTGGATTTGACTGATATTTATAGAACATTTCACTCTAAAGCAAAAAAATATACCTTTTTCTCAGCACCTCATGGTACCTTCTCCAAAATCGACCATATAATTGGACACAAGACAGACCTCAACAAATGTAAGATGATCGAACTAATCCCATGCCTCCTATCAGATCACTATGGTGTAAGAGTGATTTTCAATAGCAACAAAAACAACAGAAAGCCCACATACACATGGAGGCTGAATAATACTCTACTCAATGACATCTTGACCAAAGAAGAAATAAAGAAAGAAATCAGAGACTTTTTAGAATTTAATGAAAATCAAGGCACAACATACCCAAATCTTTGGGACACAAGGAAAGCAGTGCTAAGAGGTAAACTCATAGCCCTGAGTGCCTCCAAAAAGAATATGGAGAGAGCATACACTAGCAGCTTAATGACACACCTGAAAGTCCTGGAACAAAAAGAAGCCAATTCACCCAGGAGGAGTAGAAGGGAGGAAATCATCAAACTCAGGGCTGAAATCAATCAATTGGAAACAAAGCGAACCGTACAAAGAATTAACGAATCGAGGAGCTGGTTCTTTGAGTAAATCAACAAGATTGATAAACCCTTAGCCAGACTGACCAGAGGGCACAGAGAAAGTATCCAAATTAACAAACTTAGAAATGAAAAGGGAGATATAACAACGGAAACTGAGGAAATCCAAAAAATCATCAGATCCTACTACAAGAGCCTGCACTCAGCACAACTGGAGAATCTGGAGGAAATGGACAATTTCCTTGACAGATACCAAATACCAAAATTAAATCAGGACCAAATAGATCATCTAAACAGTCCCATAACGCCTAAAGAAATAGAAGAAGTCCTAGAAATCTTCCAACCAAAAAAAGCACAGGACCAGATGGTTTCAATGCAGAATTCTATCAAACCTTCAAAGAAGAATTAACACCAATACTCTTCAAACTATTCCACAAAATAGAAACAGAAGGAACACTACCCAATTCCTTCTACGAAGCCACAATTATGCTGATACCAAAGCCACACAAAGATCCAACAAAGAAAGAGAACTTCAGACCAATATCCCTTATGAACATCGATGCAAAAATATTCAATAAAATACTTGCCAACCGAATCCAAGAACACATCAAAACGATCATCCACCATGATCAAGTAGGCTTTATCCCGGGAATGCAGGGTTGGTTCAATATACGGAAATCCATCAATGCAATCCACTACATAAACAAACTCAAAGAAAAAAACCACATGGTCATTTCATTGGATGCTGAAAAAGCATTTGACAAAATTCAGCATCCTTTCATGCTTAAAGTCTTGGAAAGAACGGGAATTCAAGGCCCATACCTAAACATAGTAAAAGCAATATACAGCAAACTGGTAGCCAGCATCAAACTAAATGGAGAGAAACTTGAAGCAATCCCACTAAAATCAGGGACTAGACAGGGCTGCCCCCTCTCTCCTTATCTTTTCAATATTGTACTTGAGGTACTGGCTCGGGCAATTCGACAACATAAGGAGGTCAAAGGGATACAAATTGGAAAGGAAGAAGTGAAACTATCATTATTTGCAGATGACATGATAGTCTACCTAAGTGACCCAAAAAATTCCACTAGAGAACTCCTACAGCTGATAAACAACTTCAGCAAAGTAGCAGGTTATAAAATCAACTCAAGCAAATCAGTGGCCTTCCTATACTCAAAGCATAAGCAGGCTGAGAAAGAAATTAGGGAAATGACCCCCTAACATTAGCCACAAACAGTATAAAGTATCTTGGGGTGACTCTTACCAAACATGTGAAAGATCTTTACGACAAGAACTTCAAGACTCTGAAGAAGGAAATGGAAGAAGACCTCAAAAAATGGGAAAACCTCCCATGCTCATGGATTGCCAGAATCAATATAGTTAAAATGGCCATTTTGCCAAATGCAATATACAGATTCAATGCAATACCCATCAAAATCCCAACTCAATTCTTCACAGAGTTAGAAAGAGCAATTATCAAATTCATCTGGAACAACAAAAAACCCAGGATAGCTAAAACTATTCTCAGCAACAAAAGAAATTCTGGGGGAATCAGTATCCCTGACCTCAAGCAATACTACAGAGCAATAGTGTTAAAAACTGCATGGTATTGGTATAGTGACAGGCAGGCAGATCAATGGAACAGGATTGAAGATCCAGAAATGAACCCACACACCTATGGCCACTTGATCCTCGACAAAGGGGCTGAAAACATCCAATGGAAAAAAGATAGCCTTTTCAACAAATGGTGCTGGTTCAACTGGAGGTCAGCATGCAGAAGAATGCGAATTGATCCATCTTTATCGCCTTGTACTAAGCTCAAATCCAAATGGATCAAGGACCTCCACATAAAGTCAGACACTCTGAAGCTAATAGAAAAGAAACTGGGGAAGACCCTTGAAGACATTGGTACAGGAAGAAAATTTCTGAACAGAACACCAATAGCGTATGCTCTAAGATCAAGAATTGACAAATGGGACCTCATAAAATTACAAAGTTTCTGTACGGCAAAGGACACCATCAAAAGGACAAATCGGCAACCAACAAATTGGGAAAAGATCTTCACCAATCCTACATCAGATAGAGGGCTAATATCCAATATATATAAAGAACTCAAGAAGTTAGACTCCAGAAAACCAAACAACCCTATTAAAAAATGGGGTACAGAGTTAAACAGGGAATTCTCACCTGAAGAACTTCGGATGGCGGAGAAGCATCTTAAAAAATGCTCAACTTCATTAGTCATTAGGGAAATGCAAATCAAAACAACCCTGAGATTTCACCTTATGCCAGTCAGAATGGCTAAGTTTAAAAATTCAGGAGACAGCAGGTGTTGGAGAGGATGTGGAGAAAGAGGAACACTCCTCCACTGCTGGTGGGGTTGCAAATTGTTACAACCACTCTGGAAATCAGTCTGGCGGTTCCTCTGAAAACTGAGCACCTCACTTCCAGAAGATCCTACTATACCACTCCTGGGCATATACCCAGAGGATTCCCTACCATGTAATAAGGATACATGCTCTACTATGTTCATAGCAACCCTATTTATAATTGCCAGATGCTGGAAAGAACCCAGGTATCCCTCAACAGAAGAGTGGATGCAAAAAATGTGGCATATCTACACAATGGAGTACTATTCAGCCATTAGAAACAATGAATTCATGAAATTCTTAGGCAAATGGATGGAGCTAGAAAACATCATACTAATTGAGGTAACCCAGACTCAAAAGGTGACTCATGGTATGCACTCACTAATAAGTGGATATTAACCTAGAAAACTGGAATACCCCAAACATAACCCATACATCAAATGAGGTACAAGAAGAAAGGAGGAGTGGCCCCTTGTTCTAGAAAGACTCAGTGAAGAAGTATAGGGCAAAACCAGAACGGGGAAGTGGGAAGGGGTGGGTGGGAGGACAGGGGGAGAAAAGGGGGCTTATGGGGCTTTCGGGGAGTGGGGGGCTAGAAAAGGGGAAATCATTTGAAATGTAAATAAAAAATATATCGAATAAAAAAAAAGACAAAAAAAAGAAGAAAAAGAAATGCTCAACTTCATTAGTCATTAGGGAAATGCAAATCAAAATAACCCTGAGATTTCATCTTACACCAGTCAGAATGGCCAAGATTAAAAATTCAGTAGACAGCAGGTGTTGGAGAGGGTGTGGAGAAAGAGGAACACTCCTCCACTGCTGGTGGGGTTGCAAATTGGTACAACCATTCTGGAAAGCAATCTGGCGGTTCCTCCGAAAACTGGGCACCTCACTTCCAGAAGATCCCGCTATACCACTCCTGGGCATATACCCAGAGGATTCCTCATCATGTAATAAGGATACATGCTCTACTATGTTCATAGCAGCCCTATTTATAATTGCCAGATGCTGGAAAGAACCTAGGTATCCCTCAACAGAAGAGTGGATGCAAAAAATGTGGTATATCTACACAATGGAGTACTATTCAGCCATTAGAAACAATGAATTCATGAAATTCTTAGGCAAATGGATGGAGCTAGAAAACATCATACTAAGTGAGGTAACCCAGACTCCAAAGGTGACTCATGGTATGCACTCACTAATAAGTGGATATTAACCTAGAAAACTGGAATACCCCAAACATAATCCATACATCAAATGAGGTACAAGAAGAAAGGAGGAGTGGCCCCTTGTTCTGGAAAGACTCAGTATAGGGCAAAACCAGAATGGGGAAGTGGGAAGGGGTGGGTGGGAGGACAGGAGGAGAGAAGGGGGCTTATGGGACTTTTGGGGAGTGGGGGGCTAGAAAAGGGGAAATCATTTGAAATGTAAATAAAAAATATATCGAATAAAAAAATAAAAAAGAAAAAAAGAAAAGGAAGGCATAACAACAGAAATCGAGGAAATTAAAAAAAAATCATCAGATCCTACTCAAAAATCCTATACTCAACAAAACTGGAAAAATCTAGGTGAAATGGACAGTTGTCTAGACAGATACCATATAGCAAAGTTAAATCACAAGTAGGTAATCTATCCAAACAGGCCTATATTTCACAAGGAAATGAAAGTCATTTAAAAAACCCCAACTAATAAAAGGACAGAGTCAGATGTGTTTAGTGCAGAATTCTACCACATAATCATAGAAGACCTGATACCAATATTCCTCAAACTATTCCATAAAATAGAAACAGAAAGAACACTACTCCATCTATGAAGTCACAATTACACTGATACCTAAACCACACAAGGACCCAACCAGAAAAAAAAAAGAACTTCAGACTGACCTCACTTATGAATATCAATGCAAAAGTACAGAACTTGCAAACTGAATCTAAGAACACATCAAAACCATAATTCAACACCATAAGAAGTCTTCATCCCAGGAATGCAAGGTTGGTTCAATATATAAAAATCCATTAATGGAATCCACTACATAAAATACTCAGAGAAAAATCACATGCTCATATCCTTAGATGCAGAAAAGGCATTTGGCAAAATACCATACCCCTTCATATTTAAAGTATTGGAGAAACCAGGAATTCAAAGCTCATAGCTAAACATGATAAAAGCAATTTACAGCAAACCAACAGCTAATATCAAATTAAATGGAGAGATACTTGAGGCAATTCCACTAAAATCAGGGACAATTCAAGGATGGCCACTTTCCAAATATCTTTTCAACTCAGTACTTGAAGTACTAGCAAGAACAATAAGACAACAAAAAGAAATCAATGGAATGCAAATTGGCAAAGAGGAAATAAGGGTATCACTATTTGCAGGTGATATGATAGTAAACACAAGCAACCAAAAATTCTAAGAGAACTTCTCTAGCTGACAAACAACGTCAAAAAAGTGGCCAGATATAAAATTAACTCAAATAAACCAGTAGCCTTCCTTTATACAAATGATAAACAGTCTGAGAAATAAATTAGGGAAACAACTCCCTTTACAATAGCCACAAATAATGTAAAATATTTTTGGGTAACTCTAACCAAACAAGTGAAAAAGCGGTATGACAATAACTTCAACTCTCTCAAGAAGAAATTGAAAAGATTTTAGAAAATAGAGAGATCCCCCATGCTCACGGATTGGAAGAATTAATGTAGTATAAATGGTCATTCTATAAAAGAGAATTTATAAATTCAATGAAATCTCCATCAAAATCCCAACACAATTCTTCAAAGACATGGAAAGAGCAATTCTCAAATTCACCTGGAAAGGCAAAACAAACAAACAAACAAACAAACAAACAAAAAACAGAACAGCAAAAGCAATCCTTAAAAGAATTGTTGAGGAAATCACCATCCCTGACCTCAAACTTTGCTACAGAAAAATAGTGATAAAAACTGCATGGTATTGGTGCAAAGACAGACACACTGATCAATGAAATAAAAATGAAGACCCAGAAATAATATCATATACTTACGCACACTTGATCTTTTACAAAGAAGCCAAAAATATACAATGGAAAAAAGAAAGTATCTTCAATAAATGGTGCTGGTCTAACTGGCTATCTGAATGTATAAAAATGAAATAGACCCATATTTATCATCTTGCACAAAGCTAAAGTCCAAGTGGATCAAAGTCCCCAGCATAAAACTAGACATACTGCATCTAATAGAAGAGAAATTGGGACAGAGCCTTGAACTCTTTGGCACACGGGGACATTTTCTAAACAGATCTCCAATGGCTTATGTGCTAAGATCAAGAATTGATAAATGAGACCTCATGAAAATGAAAAGCTTCTGTAAGGCAAAGGACATAGTCAATAAGACAAATTGGAAACCTACAGATTGGGAAAAAATCTTCACTAATCACACATCCCATTTTGGAGCGCTAATATCCAAAATACATAAAGAACTCAAGAAACTAATCACCACAAAAACCAAACAGCCCAATTATAAATGGGGTATAGACTAAACTGAGTTTTATTAAGGAATCTCAAAGGGTTGAGGAGCACCTAAAGAATATTTAAAGTCCTTAGTTATCAGAGAAATGCAAATGAAAATGACCCTAAGATTATACCTTATTCTTTTTTTTTTTTTTTTTTTTTCTTTTTTTTTTTTTTTTTGGTCTTTTTTTTTATTTGATATTATTTATTTACATTTCAAATGATTTCCCCTTTTCTAGCCCCCCCCCCACTCCCCGAAAGTCCCGTAAGCCCCCTTCTCTTCCCCTGTCCTCCCTCCCACCCCTTCCCTGTTCCCCGTTCTGGTTTTGCCAAATACTGTTTCACTGAGTCTTTCCAGAACCAGGGACCACTCCTGCTTTCTTCTTGTATCTCATTTGATGTGTGGATTATGTTTTGGGTATTCCAGTTTTCTAGGTTAATAACCACTTATTAGTGAGTGCATACCATGATTCACCTTTTGAGTCTGGGTTGGCCTCCCAGGCGTTTGCCTGGACTCAGGGCCCAGGCGACAAGGCTAACCTAGTGTGCGCCAGCCCGGTTGGGGAAATCGGCTGCCCAGCGGAGTGAGCGGAGCACAGGGGAGGTCACAGCAACATTCACCTTCGGAGCTCCCTGGGGGTGCACACGGGTTCCACCTGGTCCACAGACACAATCTGGGGCAAGGCCTCAGGCAGAAGCCCCCAGCTCAACTCTCTCCGCTTCAGATCAGCCTGGGTGGCCGCCACATCTCCAGGTCCCTCAAGAGGCTAGTGGGGGCTTCCGGGCGGCCAGCTGGGAGAAGTCGGTGTGCTCCAATAAATCCTGCGGGCCCCAGCGGGAGCCTTCAGGTGCCTGCTTCGGGATCTGAACAGCCTGGACAACAGCACCCTGTCTATAGGCAGTGCAGAGTGTAAGCTGTGCACCAGAGGCCAACGGGGAAGGGGCAGCTTGCACTGGTGAGTCCAGCACTGACAAGACCAAGTAACACCAGTGAGAGCTAGATGGCAAAAGGCAAACGCAGAAACGTCACTAACAGAAATCAAGGCAATATGGCAACATCTGAACCAAATTCTCCTCTACCAGCAAGTCCTGGATACCCCATCACACCAGTAAAACAAGATTTGGATTTAAAATCACTGGTCATGATGCTGGTACAGGAACACATGAAGGACATTGAGGAGAAAATGGATCAAAAGTTAGAAGCCCTTGCAAGGGAAACACAAAAATCATTGAAAGATTATACCTTATAACAATCATAAGTATCATCCTGAGTGAGGTAACTCAGACCACAAATAACATGTGTGGTATGTACTCACTAGTAAGTGGATGTTAGCCAAAAATGTACAGAGCACCCAAGATACAGTACACAGAACTCAAAATGGTCAACAAGCTGAAGTGCTCTAGTGAGGATGCCTCAATCTGTTTGAGAGGGAGAAGAAAGCAATCACAATTGGGGAGGAAGAAGGGTCCTGGGAGGGAAAGTGGATGGGGGAAGGGGAATCTCATCTGGTTTTGGGTGAAGGAAAAAGAATAAAGCCCTGAGGACCACCAGGAGAAAGAATGGAAACAAGCAAACTAGGGAGAATGCACAAGAGACTTAGGAAGTGAAAGATTCTCAGAACTCAAAGGGAGGAATCTTAGATGAAAAGCCTGACAGTAGGGAGATGGAACTTATAGAGCCACCTCGAGCAGGTAGACTGTGCATCAAGTGAGGGATGGGCTTGCCATCCCACAGTCAAAACTCTGAGCCATAATTGTTGTCTGAAAGAACTGACGGGATGGAAATGGAGAGAAACCTGAGAAAAAGAAGGTCCAGTGACAGGCCCAAAGTGTGATCCAGCTCAAGGGGAGGTCTCAATGTCTGACGATATTACTAAGGCTATGCAACACTCAAAAAAGGGACCTACCATGACAGTACTCTGGAAGACAACAAGCAGCTGAAAGAGTCAGATGCAGATATTTGTACACAATCAATGGACAGAAGCTGCTGACCCCTGTGGTTGAATTAGGAAAAGGCTGGTAGAAGATGATGATGAGGAGGGTGATCCTGTAAGAGAACCAACAGTCTCAATTAACCTGGACTCCTGAGACCTCTCAAACACTGGACCACTAACAAGGCAGAATATTCCAGCTGAAATCAGGCCCTTAACACATATATAGCAGAGGAATTCTAGGTTTGGATTCAGTCAGAAAAGATGCACTTAACTCTCAAGAAACTGGGGTCCCCAGGGAATTTAGAGGTATGGTTGGCCAGGAAGATCTTTGTGGAGACAGGATGGGGAAGAGATATGGAATGTAGAACACTTGGGAGGTGGATGAGGCAGGCAATAAAATCTGGAGTTTAAAAGATAGATAGATAGATAGATAGATAGATAGATAGATAGATAGATAGATAGATAAGAAAAGAAGAAAATGAAATGTTAAATAAAAAAATCTTGTAAGTTACCAACGAATTTTTGGTTTGATTTACAACCCATTCCACTAGAAGAAATTCACACCTGACACTACTCGGTTGATCAAGGAGTAGAAATTCAATAGCTGAAGAACCTAGCATAAAACCACATACTACTATTCCAAAACAGACAAAAATAACAATAAATGACTCATAATGATATTCTTCTATACACAGATCCATTGATCATCTATTATCAGAGGTGCTTTGTGCTGCAGCAGATGGCAATAAATATATATACCTACAACCAGACATTATAGATAAAGTCAGAGATCTTGAAATAATCGTCATTCCTAAATGGGAAATCTCTTATCATTTTTCTAACCTCAGGGCTCAGTGAATCCTACAGAGGAGAACAAAAAAAGTGTAGGAGCCAGCAGAGATAGAGGATAAAAAGTAAACAACATAATCAAATGTCATATGAACTCACAGACTGAATCACAGGGCATGAATAAGTATGTACTATGTTATCTGCATATATATTCAATGACTAAACAATGAGTCAAACCAAGTATCTGTGAATATAGAGACAACAGTTAAGTAGTCATCATAATAAAACTACTGCTTCTCAATAATCCCAGAGAAACACCTGACACAACTGTCTTCTGAATTCACAATAATTCAAATCACTGATAAGTATAATTTTCCCAGAGTACTTAGACCATCTAGATATGGGAACCTGAGGAAACTGAGAAACTTTTACCCTAGAAAGGATGCTGATTGGAATTGTGGGAACATATTCCTCATCTTTACTTCTTTAGTGATTCTCCAAATACAAGAAGTGCATGGTACTAGAAAAAAGTTCATCTTTACAAGGAGTTTTACCAATACAAAAATGAACCATTCTGAAGGCATCATATGAAGGACTCTGTGTTAACTACTCAGTTGTCACAGGGCTAAACAGTGCAAATAAGACATTAAAGCTTCAGGATAAGACAGGTTTGAAAAAACAAGGATGAATGAGGGAATCAGAACCTGTTGGCAACCTCATGGGCAGAATAAAGATGTTGAAATCTCTTATCTCAGTACTACCCACAGTGTAGAACAACATAACCCCACATTTCTTGTCAACTTCAGAAAAGGCTGCAATAGAGCCTTTGAGATGTATCTGACGATGGCTTTGAACAGAAAGGATACTTCTTCCCAGATAGCTTTAATTAAGGGTTTGAAATTTTTACTCAAGAATATGGGCCCACATTGGAAGGCAGCAGAATTTGTAAACTGCTGTGGCTATCATTTCTCCCTGAAGTATGATATCCAATCCAATTGATTTCTCAAAGAAACACTATCTTCATTTTTTAAATTGTACCATTGTTAAAGCCTAGTTAAGACTTTATGTATTAAATCCCCCATGACGTTTAGTATGGAGTCTCTGGTGGCAGCAGTTCACCTCATGGTGACTTTCCTCTTTCTTCTTTCTGGATGATCACTCCTTTCTGTGATTGGGAAAATGGCTTATTTACATATCTCTTCAAGAAGTCCCATACAGGGTGGGACTTGTGAGCTACATATTTTATATACTATACATAAAAATCTCTGTGTGCTTCTTTGGTTATTTTACAGTTTTGGCAATCTTACATCTGAGGAGGAACAAGGGAAAATTTGTCACGGAAGAAAGATCTGGATAATTGCCAGGTTACCATGACTTAGATTGGCATCTAGTTTTACCTTTCATATTCATATTGACCAATGAAGAGAATTATAAAATAGTTGGCTACTTATCAGCCTATGTTAGTCTCTCATCTAGTTCCATTTTTTTCCACACCTGCTGCAAGAGTTCGCAGATCCTCGATGGGAAATGTACAGGAGCTGGGCATCATTTTGTTACTCTGTATGCAAACTGGTAAATATTGGAAGACTGGTTTTATAACTGCTAAGGGATCAACTTGGCTTGAACCCTTTCATATTCTTAGTAATCCCTTTGTTGTGGGGGAGGTCTATGGGCTTAAAGTACAATAATGTTCAGTTTCACCAAGAGAGATGCTTTAATCCTGGCCATTCAACTTCTGTTTTTACTTACATGGATCTTTCCTTAACTTATTCTTCACTAGAGACTTGACATAACTTTGTGTCTTCTATGTTTGCTAAATTATTTATTAATCTGTAGAGTGATAATTTCACAGCCACCATAGTACTGCTACCTAACTGAACCTTGAATTTTGCCCCAACTCTGAGGAAACTTCTCTTTATTCTACCCACAGTAAATGTAGAAATGTAGAAAATGAACTAAGGGCACTACGGTGTTGTGGAGAATCCCCAATCTTCCTGCCTACCAGTTTTGGCCTTGGCTTCTATAGGGAGAGGATAGACCATCCATTTGCTTAAGACATGCTACTACCTGAAACATATCTCCATAAAGCAAAACCTTAATGAAGTCAAGCAGCCTGGGAGTTTAGGTGTTTCCCTTTTCTTTCAGCAGTCTTCTTTTTATTTCTTGCAGCTTTAGCTCTCATGTGTAGAGAATGTAAATCCTATTCACATCATAAATGTATACATAAAATGAGAACATGCACTGCCAAAGATGGTGAATCTTGTCAGACTGTTAGAATGTGGATTCCACCTTACAATGGTAAGTAGTGTGTGCAGTTAATGTAGTGGGGACAGTGCCTCTTTCTCTTCAGGGCTCAAATTCATTCTTACAATATGGGAGCCCTAATAATAGAAGCAGTTGAGCTCAAGATCTCCACAGATCCTGGAACACCACAAATGTTTACCAAGTATTTGTGCCTTCCTGCCTCAGAGGGAGCAGCCACAGTTTGCTTCAATATCTACAGTGTCAAGCCAGTATTAATTGATATTATAGAGAAATAGTTTGTCATTTAACATAACATTGGTTCATTCTTTCTTTACTTGGATTTGTGGCTTGCTTCATTTGAAACAATACATTAACTCTATTTTTATCTCCCACAGTATATATGCCAAGTGATGCATACTCTAGATGCCAGAAAAACTGTGTAATGGATGATTATGACTATGGTGATTATAAAGTATTGATAAAATGTTGTAAGAAATTCGACTTTTGCAATGATATTACTGTGCCAATTGACGAATGGTCCTGAAGAAACTTCAGATTATCTTATGGCTTCCTCCAGTGTTCCTCAGCTTATTGTTTCAAATAAATCCAAATAAATGATGTTTTACCCTGCTGAAAGTGTGATATGATATTACCAAAGTATAAAATATGTTTCTTACCTCTTCCTTCCTCAATATATTTATGTAATTCCAGAGAGATCACATTTTATTCCAGATACATGGTGTGTACTCTCGGCACAACTCATTCAAATAGCACTTATTTGGTTGCTAGTCCTGTGTAGAGATTTTATAAAGCTGTCCTGAGGAGAATAATTGATTATTATTTGCAAGAGGCATGCTTTACAAATGAAGTTTTCCCACCCTTGAAAGTGAGAAATTTAAAGTTAAATTAAAAACCTAGAACTGCTCACTCCTTTTCTTACCACAAATATAGAGTGGAAACTGGAGGACCTTTCCCTGAGTTAAAGCAAGATTTAAAAAAAACCACAGGTACAAGGACAGAGATCCAAGACTCATCTAAATGGAAGACCCTTCATGCATACATGTACTTTTCCCCCTACATTGATAGTAGACAATACCTCACCTAAATTATTTGTTGAGTTGTGGATGTTCTTTGCTGAGCAATTTCTCATCATGGCTAGACAAAAATGTTCTCATCTCTCCTGGCATCCTCACTGTTTTAAAATATTATAGTTCCTCTATAAAGGTTGCAGCTAATTGCTATAATCTTTACTGAAGTCATATTATAGAAACCTGACCTGGACTTTGAAAGTAGCACTCTAATCTAAACAAGACTCAATACCCTTCTTATGCCACAGCTTAAAACAAAGAAGAGGTATCTTGTTATTATCATAGAGGATAGCAAGAAAGGACAGAAAAAGTATCAAAAAGAATTCAGTCTTTCTTTTTTCTTTTCCCGTGTCAGTAATTGAAATCCCAAAATTTTGGAATTTTTTTATGGCATCCTGAATTTATTCAACTTCTTTGACACTGAACTTCACTGACAATATTCTATAACTAGATTTTATATTAATCATTTAAATGAAAATATTTTAGCATATTTTCAATATATTCATTTTCATTTGCTGATTTATAAAATATGTGATTAGTATGCATATTAGTAACATATATACTGAGTGTGTATATATGTTTATATATTACATATTATTTTATTCATTAGAGGGAGTCAATTATAATTTGAGCAGTTAGAAGCAGACACATCAAATTTCAAATATCCAACTCTAACTCACAAAGACTATGAATTTTAGAGGAATTGCCTTTATTAGACTTCCCCATGGTCATGTCTGTAAGGTATTTTCTTCTTTAGTGATTGATATGATAGGGAGTCACATTGGGTGATTGTATCCCTGAGCAGGTGGTCCTAAGAAAGCTGCCTGAGTAAGCCATGGGAAGCAAGCCAAAAACAAAATCCCTTCATGGTTGCTTTTTCTGTCTTTACTTGAGTTATTTCCATGCTTTCTCTCAGTGATGGACAGTGACTGGGACATGTAAGACAAACAAATCCTCATCTTATTTCTGATCCTACTTCAAATTTAATTTTTTCTCAAGACTAGAGACTTCCCAAGCATCAGAAATTTATGTCACTGAATCTGATCACAGAGGCTACTTGGTCTCATGATAGTCTAAGTGATCATACAAGTCCCTTTTTATTCTTACTGTTTGACATTAAATCAATATAAACATAGATGGCCCTTGCTTTCAATAAATTCTTTCATTATCCCAGAAGAGATGGTCCGATGGATGATGAGAGAAAGGAAACTTCAACTGTGCAGAACATAAGAACAGCTGCTGACTAGAATAAGCAGATTTAATACATGTGTTTAGGGGCCAAAGACTCACCATACAGTGTGACCATTAAATATAAGAAGATAGAATGCAAAAGGAAATATGAAACATATGGCAATGAATGTAAAGAATATTATCACTTTTGTTTGTTATCTGGTGACCAGATCCCAGAGAATATATTTACATGTAGGTTTTTTTCATTTTCTTTTTCTTTCAAACAGTTCTTTTGATGCTCACACAGCTGTAAAACACTTCCTACAGTTGAGAGAGTAGGCATCAAAACATATGTATCTGAATCCTAAAGCATTGGCATGTTTATTATACTGTAATTAAAACTCCATTTCTAATTAATAGTTATGGCTTGGGGTGTCCAATACCAATCCCAGTATGAGAACCAGCAGAGAATAATGAGTTTATTCTCTCCAATATGAAATTTGTGTGTCTAAAGGCATCCAGTTGTGACATCAGTAGAGCCATGCACTGCTCCAGTCTTGCTCTCAAATCTCTTAACTAGCAGTGGTTTCTACACTTGGTCCAAGGGAAGACTTGCCTTCTAGGAAACCCCATGTTTGTATTTCTCCAAGTTCAGCAACTTTCCTATGGCTTTATGTCATCATGGCATGAGCTAGAGACCTTTGAGAAGAGGAAACCTCGACTGAGAAGATATCCCCACAAGATTGGCCTGTCACCAAGCCTTTGGAGCATTTTCTTGATTGATGGGTTGATGTGAAAAGATCCAGTGCACTATGGGTGGTGCCACTCCTGGGCAAGTTGTACTGATATATAAAAGCAGGCTGAGCAAGCCACTGTGAGCTGTGCAGTGAGCAGCTCTCCTCTTTGGTCTCTGCATCAGTCCCTGTCTCTAAATCCCTGCCCTGATTTTCTGAATGTTAGTGACCTGAGAGTTGTAAGCTGAAACAAGTAAACCCTTCTCTTAAGTAAAAGAAAGAAAGAAAGCTTAGGAACCATAGAGAGAATAGTGATATATCTCTGATTACAAGTACAAAAAAACCCTTACATCTGAAAATTGCTACATGGTTGAGACTAGATTTGAATTCATAGTGATTAAAGGCATCCACCACCATGTCTTGCCACTTATCATATGAAGGAGAGCATGCAAACTCCTTACATAATGAAGAAATTCCATAGGAAGACTTTTTTCCTGAGGGTCATCACCATTAGTAATATGAAACATAATAGGCTCAGTGAACAAATTTACTTCCCATCAAACATGATGACATGAGTTTGATCACTGGGATTCATCTGGTAGAAATAAACAACTCTTGTTAGTTGCTCTCAGACCTCCTCCACTTAGGCAGTATGCAAATGGGAAGATACACACACACTTGTCTTCCTATTAGAATTCCATATGTTAGAAAGGCTCCATGGGTAGGTTTTGGTTACATGGTACATGGCATAGCAAGATATGTGTATTTTACAAAAATCTAGTAAATGTTTTGTCAATAATCCAAAGACAGATGCTTGAACATTCTAAGCAAAAATAGATGCTGAATTTTCTGAAGCATTAAGATTTTGATTTGGTCTGTACATATTGTATTCATGTCTTGAACTGTCACAGCATTGTTATTAATGCATTAATAAAAGTCAACAATAGGAGGCATATGTTAGACCATCATTTCTATACATTTCTATCAAATCAGCCTGTTGCTAGTCTATATTTAATTACTTCTAATCTTTCTAATTATCAAGGAAGAAAATGAATTCATTTTCAATATTAGTATGACTTATTATATGCATATTACATTTTGGTTTACTTTATCAATGGAAATATTATATACCTCTCTGTTATTTCTTTATACTTGGTTCTTATTTTAAGGGAATCTACCTTTTAATCATCAGCTAGACTGAATTTTAGCACATTTGACTTATAAATAGATGTTTAGTTTGCTCATTCTAAGAATGGGTAATTTATAGTGACTGCATATTACATTCAATTTTAAATGTAAAAACCAGAAAATCTTCACAACAAAGAACACATTGCTCCTCATGTTTTGTTAGCTGATAATCACTGTGATGCTATCATCAAGAGGACAAACTGGATTGCTCTAACAAAGGGACATAAATTTCCATCAAGAGTCACTACCAAATCTTTTTATTAACAATATTTTTATATGACATCTATGATTTCCACTCCCTCCAATTCCTTCCAGACCCTCCCTACCTACCTATTCACCTGACTTCATGGTCAATCTCTCTCTGTCTCTGTTTCTCTGTCTTTCTGTTTTCCTCTCTCTCTCTCTCCCTCTCTCTCTCTCTCTCTCTCTCTCTCTCTCTCTCTCTCTCTCTCTCTCTCTCTTGCGCGCGCGCATGCGCACGCGCGCGCGCGCGCGTGCGGTTCCAGAAACAAAAGCAAAAATCACAGTGGAATTTTATTCAGCTTTAAGGAAGCATGAAATTTATAGGAAAGTGATGGGCCTGAACCTGGAATGTGTTATAGCAACTCACAGCCAAGGAGTAGAAAGACAAATGCTGCATGTTTTCTCTCCAATACAGGCTTTAGCTTTTAATTTAAATGTTCAATGAATCAGCTACCAGTGGTTTTTTTTTTATGATACTATGACAGAACCTAAAGTGTATCAATGAGCCAATCTCAAGCTCAGGCTTATCATACTCAATCATTATTCTCATCTCTGAAGATGTTTGTACCCAGAAACCACAGGCAGTGCTCCACTTCCTTACTTAGGTCACTGCTTTAGTCTGGTCTCTTGCCACTTTCACATTTTTTTGCTTGTTACATCCAGCCCTCCTGCATACCACAACTTCTTCCTAGTCAGTCTCCCACCCTGGATCTATAGCAAGATAAATCCAGGACCCTTTACTTGTAGTTTGTACCTGTCCTCAGGCACCTATAGGAGCTTAGGATTTTTTAATAGGTTTCCTCTTGATACAGGGTCAAGTTGGTACCCTTTGAGCCATATGGATTAGCAAAAAGTTGTCTACTGCCAACCATTCATCACTATGTCATCAACACTTGCAACTCATTTGTCTCTTCTGACATCAGACCCACAGGAGGGCAAATTTTCAAGTACTCTGCCCTACAGATCTCATGAATTCATCAGAGCCTGAAAGAAGAGACTAGCAAAAAAAATGTAATCTGTTCTGAGTCAATTGCTTTCTAGAATTAAGTGATCCAGCAATCTGGGAACATTGATCTCTGCTTTGATCTCAACATCAAAGGAATCCACCTACATTTGGCCTCTGCATTCCAAACTTGAACTATTAATTTTAAACCACAGTATTTCTTTCACGCTTCATGTAAAAGCCCGAACTTCCTCCCACATAAGATTTCTCATACATTTGTTTCAAAATGAGAGTCAATTCTCTAAGCCTACTCTATCTCTCATTGTGCCCACACACTGATCCAGCAAGACAGGGGGCTCTAGATCATAGAGACACAAGAATGCAGAAGCCTCTGATCTCTCAGACAGAAAGGTTCAATGCTAAGATTTCATAAGATGAGTCCCAGATAAGACACAGTAGGCATAAGCTCTAAGATACAGGGAGCCTTCTCTCTGAGGCCAGTTTGCTAGACAGATCTAAAGTCTTGCATGTGCTTAGAATAAAAATGTGTGCAGTGCCAGATTCTGCACCAGTGTGAACACTGATACCACATTTCTCTGTTTACCTGTAGCCCCAATGACAAGCTTCTTTCCATCCTACTACCCCTATACCAGTGCTGCAACATGTTTTCTCTTAGTTCTTGGTTTTCTCTGTCATTTCTAAAATTTAATGTTTATAGATATCATGTGGTCCAACTCTACTGATATTTCTAATTGTCTTCTGTAAAACCTGATTAAATATATAACTGTATGTGCTAGTTTGTGTCAATCTAGTAGAAGTATAAGGAAGTATGGGGTATCCTTGCTATCTTCCAGACCATTAATTGATCCAGTTTCAAGAAATACACAGAAAAGTGTATAAAATGGTAGAAAAAGAAATTATCGAATTTAAATGTAGATTTAAAATTATTGTTTATTTTGGAATATGACAACAGACTTAATACAACATATATCAAAATCCTGGTCTTCAGAAGTACAAGAAAGGATAATATATGGGCAGAATTTTTCTTTGTATTGAATTGGATAGACTACAAATAGGATTATAGCATGAAAAACTGGAACATTTTCTATGAAAAAATGAGTGCCCTTAAATTGGGCAAACAGTGCAATGGGAAAGGTACAAGAATAGTTGATGAGTCAAGGATAAAAAGGGTAAGTTGGGGTATAAAGGCAAGGATGTCTGAGGAGCAGGCATGAGGATAGCTTGGTAGTGCATGCATACAATAAATCTTTTTGTCTCAATTTATAGCAAAAAAGACACAAGAGGAACCACACAACCACTGGTCAAGATGGCTTCGCTAATGAATGTTTCTAGAATCTAGTCATCCAAATCACTGCTTGGACAGTGAGTCAAAATACAAGAAGCTATAATGGTACAAATGTGGGCAAGTTGATGGTGCCTATAGTATGGCTACATCTCATCAAATCTGATCAAATACCCAATGCTACATAGTACCATTGTATACATCTTTAAAAAGTTCTTTCTCCAACTCCCCCATTGACTGAAGAAGCTGAAGGTGTTTGTAACACAATAGGAAGAACAACAATATCAACCAACCAGACCCCCCAGTGCTCCCAGGTACACAACCACCAAACAAAGAGTGCACAAGAGGGACCCACATCTCCAGCCGAGTATGTAGCACAAGATGGCATTCTTGGGCATCAATGGGAGGAGAGGCCCTTGGTCCTGCAAAAACTCATTGCCTCAAAGTAGTGGAACACAAGGGCAGGGAGGCAGGAGTGGGTGGGTTGGGGAAGACTCTCATAGAAACAGGGGGAGAGGGGGAAATAGGGGGTTTCTGGGGGTAAACATGGAAAGGGGATGTAAAGAAAGAAAATATCCAATAAGAAATCATACATTACTGGAATCGGTTGTAAGATGGCAAGTTGGTGGCATTGGGTCACTTTTTCCCTAGAATGAGTGGCAATCAAGACTTAGCTATGAAGTTCTGCTCATCCATAACATAGATCACTATGTTAATCATCCACAGTGGTTTCTTAGCTTTGGGGACACAAGATAAATAGGTGTGTATTATATTAACTAATTACCCATATGACAGTAAGGAATATAATATAAATGAAGATGGAGGAAAACAGAAACTATTCCCAGGATTTAACAGTGTTAGAGAACAGAAGATGTCTTAGTCGGGGTTTCTATTCCTGCACAACCATCATGACAAAGAAGCAAGTTGGGGAGGAAAGGATTTATTGAGCTTACACTTCCACACTGCTGTTCATCACTAAAGGAAGTCAGGACTGGAACTCAAGCAGGTCAGGAAGCAGGAGCTGATGCAGAGGCCATGGAGAGATGTTTCTTACTGGCTTGCTTCCTCTGGCTTGCCCAGCCTGCTCTCTTATGCAATCCAAGACTACCATCCCAGGGATGGCACCACCCACAAGGGACCCTCTCCCCTTTATTACTAATTGAGAAAATGCTCCACTGCTGGATCTCATGGAGGCACTTCCCCAACTGAAGGTCCTTTTCTCTGAGATAACTCCAGCTTGTATCATGTTAACACACAAAACCAGCCAGTACAGAAGAGAATGAAGTTATGAGAAGCTGTTATCAATCACAGGGTTACTGGAGGACAACTGATGTGTGAAATTCTATCCTCATTCTGAGACCACCCTTGGGGGATAAACATAATCTCAAATTCTTAGACCAAAGTAAAAAAATATAATAGCTGAGATAGAAAAGTTTATTTATAAACTGCTGATTGGGTTTTAGAACTACGAATATGAAGAAATGTGTCTGTTTGTAGCCTAGTATGTGGACCATGCTTATATATCTAGTACTTGGAAGGCTAAAACAAAGATTTCTATGAGTTCTAAGGCAGATTTGTCTGCATCATAAACTATAGATCAGCCTGTGCTAACCTGAGACTCAGGGTAGCACAGGCTGAGGAGGGAGGTAGAAATGAAGAGGATACCTACTTCTAAGAACCCTAATCACAAACAGAAAACAATATGAGTTCAACAGTGCCATGTTTCCATGTATCAAGAGGGAACATTGTAATGAAAATATTTCTGTGGCCTCTAATAATCACTGTATGCTGTAATTTCCACCTCCTGCTTAGTTCTTTGTGAAGTGCAGATGTTGTGGAAATACTGTCTTCTGCTCTTTAATATTGACCATACCCATGGCTCAGTCCATGCTCACTGTATGAAGAAAGAACACAATGGTATGTCTAGTCAGCCAACAGGGTTTCCAGGGTGCGCCTTTAACTCTTTGACCCCATTGACTTCTTAAGAATATTCTATTCTCTGAAGAAAGTTGATATACATATTTTGTCTAGAGGTTACACCCAGCCTGAAATATTGAGGAAGAAATTTTATGTGATGTTCAGAAAGTTTTTTAAAACTGATATTTTCCTTTTGGTCACCTATATTTACTTACGTTCAACAAAATAAAGCCAGCAACCTGAAGGTGATAGAGATGCATGTCATGAAAAAGAAATATGGAGTATTGATAGTACTGTCGGATATGCTTCTGGCCATTCTTGTAGTTCCTATCCAGTTCCCTTGTCTGCATACTTTAAAACAATAACTGGCAGTCTCATGCTCTACACAGGAATTGATAATGATTTGCATGTTGATTTGATGATAGCAAATTATCAGCTGGCATATTTTTTAAACAATATCGTCATTCCTCTATGCTGTTAAGTTTGTGACTTCAATCTGAATTTATGAAGAATATCGTCCAATGTAATGTAAATAGAGGTCCCATACCTCACTACCTGTTTTCTTCCATTTTTTTCTCCTGGATTCTTTCTAAATACTGGAGCATTGACCCTTCTCAGGACCAAGGTTCACGCCTCCCATTGATGTCCAACAAGGCCATCCTCTGCTACACATGTGACTGGAGAGATGGATTCCTCCATGTGTACACTGTGGATGGGGATTTAGATCCTGGGAGCTCTGAGGAGGTCTGGTGTGTTCATATTGCGTTCATATTTCATGAACTTTCATTCTAGGTCCCTTTTTGTGAGATCACCATAGCCTCAGTAATATTGTCAGGCCTTGGTACCTCCCCATGGAATGGATCCCACTTTGGGTCTGTCACTGGATATTCTTTTCCTCAGACACCTCTCCACTTCCTTACCTGTAATTCTTTCAGAGAGGAAGAATTATGGGTAAGAGTTGTGACTGTGGGATGGTCCCTCTCTCCTTCATTTGATGTCTTGCCTTCCTGCTGGAGGCGGGATCTATAGTTCCCTCTCCCTATCATCAGGCATTTCATCCAAGGTCCCTCCCCTTGAGTCTTGAGAGTCTTTCACCTCCCAGATCTCTTGTGCTTTCAAGAGGGACCCCCACCCTTCTATCTCCTGAGATTGCTTGCTTCCATTCTTTTTACTGGCCCTCAGGGTTTCAGTCCTTTTCCCTCACTCAATAACAGATCATATTACCCTCTCTGCTCACTCCTTCTCCCCTATCCACTTTCTCTTCCAGGTACCTCCCTCCCTCCTCACTTGTGATTGCTTTCTTCTCCCTCCCAAGTATGACTAAGGCTTCCTCACTTGGGCACTTCAGCTTGTTTACCTTTTTGAGTTCTGTGGACTGTATCTAGGGTACTCTGCACATTTTTTTTTGGCTATCATCCACTTATTAGTAAGTACATACCATGCAAGTTCTTTTGGTTCTGAGTTACCTCTCTCAGGATGCTATTTTTTTGGTTCCATTCATCTGCCTGTAAAACTTAGGATGTCCTCATTCTCAATATCTAAGTAGTATTCCACTGTGTAAATGAACCGCATTTTCTGTATCTAATCTTCTGTCATGGGACATTTAGGTTTTTCCAGCTTTTGGCAATCACAAACAAGGTTGCTATGAACATAGTGGAGCATGTGTCACTGTGGCATGGTGGGGCATCTTTTGGGTATATTCCCAAGAGTGGTATTGTTGGTTCTTCAGGTAGATTTATTTCCAGTTTTCTGAGGAATCTCCAGATTGATTTCCAGAATGGTTGTATCAGTTATAAATACCACTAGCAACAGAGGAGTATTTCTCTTTGTCCACAACCTCTCCAACATGTATTGTCACCTGTAGTTTTGATCTCAGACATTCTGATTGCTGTAAGGTAGTCATTTCGATTTCCATTTCTCTGATGACTAAGGACTTTGAACATTTCTTTAGGTGCTTCTCAGCTATTCGAGATTCCTCAGTTGTGAAATCTTGGTTTAGTTCTATATCCCATTTTTGATTGAATTGTTTGGATTTTTTGGTGATTAGTTTCTTGAGGTTCTTAATACATTTTGGATATTAGTCCTATATGGGATGTTGGGTAGGTGAATATTATTTTCTCAATCTCTATGTTGCCAATTTGTCTTATTGACTATGTCCTTTGCCTTACAGAATCTTTTCAGTTTCTTGAGGTCCCATTTATCAATACATTATCTTAGATAATGAGCCATTAGAGTTCTCTTTAGGAAATTTCCCTGTGCAACAATGAGTTCAAGTCTCTTTCCCTCTTTCTCCTCTATTAGATTCAGTGTATCTGGTTTTATGTTGAGGTTCTTGATCCACATGGGTGTGAGCTTTGTGCAAGGTGACAAATAGGGATCTATTTTCATTTTCCACACCCAGTCAGCCTGTTAGACCAGCACCATTTATTAAAGATGTTTTCTTTTTTCCATTGTATATTTTTGGTTTCTTTGTCAACGATTAAGTGTGTGTCAATGTGTGGTTTTATTCCTAGATCTTCAGTTCTACTTCAGTGAGCAATGTGTCTGTCTCTGAATCAATAACATGCAGTTTTTATCACTATCACTCTCTAGTAAAACATGAGTTCAGGGATGGTGACTTTCCTCAGTCCTTCTTTTATTGTTAAGAGTTGTTTTCACTATGCTGGAAATTTTTCCTTTCCAGATGAATTTGAGAATTGCTCTTTCCATGTCTTTGACGAATGGTGTAGGGATTTTGATAGGTATTTCATTGAATCTATAGATTGCCTTTGGTAGGATGGCCATTTTTACTATGTTAATTCTGCAAATCCATGAGCATGGGAGATCTCCCCATTTTCTGAGATCTTCTTCGATTTTTTTTCTTAAGAGACTTGCAGTGATTGTCACACAGGTTTTTCACTTGTTTGGTTAAAGTTATGCCAAGATATTTTAGATTATTTGTGGTGATTGTGAAGGAAGTCACTTCTCTAATTTATTTCTCAGACTGTTTATCATTTATATAACGGAAGGTTACTGGTTTATTTGAGTTCATTACATACCTGGCCACTTTGCTGAAGTTGTTTATCAGCTGGGGAAGTTCTCTGCTAGAATCTTGGGGTCACATATTTATACTATCATATCGTTTGCAAATAGTGATACCTTGAATTCTTCTTTGCCAATTTGTATCCCCTTGATCTCTTTTTGTTGTCTTATTGTTCTAGCTAGCACTTTGAGTACTATGTTGAGTAGATATACAGAGTGGTCATCCTTGTCTTGTCCTGGTTTCAGTGGGATTGCTTCAGGTATGTCTCCATTTAATTTGATATTGGCTGTTAATGTGCTGTAAATTGTTTTTAAATCGCTTCTCGGCCTTTTGGCTAAGATCAAGTGCAGTAAATTGTTTTTAAGATGTTTAGGTATGGACCTGGAATGCCTGATCTCTCAAATACTTTTAATGTAAAGGGGTGTTGTGTTTTGTCAAATGCTTTTTCTGCATCTAAGGAAATGATTTTGTGATTTTTTTCTTTGAGTTTGTTTATATAGTGGATTACATTAGTGGATTTTTATGTATAGAATCAACCTTGCATCCTTGGTATGAAGCTTACTTGATGGGAGTGAATCATGATTTTGATGTGTTCTTGGATTTGGTTTGTAAGAATTTTATTGAGTATTTTTGCATTGATATTCATAAGTAAGATTGGTCTGAAGTTCTCTTTCTTGACTGGATCCTTGCGGTTTAGGTATCAAAGTAATTGTGGCTTCATAGAACAAGATATGTAGTGTTCCTTCTCTTTCTATTTTATGGAAAACTTTGAGGAAAATTGGTCTTCTTTTAAGCTCTGGTAGAATTCTGCACTAAATACATCTGGCCCTGGGACATTTTTGGTTATGAGGGCTTTAATGACTTCTATTTCCTCGTGCAATTTGGGCAGATTTATATAGATTACCTGCTTTTGATTAAACTTAGATACATGCTATCTGTATAGAAAACCATGTGTTTCTTCTAGATTTTCCAGTTTTGTTGAGTATAGGCTTTTATAGTAGGATCTGATGATTTTTTTGAATTTCCTCCATTTCTGTTATGTCTCCCCTTTCATTTCTGATTTTGTTCATTTGGATACTATCCCTTGGCCATTTAGATAGTTTGGCTAGGGCTTTATCTATCTTGTGGATTCTCTAAAGGAGCTTCTGGTTTTGTTGATTCTTACTATTTTTTTTTCCTGTGTATCTATGAGTTTGATTATTTCCTGTCTTCTAATTCTCTTGGAATAATTGGCCTCTTTTTGTTCTAGAAATCTCAAGTGTGCTGTTAAGTTGTTAGTGTAAGATCTCTCCAGTTTCTTTACCAGGGCACTTAGTGCTATGAACTTTACTTTAGCACTGCTTTCATTGTGTCCCATAAGTTTGGGTATGAAGTGTCAATAATTTTCATTAAATTCCAGGAAATCTATAATTTCTTCTTTATTTCTTCCCTTTGACCAAGTTATCACTAAGTAAAGAGTATTCATTTTTGAAGTGTATGTTGGCTTTCTTTAGCCTTTACTTTTACTGAAGACCAGCCTTAGGATATGGTGATCAGATAAGATGAATGGGATTATTTCAATCTTCTTGTATTGATGGAGGGTTGTTTTGTGACCAATTATGTGGTCGATTTTGGAAAAGATACCATGAGGTGCTGAGAAGAAGGTGTATTCTTTTGTTTCAGCATGAAATGTCCTGTAGATATACATCAAATCCATTTAGTTCATAACCTTTATTAGTTTCACTGTGTCTCTGTTTAGTTTCTATTTCAATGACCTGTCCATCAGTAAGAGTGGGGTGTTGCAGTCTCTCCCTATTATTGTATGGGGTTCAGTGTGTATTTTGAGCTTTAGAAAAGTTTCTTTTGTGAATGTGCGTGCCCTTGTATTTGAGGCATGGATGTTCAGAATTGAGACTATCTCTTGGTGTTTTCTCCCCTTGATGAATATTAAGTGTCCTTCTTCATCATGCTTGATAAATTTTGGTTGAAAGTCCATTTTATTGGATATTAGGATGGCAAATCCTTCTTGTTTTCTGGGACAATTTGTTTGGAAGACCTTTTTCCATCCTTTTACTCTGAAATAGTGTTTGTCTTTGTTATTGAGGAATTTCTTGTATGCAGCAAAATGCTGGATTTTGTTTGTATATCTAGTCTGTTAGCTTATGTCTTTCTACTGGTGAGTTGAGTCCATTAATATTGAGAGATATTAAAGACAGAGGACTATTGTTTCCTTATATGTTTGTTTTTGTAGGTGACTTTATGTGCTTGTGTTTCTCTCCTTTTGGCTTTGTTGTGAGATGCTTAATATATTTTCTTTTCTTTGGTGTAGCTACCTTCCTTGTGCTGGAGATTTTCTTCTAGGATCCTCTATAGGATGGATTTGTAGATTAGATACTGTTTGAATTTGGTTTTCTCATGGAATATTTTGGTTTCTCCTTCTATGTTGATTGAGATTTTTGTTGGATATAATAGCCTAGGCTGGCATTTGTGTTCTCTTAGAGTCTACATGACCTCTGGCCAGACTCTTCTGGCTTTCAAAGTCTATTGGGAAGTTGGTGCAATTCTAATTGGTCCACTTTTGTAGGTTACTTGGGACTTTTACCTTGCAGCTTTTAATATTTATTCTTTGTTCTATGCATCTAATGTTTTGATTATTATGCGACAAGAAGATTTTCTTTTCTGAACCCATTTATTTGGTGTTCTATAGGCTTCTTGTACCTTTATGGCCATCTCCTTCATTGGGTTGGGGAAGTTTTCTTCTATGATTTTGTTGAAGCCATTTTCAGGTCCTTTGAGCTGGGAATCTTTTTCTCCTTTATTCTGATTATTCTTAGATTTGGTCTTTTCATTGTGTTCAGAATTTCCTGGATGCTTTGGGTTAGGAGGTTTTATGTTTTGAATTTTCTTTGACAGTTGTGTCAATCTCTTCTATGCCATCTTCTACACCTGGGATTCTCTCTTCTGTCTGTATTAATAGTGATACTTAACATCTGTAATTCCTGACCTCTTTCCTAGGTTTTCCATTTCCAGTATTTTCTCCATTTGTGTTTTCTTTATTGTTTCTACTTCCACTTTTAAGTCTGGGATCACTTTATTCAATTCCTTCACCTATTTACCTGTGATTTTCTGTATTTCTTTCAGTGAGTCACTGATATTCTCTTTACAGGACTCTATTATCTTCATGAGATAGGATTTTAGGACAGATTCCTGATTTTCAAGTGTGTTGTTGTATTCAGTGTTTACTGTTGTGTGTGAACTGGATTCTGATAATGCCCCCTCCCCCATATAGTGGCTTCTGTAGCTTACAGTCTTTTCACTTGCCCTTCCCCATATGGATAAGTGTTGTTTGTTCTGGGTGACAGCCTGGAGACTGCATCTTTTGTCCCTGAGTTGTTTCAGGTATCCTAGTAGGCCTACAGCATTGGCTATAGCAGACCACATATGGGGCCTTCCAACTGGGGGCTCCTCACTGGAGCAGAGAAGCTGCTGATCTGTTGCCCTAGCTACAGTAGATCTCCTGGGAGGACTTCAGACTGTTGAGTCTTCAGTGGAGTAGTCAAGCTGTTGCCCAACTACTCTGAGAGCAGTGTATCCTCAATTGTTCTGAGTGCAGTGGATCCTCTAGGATGGGTCAAGATATGGTGTCTTCACATGAACAAACCAGCTAGGGGTCTGCCCCAGCAGTAAGTACCCCCTTATTTACACTTTTAAGAAAAATTGACTCTAAAGCTCCTTAGTATCAGTCTCAAGGCTCACACAGTCCACTTCATTTTTTATTATATATATTCTTTATTTACATTTCAAATGTTATCCCCTTTCCCAGTATCCCCCTCCCAGAAACCCCTTATCCCATCCTCCCTCATCCTACGTCTATGAGGGTGTTCCTCCACCCACCACACTCTCACCTTCCACTCTTGATGCTCCTACATTGGAGCATCTATTGAGCCTTCATAGGACGCAGTCCACTTCTTATACCTGGTATTTTGCCCACAATTATCATAAATAGAATTAAGTCTTTAATTTTATCGATGCTTTATTACCTAAAAAAGAGATATTATCATGGACTTAAATTCACAAAGTGCCTTATCATTTAAGGAAGAGACAGCTGGTGGACAGACAGCAGACAATTCACCATACATGTCACACACTGGAGGTTGATGGATAGATGTCTCCAACTATTGTTAAACTACATTTTCACTTTAACTGTCTGCTTTTGATTTACTTCTTTTCAGGTCTATTTCAATTATGTATGTATATAATCATCACATACTCTAGAAGAATTGAATGTTATATAATCTCTCTTGTGTTTTCCAGCTTTACCTTAGTAGAATGGGAAACATTTTGAAGCAGCTGTGACCTCAAGTAGGAATATTCTGCTTAATAGTGTTACGTGCCACCAGCCTTCTATTGCTTTAAAACGTATTTCTGTAGATAGAAGCAGTAGTGAAAGTCCCTGCCTCTTTTTGGTACATAGTTGATATGTTGCTGTAGCCTATGCATTGGTCAGAGGGTGATATGTTTCCTGTCTGAAATTAAGAGCACTAAGTTCTTCTGAGATGTATATTCTTGTGCTTTTGTGTTTACTATAATGAAATACCTGGTATCAGGGAGTTAGAAATGCTAAACAAGAAGATTGTTGCAATGCCTGCTAAAGGCAGAGGTGGGGTATCACTTTAGGATGTAGAACACAACAAGGGGATAAGATATGTAGGGATTTTTAAGAACATTACATAAAGGTCTGGTTAAAGTAAGTTACTCAAGTGGAGAAAAGCAGATGTACTCTCCTGCAGCAGGAATTTCATGTTTTTATTGTGCATGTGTGGTTTTAAGGATGAACTGGCTGTAATAAAGAAGCCAAAAAGAAAATTGATTTTTTAAATATATAATATACTCTAGATTTTAAAAGTAATATTCTTTTTTTCTATTAATTTATTTATTTAATTTACATCTGGATCACAGCATTCCCTCTCCTCCAAGTCCACTGCTCACATGGCTCATCCTGCCACTGCATCTGCCCTTCCCCTCTGAAAAAGGGAAGCCCCCCTCAGGGTACCAACCCACCATGGCACCTCAAGTCACTGCACAACTAGAGAAATCCTCTCCACTTAGACCAGACAAGGCAGTGCAATTAGGGGAACAGGATCCAAAGGCCAGCAACAGAGTGAGGATAAGCCCCGGTTCCAGTTATTTGAGGACCCACATGAAGACCAAGTTTCACATCTACTACATATATGTAGAAGGCTTAGGTTCAGCATTTGTTTGTGCTTTGGTTGGTGGTTCAGTCTCTGAGAGCCCCCAAGGGTACATGTTAGTTGACACTGTTGGTCATTATGTGGAATCCCTATCCCCACTGGGTTCCTCCATCCTTCCTGCAACCCTCCCACAGGTCTCCCTGAGCTCCATCTAATGTTAAACTATGGTTGTCTGAATCTGTTTTGGTCAGCTTCTAGGTGTAGCCTTTCTGAGGACAGCTATGCTAGGGTCCTATCTGTGACTTCAAGATGACAGACACAAGTACAGCCTGAGGCTCCAGAGTAGTTGAAGGTGTGTCTTAGTCAGGGTTTCTATTCCTGCACAAAACACCATGACCAAGAAGCAAGTTGGGGAGGAAAGGGTTTATTTAGCTAAAATTTGTTTATCACCAAAGGAGGTCAGGACTGGAACTCAAGCAGGTCAGGAAGCAGGATCTGATGCAGAGGTCATGGAGAGATGTTTCTTATTGGCTTGCTTCCTCTGGCTTGCTCAGCCTGCTCACTTATAGAACCCAAGAATACCAGTCCAGAGGTGGTACCACCCAAAAGGGGCCTTCCCCACTTGATCACTAATTGAGAAAATGTCCCACAGCTGGATCTCATGGAGGCACTTCCCCAACTGAAGTTCCTTTCTCTGTGATAACAACAGCCCGTGTCAAGTTGACTCACAAAACCAGACAGTACAAGCAGGAAGGCAGGCCTGCAATGTGTCCCTGTTGATACTCTGAGAACAGCGGGTCACATTCTCCTACAAATTGTCAGGGGTTGTTGCTGCATTAATTTATCTCTGTCTCACACTGAACACCTGCGTATCCAGGCCAGCAGTGACAAATTTAGCTGTCAACAGTGTTGTCACATAGTGTACCATTGTAACAAGAATTAACCAGCAAAGAGGCATTAAAGTCTCACAGTGTGCCCCCATGTATCCACTACCAGTGCAGTTACAGAAGTAGTTTCCTTCATCTGAACATAGACCTCCACAGAGACATGGATAACTGGTATATTCATCAAAGTTGAGCTCATAGTGGTCTCCATGGAATGCAGGTGTATAGTCAAGAAGTAAGCTTGTTGAGGTTTGATCTTTTTATATGTATTGTAATGATAAGTATTGTCCCCAAGGGGTGGTTGTCCCCAGGAAGGAGAGAAGGAGTGACTGCACAGTGTTCAATGTGATCTTGCTCCTTGATTTAAAACTATTAGTTAAATACAGATGCCAGCAGCTAATAGCTGGAGAGAAGAGACATTGGCATTCCATTGGCTTGGAATCTAAGGAGACCATGAAGAGAGAGAGAACGGTGGAGAAGGGGAAAGATGCCATAGGGTAAGAATCTTAAAATCATTGCCATGAGGGATGGCCAATTGAAGTTAACCTAGATGGAGCAAAGTAAGTAATAACTTGGGATTATTGATAGGAAAATAGATTCTAAAGCTTAGTGCTGAAAAGGGGCTTATTATAAATTATAGGAAGCATGTATTTTTTATCTGGGAATTGATAATCAAACATGGGGTAGAATCCCCTGGTTGAAATTATTTATGTCCACAAAATTAGCTCCAAGTACATCCTGACACATGGCACCATGTAGACAGCGATGGGATCCACATTCACCAATTTCCAACTCACAGTACATACCAGAATACTCTTGAGGATGGATACACGTGTATCTTCCTATCTTCATCCACTTCCAACTCACAATGCCTGGCTTTGTATCCAGGCACACAAAAGCAGTAGTATCCATTGATTCCATCCTAGAACACAGTCCCGTTGTGGCAAGGACTAGAAGCACACTCATTGTGATCTGTCTCTCAGATCCTTCCTGCATATCCAACAGGGCACATACAGGCAGGGTGCACACACAGGGTCTTTATGGCAAGTGCATCCATGTTCACAGTCATTCCATCCACAGGAATTATTGGCAATTTCACAGGTAGGCCCATTGTACCCAAGGGAACACTGGCACAGGAAACTCCTCTTTCCTGGAGTATCCACACAAGTGGCAATTCCTTGACAGGAACTGGAGAAGCAAGGCTTTTTTTGATCTTCACAGTCTTTGTCCAAATTATTGGCTATGTCTAAGCAACAATTGTTGTCTTGTGGAATATCCTTGTGCATAGAAATGTTTTGGCAAGAAGTTAAGAGACACCTGGTATTGTTTCTATTGCAAAATGAATTATTGGCACCTCAAGTCAGCACCTACAAAACTGGGTATATATTCTCCTACAGAGGCAAGTCAAGATAGCCCAGTACAGATAGACAAGAGAGTCAAGATAAGCCCCAGATACAGTTGTTGGGGTACCTGCATGAACCCCAAACTGCCACTACAAATGTACATGAGACCTAATTCCAGCCTTTGTATGTGCATTTGTTGGTGATTCAGTCTCTGGGAGCTCCCAAGGGTACAGGTTAATTGACTGTCATTTTGTGTAGCCTCTATCGCCCTGGGGTTCCTCAATCCTTTCCACAATATATCCTCAAGTTTCCTTTAGTTCCATTTAATGTTTGACTGAGTATCTGCCTCTGTTTTGGTCAGCTTTTTGGTAGAGTTTCTCAGAGGAGTTATGTAAGGCTCTCATCTGCAAGCATAACAGAGTATCATTAATAGTGTCATGAATTGGTTCTTGCCTATAGGATGGATTTTAAATTGGGCAAATCATTGGTTGACCATTCCCTGAGTTTCTGCAACATATTTGTCCCTGCATTTCTTGTGGACAGGCGACCTTTGGTCAAAGGTTGTGTGAGTAGCTTGCAGTCCTTATCGCTCCACTGGGAATCCTGCCTGGCTACAGAAGATGGTCAGTTCAGACTCCATATCTCCCACTGCTAGAAGTCTCAGAAAGAATACCCCTTGTAGGCTCTGAAGATTTCCCCAACCCAGGTCTGGCATATCCTAGAAATGGTCCCCCTACCCCACTCCCTACCAATTTTCATTCACTTTCTCCTTGGTTCTATCTATATCCGATTCACTTCCCCCCCTCCCCATCCACTCTCCCACCAAGTTCCTCGTATCTACTCACCTCTGATATCTATTTTACTTCCCCTCTAAGATTCTACCATCCTCTCTTGAGACCTCTTTGTTATTTGCCTTCTTTGGGTCTATGAATTGTGGAAGGGTTATCCTGTACTTTATCGCTAATAATCACTTTAAAATGAGTATATTCCATGCATGTTCTTTGGGATCTGGATTACCTCACTCTGGATATTTTCCAGTTCCCTCCTTCTGCCTGCAAATTTCACGATGCCCTTATTTTTAATAGATGAGTAGTATTCAATGGTGTAAGGAGATCACATTTTCTTTATTCATTCTTCAGATGAGGGACATCTGGGTTGTTTCCAGTTTCTACCTATTGTGAATAAACCTTCTGTGAACAAAGTTGAGCAACTATAGTTGTGATATGGTGTAGTATCTTTCACATATATGTCCAGGAGCAGTATAGCTAGCTGGATAATGAGGTAAAATTATTGCCAATTTTCTGAGAAAGAGTAAAAATTGATTTCCAGAGTGGTTATACAATTTTGCCCTCCCAAAAGCAATGGAGAAGGATTTTCCTTGTTCCACATCCTCACAGGCATGTGCTATCACTTTAGTTTTGGCATCTTCCTTCAAATTTGTATCCTCGAGCTACTTTACTGGTATAATTGCTATAACTAGAATTTCAAGTGATGTATTGAAGAGATAGGGAAAAAGTGGAAAGTTTTGTCTTGTTTCTGATTTTACCAGAATTGCTTTAAGTTTTTCTCCATTTAATTTGATGTTGCCTATTAGCTTGCTGTATATTATCTTTATTGTGTTTAGGTATGCATTTTGTATGCCTTTTCTCTCTAAAACCATTTAACATGAAAAGATGTTAGATTTTGTCAAATGCTTTTCAGCACGTAGTGAGATGGTTATATGGGATTTCTTTTTTCACTTTGTTTATGTGGTGGATTATGCTGACGGGCTTTCATATATTGAACAACCCTTGCATTCCTGGAAGAAGCTGACTTGATCATGGTGGATGATGTCTTTTACATGTTCTTGAATTCAGCTTGTGAGCATTTTATCGAGTATTTTTGTATCATTGTTCATAAAGGAAATTTTAAATTCTCTTTGTTGAGTCTTTGTGTCCTTCAGGTATGAATGTGACTGTGACCCACAGAATGAGTTTGACAGTATTACTTCTCTTTCGATTTTGTGGAATATTAAGAGTATTGACATTACCTCTTTTCTGAAAGTCTGGTAGAATCCTGCCCTAAAACTGTCTGCTCCTGTTTTTTTTTTTTTTTTTTTTTTTTTTTTTTTTTTTTTTTTTGTTGTTGTTGTTGGAAGTCATTTTATGGCTGCTTCTACTTCCTTAGGGGTTATAGGATTTATTAGATGGTTTACCTGGTCTCTAATTTATTAAGTGCTATCTGTCTAGAAAATCATCCATTTCATTTAGATTTTCTAATTTTGTAGAGTACAAGCCATTAAAGGGAAACCTAATAATTCTTTGAATTTCCTCAGTGTCCATTGTTATGTCTCCTATTTCATTTCTGAGTTTGCTAACTTGGATACTATCTCACTTCCTTTTAGTTAGTCTAGATAAGAGCTTGTTTATCTTGTGGATTTTTTTTCAAAGAACCAGCTCTTGATTTGGTTGATTCTTTGTATTGTTCTTTTTGTTTATAATTTATTGATTTCAGTCCTGAATTCAATTATTTCCTGCCATCTACTCTTAGATGTGTTTATCTTCAAGCAAACTTTTAAATGGTTAGTATGAGAACTCCTCAATTTCTTTATGAAGGCACTTAGTCCTTAAAACGTTCTTCTTCGCATACTTTCATTCTGTCCCGTAAGTTTGGTGGTAATGTGCCTTCATTTTCATTGAATTCAAGAAAGTCTTTAATTTTTTAAAAACTTCTTCCTGCCCCAGTGATCATTGAATAGAGAGTTGTTGAGTGTCCACAAGCTTGAAGGCTTTCTATTGTTGTTGAAACCCAGCTTTAATCAATCGTGGTCTGTTATAATACAAAGATTATTTCAATTTTCTTTTTATCTGTTGAAGCTTGCTTTGTGACCAACTTTATGGTCAACTTTAGAGAATTTTTATGAGGTACTGAGTAGAAGGTAGGTTATTTTGACTTTGGATGAAATAGTCTGCAGGTATCTCTTAGGTACATTTGATTCATAGCTTCTGTCAGTTTTATTATTTCTCTGTTCAGTTTCTTCCTGAAGACCTGCCCATTGGTAAGAGCTGGATGTTGAATTCTTCTACTATTAATATGGGGTTCGGTGTGGGATTTAAGATTTAGTAATGCTTCTTCTACAATGTTGGGTGCAATTTCATTTTGGGTGTACAGGTTCAGAACTGAAATGTTAACTTGGTGGATTTTATTCTCTGATGATTATGAAGTCTTCTTTCCCATCAATTTTCATTATGTTGGTTGAAAGACTATTTTGTTAAATATAAGAATTGTTAGCTCGGTTCTCAGCTAGTATTATGTCCAATTTTCTGAGGAATCACCAGACTGATTTCCAGAGTGGGTTGAACCAACTTGGATTCCACCAGCATTGGAGGAGTGATTCCTCTTTCTCCACATCCTCACCAGCATCTGATGTTACCTGAGTTTTTTTTAGTTTAGCTATTCTGACTGATGTGAGGTAGAATCTCAAGGTCATTTTGATTTTCATATCTCTGCTGACTAAGGATGTTGGACATTCCTTGGGGAGCTTCTCAGCCATTCAAGTTTCCTCAGTTGAGAATTTTGCTTACCTCTGTTCCCCATTTTTAATAGGGTTATTTGGTTACATATCCATTCTGTTAGTTTATGTCTTTTTATTGGGGAACTGAGTTCTTTGATGTTAAGAGATACTAAGGAAAAGTCATTGTTGCTTCCTGATATTTTTGTTGTTAGAGATAGAACCATGATTCTGTGGCTATCTTCTTTTGGGTTTGTTGAAATATTACTTTCTTGCTTTTTCTACTGTGTAGTTTCCCACATTGTGTTGGAGTTTTACACCTATGATCCTTTGTAGGGATTGATTTGTGGAAAGAAATTGTGTAAATTTGGTTTTGTCATTGATTATCTTGGTTTCTCCATCTATGGTAATTGAGAGTTTGCTGAGTATAATATCCTAGGCTGGCATTTGTGTTCTTTTAGGGTCTATATAACATATGCCCAGGATCTTCTAGCTTTCATAGTCTCTGGTGAGAAGTCTGGTATACTTCTGATAGGTCTGCCTTTATATGTTACTTTACCTTTTTCTCTTATTACTTTTAATATTCTCTGTTTTGTGCAATTTGAATTTTGAGTATTATGTGATGGGAGGAATTTCTTTCCTGGTCCAATCTATTTGGAGTTCTGTATGCTTTTTGTATGTTCATGGGCATTTCTTTCTTTGGGTTAGGAAAGTTTTCCTTTATAATTTTGTTGAAGATATTTACTGGCCCTTTAAGTTGGGAATCTTCACACTCTTCTATACCTATTATCCTTAGGTTTGGTCTTCTCATTGTGTCTTGGATTTCCTGCATGTTTTGGGTCAGGAGCTTTTTGCATTTTATATTTTCTTTGTCTGTTGTGTAAACGTTTTTTATAGTATCTTTCAGACCTGAGATTCTCTCTTCTATCTCTTGTATTCTGTTTGTGAGTCTATGATTCCTGATCTCTTTCCTAAGTTTTCTACCTCCAAGGTTGTCTCCCTTTGTGATTTTTCTATTGTTTCTATTTCCATTTTTAGATCCGTGGTGATTTTGTTCATTTCCTTCACCTGTATGGTTGTGTTTTCCTGTAATTCTTTTATAGGATTTTTGCATTTCCTCTTTAAGAGCTTCTACTTGTTTACCTGTGTTCTCCTGTATTTCTTTAAGGGAGTTAATTATGTCCTTCTTAAAGTCATTTATCATCATCATGAGATGTGATTTTAAAATCAGTCTTGCTTTTCCAGTATCTTGGGGTAATCAGGGCTTGCTCTGATGGGAGGACTGGGCTCTGATGAGGCCAAGTAGCCTTGGTTTCTGTTGCTTATGTTCTTACCATTGTCTCTCATCATCTAGTGTTTTTGTGGTGTTAGCTTGTCTTGCTCTCTCAGACTGTGGCTTGTCCTTCCTATAAGTCTTTGTGTCAGCATTCCTGGGTGACCAGTCCTCTCTGGGAGGAATTCAGGTATGGAGAGCCATGGCACAGGGAGCAGATGGAAAGTGGAAGGTTCCAGTCCCAGGCTGCTCCTAGGTTCCTGTATCCTGAGGGCTCAAGGCAGGTCCCTCTTAGGCCAGGTATTTGAGTGGTGGTCTAATCTGTGATCTCAAGTGTAGCAACACTCCTGGGAGACCAGTTCTCTTCCAGAGAGATTTTCTATTCATTTCCTCTTTAAGATCCTCTACCGGTTTGATTGTATTTTCCTTTATTTCTTTAAAGTATTTATTAATTTCCTCTTTAAAGACTCTTATCATTTTAATACGGTTAGATTTAATATAATGTAGAGTACCATATTATGGTGCCATGCCACCTAGCAGGAGTCTGACAGTGGACAAGTAAATGGGCTTTAGGCAGGAATCTGACATTAGGCAATGACAAAGGAGTAAGCTCAAGCAGGAATCTGACTTTAGGACAAATAAGGAAGTCATGTTTAGGCATCCTCTGCTACATATACGACTGGAGCCATGGGTCACTCCATGTGTCCTCCTTGGTAAGTGGTTTAGACTTGGGAGCACTGGTTGGTTGATATTGTTTTTCCTATGAGGTTGCAAGCCCCTTCAGCTCCTTCTGTTCCTTAACTCCTCCACTGGGGACCCCATGATCAGTTCAATGTTTGGCTGAGAACATCTTCCTCTAGCAGAGCCTCTCAAGATACAGTTATAACAGGCTTCTGTCAGCACGCACTTCATGGCATCCACAATATTGTCTGCATTTGGTGACTGTATATGTAATCGATCCTCAGGTGGAGCAGTCTCTGGATGGCCTTTCCTTCAGTCTCTGCTCCACACTTTGCCTTGGTATCTCCACTTCTGGGTATTTTGATCCCCTTTCTAAGATAGACTGAAGTATCCAAACTTTGTTCTTTGTTCTTCTTCAGTTCATGTGGTCTATGAGTTGTATCTTGGGTACCCCGAGCTTCTGAGCTAATATACACTTATCAGTGAGTGTATACCATATGTGTTCTTTAGTGATTGGGTTACCTCTCTCAAAGTAATATTTTCTAGTTCCATATCTTTTCCATGAGCTCATTGTTTTTAATAGCTGAGTAGTACTCCACTGCATAAATATACCACATTTTCTTTATTCATTCCTCTGGTGAATGACAATTGGGTTCTTTCCAACTTCTGACAAGTATAAATAAGTATGTTATGAATACAGTGGAGTGTATGCCCTTATTACATGTTGGAGCATCTTCTGGGTATATGCCCAGGAGTGGTATAGCTGGGTCCTCATGTAGTACCAAGTTCAATTTTCTGAGGAACTGTCAAACTGATTTCCAGAGTGGTTTTGCCAGCTTGCAATCCCACCAACAATGGAAGAGTGTTCCACTTTCTCCACATCTTTGCCAGTATCTTCTGTGACCTGAATTTTTGAACATAGCCATTCTCACTGGTGTGAGATAGAATCTCAAGGTTGTTTTGATTTACATTTCCCCGATGACTAAAAATGTTGAACATTTCTTTACGTGTTTTTCAGTCATTTGATATTCCTCAGTTGAAAATTCTTTGTTTAGTTCTGTACCCCATTTTGATAGGGTTATTTGGGTCTCTGGGTTCTAATGTCTTGAGTTCTTTGCATATATTGGATACCAGTCCTCTATTGGATGTAGGATTGGTAAAATTCTTTTACAAATTTGTTCCTTGCTGTTTTGTCTGATTGGAAGTGCCCTTTACCTTACAGAAGCTTTGAAATTTTATGAGGTCCCATTTGTCAGTTCTTGATCTTACAGCATAAGCAGTTGCTGTTTTGTTCAGGAAATATCCCCCTGTGAACACATGCTACAGGCTCTTCCCCAAAATTCTTTTCTATTATTTTCAGTGTTTCTGTTTTTATGTGGAGGTCCTGGATTCAGAAGATTCTTGAAGGAGGAAAGGCAGTCTGCTGGATTTTTTTTTTGCAGCCCCTGTGCTGAAAATGAAATTTTTAATAAGTCAAGTATTTACTGTACAACACCGGGATGTTGAAGGCATCTGCAAATATAAGATATATTATATATCAATTTACTAGTTGTAGATATAAAAATCATTGAAAAAATCCTGCCAAAAACAAATAAAAAATCAAACACACATACAGTGTACCTTGACCCACATAATGATTCATTGCAAATTCAGGACAGATTACATTTTGACAAAGAAATACTTTAGAAAATTTAACTGAAATTTGAAGGAATTCTCCATATTTCCCCCCAAATTAATCAATTTTTAAAATGTATGTGCATTAGATTTTAGTCACAATATTTTTCATTTTTTATTAGATTTATTCCTTATTTAAATTTCAAATTTTGTCCACTTTCCTGGCTTCCTCCTTCCCCAAAAAAACCCATAAAACATCTTGCCTTCCACAATCAACCCTCTCCTGCTTCCCTGTCCTGGTATTCCTCTACACTATGACATCAAGTCTTTCCAGGACCAAGGGCCTCTCTTCCCTTTGGTGTCTAACAAGGCCATCTTCTACTACTTATGTCTGGAGCCATGGGCAACTCCATGTATACTCTTTGGTTGATGATTGTATCCCTGGGAGCTCTTGGAGTACTGGGTGGCTCATATTGTTCCTTCTATGGTGCTGCAAACCCCTCAGATCCTTGGGGCCTTTCTCTTGATCCTCCATTGGAAATCCTGTGCTCAGTTCAATGGCGGGCTGAGAGCGACCCCCTCTGTATTTCTTATGCACTGGCAGTGCCTCCCGGGTGACAGCTATATTCTGCTCCAGTCAGCAAGTACTTGTGGGCATCAATAATAATGTCTAGGGTTTGTAACTGCATATGGGATGGATCCCTGTGTGAGGTAGTCTCTGGATGGTTTTTCCTTCAGACTCTGCTCCACCCATTGTCTCTGTATCTCCTTCTGTGGGTATTTTGTTCCTTGACCCACTTGGACTTGAACTTTGTACAAAGAGATAAGATTGGATTGATTTGGATTATTCTACATGCTAACTGCGAGTTGAACAAGCACCATTTGATGAAAATGCTGTCTTCTTTTCCCCTGAATGGTTTTAGCTCCTTTGTCAAATATCAAGTGACCATAGGTGTGTGGATTCATTTCTAGGTCGTTAATTATATTCCATTGATCTACCTGCCTGTCACTGTACCAGTACCATGCAGTTTCTACCACAATTGTTAGAATTATAGTTTGAGGTCAAGAATGGTGATTACACTGGAATTTCTTTTATTGTTGAAAATAGTTTTGATATCCTGGGATTTTTGTTATTCCAAAAGAATTTGGAAAATGCTTTTTCTAACTCTATGAAGAATTGAGTTAGAAATTTGATAGGGATTACATTGAATATGTAGATTGCTTTCGGCAATACGGCCATTTTTACTATATTAATCCTATCAATTCATGAGCATGGGAGATCTTTCCATCTTCTGAGATCTTATTTGATTTCTTTATTCAGAGACTTGAAGTTCTTGTCAAACAAATATTTCACTTGCTTAGTTAGAGTCAAAACAATATATTTTATATTATTTGTGATTATTGTGAAGGTTGTTGTTTTCCTAATTTCTTTCTTGGCCTGTTTATCCTTTAAGTAGAGGGAGGCCACTGATTCGTTTGAGTTAATTTTGTATACAGCCAATTTTTTGAAGTTGTTTATCAGGTTTAAAAGTTCTCTGGTGGAATTTTTGGCGTCACTTTAGTATACTATCATACAATTTTCAAATAGTAATATTTTTACTTCTTCCTTTCTAATTTGTATCCCTTTGACCTCCATTGTTGTCTAATTGCTCTGGCTAGGACTTTGAGTTCTATATTGAACAGGAAGGGAGAGAGTAGACAGCCTTGTCTAGTACCTGATTTTAGTGGAATTTGGTTCATGAGAATATTATTGAGTATTTTTACATTGCTATTCATAAGGAAAATTTTTCTGAAGTTCTCTTTCTGTGTAGGGACTTCTTGCGGTTTAAGTATAATCATAACTGTGGCTTCATTGAATTAATTCAGGAGTGTTCCTTCTGTTTCTATTTTGTGGAATAGTTTGAAGAGTATTGGTACTAGGTCTCCTTTGAAGGTCTAATGGAATTCTGCACTAAACACATCTGTTTTTTTTTTTTTTTTAGCTTGAGAGACTTTTAATGACTGCTTCTATTTCTTTAGGGGTTATGGGGCTGTTTACATGGTTTATCTGAACCTGATTTAATTTTGTATCTGTCTAGAAAATTGGCCATTTCATCCAGATTTTCCAGTTTTGTTTAGTATATTCTTTTTTAGTAGGATCTGATGATTTTTGGATATCCTCAGTTTCTGTTATTATATTTCCCTTTTCATTTATGATTTTATTAATTTGCAAAGTGTCTATGTACTCTCTGGTTAGTCAGGCTAAGGATTTAACTATCTTGTTGGTTTTCTCAAAGAAGCAGCTACTGGTTTGGTTGATTATTTGTATAGTTCTTTTTGTTTCTACTTGGTTGATGTCAGCCATGAGTTTGATGATTTTATGTGGTCTACACCTCTTGGGTGTATTGGCTTCTTTTTGTTCTAGAGCCTTCAGATGTACTGTCAAACCACTCTCTCCAGTTTCTTTTTGGAGTCACTCAGAACTATAAGTTCTCCTCTTAGAACTGCTTTCATTATGTCCCATTATTTTGGATGTGTTATTGCTTCATTTTCACTAAATTCTAAACAGCTTTTAATTTCTTTCTTTATTTCTTCCTTGACCAAGTTATCATTGAGTAGAATGTTATTCAGCTTCCATATATATGTGGGCTTTATGTTATTTTTGTTGTTGTTGAAGACCAACCTTAGTCTGTAATACGTTGTATGTGATTATTTCAATTTTCTTCTATCTGTTGAGACCTGTTTTATGACTGATTAAATGGTCAATTATAAAAAAAAGGACCATAATGTGATGAGAAGAAGGTATAACCTTTTCTTTTAGATATAATGTTCTATAGATATCTGTTAAAGCCATTTGATTCATAACTTGTTAGTTTCACAGTGTGTCTGTTTGGTTTATGTTTCCATGATCTGCTCAGTGATGAAAGTGGGGTGTTGAAGTCTCCCACTGTTATTGTGAAGGTGCAATATGTGCTTTGAGATTTAGTAAATTTTCTTTTATGAATATGTGTGCCTTTGCATTTGGAGCATAGAGGTTCAGAATTGTGAGTATATCTTTGTTGATTTTACCTTTGATGAACATGAAGTTGATTTTATTTGATATTAGAATGGCTACTCAAGCTTGTTTCTTGGGACTATTTGCTTGGAAAATTGTTTTCCAGCCTTTTACTCTGAGGTAGTGTCTGTCTTTGTCACTGACATAGGATTTTGTATGTAGCAAAATGCTGGTTCCTGTTTACATATCTGATGTGTTATCTTATGTTTTATTTATTGGAGAATTGTGTCCATTGATATTAAGAGGTATTAAGGAGAAGTGACTGATGTTTCCTGTTATTTTTGTTGTTAGAGGTGGAATTAAGGTTATGTGGCTCTCTCATTTTATGGTTTGTTGATAGATTATTTTCTTGCCTTTTCTTTGGTGTAATTTTCCTTCTTTTATTGGAGTTTTCCATTTATTATCCTTCGAAGAGCTGTGTTTGTGGAAAGATATTGTGTAAATTTGTTTTTGTCTTGAAATACCTTGATTTCTCCATCTGTGGTAATTGAGAGTTTTGCTGAGTATAGTATCCTGGGTTGGCATTTGTGTTCTCTTAGGTTCTGTATGACATGTGTCCAGGATCTCGAGCTTTTATAGTCTCTTGTGAGAAGTCTGGTATACTTCTGATAGGTCTGCCTTTATATGGTACTTGACCTTTTTCCCTTACTGATTTTAATATCCTTTCTTTGTTTTCTGCATTTGATGTTATATTTATTATGTGACTGGAGGGATTTCTTTTCTGGTCCAAATTATTTGGAGATCTATAGGCTTCTTGTATATTCATGAGCATCTCTTTCTTTAGGTTAGGGAAGTTTATTTCTATAATTTTGTTGAAGATGCTTACTGGCCTTTTAACCTGGAAATCTTTCTCTTCTGTACATATTATCTGTAGGTTTGGTCTTCTCATTGTGTCCTGGATTTACTGGATGTTTTGGATCAAGAGCCATCTGGCTATCTCTGGTGTTAGTTGTTCTTGCTGTCTCTGGCCAGAGCTTGTCTCTCCTATGGGGCTGTAAGCCTGTGTCATCTCTCCTGGGAGAGCAGCTCTCTCCTGTCTGCACCTGTACACAGAGGGCTGTCGTACAGCCTCCACTTCCAGGTGCAGATGGCAACTGAAAAGTTCCTGTCCCAGCTGCTCCACCATTTCTGTGCCTCATGTGCTCCTGACCAGACCCAATTTGAACAGTCACAGGAGAGAAAACGATGACCTCACCTACAAACCTGGGAGTCAGAGCACTCTCTGGAGACCAGCTCTACCCTGGCAATACCCATGCACACAAGGCTGAGGGGAAGCCCTAGCTCCTTGGTACAGACAGTAGTTGAAATGTAATTCATTGTTTTTAATAGCTGAATAGTGCACAATTGTGTAAATGTGCCACATTCTCTGTATCCATTCCTCTATTGATGGACATTTGGGTTGTTTCCAGCTTCTGGCTATTATAAATATGACTGCTATGAAGATAGTAGATCATGTGTTCTTATTACATGTTGGAGTATCTTTTGGGCATATGCCCAGGAGAGGTATGACTGTGTCCTCAGGTAATACTATGTCCAGTTTTCTGAGCAACTGCAAGACTAAGTTCCAGAGTGGGTTGTCCCAGGTTGAATAGTTTTATTCATTCCCCCTCAACTTGGCTTTCTTTGAGGCATTTACTTATTTCTTCTAGTTTGTTTTCCTATATTTCCTTAAGGGATTTATTCATTTCCTCTTTAAAGGCCTCTTTATATAGTTGGCTTTACAGTTTTTTCAGGGGGGGTGTGTGTTTTTTGTGCTTCAGTCAAATTGTGTTGTAGATATTTTTAAGCACAGTCTAGGATTTCTACTCTGTTTTTGACCATTTAGTCTTAGATAAAAGGCACATGCAACCTTTATATTTACAAAAAGTCCTAAACATCACAAGATCTGGGCAGATATCTACCCTCTATGCTATTAAAATCTATTTCCTATCAATAACCTGAAATTATTACTTACTATGTTTTATCTGGACTGCTCTTAACTCCAACTGGCCAACCTTCAGGGACACATTTTCATGACTCTCTCTCCTTCTCCTACTTCTACCCTGCCCTGCAGTTCTCCTCCAGCCCCTGCAAGTCTGGAAACCCTAAACCCCAACAATGGGTTTTATCCCTAGCTATTCACTGTTGATGGTTTTTAACCAGTCAGAAATAACTTGGTGGCAAGGTCACATAGTGTCATTTGGCTCTACATTTGGACTCTTTCATCTTTTGGGCAACCAAGTCTTGGGGGCCACATTTAACATTATAATATACAGCAAAAGACCAAACCTCAACACATTAGAATATTTAGAGCCTGCTTTGATAGGATATCTGGGCTCCAGTGGCGATGTATTTTCCTAGATATTATCTGTTGGGTTTTTACACTGACATCTAGGCATGTGGGTTTGGCATGATTATAGGTCTAGGTGGTGGTTTCTGGGTTTGCCATTGTTGAGTTGATGTTTTGTTCCTAGGTTTCTGTTTCCTTAATAGAGCTTCAGAGAGTGTGATAGCTATATGTTTCATGTTTTTCCTGGCCTGTTTGACTGGATTGTTTATAGGGAATGCCTGCTGATGTTAAAGGCATGAATGCAGGGATGACTTGGGGAAGAGAGATGAGGGGAGATGCTCTGTGGTATCAATCCATAGGAGATATGAACAAGGTAAAAGGGGGCTACTGCTGCTTTTCTGTTGTGCTACACAGGGGAAACCTGAGGGATTTGATATTTCTGGAGGAACACAGAGAGAAGAAAAGGTCTGCAAAGGAGTTGCTTTTTATCAAAGTATACATGTATGAAAGAAAACGAAATAAATTAAGTCAAAAATATCTTCATTCCCATGTTTATTGTAACATTATTAACAGCAAAGGTAGAGAAACAATCTATATGTACATCAATTCACTGATAGAAAAAAAAGATAAATTATGTATAAATACTAAAGAACATTGTTTAGCTGAAAAAAAAGAGGTACTATCATTTGCCTCAATTTCAATGGCTCTCAAAGACATTTGCGCTATGTAAAATAAGCAAGAAAGGAAAAAATGTAAAAATTGTATGTGGAATATTAAAGTAACAAAGTTAATTAAAGGAACAAATAAAAATACATATAGATGGAGAACATGAGTAGTTCCCAGAGTCATGGTATAAGAAGTAGAGAGATTTAGGCCAATGGTTGTAAGTTACAAAATGTGAAAGCAATATAATTTGAAAGATGTGATATTCAACTTGAAGACTGTAAAAATAAAAAAGTGTTCCATGCTCATAGATTTTGCTGAATATGTAGACTATAGCCATGCTCGCCATGCTAGAGAATGGAATACTTCTATGAGATGGTAAAGTAGTTCATTATTTCCCCATTGTAGCTACCTAGCAGTGCATATGTTCCATGACTTATAATGAGGCTCTTCATTGACACTAGAATCAGAAATTGAAATATCATTAATTTAAAATGCATTTGCTACACATACCAAATATCCCATGATTTAGCAACTGAGTACATAGCAGAATTGGTCTTTATCTTATCAAGTTGTGGGTAACAGAAGCTGCCAGTGCTACACAACACGAGTTTCGTCATGTAGATTTGTACCCCACAGAATGATCAGAAGTGAAATTTTAAGCATAATTGCTGCTACAAAACATCTTGTTTTCATACAAGTATTGAGGTGAGCCCTCGGGAGTTGGAGCTATTTGTATATATGTACCTAATTATGGTGTTACATATCTTAAGTATGAACAATAGATTTACTTTTTGTAAGGAAATGCAAAAAACATGATATAAGATACATATTTGTTATGACAAGACAGGATATGATATGGTATCTACTGCTTTTGCTTTGTGTGTATGTAATGGTCACTTCTTATATTGATAGAAACTTGCTCCCATTATCTGTCTTTATGTGCTTACTTTATTTGGTCTTATACACTTAGAAGATTCAGGATTTTAAGATTTTATCATAGGAGAAACAATTTAGAAGCTTCATTCCCATTTTCTGTACAGTCTGTGTGCCTTTCACCTTGTACTTCTAGCCAATCACCACCTGACAACATATCGTAAGTTTTTCTTTTGTCCTCTCAGTGAGGATTTCCCATACATTTGCAGTGAGATTTAACACATCCTTCATTGCTTTTGGAACCTCCTCTGATCAATCAGTCTGCTCTAAGTTTTTAAGTTTGTATGTGTTAAAAAGCACTCTTGATACCATATCACAATGTCTTATAGGTTTTGAAAACCATGCAGGTCCCTATACCCTCTATTACATAGAACAGTTATATTCCTTTAATGTGTTGCTTCTGTGCCCTTTTGTGTTAAATCATATTCTCTCTCCAACATGACAACTAATTTTCTCTTTCCCATCTTTATTATATTTCCTTCCCAAGAACATCATATAAATGGAATCATATGACTACTTAGGAGTTTCTGTTTTGCTTCTTTTGTTATGTTTTGATACAAGTTATCACTGTATATTCAGGCCTCTAAATTATCATTCTCCTATCATGCATACCTGAATTCTGAGATTGCTGGTATGTGTTATCCACACATCAGTACCAAAACATATGTAAATATTAGAAGACAGAGACAGATGGATTTCTGTGAGTTCAAAACTACCCTAGTCTGTGAGAAGACTCCAGACCAGCCAAGGATTTCTTTTTCTTATGTATTCACTTTTCGTCCCATTCACTGCCCCATCCTGGTCACCCATCCCACAAACCTTCCCTTATCCACCCTCTCCTTCTCCTTGGAACTGGTTGGGTTCACCTGGGTATTTCCACTACCTGGCACTTCAAATCTCTGTGAGGCTGAGGGGTGCTCCCTATAAACTGAGGCCAGATAAGGCAGACCAGATAGTAGAACATATCTCAAGTACAGGCAACAGTTTTTGGGATAGCCCCTGTTCCAGTTATTCAGAACCCACATAAAGGTCAAGCTTCTTATTTGCTATGTATGAGCAGAATGGCCTAGGTCCAGCCTGTGTATGTTCTTTGGTTGGTGGTTCCAGGGCTTCTAATAAGACCCTGTCCCAAAAACAAAAGTAACTAAATTACATTTAATTGTATTTGTATGACCCATATAAATTTATCAATAAATATAAGTAGGCTCTATGGTGTGTCATGGTATATAACACCCAACAATTTGACTTTGTAAATACTTATTAGACTTTATTCTACTCCAACTGTTTCCTCCATGGTATTAGCTACCTTTCTAGGTTATGGTACCCTAGTGACTACTGGATCTATAGGCATAGATTTTGTATAGGAGGACAGTCTGTGTTTAGGAAGCATGAGGGATATGACTTTCTGTGGGTAAAAAATATTTACAAACATAAGTTCAGGGCCTTCTTGCTTTTGTTCTTACAACCTCTGCCTCTTTCATCTGCCACCACAGGATGGTGCCATCTTCCAGAACCTTGAGATTACCCTTCGAAGCCTTCACAACAATGAAAACTAAATTTCTTTTCTTTATACACTACTCACCATGTGGTATTTAGTTAGAGAAGCACAGCTCAAAGACATCTGTCTCAGAAACATTGTCATGCTGCCAGAATTCATTAATTACACAGATAGTTATGTAGGCTACAGAAGCTTGACATGTTGTATATAATATCCTCAAGTTGAATCATCATGCTTTAGTACAAGTAAGTGCTCAAATAAAGAAATGACACATTAGACTCTGAACCTAAATGAGGCTCTTAGTCAGTTGGGAAAATATCAACTGTTGATATTTAACTCAAGGAAGAAATGAAATTCCATCAATATGAGAGAAGAGAACTTTCTAAACATAGAATTGAGCATTGATTAACCACTGCCATACATGAATGGTGAAACCAGAGATGATGAGTGGGTGGCACAAGAGCAGTGTAGATCCAGAAGTAGAGAAGAGTGTAGGAAGATAAGGCTACCAGGGCAAGATGAGAACAGGACCAGATGGATATTTTGGTTAGATCTCTTCCTTTGTTCTCCATTTCCGTGTATTCTCTGAACTTTTGTGCATACACCAAGAATGTCCTCAGTTTGTGAAATGGACAGGTTGTCATCAACTTGTTTAGCTAGAATGGCAATCAAAGGGCACTTTATGCTATGAGAGTCTGGGAACATAGTTATTTCACTCAGAACAATTACCCAGGGAAGCTTCCTGTCCCTCTAAAAAATGTGGGTAGAGCACTGGGTGAAGACCTCTGAAGACTTAGGAACTGTCTCACTTCTCAACATGTAAGATAGATACTGAGTATCACATTCATTCCAGGTGAGATAGACACAATAAATCTTCATGGAGAAGGCAAGATGCACAGCAGTGGGCATTGCTAAATTCCACATTTCTGGCTAGTTTGTCATAAGATGGTTATGTCCCAACTTGAACTTATCCAGGATCTTCACAACTCAAGGAACCTTTGAAATCATTAGCCCAGATGTAAAAACACCAGTAATAGAATAAACCTCTGGTTTTAAAAATGATTCATGGGCATGAATGGTTTCTTCCTAAAAAATAATATACTGGGAAACAAGGGCACAGCAGAGAAAATGCCAGAAAACTGGAATTGGAGGTTTGAGACCAGCGGAGTCCTTTGGCCTTTGGAGTCCCTTATTTGTTAACTGTTTAATATCTGTCTTCAGAAGTGAGAGCAGCAAAGAGGCAGAGGCTCCATGTGCTGTAATCCCCAGAAAACAAATGACCCTTCCGGGTTTTGTAGATCAGAGGTTTACAAAAGACAAACAAATGTTCAATAAGGGGGAAGGGGTCTGCAAAAAGGTCTGATTTCTTTTGGCCTTTTGTCTGATTTTGGACCCAGTCTTTTTTTTGTGTGTATTTGTCCTAATGAATCAGTGTACTTAAAGCAGTAATGGAAGGCATTACTATCTGTTTCATCCAAGACAGAACTTTAGCAAGAAAGCAATAGGAAGTTTTTACAAAAGCCACAAGAGATCTGAAAGTAACACAGTTCCCTACAGCAAGAAATTACTGACTGAGACACATAATATGTTAAGGTGGAGTTAACTGCTTGGAGAATAAGCTGGAGTCAATTCTTTGTGAAAAATGATGGCTATGAAAACAGAATTTTGAAAGCCATGCAACTTCCCAGGGAGAACTGTGCTTAGAGAAAATGGAGCTAATCTTATGTTTTAACTTTAGTCTGAGCTCCATCCAGTGTAATAGGACAGGGGCCACTATCACAGCTTTTACAGACAGAGATCCTAGTGCAACTGTTTCCAAGCTCATGTAAAGAAGCAGGAAGCCTGATCTCTGCACTCAGAGGTAATTCATACACACTTTATGTCCAATCAAACAATAAGATCACCAAAAGGAACTATTCATGCCCCAAATAAAGCCTAGAACCCTTAGAATCTGTAGTATCCAGTGATGAGACCCCTCTATTCAGATTCTGTAATACTTGTCTATAACCTTTGAGTTGGTTTTACCTCACCTTTTTAGTAGTTTTAATCTATAATCATCAGAAACAAAGAAATCACTAACTCAGGTAGTATCATAAATAAGATAATTTAGGATCCTAGATATTTGGGGTACCTCTGATAGACCACTTTCAGCAGACAGTTTCCACTTTATCTGGACTGCTATGGAAACAGCCCATAAATCCTCTGTATATATTCATATTATTTATTATAAAATTTTTGATAACTTATGATGGTTGTAACAAATGTCCCCACACAACATGATCCCCTTTCCAGGATAAGATAACTTGATGCCTAATGGATCTGCAGGGGCCCAGGTTGAATTTCAAGGTTTTATCACAGCCTGTTCTGTCCATGGCTCATTGATTTTGTGCTTTTTGGCTTTCAGCAGACTGTGGGTGTTAGATGGGAGTGAAGAAACTTCCAAACATTGAAGCTTGTTCAGGAATGAATGAAAAGGATGTGGCTAGCAGGATGAACCTGCAAACCAAAAAAGGGAGCTTAGGCAAAACTATTGGCTTTGAATTGACTATCTTCTTCTGGAAATCTGTTGCAGTAGCTTTCATTGCAGCAGGAGAAGATGTTTTTCTCAAACTTGATGAAGCGCACGTACTCCACACATCTTCTTGGGCATCCCAAGACAGAATATTTGTACAGATAGTCTAAAGAAAGTAGAGCATTGACATAAATATGCAGGCTTTATTACCAGTAAGAGTAAATGTAGAGTTGTCCATCCTTCCCATTCCAGCTTGAAATGAAAGATTCTACCACACAAAAAAAAGTTTCTTCCCAAGATAACCTCTCTGTTCACAGCACACACATACATTTATTACAGAGAAGATGTAACAGACTGATAAGTTTAAGTCACTAAATAAAAGACATGGTTAATAATTTGAAGACTACCTAGTAAAATAAATCATTGTATAGATGAGAACTTTGAACTCGGAGGAAAGGAGCATGTCCTATACCATCAGCTAAGTCAATTGCAATGCTGATGCCACAAGCAGATAATTCCAAAACTAGTGCTTTTATTCTCCATAAACCAAGTCATAAACTCAGTATCTTTCCACTCCCCTTGCCTTCACCTCACCTCCAGTGTTAACTTGAATATATACTTCTTTGGTTTGGCATGCAAAGTCAGGATATCTGGAATGACATACTCCCAAGTTTCTTATGCAGGTTTCGCCAATATATTCATCACAGGAAGTGCAAACAATGGATTCTCCTATATGGTATAAATATTATATCATAACAATGGGATAGGCATTTCCACTAGAGAATGTTGAGAAAAATACCAGGGATTAAGTGGGAAGAAGAAAAAAACATCTTATTTCAGTTGCTTGCGAAGGTTTCTACCTCAGTTGAGAGAAATTTTGTGTTCCCTTGAGGATTTGTATCACCTTAGTCATATAACTCCCTTGAGTACATCACAATACCTCCATAGAATTACATTCTAGTGGAGTAATTAGACATCAAGATCCCCAGGAAAAGCTTCCAAGGTTAGAAATGGGAGTGGGTCAGACAGACAATTTGGAGATCTAGATCTAATGCTGCCCTTGTAGCTCCCACCCCTTCCATTCATGATGCTGGGGGTATCACTCCCATACCCTAGAGATCTGCATCCCCTTTGTTTCCCTGCCATTACACTTACCCATTGAATGAGACTTGTACAAAATCAGGACTCCAGGAAATAAAAGAAGCAGTAGACAGTCCATGTATATGGGAAAAACAATAAAGAAGAAAAGTATGAGATAAACAGTTGGTATGCAGCAAGAGCTCCAGAACTATGCTCTGGGAAGGATGTGAGATGGAGCTGAGGCTGAGACTTTTCCTTAACCTCCCACTCTCTGAGTGATATCCTGGACTCTGAGCAATGAGGCCCATTTATGATGGCAGGCTCTGCCTCTGAAGAGTGGGTGTTCTGCTTCCTCTCCCCATCTTAGCAATCTGGGATTTTGAAAAGGAAAATAACAATGGCAACAGAAAATCCCAGTTTCAAGGGAAAAAGGGATAACTTTATCTTACACAATTCCAAGTGCATGACACACATATAATATTGTGGATTTCCTAGCCCATCACATCATATAACTATAGAAATGGGAAGACTCCATGAAGAGAAAAGACCAAGCATACATCAGAGTTTCAAGCCAAGAATGGAGCAGGAAATTACAAATGCAGGTCAAGATAATGGACTAAACATGACTCCCATAGCAGAATGAGCAACACATAGAATAGGAAATTTGAAGGTATGAAGTGGAGATAATTCAACTTTTCTCATATAAACTAAAACAAAAAGCATTATTAAGGAAACCATGATCCTTATTCAAGGCATGCCTTCCTTTCTTATTCTCGCTCCTTCTCCCTTTCTCCTTTTCTCCTTTTCTCCTTTTCTCCTTTTCTCCTTTTCTCCTTTTCTCCTTTTCTCCTTTTCTCCTTTTCTCCTTCTCCTTCTCCTTCTCCTTCTCCTTCTCCTTCTCCTTCTCCTTCTCCTTCTCCTTCTTCTCTCTCTCTCTCTCTCTCTCTCTCTCTCTCTCTCTCTCTCTCTCTCTCTCTCTCTCTCCCCCTTTCTCTCTCCCTCTCCCAAAAAACTACTCATTAATTCTGCTTATTTTTCTCATGTCTTTTAATTGAGTTATATTTGGATGGTTTCTGTGGATACAGAACAAGGTTAAAGAAAATCCCAGGGTTGGGACATAGGGAACTCCAGCTTGGCTCAGTGATGGTGAGTCCAGAAGCATGGAGGTGTGGAACGAAAGTTCTCTCCATGCTACCTGCACTTCTTGATTAAAAAGACCGTTCATGTGTTATCTATATTGTTTATTGACTGTTCATCATGAAAAATGGTTGCCTACTACCTTCTCAGGGTGAACCAGAGATTAAAATATCATTTGTAGGAAGAAGTGTTGAGGAAAGGACATGTTGGCTAAACTCTCAAGGCTTCTAGTTACATTATCATGGAGAACTCTTCTCTGGGCTATGTAACTGATGTGGGGAGTGTGGTCACAAGTTCTAAGGCCAGAATCTAGTATGGAGCAGGGGATACCTACTGTCTCAGGTGGGAATCTGGGTGCTAGGGTGTCAGAACCCACTCATCCTTACCAAGTTTTCTGGCATAGTCTACTGTCTCACAATTAAGAGCTCAGGCTAGTCTCCCAGAGGACCTGGGATAAATTCCCATCACCTATATGACACTGTACAACCAGAAATAACTCCAGTTTCAGGGTATCTGATGCTGTCATATAACATACATGCTGGCAAACACCAATGCACATAAAACAAAAGGAGAAAAGCATTAAAGAAAAGTAGCTAAAATACTAACTGTTTAAAAAGGAAAAAAAATAAAATGTTAGTAGGGATGAAAGGTGAGAGAAACCATTATAAATTAAAAAGACAGAAATTAGGATCTCTGTATCCCATAAAACAGCTGAGAGTCTGGGAGAAATGCTTTGATGGCAAGAAAATGGTCAGTGATGGGATAAAATTCAGGAGGCTCTAACCACTGAGTTGTAAGGACTCAAACAAATGTAAAGGTACACAGTGCAAGAAACACTTGAAAACAAAGGACAACAGGAATCAGAATATTTTGCTTATGTTGAGTGTTGTACATTACACCTTTAATTCCAGAACTTGAGAAGTAAAGACAGGTGGACTCTCTATGAGTGTGAAAATGATCTAGTTAACATACTTCCATGACAGCCACGGCTATGTAGTGAGACTGATATTGTTATTTAAAAAGAAATGAGGATTATAGTCAAAACAAATGCACAAAACAAAGAAATAATATTAAAAGAAGTAAAGGAAAAAGTCAAGTAACATAAAAAGGTAGGCCTATTAGAATTGCACCAGACTTCTTAATAGGGACTATGAAAGCTAGAAGGTCCTGGGCAGATGTCATACAAAACATAAGAGAACATAATGACAGCCGAGGTTACTATACCCAGCAAAACTCTCAATTGCCATAGATGGAGAAAAACAAGTTATTCCATGACAAAAACAAATTGACACAATATCTTCCTACAAATCCACCCCTCAAAATGACAATAGATGGAAAATGCCAACAGGAGGGAAACTACACCCTAGAAAAAGCAAGAAAGTAATCTTCTTTCAACAAACCCAAAAGAAGATAGCCACACAAACATAACTCCACCTCTAACAACATAAATAACAGGAAGCAACAATCACTATGCCTTAATATCTCTTGGCATGAATGGGTTCAATTTCCCAATAAAAAGACATAGACTAACAGACTGGATAAGTAAACAGGACCCAGCATTTGGCAGCATATAGGAAATGCACTCAGTAGCAAAGACAGACACTACCTCAGAGTAAAAGGCTGAATTTTGTTTCCAAAAATTCATCCCAAGAAACAAGATGGAGTAGCCATTCCAATATCAAATAAAATCTACTTTCAACCAAAAGTTATCCAAAAAAAGGTAAGGAAGGACACTTCATATTCATCAAAGAAAAAATCTACTAGATGAACTAAGTTCTGAGCTCCAAATGCCCCCACATTAATAAAAAGAAACTTTATGACAGCTCAAAGCACACATTGAACCTCACACAATAATAATAATAGTTAACCTCACTCTCATCAATGGACAGATCATGGAAACAAAAACTAAACAGAGAAACCATGAAACTAACAGAAGTCAAACCAAATGGATTTAACTAATAGATATAGAATATTTCATCCCAAAACAAAAGAATATATCTTCTTCTCAGCACCTCATGGCACCTTCTCCAAAATCCTTCACAAAACAGGCCCCAACATTTACAAGAATATTGATATAATGCTGTTCATCCTATCAGATCACCACAGAATAAGGCTGGTCTTCAATAACAACAAAGACAATAGAAAGCCCACATACACATTGAAGCTGAACAGCACTGTACTCAATGATAACTTGGTCCAGAAATAAATAAATTAAAGAATTTTTAGAATTTTAAGACAATCAAGGCACAACATACCAAACTTATAGGACACAATGAAAGCAGTGCTAACAGAAAAACACATAGCTCTAAGTGCCTCCAAAAAGAAACTAGAGAGAGCATATAGTAGCAGCTTGACAGCACATCTGAAAGCTCTAGAACAAAAAAAGCAAATACAACCAAGAAGAGTAGTCAGCAGGAAATAATCAAACTCAGGGCAAAAATCAACCAACGAGAAACAAAGAGAACTATACAAAGAATCAACAAAACCTGTAGCTGGTTCTTCGAAAAAATCAGCAATATAGATAAACCCATAGCTAGACTAACTAGAGGGCACAGAGACAGTATCCAAATTAATAAAATCAGAAATGAAAAGGGAGGTATAACAACATAAACTGAGGAAATTAAAAAATCATCATATCCTACAACAAAAGCCTATACTAAACAAAACTGGGAAATCTGGATGAAAATGACAATTTTCTAGACAGATTCCAGGTACCAAAGTTAAATCAGGATCAAATAGACCATCTAAGCAGTCCCATAACCCCTAAAGAATTAGAAATAATTCTTAAAACTCTTCTATTTCCAACACAAAAAAGCTCAGGACCATATGGATATAGTGCATAATTCTATCAGACCTTCAAAGAAAACCTACTACCAGTATTCTTTAAACTATTCCACGAAATAGAAACAGAAGGAATATTACCCAACTCGTTCTATGAAGCCACAATTTTGCTGATACCAAAACCACAGAGATCCAAGAAAAAAAAGAGAAATTTAGACCAATTTTCCTTATGAATATCAATGCAAAAATACTCAATAAAATTGTTGCGAAACAAATACAAGAGCACATCAAAACAATCATCAATCATAATCAAGTAGGCTTCATCCCAAGAATGCAGGGATGGTTCAATACCTGGAAATGCATCAACACAATCCACTATATAAATAAACAGAAAGAAAAAAATTCCACATAATCATCTCATTAGATGCTCAGAGAATTTGACAAAATTCAATACCTCTTTATGGTGAAAGTCTTGGAAAGATCAGGAATTCAAGGTCCATACCTAAGCTTAGTAAAAGCAATGTACAGCAAACCATTAGCCAACATCAAACTAAATTAAGAGAAACTTAAAGCAACCCCAGTAAAATCAGGGACCAGACAAGGCTGCCAACTCTCCCCATACCTATTCAATGTAGTACTGGAAATCCTAGCCAGTACCACTAGACAACATGAGGATGTCAAATGGATTCAAATTGAAAAAGAAGAAGTCAAAATATTACTATTTGCAGATGATATGATAGTATACTTAAGTGACACCCAGGATTTCAACAGCAAACTCCTAAACCTGATAACAACTTCAGCAAATTGGCTGAATACAAAATTAACTCAAACAAATCAGTAGTCTTCTTATACTCAAAGGATAAACAGGCTGAGAAAGAAATTTGGGAAACAACACCCTTCACAATAGTTACAAACAACATAAAATATCTTGATGTGACCCTAATAAAGCAAGTGAAAATCTGTATGACAAGAACTTCAAGTCTATGAAGAAAGAAATTGAAGAAGATCTCAGAAGATGAGAAAATCTCTCATGTTCATGAATTGGCAGAATTAATATAGTAAAAATGGCCATCCCATTGAAAGCAATCTACAAATTCAATGCAATCGCCATCAAAATTCCAACTCAATTCTTCATAGAGTTAAAAAGGGCAATTATCAAATTCTTTTGGAATAACAACAAAAAACAGAATATAGAAAACTATTCTCAATAAGAAAATAATATCTGGGGAAATCACCATCCCTGACCTCAAGCTGTACTACAGAGTGATTGTGATAAAAATAATTGCATGGTATTGGTACAGAAATGGGCTGGAAGATTTATCAAATACAATTAAAGGCCCAGAAATAAGCCCACACAGTTATAATCACTTGATCTTTGAAAAAGGAGATAAAACCATCCAGTGGGAAAAAAGACAGCATTTTCAACAAATGGTCCTGGATCAACTAGCAGTAAACATATAGAAGAATGCAAGTTGTTCCATTATTATCTCCCTGTACAAAGCTCAAGTCCAAGTAAATCAAGGGCCTATACATAAAACCAGATACACTGAATCTAATAGAAGAGAATGTGGGGAAGAGCCTCAAACACATGGGCAGGGAAAAATTTCCTGAACAAAACGCCAATGACTTATACTCTAAGATCAAGAATTGATAAATGTGACCTCATAAAATTGCAAAGCTTCTGTAAGGCAAAGGACACTGTCATCAGCACAAATGTGGAGAAAGAGGAATACTGCTCCATTGCTGGTGGGATTGCAAGCTGGTACAACCACTCTGGAAATCAATCTGGGTTTTCCTCAGAACACTGGACATAGTACTTCCTGCACATCCAGATATAACACTCCTGGGCATATACTCGAATGCTCCAACATATAATAAGGATGCATGTTTCCTATGTTCATAGCAGTCATTTTAATAATAGCCAGAAGCTGGAAACAACCCTGGTGTCTCTCCACAGAGGAATAGATACAGACAATTTAGTGCATTTACACAATGAAATACTACTCAGCTATGAAAAACATGACTTCATGAAATTCACAGACAAATGGATAGATATAGAAAATATTATTCAGAGTGAGGTAACTCAGTCACAAAGGAACACACATGGTATGCACTCACCGATAAGTGGATAGTAGGCAAAGAGCATGGAATTCTCACAATGAAACTAATGGACCACATGAAACTCAAGAAGAAGGAAGACTGAAGAGTGGATGCTTCAGTCCCACTTAGAAGAGACAACAAAATAATCAAGGGAAGTAGAGTATGGGAGGTACCTGGGAGAAATAGGGGAGGGAAAAAAGAGAGGCAGAATCAAGTGTGGAAGGCGATGAGTGAGATGTACAGAGGGTCAGGAAAGTGAACAGAGGTATGTAGCAATGGGGGATGGGGAGCTGAAGGTGGCAACCAGAAAGTCCCAGATGCCAGGAAAGCAAGAGCCTCCGAGGATCCCACGGGTATGACATCACCTGAAATGGTACACCAAGAGGAGGGAAAACCTGTAGATACCATATCTAGAGGTTAAGCATAGCCCCCAGTTTAGGGATGGAGTCACCCACCCATCTCCAAAATTTCAACCCATAATTGCTCCTGTCTAAAGGAAATACAGGAACAAAGAGTGGAACAGAGACTGAAGGAAACACCGTCCAGAGACTGCCCTATGTGGAGATATATCCCACATGCAAACACCAAACCCAGACACTATTGCTGATGTCAAGAAGTGCTTGCTGACAGGAGCCTGATACGGCTCTTTTATGAAAGGCTTTGCCAGTTCCCAACCAATGCAGGTGTGGATGTTCTCTGGCACCAATCAGACTGGGCATAGGGACCCCAATGGAGTTGTTGGGGGAAGGGTTGAAGGTACTGAGGGGGCCTTATCTAACATCAATTGGAGGCAAGGCCCTTGGTCCTGTGAAGGCTTGATGCCCCATTCGTCCTAGAATGCTAGGGTAGTGAGGCAGGAGTGGGTGGATAGGTTGTTGAGTACCCTCATAGAATCAGGGCAAGGGTGAGTGGGATAGGGAAGCTGCAGAGGGGAAATTGCAGAAGGGGATAGCATTTTAAATGTTATAAAAATTTAAAGTAAATAAAATATCCAATTTAAAAAACAACAATACACAAACCTAAGTAATGGAATCATTTAAAAAAGTGAGGGATATAATATGGTGGGCTTGTTATGTTTGAAGAAAGAGACATCTAAGAAGGTATGAGCTAAGAGTGCTAAGAACTCTCAGATCCCTGTGCAATTCTGGTCAAGAATACAACTTCTGAGTTTTAAATATCATTTGGGGCTTGGCACTGTTTGAAGACAGACTGACCTTCAAAACTTTGTATTACTCATTAGACGAGACACCCTCTGGCTGCCTTTCTCTGACTCCCAATATATGGGTCTCAGCTGTCATAGTCTCTCTCTCTGCTGAAAGAGAGTTGCTAAGCAAGTCTGCTAAAGTCATGTAGCTCTCACAGATTTCTCTTCCCCTGTCTTACATCTGCAGCCTGCCCCCTTCTGCCCAGAACAATGATTGCTTTCTATTATATCTTCTTTTAATATTGCCTTGAGACTTACAGCACATAAACTACGTTGTTTTCACCAGTGCATGCACACACACAATAGACAGACAGACAGACAGACAGGCAGGCAGACAGAGGCAGACAGGCAGACAGCACATACATAAATATAGACTCCAAGCTGCCATAAGCAGCCTGATATTACAGGGAGACCTCCATTTTTACCCTCACCTCTCCACCCACCTTAGTCACACCTGTGTAAGCTTCCCTTCCTCCACATATCTTCCCTGATTACTGATTCCTCTGGAGCAAGCCAAGCTGCCCTGAGCAGCCTGATAATAGAGGCAAACCTCCATTCTCCCACCAACACTCTGCCCACCTTCATCAGACCAGTGGCTCCTAAGCCATACAGACCTGTGAATCCTGAACCATACAGCTCAAGGATACACATCAGAGGTCTGCTGCACCAGAATCATTGAAGTTAACCCTCTTCCAGTACTTACTGCAACAGGAACATCCAGGGACAAAAGCCATCCCAATGGCTAAAGGCCCTTAAAAGAACACAACAAAAGTCAGGACAATAATTACACCTTCAGAACAGGGTTTCCCTACTACAGCAAGCCCTGAATATCCTAACACAATCAAAGCACAAGAAAATGATCTTAAATCCAATCTTATAAAGATGATAGAGGCTTTTAAAGAGGAAATGAATAAGCCCCTTAAAGAATATAGAAAAATACAATTAAAGAGGAAGGGGAAATAAAACTGTACAAGACATGAAAATCTAAATAGAAGCAATAAAGCAAACACAATCTGAGTAAATTCTGCAGATGTAAAATGCAGGGAAGAGAACAGGAACAGATGCAAATATCACCAACAGAACACAGGAGATGGAAGACAGAATCTCAGATGTAGAAGATATGATAGAAGAAATTGATATATCAAAGAATATATGACATCTAAAAAATTTCTGACATAATACATCCAGGAAATTTAGCATACCAAATTTCTACCTACTTTCTAACCTAAGAATAATAGAAATAGAAGAAAGTGAAGAGTCCAAGCTACAAGGGGACTCCAAGGGATTCAACAAGATCATAGAAAAAAAACTTTCCCAACCTAAACACAGAGATGCTTATAAACATAAAGAAAGCTTATAGAACAGCAAATAGACTGGACCAGAAAAGAAAATTCTTCTGCCATATAATAATCAAAACACACAATCTACATAAAAAGGAAAATATTTACCACAGCAAGGGGAAAAGGTAGGTAACATGCAAAGGCAGACCTATCAGGATTTCACTCAACTTCCTAACAAAGACTCTAAAAGCTACAAGAACCTGGAAAGGTACTTTGCATCCTCTAAAAAAATCAAAACCACAGGTGGCAACCTAGACTACTATATCCAACAAAACTCCCAATCATCATTGATAAGGAAAACAAGATGTTTCAAGTCAAGTCCAAATTCTAATAAAATTTTTCCACAAATCCAGACCTACAGAAAATAATTGAAGGAAAACTCTATACCAAGGAGGATAACTATTCTCCAAGAAAAACCAGGAAATAAGTAATTCCATACCAGCAAAACAAGGCACGCGCACACACACACACCATCACGACCACCACCACCAACATTAAAATAAGAGAAAGTAACACTCATAGGTCTTTAATATCTCTCAGCATCAATGTTCTTAATTCCCTAATAAAAAAGGAAAAGGCTAACAGAATGGAATGAAAAACAGGATGTGTCAAAAAACAAAACAAAACAAAACACCTGAGCAAAAAAGATAGGTATAAGACTGGAAAAAAGTTTTCCAAGCAAAATAGCCCAAGAAACAAGCTGAAGGAAACATTCTTATATCTAATAAGATAAACTTTCAACAAAAATTAATCAAAAGAGACTAAGAAGGACACTTTATGCACATCAAAGGAAAAATCTACCCAGATATCTCAATTCTGAGCATTTATGCCCCAAACACAAGACACCCACATTTTTAAATAAACATTGTTAAAGCTTAAATGGTACATCACACACTACACATTAATGGTGGCGAACTTCAATGCCCTGCTTCACCAACTGACAACCCATCCAAAAAAAAAAAAAAAAAAAAAAAACCCAACAGAGAAATAGTTTAACAGACATTGTGAATCAAATTGACTTAACATACATCTATAGAATATTTCACCAAAACACATGAGAATATACTGTCTCAGAACCTCATGGATCCTTCTCCAAAATTGACTATATATTCAGTTGGCCACAAAGCAAGCCTCAACAGAAACAAAAACGAAATAATGCTATCATGTCTTGTACCTTATAGTCCACCATGGATTAAAGCTGGACTTCAAAAAGAGAAACACTGGAAAGTCTACAGACTCATGGAAATTGAGCAAGTCTCTACTCAGTGATCCCTGAGTCAGGGAAGAAACAAAGAAATTAAAGACTTTCTAAAATTCAATGAAAACGAAGGCGCAACATATGCAAATGTATGGGACACAGTGAAAGTAGTGTTAAAAGGACACTCCATTAATACTAAGTTCATCCATAAAGAAATTAGAAAGTTTCATACCAACAATTTAAAAGTACACCTGGGGAAAAAAAAGAAGCAAGTATACCAAAGAGGGGTAGAAGGCAGGAAATAATCAAAATCAGAGATGAAATTGGTTATTTTTTCTTTGAGAAAATTAACAAGATAGACAAACACTTAGCCATACTAACCAAAAGACAGAAACACGATATCCAAGTTAATAAACTCAGAAATGAAAAGGAAGACAGAACAACACTGAGGAAACTCAATTATTAGGTCTTAAGAGCCTGTACTCTACAAAATTGGAAACTGTTAACAAAATCAATGATTTCTAGACAGATATAACTTACCAAAATTAACACAACATAGCATAAACTATTTAAACAGCCACATAACCCCTAAAGAAAAAGAAACAGTTATCAAAAATCTCCCAACCAAAAAGAGGCCATAGTCAGATGCTGCTATATAAAATTATAGCAGACTTTTAAAGAAGAGCTAACGCAGATACTCCTTAAACTCTTCCACAAAATACAAAGAGAACAAACAGCCAAACTCATTCTATGAAGCCACACATACCTTGAAACATAAACCAATCTAAGATTCAATATATAAAGAGAACTTCAGACCAATTTCTCTTATGAATATTGATAAAAATTCAATAAACTGCTTGCAAATCGAATCCAGGAGCACATCAAAAAATGACATCCATCATGATTAAGTAGGCCCCATCCATCCCCCAGGATAGAGGAATGGCTCAATATATGAAAATCCACTAATGCAATCCACCATATGAAAATAAAAACTGAAAAAAAATCACAATATCATCTCATTAGATGCTGAAAAGTCCTTTAACAATATCCAACATCACTTCATGTTAAAACTATTACAGAGATCAAGAATACAAGGTACATACCTAAAACATAATTAAAACAGTCGACAGCAGATCAGTAACCAATATCCAGGTGAATGAACAGAAACTTAAATAAATCCACTAAAATCATGGACAAGAAAAGGATCCCCATTCTCTCCCTATCTATTCAATATAGTACTTGAAGTTCTAGCCAGAGCAATGAGACAACTAAAGGGGACCAAAGGGATAGAAATAGGAAAGGAAGACATCAAAGTATCACTATGTGAGGATGATCTGATAATATACATAAGTGTCCCCGAAAATTCTACCAGAGAACAACTACAGCTAGTAAACGTCTTCAGAGAAGTGGATGGACCCAAAAAAATAACTCAAAGAAATCAGTATCCCTCCTTTAACCAAATGATAAATGGGCTGAGAAAGAAAATTTTCTCCCCCTTCCTCTGCTGCCTGCCCGTTCTGCTGTGGTAAACCCTCAGCAGGTCTGTCACAGTGCTAACCCCAACTCTTGATGCTTCCTAGAGAACCAGCAGCATACAGGGCATTGATAAGAACCACCCCCACTGCTGGAGGCTCAGAGCCACTGAGACTGGCTACCCAACAACCACCAAAACCCTGCCCTCCAGAATACCGCTCCCCTTCCATTCCATTTCCTGATACTTCCTGGAGAACCAACCACATGCATGGCATTTGAGAGAATGGGAATTCCAGGAGTATAGATACACAGGCTTGAAGGACAGAGAAGCCACAGTCAAGTGGCAAGACCGGCTAACACTAGGGATAACTAGAAGTAAAAGGCAAATGCTAGATCATTACCAACAGAAACCAAGGCAATATGGTACCATCAGAGCCCAGTTCTACCACTATAGCAAACCCTGGATACCACAACACATCGGAAAAGCAATAGCTGGATTTAAAATCACATCTCATGATGCTGATAGAGGACTTCAAGAAAGACATAAATAAGTCCTGTAAAGAAATGCAGGAGAATGTGGGTCAACATGTAGAAACACTTAAAGAAGAAACACAAAAATTCCATAGGGAATTACGGAAGAACATGGGTCAACAGGCAGAATCCCTTAAAGAGGAAACACAAAAATCCCTTAAGGAAACACAGGAGCACATGGGTCAACAGGTAGAATCTTTTAAAGAGGAAACACAAAGATCCTGGGAATAAAGGTCCATATCTAAACATAGTGAAAGCAATATACTACCAACCAGTAGCCAACATGAAACTAAATGGAGAGAAACTTGAAACAAACCCACTAAAATTGGGGGCATAATACTTGAAGTCACAGGTAGAGAAATCAGACAACAAAAGGAGGTCACAGGTATACAAAGTGGAAAGGAAGAAGTCAAAATGTCATTATTTGCAGATGATGTGATCATATACTTAAGCAGCCCCAAAAATTTCCACCAGAGAACTCAACGCTGATAAACAACTTCAGCAAAGTGACTAGATACAAAATTGACTCAAACAAATCAGTAGCCTTTCTCTACTCAAAGGATAAACAGGCTGAGGAAAAAAATAGGGAAATGACACCCTTCACAATAGTCACAAATAATATTACATACCTTTAGTGTGACACTAACCAAGCAAGTGGAAGATCTGTAGGACAAAAACTTCAAGTATCTGAAGAAAGAAATCAAAGAACTCAGAAGATGGGAAGATCTCCCATGCTCATGGATTAGGAGGATTAATATAGTAAAAATGGCCATCTTTCTGAAAGCAATCTACAGATTCAATGAAATCCCCATCATAATTCCAAATCAATTCTTCATATAACAAGAAAGAGAAATCTGCAAATTCATCTGGAATAACAAAAAACCCAGGGTAGCAAAAAATATTCTCCAAAGCAGAAGATCTCTTGTGGGAATCACCAATCTTGACCTCAAGCTCTACTACAGAGCAATAGTGATAAAAAGCTGTTTGGTATTGGTATGGAGACAGGCAGGAAGATCAATGGAATAGAATTGAAGACCCAGAAATGAACCCACACACTGTCATTTGATATTTGACAAAGGAGCTAAAAACATGCCATGGAAAAAAAGAGATCATTTTTAACGAATGGTGCTGGATCAACTGGAGGTCAGCATGAAGAAAAATGCAATTTGACCCATTTTTACCTTCTTGTACAAAGCTCAAGTCCAAGTGGATCAAGGACTTACACATAAAACTAGATACACTGAAGCTTATAGAGGAGAAAGTGGGGAAGAACCTTCAACACATGGGCACAGGGGAAATTTTCCTCAATAGAACACTAACAGCTTATGCTCGAAGAATAAGAATCAATAAATGGGATTTTATAAAACTGTAACACTCTGTAAGGCAAAGGAAACTGTCAATAGGACACAATGGCAATCAACAGATTGGAAAAAGATCTTTACCAATGCTGCATCCAATAGATTGCTAATATCCAACGTTTACAAAGAACTCAAGAACTTAAACTCCAGAGAGTCAAATAACCCTATGAAAAATGGGGAACAGAACTAAACAAAGAATTCTCAACAGAGGAAAGTCGAATGGCTCTGGATGGCCTAAAAAATGTTCAGCATCCTAAGTTATCAGGGAAATACAAATCAAAACAATCCTGAGATTTCACCTCACAACAGTTAGAATGGCTAAGATGAAAAACTCAGGGGACTGCAGATGTTGGAGAAGATGTGGAGAAAGGGGGACACTTCTCCATTCCTGGTGGGATTGCAAGCCAGTAAAACCACTCTGGAAGTTAGTTTGGTGGTTCCTCAGAAAATTCCTCCTATTACATAATAGTGAAAACACCAAATGCACAAAACAAAGAATACTAAAAGCAGAAAGGGGAAATGGTCAAGCCAATAACATATAAAGGCAGACCTATCAGAATTACGCCAGACTCCTCACCAGAGACTATAAAAGCCAGAAGATCCAGGGCAGATGTCATACAGACACTAAGAGAAAACAAATGCCAGCCCAGGATACTATGCCTAGCAAAACTCTCAATTGCCATAGACAGAGATATCAAGCTAGTCCATGAAAAAAAAATGAACAATACATTTCTACAAATACAGTCCTACAAAGGATAATAGGTGAAGAACACCATAAAAAAGGAGGGAAACTATACTCTAGTAAAAGCAAGAAAATAATATTCTTTTAACAAACAAAAGAGAAGATAGCCACAAAAACATAATTCCACTTCTAAAAAATAACAGGAACCAACAATCCTATTTTCTTAATATCTCTTAATATCAATGAAATCAATTCCCCAATAAAAGGACATAAACTAACAGCCTGGATACTTAAACAGGACCCAACATTTTGCTGCATACAAGAAACTCACCTCAGTGACAAAGACAGATGCTACCTCAAAATAAAAGGCTGGAAAAATTTCCAAGCAAAGAATCTTTTTCTTTTCTTTTTTTTATTCGATATGTTTTTTATTTACATTTCAAATGATTTCCCCTTTTCTAGACTCCCACTCCATTGTAATACCGAATAAAATCGACCTTCAACCTAAAGTCATTAAAAAGAATAAGGAAGTACATTTAGTATTCATCAAAGGAAAAAATCTACCAAGAACTCTCAATTATGAATGTCTATGCTCCAAATTCAAGGGCATACACTCTCATAAAAGAAACTTTACTAAAGCTCAAAGTACAAATTGCACATCACACAATAATAGTGGGTGACTTCAACACCCCACTCTCATCAATGTACAGATCATGGAAACAGAAACTAAACAGTGAAACTAACAGAAGTTATGAACTAAGTGAATTTAACAGATATCTACAGAAAAGTTTATCCTAAAACAAAATAATATAACTACTTCGCAGCACCTCACAGTACCTTTTACAAAACTGACCATATAATCGTTCACAAAAAAAGGCCTCAACAGATAAAAGAAGATTGAAATAATCCCATGCATCCTATAAGATCACCATGGGTTAAGGTTGATCTTCAATAACAACAAAAGCAATAAGAATGGCTAAGATTAAAAATTCAGGAGACAGCAGGTATTTACGAGGATGTGGAGAAAGAGGAACACTCCTCCACTGCTGGTGGGGTTGCAAATTGGTACAACCACTCTGGAAATCAGTCTGGTGGTTCCCCCGAAAACTGGGCACCTCACTTCCAGAAGATCCTGCTCTACCTCTCCTGGGTATATACCCAAAAGATTCCCCAGCATGTAATAAGGATACATGTTCCACTATGTTCATAGCAGCCCTATTTATAATTGCCAGAAGTTGGAAATAACCCAGGTATCCCTAAACTGAAGAGTGGATGCAAAAAGTGTGGTATATATACACAATGGAGTACTATTCAGCTATTATAAACAATGAATTCATGAACTTCTTAGGCAAATGGATGGAGCTGGAGAACATCATACTAAGTGAGGTAACCCAGACTCAAAAGATGAATCATGGTATGCACTCACTAATAAGTGGAATTATTATCCTAGAAAACTGGAATACCCAAACCATAATCCACACATCAAATGAGGTACAAGAAGAATGGAGGAGTGGCCCCTTGTTCTGGAAAGACTCAGTGAAGCAGTATAGAGCAAAATCAAAACAGGAAGTGGGAAGGATTGGGTGAGAAAACAGGGGGAGGGAAGGGGACTGATGAGACTTTCGGGGAGTGGGGGTCCAGAAAAGGGGAAATCATTTGAAATGTAAATAAATATATCAATAAATTAAAAAAAGAAATAAATGTGGAATCTGAACAACACTCAACTCAACGATAACTTGGTCACAGAGGAACTAAAGAAAGAAAGAAAAGACGTTTTAGAGTTTAATGAAAATGAAACCACAATATTCCCAAATTTATGAGGCACAATAAAGCAGTGCAAAGAGGAAAACTCATAGCTCTGTGTACCTTCAGAAAGAAAATGGAGAGAGCATACATTAGCATCTTGATGTTACCTCTGGAAGATCTAGAATAAAAAGAAGCAAATACACCCAATAAGAGTAGTTGGCAGAAAGTAATCAAACTTAAGGCAGAAATCAACCAAGTAAAAACAGAAAGAACTATACAAATAATCAACAAAACCAGGAGATGGTTCTTTCAGAAAATCAACAAGATAGATAACCTCTTAGCCAGACTAAGCAGAGGGCCCAAAGATAGTATCCAAGTTAATAAAATCAGAAATAAAAAGGGAGTCATAACAACAGAAACCAAGGAAATCAAACAATCATCAGATCTTACTACAAATGCCTATACTCAACAAAACTGGAAAATCTGGATGAAATACATAATTTCCTAGACAGATACCAGGTACCAAAGTTAAATCAGGATCAGATAAGTGACCTAAACAGTCCCATAATCCCCAATGAAATAATAGTCATTAATAGTCTCCCAAGCCAAAAAAAAAAAAAAAAAAATGAAAAAATCCCAGGACCAGACGGGTTTAGTGCAGAGTTCTATCACACTTTCAAAGAAGATCTAACACCAATACCCTTCAAACTATTCCATAAAATAAAAACAGAATGAACACGACACATGACCTAATTCATTCTATGAAGCCACAATTACTTTGATACTTCAACCACACAAAAACCCAATAAAGAGGGAGAACGCCACACCAATTTCCCTTAGTCTAACCAAATTCAATGAATTTCCATGCAAAAATACTCAATAAAATTCTTGTAAATCTAATCCAAGAACACATTGTAATAATTATCCTTCATAGTCAAGTAGGCTTCATCCCAGGGATGCAGGCATAGTTGAAGAAATCCATCAAAGTAATACACTATATAAACAAATTAAAATTAAATAAACCACATGATCATTTCATTAGAAGTTGACAATGCATATGACAAAATACAATATCCCTTCATGATAAAAGTTTTGGAAAGATCAGGAAATCAAGGCCCATACCTAAAAGCAATATACAGCAAACAAGTAGCCAACATCAAACTAAATAGAGGGAAACTTGAAGCAATCCCACTAAAATCAGAGACTAAACAAGGCTTCCTATTCTCTCCTTACCCTTTCAATGTACTATTTGAAGTTCTAGCCAGATCAATTGGACAAGAAAAAACGAGGTAAAAGGGATACAAATTGGAAAAGAAGAAGCCAAAATTTCACTATTTTCAGATGATATGATAGTATATTTAAGTGACCCAAAAATTATACCAGAGAACTCCTAAACCTGAAAAAACAACTTCAGCAAAGTGGCTGTATATAAAATTAACTCAAACAAATCAGTGGTTTTCCTCTACTCAAAGGATAAACAGGCTGAGAAAGAAATTAGAGAACTCCATTCACAATAGTCACAAATAATACAAAATACCACAGTGTGACTCTAACTAAACAAGTGAAAGATCTGTATGACAAGAACTTCAAGTCTCTGAAGAAAGAAACTGAAGATCTCAGAAGACAGAAAGATGCTCATGGATTGGTAGGATTAATATAGTAAAAATATCCATCTTACTGAAAACAATCTACAGATTCAATGCAATCCCCATCAAAATTTCAACTCAATTATTCATGGAGCTAGAAAGAGCAATTTCCAAATTCATCTGGAACAACAACAACAACAACAACAACAAAAAAAAAAAAACCAGGAGAGCAAAAACTATTCTCAAACAATAAAAAACTTCTGGAAAAATCATCATCCCTGAACTCGAGCTGTAGTACAGAGCAATCATAATAAAAACTGCATTGTATAGGTACAAAGACAGTCAGGTAGATCAATGGAATGGAATTGAAGACCAAGAAATGAATCACACACCTAAGGTCACTTGATCTTACACCAAGAAGCTAAAATCATCCAGTGGGAAAAAGATAGCATTTTTAGCAAATTATTCTGGGTCACCCCACAGCATGTAGAAGAAAGCAATTCATGCATTCTTGTCCCCGTGTACAAAGCTCAAGTCCAAGTGTATCAAGGACCCCAACAGGAAACCAAATACACTGAAACCAATGGAAAATAAAGTAGGGACGACCCTCCAGCTCATGGGCACAGGAGAAAAGTTCCTGAAGTGAATACCAATAGCTTATGCTCTAAGATCAAGAATTGACAAATGGACCCTCATACAATTGCAAATCTTCTGCAAATGGCACTGTTAATAGGACAAAATAGCAACCAACAGATTGGGGAAAAGATCTTCACCAATCCTATATGCCATATATAATTAATATCCAATATATACAAAGAACTCAAGAAGTTAGATTCCAGAGAACCAAATAACCCTATTTAAAATGGGGTGCTGAGCTAAACAAATAATCTCAACTGAGGAATACTGAATGGCTGAGAAACACCTAAAGAAATGTTCAACATCCTTATTCATCCAGGAAATGCAAATTAAAACATCCTTGAGATTCCACCTCACACCAATCAGAATAGCTAAGATCAAAAATTCAGGTGATAGCAGATGCTGGCAAGGATGTGGAGAAAGAGGAACATTCTTCCATTGCTGGTGGGTTGAAATCTGGTAAAAAGCACTCTGGGAATCAGTTTGGCAGTTCCTCAGAAAATTGGACTTAGTACTACCTCAGGACCCAGCTATACCACTCCTAGGCATATATCCAGAAGATGCTCCAACATTTAATAAGGACACATGCTCCACTATGTTCATAGGAGCCTTATTTATAATATCCAGAAGCTGGAAAGAACACAGATGTCCCTCAATAGAATAACGTGTATAGGGAATGCAGTACACTTACACAACTGAGTACTACACAGCTATTATAAACAATGAACTCCAAAAACCCCTATGGGGAGTTCGGAGAGTTAATAAGGAAAAGGGATAGCATTTGAAGTGTAAATAAAGCAAATATCTAACTAAAAAAAATGAATTCACTAAATTCGTAGGCCAATGGATGGAGCTAGAAAATATTATCATGAGTGAAGTAACCCAATCACAAAAGAACACACATGGTATGCACATACTGGTAAGTGGATATTATCCCAGAAGCTCAGAATACTCAAGATACAACTCCCAGAACACATGAAGCTCATGAAGAAGGAAGACTAAAGTGTGGGTTCTTTAGTTCTTCTTAGAAGGGGTAACAAAGTCCCCAGGGAAGGAAATACAGTGACGAAGTGTGGAGTAGAGACTGATGGAAAGGCCATCTAGGGACTGCCCCACCTGGGGATCCATTCCATGTACAGTTCTCAAGCCCAGACACTATTGTGGATGCCCACAAGAACTTGTTGACAGGAGCCTGATATAGCTGTCTCCTGTGGGGCCTCGCCAGTGCCTGACAAATACAGAGGGGGATGCTCTCAGTTAACCATTAAACTTAGCACAGGGTCCCCAATGGAGAAACTAGAAAAAGGACACAAGGAGCTGAAGGGGTCCCCAGCCCCATAGGAGGAACAACAATATGATTCAACCAGTAACCCCAGAGCTCCCAGGGACTTAATGACCAACCAAAGAGTACATGTGGAGGAAACCATAGCTCCAGCTGCATGTGTAGAAGACCATGGCCTTATCACACATCAATGAGAGGAGAGGCCCTTGGTCCTGTGAAAGCTTGATGGCCCTGTGTAGGGGAATGCCAGGACAGGGAAGCAGGAGTGGGTGGGTTAGTGAGCAGGGGGAGGGGATGGGATAGGGGCTTTTGAAGATGAAATGAGGAAAGGGGATAACATTTGAAATGTAAATATAGAAAATATCTAATAAAAAATGATTTAAAAACCTTTTCCTCCCCCCCAAAAGAGCATCTTCACCAAATGGTGCTGGTCTAGCTGGATGTTTTCATGTAGATGAATGCAAATAGATCCATATTTATCAGCCTGAACAAAATTCAAGTTCAGGTGGATCAAAGGACCTCAATATAAAACTGGATACACTAAATCTCATCGAACAGAAAGTGGGAAATATTCTTGAATGCATTCATACAGAAGACAGTTTCCTAAACAGAATAAAAATGCCTTAGGCTCCGAGATCAACTAATAAACATGGGACCTCATGAAACTTAAAAGCTTCTGTAAGGCAAAAGAAATCTTGTCTGTTAATAGGACAAATTGAAAACCTATAGATTGGGAGAAAAGTTTTCACTAATCCTATATCTGGTGAGTGCTAAATTCGAAAATTTATAAAGAACTCAAGAAGTTAAATACCAACAACCCAAATAACCCAATTTAAAAATTGGGCACAGAGCTAAACAGAATTCTCCAAAGAGGAATCTTGAATGGTTCAGAAGCACTTAAAGAAATGTGCAAAGTCGTCAGTCATCAGGGAAATGCAAATCAAAACAACTCTGAAATTCTACCTTATTCCCATAAGAACGTCTAAGATCAAAAACTCAATGCCTTTCTGCCTAGTCCTTTCTGATTGGACAGACTGATATCTAGTCTGCTCCTCAGAAGATGTCATGCCATGAGTCATCTCAGATGATCCTACAGAGGATCCTAGAAGAAAAACTCCAATACAAAGAAGGTACCTAAACTGAACAAGACAAGATAACCTACAAAAGCAAGTATAACAGAAACCAAGAGTCATCTGTCTTTAATATTTCTCAATAATGATGGACTCAATTCACCTCTAAAAAGACATAAGCTAACAGATTGGATTCACAAACAAGTTCAAGCATTTTGGATACAAGATACATGGCGCATACAAGAAATACACCTCAATAACAAAGACAGACACTGTCTCAGAGTAAAAGGATGGAAAAAGGCCTTCCAGACAAATGGTCAAAAGAAACAAGTTGGAGTTGCCATCCTAACATCCAATAAAATAGACTTTCAGGCAAAAGTTATTAAGTGTGATGAAGAAGGACACTTCATATACATTAAAGGGAAAACCCACGAGGAAAAAAATCTCAATTCTGAAACATCTATGCCCCAAATGCAAGGGCACACACATTCATGAAAGAAACTTTATTAAAGCCAAGAACACACATTGAAACCTACCCATTAATAGTGGGAGACTTCAGCACACAATAACGTTCATTGAAACAGAAACTTAACAGAGACATAGTGAAACTAATAAAGATTATAAACGAAATGGATTTAGCAGATATCTATAGAACATTTCACCCTAAAACAAAAGAATACACCTTCGTCTCCGCAAGTCATGGTACTTTCTCTAAAATTGACCATATAATTGGTCACAAAACAACCCTCCACCTATACAAGAAGATTAAAATAATCCCATACATTGTATCAAATCGCCATGGCCTAACACTGCTCTTTAATAATAGCAAAAACAACATAAAGTCCACATACACATCAAAACTGAACAACTCTACTCAATGATAACTTGACCAGGAAAGAAAGAAAGAAATTAAAAAACGTCCTGGAATTTAATGAAAATGTAGAAATATCATATGCAAACTTATGGGACACAATGAAAGCAATGTTAAGAGGAAATTCAAAGCTCTATGAACCCTGGTAAAGAAACTGGAAAGATCTTATACTAACAACTTAACACAACACCTAAAAGCTCTAGAACAAAAAGAAGCAAAAGTACCCAAGAAAGGTAGACAGTTAGAAATAATCATACTCGGGGCCTAAACCAACCAAATAGAAACAAAAGAACTATAAAAAGAATCAACAAAACAAAAAGCTGATTCTTTGAGGCAATCAACAAGATAGAGAATACCTTAGCCAGACTAACCAGAGGGGTTAGAAGCAGTATACAAATTAACAAAATCAGAAATGGCAAGGGAACTATAATAACAGAAATGTAGGAAATTAAAAAAACATCAGATCCTACTATAAAAGTTTATATTCAAAAAAACTAGAAAATCTAGATGAAATGGATGGTTTTCTAGACAGACACTACCTAACAAAGTTAAATCAAGAGCAGGTAAACTAAACAGGCCAATATCCCATAAGGAAATAGAAGAAATCATTAAAAACCTCCAAACAACAACAACAACAACAACAACAACAACAACAACAACAACAAAAGATCAGGACCAGATTTTGTGCAGAATTCTACCAGACTTTCAAAGACCTGATACTAATATTCCTCAAACTATCCCATAAAATAAAAACAGAAGGTATACTATTTAACTTGTTGAATGAAGCCACAATTACTCTGACACCAAAACTACACAAGGACCCAACCAAAAAAGAGAAGTTCAGACCAATCTCACTTATGAATATCGATGCAAGAATACTCAATAAAATAAAAACAAAAACATGATTCACCATGATCAAGTAGACTTCATCTCAGGGATGCTAGATTGATTCAATATACAAATGTACATTAATGCAATCCACTATATAAACAAACTCAAAGAAAAAAATCACAAAATCATCTTCTTAGAGGCAGAGAAAACATTTGGAAAAATACAAAATGACTTAATGTTAAAATTATTGGAGAGATCAGGAATTCAAGGCCCATACATAAACTTAATAAAAGCAATTTACTGCAAACCAGCAGCTAATATCAAATTAAATGGAGATATTCTTGAGGCAACCCCACTAAAATTGTGGACAAGAAAAGAATGCCCACTCTCCACATATCTATTCAACATAGTACTCGAAGTACTAGCTAGAATAATAAGACAACAAAAAGAGATCAAGGGGATAAAATTGCAAAGAAGAAGTCAACGTATCACTATTTACAGACAATATGATAGTATACATAAGCGACCACAAATCTTCTACCAGAGAACTTCTCCAGCTTATAAACAACTTCAGCAAAATGGCCCGATATATAACTAACACAAATAAACCAGTAGCCTTCCTTGATACAAATGATAAACACTCTGAGAACAAAATTGGTTATAATAGACACAAATAATATAAAATATCGTGGGGTAATTCTAACCAAACAAGCGAAAGACCTGTATGACAATAACTTCAAATCTCTCAAGAAAGAAATTAAAGATTTCAGAAAATGAAGAGATCTCCCATGCTCATGGGTTGACAGAATATAGTAAAAGTGGCCATCTTACCAAAGACAATCTACAGATGCAATGCAATCTCCATGATGATCCCAACACAATTTTTCAAAGACATGGAAAAAGCAATTTTCAAATTAATCTAGAAAATTAAAAAGAAAAATAACAGAATAGCAGAAAAAATCTTAACAATAAAAGAATAGCTTGGGAATCACCATTCCTGACCTCAAGGTCTACTAAAGAGCAATAGTGATAAAAAACAAAACAAAACAATCTTTGGAATTGGTACAGAAACAGACAGGTTGATCAGTGGAATAGAATTGAAGACCCAGAAACAAAATCACACTCTTACAGGCACTTGATCTTTTACAAAGAAGCCAAAAATATACAGTCAAAAAAGAAAGCATCTTCAATGAATAGTGTTGGCTTAACTATATGTAGAAAAATGAAAATACACCCATATTTGACACCTTGCACAAAGCTCAAGTCCAAGTGGATCAAGGACCTCAATATAAAACCAGAAACATGGAATCTAATAGAAGAGAAAGTGGGAAAGAACCTTGAAATCACTGGCACAAGGGGAAATTTCCTAAACAGATTTCCAATGGCTCATGCTCTAAGATCAAGAATTGATAAAAGGGACTTCAGGAAACTGGAAAGCTTCTGTAAGGCAAAGTACATAATCAATAAGACAAATCAGCAACCTACAGATTGGGAAAAAATTTTTCACTAACCCCACATCCAATAGATTTTATATATTTTGGTTAATGTCAAAAATATATAAAAAATTCAAGATGCTAACCACCAAAACCCAAACAACCCAATCAAAAAAGGGGGTATAGAACTATACTGAGAATTCACAACAGAGGAATCTTGAGTTGCTGAAAAGCACCTAAAGAAATGTTCAAAAAGTCTCTAGTGATCAGGGAAATGCACATCAAAACAGTTCCACCTTACACTAATCATAATGGCTAAGATCAAAACTTCAGGGGACAACACATGCTGCAGAGGATGTCAAGAAATAGGAACAGTCCTCCATTGCTGGTAGGATTGCAAACTAGTATAACCACTCTAGAAATCAATCTGGAGGTTCCTCAGAAAATCGGAAATATATCTACCTGAAGAACCAACAATACTACTCTTAGGAATATATCCAAAAGATGCCCTAGCAGGCCACAAGGGCACACATGCCACTATGTTTAGAGTAGCCTTCTTTGTTATAGCCCAAAGCTGGAAACAACCCAGATGTCCCATGTCAGAAGAATGTATACAAAAAATGTGGTTCATTTACACAATGGAATACCACTCAGCTATTGAGAATGAGGACATCCTGAGTTTTACAGGCAGATGAATGGAACTAGAAAATATTATCCTGAGTGAGATAACTTGGACCCTTAAAGGACATGCATGGTATGTACTCACCAATAAGTGGATATTAGACCCCCCAAAAGTACAGAATGCCCAATATAGATTCCACAGAACTCAGAAAGGTCGACAAGCAAAGGGCCCAAGTGAGTACACCTCATTCCCACTTGGGAGGGATAAGAAAGCAATCACAAGGGGAGAAGGAGGGAGAGATCTGGGAGGTGAAGTTAATGGGACTTGGTTGTGGGAAAGAGGGGAACATGATATGGTACTGGGTGGTGGAAAAGGACTGAAGCCCTGAAGACCAACAGAAAGAATGGAAACAGGCATCCTTAGGAGGTAGGAGGTTATAGAGACCCTCTCAAATGTACCAGAGACCTGGAAGGTGAGATACTCTCATGACTCAAAAGGATAGATTTTAGATTAAATGACCTACAGTGGGGAGAGGGCACTTGTAGAGCCCATCTCCAGCAGAAAGACAAGGCATCAAGTGAGGGAAAGGGACCTATCATGACTGCCCTCTGAAAGATCCAACAAGCAGCTGAAAGAGTCAGATGCAGATATTTATACCCAACCAATGGACAGAAGATGCTGACCCCTGTGGGTGAATTAGGAAAAAACTGAAAGAAGCTTAGGAGAAGGGTGACTCTGTAGGAAGACCAGCATTCTCAATTAACCTAGATCCCCAAGATACACCAGCTGATAAGAGGCCTCCAACATATAGACAGTGGAGGACTGCTGGGTCTGGATTTAGTCAGAGAAGATGCACCTGAACCAAGAGACTGGAGACCCTGGGGAATACAAAGGTCTGGTGGTGTGGGTGTTGGAAGGTTAAGGACATCCTCGTGGAGACAGGGGTGTGGAGAGGAGGTATGGGATGTAGCATAGACAGAGACTGAACCAGAAGATGAATACAACCTGGAGTGAAATAGATAGATAGATAGAAAGATAGATAGATAGATAGATAGATAGATAGATAGATAGATAGATAGATAAAAATTTTCAAAAGAATCTAAGAGATTTTTAAATTTTAAAAATCTCAAAGTTGAAAAAAGTTCTGTAGGCCATATCCCTGATGAACATAGATTATTAAAATTCTCAATGAAATGCTTGCAAAAGAATGTAGACATATGTCAAAAAGATTATCCACTATGGCCAAGTTAGCTTTATCTCTGAAATTCAGGGATGGTACAACATATACAAATGAGCAAATGTAATAGACAGCATAAGTGGACTTAAAAACATAACATGCTCATCTCAATAGATCCAGAAAAGGCCTTTGACAAAATCCAACACTAACATCTTCGTGATAAAAGTCCTAGAGAATGTAGTATTAGCAGGAATATATTTCAATATAATAAAAGCTACCTACAAATGACATTACCCTAAATGGAGAAAAGCTTAAAGCAATCTCACTGATAATAGGAACAGAGAGAGAGAGAGAGATCCACTATTTCCACTCCTTTTCAATATCGTGCTCAAAACACTAGGTGGGGCAATAGAGCAAGAGAAGAAAACTGAGAGGCGATGAACAATCAGATAATCTCTATATTCAGATGATATGTATACATTAAAAATCCCAAAATGTCTACCAGAAAACTTCAAGAAATGATAAACAAATTCAATAGTGCGGCAGAGTACAAAATCTACTTGCATAAATCAATAGCTTCTCTATACACTAACATCAAACGTACAGAAAGAGATTGTGGACATATTTTATCCACCACTGCCTCAGTGAATATGAAATATCTAGGAATTAACCCAACTAAGAAAATAAAGAATGTCTACAATGAAAGTTTTAAGCCTTTGAAGAGAGAGATGGAGACAGCCAATTAAAATGCATAACATGAAAATGAACACTTATGAGAAGTTATTTAGATATTCAACGCAATCCCAATCAAAATCCCTATCTTGTTCTTCACAGAAGTGGAAAGAAATCCAAAATTCATATGGAACCAGAAAAGACCTCAGAGGGTCAAAACAAATCTCAACAACAACCAAAAATAAAAACACTGAAGAAGTTACCTTTCCATAACTCAAGATATATCACAGAGCCATAGTAACAAAATCAATATAGCACTTGTACAAAACAGACATGTAGGCCAATAGAACAAAATTGAAGGCCAAACTATGAGTATGCCTTAATTAATATGACACATGCTGGAAAAATAATACAGTTTCAACAAATGGTTCTGGGAAAACTGGATGTCCACATGCAGAGAAATGACATCAGACATTTATTACTTTGACAAACACCTAACTCAGAATTGATCAAAGTCTTAATATGAAAGCTGAAACCAAACACACTGAAACTTCTACAAGAAAACATATGCAGCATCCTATATAATACAGATGCAGGAAAGGACTTTCTGAAGAGGACTTAAATTGCCCAAGAATTAAGGTAACAATAGACAAATGCGTTCATAAATATAAAATGCTTATGTACTACTGAGAAAAAAATCAACTGGATGAAGATGGAGTACAAAGACTGTAAAAGAATTTTAATATACTTTTGTGATTGCGTTACCTCACTTAGGATTATATGCAATCATTGATAAGTGGATATTAATTAGCCCTGAAGTTCTGAATACTGAAGATACAGTTAGCCTATCAAATGATTCCCATGAAGAAGGAAGAAGAGGGCCCTAATCCTGGAAAGACTTGATCCAGCATTGTAGGGGAGTACCAGGACAGAGAAAAAGGAGGAGGGGGAAAGATAGGAGAATGGATGGAGATAAGAGGACTTATGGAACATATGGAGATGGAAGAACTGGGGAAGGGGAAAGCTTTTGGATTGTAAGCAAAGTATATATATATAAAGAATTCTAATGTATATACATCTGTCCAAGGATTAATGTCTACAATATGTAAAGAACACAAAATAACTATTTTAGAACTAAACTTGAACAGAAAGTTTGTAGAAGAAGGAAAACCTGGCTAAGAAAATGGTCATTATTCCTAGTAATTAAAACAATTTTGAGATTTCATCTTACCTATCAGAATGACAACATCAACAGAAGAACTACCACCAAGCTCTGACCTAGATTTGGGGAAAAGCAAATCTCATTCAGTGTTAGTGGGATTTCATAGTGATGCAGTTCCTCTGGAACTCAGTGTGGAGAACTCTCCGAAAATAAACAATAAATCTACCATGTGCCCCAACTATCCCACTCCTTCACATGTGTCCAAATGCATTTAACATCTTACTCCAAAGATACTTGCTCAGCCGTCTTCATTGTCACTCTGTTTACAGTACCTATGTGGAAACAACTTAAATGTTCTTCAAACAATGAATACATAATGAAAATGTGGTACATAGACACTATGGAATACTATTCATCTGTAAAGAAAAATGAAAACATGAAGTTTGCATGTCAATAGATGGGACTCTGAAAAATCATACCAAGTATAGTAACCCATACACAGAAAGGCAAATGTTACATGTTCCCTCTTATCTGAGGCTCCTAACTCCAAATCTTCAGATGTGAGAACCTAATATACCAGAGGAATTACAGAAACCAGAAAAATAAAAGGGGACCATTGCTGGGGGTGTACTAAGGCAGCATAACCCGTATCTACACTCTAAATATCTGTCCTTATGCCCACAGATAAATGCAGTCCTCACCCTTCATCAAGGAAATCTCCCTTTGCAACTGAGACAATTAATCAAAGTGCTCAGCTCCAATTAATGTATCTATTTATAAACAACTCCTGTATCTAAGGCTCAGTGATCATTGTGGAAGAGGCAACAAGAAGACTTAAGGGTCAGAAGGTCAATGGTTTTCTGTGAAATAATGTCTCCTAGAAATTTCTGAAGCTCAGCACATAAATTCTCACCAACCTGACTGCTTCAACATGAGCTGAACAAGAGCAACAGCAATATACATGCTAATGTGAATATGAGGGAAAAGCCAGAGGGTTCAATCCTACACAAAGAACTACAGATATCTGAGGAATGTTGAAAGTAGAACACACACAAACACACACATACCTAAATATATGCTTAGTCTGTTTAGTGTCATTTGTATATATGTTTTCAGAGCTTACCATTTGGTGCTAGATGATTCATTGGCATTATCCTCCCTCAGAAAACTGTTTCTGCCACATACTGTCAGGTATCCAAGCTACATCTAAACAAAACCCACATTATAAAGCCATAGTGGTGACACTGAGTGACAAGAAGTAGGACTGAAAACAGAATAGCAAACAGGTAAAAAAATAGGACAGTCAGTAACTAAATTTACAACAAAAAATAAAAGGTGCTTCCATTAGATATACAATATTAATATCTTGAATATTACAAAAATTTTAGAACTATAGAAACCTGGGTTCATGATAGCAGCCGATCCAAGTGTAACAGAAATAAGATTAGCCAGAAGAGCGAATTTGGAGATGCATTATATACCTTTCTATAGGATGGAGAGAAAGATATATTTTACAAGAAACTCACTTTCTAGGACTGGGAATGCAGTGATAAGGAACTCAGCTAGCATACAGACCCTGAGATGGGCCATAGCACTGAGCAAACTAGTTTTACTTTTAAGTAGTGCCTCTGAGCAAAACACTTGCTTGGATAGTTTCTTAGCCAGGGAGGAAAGTGTATCATCGCATAACCTTAGGCATTCACTGTTTGGATGCATGCTATAGTCTTTGAAAGGACAGAGAAGTTTTTATTTTCTTTGGTTTGGCTATGTCTTCTGAATGTTCTCCTGGCTTCTTTCTCAATCTCTACCCTCCAGTGAATGCTGAGGAGACTTCAAGTGCTGCTCATTTGAATGTACCTGTTCTTTCTTCTTGCTTGATCAAGCCGATTGCCTTTCATCTACTGCCCATCTGGATTTTATCAGAAAAATTTTCTCAGTTCAAGGCCCCAAGAAGTGGATGTTCTGGTCCTAACAGCATGTGCTACATCTCAGGCTGTACCTGATCAATGTCCTATGAATCTAGGAAGAAATCTTATCCAAGCGCAACAAGTTCTCTAGAGGGTAACAGGAATAAGAAAAATCAACATAATCCAATGTAAACATAAAAATAGATTACAGTTGTTGGTCCGGAATTCAATCACATGAGTGCATCTGTTTTCCTCAGACCTAGAAATTTAATAGAATGTCAAAAATAGAATATTTACAAAGCCAAGTTTATTTTTAGATTTCAAAAGAACTGCAAAAAGTTGAAAAATAGATTCTGTGTGCCTTTCATGTGTCTTTTCCAACAGTGCTATCTTCAATCACCATGATGATTTTCAAAGGCAGGAAATAGATTTACAAGAGTAACTTGAGTTTTGTCGGTTTTGACATATAATTATTTTAGCATCTGCAACTATGAAATTTTATCCTTGGTATAATTTGTGTAAAATCCTCCAAAAGCAAGACAAATTCTATCCATCATTGCCAAAAAGTTTACGGTGTCACAGTCTGGCTTTCAACCCAACTCCAGAGCACAGGTGTGTTTGCCAGTCATACAGTTTTGCAGTTCTGAGAATGTACCACAAGAATAATCATACATTGCACATTCATTTCAAATTATACCTTTCATTTTATAAAATACCCTTGTTGGATTTATCAGTTAGTTATTCTTTTTTACTGTTGAATAATCTCCTATTACCTCACCATTCATTTACCCATTTACTATGTAAGAAAGATTAGTGTTCTTTCCGATTTAAAAGTGTTACAGATAAAGTTTCTGTGGGCATTTTTGTAGAATTTTGCATAAATAATTTAATTTTATTTCTTTTCTCTAGGATGAAAATATCACATGGAGGTAAAGAAGCTAGACACCAAAAGAATATTATTCTCTTCATAGAAAATACTATATCTTGCCAATAAAACCTCTTCAATAATAGAGCAATAGTTACAGGGGACATAGATATTATTCTGTAGTGTGTAGGTCCACAAGGTTTGGTCTGAAGCCAAAGGACATCTTGGTATGGAGTCAATCCTAAAGTCTGGGGCCAGCCTTGATCTGGAGTCTGTGGACACTGACCCCATCCCAGTACTGACTAGAGTCATCCTGATCCTAGAGATGGAAAGTTTAGACCTGGAGTTTGAGCTATAAGGCTTGCTTAATGCAAGGTTTGGGGGCCATGTTCTCAGTCCACCTCCCTCTCCTGAGGAGATTCATATGCATCACCTCTTTCCTCTCTCTTCTCTCCTCTCTTCTTTCCTCTCTCTGCTCTACCCTATCTACTTTCTCCCTTCATCCTCTATCCCTCTATCTCTGCCATATTGTATGTTTGTGAGGAAAGTGAAGCTGGTAATGTAAAGTTGACTTTCATTCCCTTTGAAATGTACTCACACTTATTTATTTCTGTGCTTCACCTCCCTACTTTAATGTCATACCTCAAATTTTTCCCTCCTTGGAAAATATGCTTTTCATGGAAGTCTGTGTGAAGGATGAGAGTAATATAACCTGTTCTGTCATCTTGGTGATGTCCTAGACATATGCTTTTTAATAATTTTCTAATGTTTTTGCTTATGTTTTGAGAACTTCATACAATATATTTTGATCATATTCTTGCCCTCTTCCAAGCTTCTTCCAGATCCTTCCTCACCTCCATAACAACTTCATGGATGCATAAACCCTTGATCCTTGAGGGAGAGGAGTGTGATACAGACATACTATTTAGGGTAGAGAATTTCAAAGCCTCTTATTCTCTGCATTCTGTCCAACTGTGGGCTTTTTAAAGAAACAAAATTAGAGAAAATTTATTGAGAGAGGAAAACTCCAAGAATGTAGTGGACTAGTGAGTTGAGGAAAGAGTATGTGCTATGGTGCCCTGGCTTACAAACCTCATGATCCTTGGCAGGGAATTCCTCTATTTGTGTTATTGGTGCTATGCTTGTTATAATCATGCCTTCTATTTATGTAATTACTCTAGTAATAAGACAGATTGCATACATGAATTTTATACCATGAATTAACAGGCAATAAACTTCTTTTGATCAAGATATATAACTTTTGAATAACTTTGACTACAATCAAGTTTGTGGACATTTTGATGGTATAATGAATTGGAAAACCTTCCCTACTTGTCTGTAATTTTAAGCTTTGATGCACTGATGCTTACTTTTTCTTAAACACTAGTGGAATCCACAAACAGAACTGCCGAAGCCTGAACTTCTTTTGTAGAAACTATTTTGATTGCTACTTGGCCATATTTACTTGCATCTATTCAAATCTATTGATCTATTCAAATGCATGCTTCTTCTTAATTATTTGGCAATTTCATCTTTGGCAAAGACTATATTTACTTCACCAGGTTACCTAATTGATTTGTATATATCTGTTGAAATAATCCCTTTATACTTTTTTCTGCTTCTTCAAGGTTAGAAATAATACACTTTCTCTCATTCTCACATTTAGAAGATGTGCATTTCTCTCCCTCCCTCTATCTTCATAATCTGCTCTAAAAGTCTTTGAACATTTGATTTATTAAAAATTTACCCATGCTTGTTTTCATTGACTTCTCACATTTGTTCGTTTGTTTTTAATGATGAATGCATATATTGGGATATGAAAATACTGTGCCAGAAGAGTACATGGTATCACCTGATCTGGAGTTACAGGAGGATGTGAGCCTCCCAACCAGGGTTCTGGGAACTTAATTTAGGTCCTCTGTATGAACAGTATGTGTGTTTAGCCAGTCAACCATTCCTTCTGCTCCCAATTGTTTTCCTATTTAATGTTTTGTTTATTTAAGTTCAAATCTCTATTCTTATCTTGTTTTGGGGGAGAGAGGAGCTGGGTTTCCATTGTTTTTGGTTTTCTCACTTCATGAAACAGAACATAAATTATTTATGTGATATATTTCTTCTTTGATCAGAAACCTAAAGCTAAAGACTAAACGACTCTAGAAAGATTCTAATAAAGAATGTCAATATGGACATTGAAAGTATGAAAGGGAAACAAATAAAAGTTTACAAGATAAATGCTTGGAGGTTTGCAGGCATGTCTAGATGTGGCCTCCCCTTTCTATTGAATTTACCCTGGAAAACAGTGGATGAGTCCTTTGTTTCTCCTTAGCTAATTTAGAAATTGTTCTCATGTGGCAGACAAGTTTATTGATATGCTCTATTGAAAATCCAAATAATTTCACTTAATCTCTGTGTTATCATTGGGACAATAAATAATTGGTGACTTTTAATCTTTGGAATGAAGACTTACCTCCCTAGCCACCTCACTGTCATTAGTATCTTCCCTAGCTCTCAGCATAAAGGGAGGGACTCTATGGGTATGTGGCAATGATGGTAATTGTGCTGTTCTGACAGTAAAGCACTGGCAAGTCTCATGACAGAAGATAGTGCATGTTAATGTTCTTCAAAGACACTTGTGTGTCCATTCTTGGATCAGTATATATTGTTTAGATATTTCCTGTATCCCATATCTTTCATGGATAGAGAGACTTAGTTTCTATTAGTTCTTGTCATGTAATGCTGTGTTCTTTACTTTCCTGAGGCAATGAGATAGGTTGTTCTTATCTGACCACTGATACTTCATGTCCTGATGGAGAAGAAAGTGTCCTTTCCACATTGGATCATTAATAGATGTCCTGTGGGCACTGGGTAGACTGCAGGAAGCTGAGGCCTTGCACTGGGACAACTGGGCTTTTTCTTTTGTTTATTCCCCTTATCACTCAGGCTGTCTATCCACAGGAAATCTCATCTCTCAAGCTCTGTCACTCAACACCAGCCTCACTGACCTACTCAATGATGTCCCAATGTTAAAACATTCTCACCACCAATGAAGCTAAGATTTTTGTGTATCTTATGAAGAATGAATTACTTTTATTGTGTATCTGTGTATGTGCATGAAATGTGTGTGTGTGTGTGTGTGTGTGTGTGTGTGCATGCATGTGTGCATGCATGCAACTCTGGGCTTCTACTAGGTTCTGAGGGAAGGACAGCCATTGTCTTTAATTTCTTAGCCCAGTTGTGAGACCACTATATTCCAGCGTGTAGTTCCAAACCAACAATAACATGAATGCCCCTGCCTCAACAGAGCCAAACAAAAAGAGAGGAATGAGGGAAATTAATTTGTAAGAAGGATGATAGAAGTGACAGGAGTCACAGGGTTGACAGAGAGGGTAAGGATGACAGTAATAAGAACAAAGATTTTTTTTAAAGAATTCTGTTTATTTTGCTTATTTATTTCTGTTTTCCTTTTTGCATTTGCTGATTGATTCTTTTGGAGGAAAGAAGATGTGTGCACTACTGCACATTTGTGTTGGGGAACAGCTTGCAGAAGTTCAGTCCATTCACCTTTTGTATTCTGAGGGTTAAATACAGGTCATCAAGCCTAACAGCAAGGACCTTACCAACTGAGCAATGTCAGCAACCCCCTGGATCCATCTTTTACATATGTATGGGATGCCAAAACAGATGGGTACATTTCTTTCTTTCCCCACTGTAAGAATTAATTGGAAAGCAATAGTATTTAGATGCTACATCAGTTTCAATGGCTTTAGTTCACCAAGTACTCCTGATTTCTCTTGGCTATTGTCAACCCTGTATTTAGTCTAATATTAATCACTAACACTAACATTAGTGATTAATATTACATAACACACGATCTGTGTGTGTGTGTGTGTGTGTGTGTGTGTGTGTGTGTGTTTGCTCCTGCATGCATGTGACTGTGTCTGATTCTCTGAGTGTGTCCGTTTTACAGAAAGGCTATAAAACGGCTAGAAGAACTTTACTGATCAAAGATGGAAACAAAGGAACTGATGCATATTCAAGGAAAAGTCTCTGAAAGTGACCAGATAAGGAATAATACTAGCCAGGTATAGAATGTGCACAGTGTTTAACAATGAACCCTAATTAATGACACTTTAATAGGGTAAGAGGCGTTCCCAGGGAAACAATCACCCTCCACTCTCATTTGGAGGAGCCAGCTGCTCTTTTGGCATATAATTATCTCTTAACTAGCATGGATCTATGCACCCAGTTCAGATCTCTTGTCACTTTGCTACAGAATGTATTGTACCCTCTTACAATGCATTCCTTCCAATGTCTAGCTCTCTCCCAGTTGCTTTTCCTTAAGCCTTAGTGTAGCCTTTCTTACTGGTTCTCTACAATGAAGATTGTGGGGAGCTACAATTTCATTTTCCCTTGCTGAGAGTAAAAAACAGAAGACTAAAGTGAGGGGTTATCCATAACCCCTTGAATCTTCACTTTATGCCTTCTACATAAAAGATATCCAGATACCTCCCTACCAAATCTTGCCTGGTGTATGTGAAAGCTTATCTCTCACCTAACTGAAGCCTCAATCTGAACCATCAAAAAGGGGAAACAGGGTTTCTCTGTGTAGCCCTGGCTGTCCTGGACCTCACTCTGTAGACCAGGCTGGCCTCAAACTCAGAAATCAGCCTGCCTCTGCCTCCCAAGTGCTGGGATTAAAAGCTTGCACTACCACCGCCCGACTTCACCTCCACTTTTTTTTTTGCTTGTTTGTTTTTTGGGTTATTTCTTTGTTTTTTGTTTTTTCTTCTCAGCTTTTTTCTTCTCCTTTAGTGTCTGCCTTCTTCCAAAATGACTGACAGAAACTCTACTAACTTGATCAGGACTCTGAGTGGGTCTCAGAGCCTGATCTATCTGCTCCTCTCACCTCCATTTATTTTCATTTTTATGAGTGTAAGTATTATTTTTAAGTTTATGTCCATTAGTGTTATTTCTGTATGTATGTTTGTGGAAGGGTCTTGAATTCTCTGGAGATAGAGTTACAGATGGTTGTGAGCTGTCGTATGGATGCTGGGAATTAAACCCGGGTCGTTTGGAAAATCTGCTAGTGCTCTTAACCGCTGAGCCATCACTCCAGTCCTTTTCACCTCTAGTTCTTTTTTCTTTTGTTTTCTTTTTTTTCAAGACAGGGTTTCTCTGTGTAGCCCTGGCTGTCGTGGAACTCACTTTGCAGACCAGGCTGGCCTCATACTCAGAAATCTGCCTGCCTCTGCTTCCCAGAGTGCTGGGATTACAGGCATGCACCACCACCACTGCCCGGCTCTTTACCTCAACTTCTAAGAAGCATGTATTTCATACGATTCTAAGCCTTCCTTCATTATAATTCTTTGGTTTTTTGTGTATTCTCTCAGCTTTTACAGGTGTGTTGGTGTAGGTCAATCTGGTCCCTGCTGATCCAATCCTGATCTATTCTGTGTCCTTTCACAGAGAGATATAATGACAACATTACAGAGCTGGATATCAGAAATTCTGAGAGACATGGATGGAATAAATCAAGCCCAGGACTTTCCTAGCCAGTCTCTCTTCTACCAAGTTACAAAAAAAGGACATTAGAGTCACTGGTTTTTCTAAGATCATTGTATGCCTTTCAATGACTTCTCAGTGTCCCACCCCTAACTCGTATTGAAGAAACCAACCACACCACTGTATAAATAGTGGGGCTTTCTGTCCTAACCTGAACATTTCTGTCTCCAAAATGTGCAAGTTCCACTTACTAAGATGCTTCATCTTACTCTGCTATTTGAAGGGTGAGTCATGAGAATCACCAGTTAGTGAGCTGTGTCCAGGATCCAAGAATGTGTGAGAACTCCCATGACAAAGGCCAGCCTTGGCAGCCCACCAGAAAAGCTGCTCCTGTGTGTCATGCTTCTCGCCCACACTGTATCAGGTCGGTGAGACACTAACCAAAGAGCTCTTGCTCAATGGAGGAAGTAGATGGTTTGCCAACAGACTGAGTGATTCCATGATGCTGTGAAGTTGGCATTGACAAATTATACTCTGCAGAAGGTGTGAATTTCACCTTTTTTGTTTTTTCAACAGTTTTCTCTGGGTCATTTCCAGGTGATGCTAACAAATGTGAGTAGAAATGGAAATGAGAAATGGGTATGAAGATGGGAGAATTGAGGCTGAGTTGAGTGAGGTGGGTATTGGAGGCTCAAAGTAACCCACAAACAGACAGAATTCCCACACTGAGCAGTCTCTTCTGGCAGGATGCAACCACAGTGAGAGCTGTCTTTAGTGCTAACAAAGAAGTTGAGCAGAAATTGATCATCCTGAGGGCAAGAACAAGGGACCAGAGAAGTGGAATGTGGGGTTCAAAGAAGCCAGATGGCCAAATCTAAGGTAGCAACCTCCTGAATTGCAGAGATCTGTTCTCACTGTCAAATCCCAGCTGAGACCATCGTAGAAGTTTAACTGAAGGAAGAAGATTAAATTACAACCATGTGTAGCCTTCCCTTCCTTCTGATCTATGCTACATCCCTTAGGAGTGGGAAGAATACTCTCAGAGGCCCTAAAGAGATGGAGAGGATAAAAGAAAAAAAGCAGAACAAGACTGCATAAGCAGCTTTAGGGTGATTTAAAAAAAAACACAAAAAAATTCCAAGATGGAAGGCAAAATGAGCCCTGTGGAAATAGGGGTGCAAAGGGAGGGTAAATCTTAGGAAGATCTCTGCAGGCTTGTTCTCTTTCTCTCACCTGAACAGCTGGTAAAGTACTGGTTCATGAGAATAACAATGGTAAGTAGAAAGAGCCCTAGCCTGACCATCTTGGCGCTAATATGTTTCTCTTTTCCTTGTACCTTCCCCTTTCTATCCCTGCCTGTCTTCTAAGCTGGAACTTGGGACCATAAACTCCTGCCAGCCTTTTGGTTTTACTCATTCTAGTGCTTTGATGGGTATTAGGTTGGGGGACACTCCCACCTGTCAGCAGTCTTCACTTTTGAAGTGGGGAATGGGCTCTTTCCCCATAGTATCCTCTTCTCTCATGTTTCTCTTCAAGTTGTGGAAATTGTGCAGTGCAGGATGTGTCATCTCCAGTTCCCTGGAGAAAAATGCACCAGAGGAAGAGGAATATGTACTGCAACAGCAGAAGAGGCCTGTATGGCTGGGAAAATCTTCAAAAGTGAGTGGTGAGATAAAGAAGTAAAAACTGGAAAGAGAAAGCAGGATATGTGGGCCTTGGGGTGGGGGTGGGTGTAATAAGAAAAGGAGCATCCAGTTACTGTAGACAGCCTCACTCCTAAAGTAAGTGGTAATACCCATGATGCAGCATGATAAAGAAAGAAATGGAGGTGGCTGCTGAAGAAAGCGTGATATACAAGACCACAGTAAGAATCCTTGAGAGAACAGGGGGTGGACAGTGGGGTCAAATGCAGAGGAGATGGATATAATACCCTCAGGAGACCAGCAGGTTGGAAATGAAAGCCATTCTCTGTGCATCTGCCCAAGGTTTTACATGAATGACTCCAGGCTATGAAAACAGAGGGGCCAGTGTCAGGAATACGTACTCATTACATCTCCTTATGAATGAGATTGCATTTCATTTCTCTAGTTTCCTACCCTCAGTGATATCCACGTATTGAAATTTTACAGTAGAAACTCTCACAGTGGTAATCTCTGATGGAGTTAAGCCTCTCATGATGCCCTTTCTAAAATCAAGTGAAATATTAAAACTGCTCCACCATTTCTTTTGTTATGGGTAGGCTCCAACTTCCAATGCCTTCCAATTCTTCACATATGAATAATGGAGTAGGAACTCCACATGGTGATTTTTAGATACCAGTGTGGGCTCAAAAGAAGGGGATTTGCAGAATCCTCTTCTAGGCTTACTGATCTGTTCCTCTTCTTCTGCAGAGGATGGTACCATGTGGTTAAAATTCATGGGCTGCTTAAAGAATTGTGCTAATGTGAAAAAAATAAAATGGGGCTCCTATCTGGTGGACTTCAGGTGCTGCCGGGGCCACGACATGTGCAATGAAAAGTTTTAAATGCTTCTATCCATCTGTGGGTGTCCCACATTTGCTTCAACATGTGGGTGATGGGATGGCTTCTCCACAATGACTTCCTGAGGATACCCTGCAGGAAAGGACTGCAAACACATGGCTCTGCTCTCTACAGATCAGAGGAAAAGCACCTTTTTCTAAAGTCCTTTCCCGTTTCAAAACCAAAAAAAAAGTGAATAAATAAAATGTTTTTACCATTATCAGCACATGCTTGGTTTGTTGTTAAACCTAGTATAGCTAGGTTTAACATTGGATAACAAGGCGTTAAAGGAAAAAGAAATAATTAAAATTCAAAAATGTGTTCTTCCTTTTCCTTCTATTCTGTGACAGATTTGTTTTTTTATTTTTTATCACCATTGTAGTAATTATATATAATAATCATCTTTGCTTTGATGTTTCCACACATTTATATTATGTATTCTTATCATATTCACCCTATTATCCTCTCTTGTCTTCAACTCCACTGATCACCTTCTCAACTACCCCCCATTTCTACTTTCAGGTCGTGTGTGTGTGTGTGTGTGTGTGTGTGTGTGTGTGTGAAAAGTTTTTTACTGTCATGAAGAAATATCTCCCCTTTCCCATCAAAAAATAATCTTATGACTCCTCAGAGAAGGGTAGGGCATCATTGAGCCCCTCCCCCAAATAAACACAACAGCCATGAGTTCAAGAATGCATTTAGTCAGATTGTCCCCAGAAAACAGCACTTCCCAGCACCACCCTAACCGTGAGCCCTTCCAGTCATCCAAAACTCTCTTCTGTGATGTTCCCTAAGCCTTGGCAGTGGTGATACAGATATTCTATTCATGGCTTTCTTATGACAAGTTATGAGTCTCTGCTGCTACCACTCACTCTGACAAAAGTGGACAGCAGCACTGATTTATAGAGACAAACACAGTTATTTAGAAGGCAAGCTGACAGGTTCATTTACCATATCCATCATGTCAGTTTACCAGACCAATGGTTATAGCTTCCTCACTAAGGCCTATAGCGATTGTAGCTGGAAAGTTTATGAATTCTTTCTTTTGTCTTGATCCCTGTTTCTTATTCCATTTCAACTAAAGTGTGTGCCACTGAGATCCTGAAAAAGGATGTGTGTGGTGAAAAGGGAAATAGCTAATTGGGCTTTTCTTCATTTTGTTCATGGATGCTTCTGCTAGGCTGAGAGAAAGTTGGAGTGTGGAAAGAACCTGTACTAGAGATGCAAAGAGATAAGGATCATTTGCCATCTGTCTTTGGGGTTGTGGACTAGAGACGTGGGATTGTGGGAAGGATCTATGGGGTTCTAGAAATTCCCAGGCACCAGCTTCCTTGGAAAACTCTTAGAGGACTCCAAGCAGAGAAGAACTCTGAGGAGCTAAGACCAGCAAGAATGATGCACAGCACCATGGACCATGAGAGATGAGGGATCGAGGAAACTCTCTGGATCTGGATAATAGCTACCTATGGCCAGGTGAAGCTCCCAACCACTTCCATCTCTCACACACTCCGGCTTTCCATGATGTGTAATTCTGTCATACTGTGGTGAATGGGGTAAAATAAACATGTCAAAGGGATTGAGGCTGATTTCTCACACTACTGTGGACAGACTCTGAAAAGCATGGTTAAATTCTATTATGAGAACAAAAGAACTTGCAGTTCTTCAATACGCATAACTGTTCTCTCTCTCTCTCTCTCTCTCTCTCTCTCTCTCTCTCTCTCTCTCTCTCTCTCTGTCTCCATCTCCCTCTCTCTCTTCCTCCCTCCGTCTCTCCCTCCCTCCCTCCGTCCCTCCGTCCCTATGTCCCTCCCTCCCTCTCACTCTATATAATGTCTGATGTCTGGCTATAAGTCTCTGTATTTGTCCCCATCTGCTACAGGAATTAGTAAGATAATAATTTAACAACCAGTGCAGACACATTACTGGTGACTTAATATAGACATACTCCCTTTTATATGTATTTGGATTCTGTTTAACAAGAAAAATAATTTTGTGGCTTTGTCTAATAATGCTTATTTATCCTCCACATAAAGATTTTCTTACCCTTTGCCTACATACCAGGAGACAGTTCCAAATTTATCTTAATTTTGGAGTACTAGCACAGATATTCATTTCTGTGCAATGGTAAATACTCATGAAAACACTCAATTTCACTTGTCAGTCAACAACAATTCTTACATGAAGCAATAAAGAGATGGAGAAGAAACATTACCTCAGCAACAATAGAAATGTGCATAACTGCCTAGAATTTGAATTGACAAGTGATCATTATAACATGCAAGCCTGTGTTTTGTCTGCATGCCTCCATTGCCTGAATAGAACCTTCTGGATATTTTATCTGTCCGAAAGGAATGATGTGAGTCTTCCTTCTTAGAGCATTCAAGTCCTCAGTAGCTTTGCTGTTTTCACTTCCAACATTTCTTGAATATTTTAAACAGCACTTCTAGATACTAGGAAAAGCCATCCCCTACCACACTGGGGGTACAACAACCCACTTTCCTTATGACATGAAAATTTCCCACTCAGAGAAAAGACCTCTGTTCTTGTTATTTCAGGGGCATAAATATCCCCAATTTATCAGATTCTACACTTCACATCCTCAGAAACAGTTTTTGGCTGACAAATCAAAATGCTAAGAACAAGAGAATTTATCCTCATTTTTAAATCTTTTTAGATTTGGATTTAGATTTAGGTTTCTGGTTCCATGTTTTCCATCCAGAGAAAATTATAGCCATATATTATAAACTAATCTTACAGCATATGTCACATCCCATAAGACGGGAGATCATTGCAGGGCTTGATTCCAAATCATAGTTTAACTGAGGTTTTATTGACACACCTGTGATATGGTCAGACTAGTGTCTGGCAGTAATGAAATACAGGAGAAGATCTTCATGGCCATGAACAAACTATGATATCATCTTTGTAGTGAAATCAGTTCTTTAATTGGAAAAAGTGCTACATGAAGTGTCTTGACACAAAATAGGGCTTTTTCTAAGTCTTTTAATGGCATTGTGTTTACCACTATTACAAGTAACAGTTGCATACAAAATGTGGGTTTACTCCAGCACAAATAGCTTCTACTCATAATGGTCAGGCTTTGCCTCCAGCCACATGGTTGGAAAATGACCTTGAAGTAACCTAGAGCTGTTTGAATGTAATAACTGATTGTTCTGTTGCTAATTTTTCCTTCATTATTATCTTTCAGGGACATTTTTATTAGAGTTTAATGCTTCAGTTACTATTGACAGAATGTTTGTAAATTCCAAATCCCTCTTTGTCAAGCCATTTAGCCAAAAATTAACACACTGAAACAGGTGTCACACGCCTTTAGTCCCAGCACTTAGAAAGCAGAAGCAGGCAGATATCTGAGTTCAAGGCCATCCTGGTCTACAAGAGTAAGTTCCAGAGCAGCCAGGAATACTAAAAAAACATACCTAAAAAAACCAAAACAAACAAACAAACTGAGAGACTGTGAACATGTAAAGGAAGAGAGGAAGTAAGGACCACACTTATTCATGCCATGAATTCGGCACTGGTAACCTGCTTGAGTCTTATAACCTGCCAGGCATTTTCCTATAAGAATTGTTACTTCACAGGATAGCCAAGAGGAGTCCCAGTAACAATCCAGTATTGATAGAGCAACAGAAGTCACTGGTGCCAGACCAATGAGTCATTGCAATAAATACTTGCAAGAAAAGGAGTCTGGATGAAAGGGTGTCACACATTGTGACAAACAATGAGATTTTTATTCTATGTTGTAGAAGAGATTACAAGGGTAGAGAATGGGGATGATGAGAATATGAGATGAGTGGGATTTACAAAAAGAAAAATATTTTTTTAATTGTTACTTTTTAACAATATTTTTAAGATTTTTTTATTATTTTATTTACATTCCAAACATTGCCACCCAGGTCCCCCCTCTCACAGTTCTTCATCCAATTCCCCTTTCCCTTTGCCTTTTTTTTTGCTCCCCTTCTTCACTCTCCCTACCATTTCCCTCTTTCCTGGGGCCTCATTGCTCTATATGATTAGGAGCATCCTCTCCAACAGAGGCAAGACAAGGCAACCCTCTGCTGCATATGTGTGTGTTTGGGGGGGCAGGGCAGTGAAGAGAGGAGTCTTGGTCCAGCCCCTGTATGCTCTTTTGTTGGTGACTTAGCCTCTGGGAGCTCCCAGGAGTCTGGAGATGGTTGGTCTTCCTGTGAGTTTGCCATCCCCTTCAGCTCCTTCAATCCATTACCTGATTCTTCCATAGGAGTGACTTCAGTCTAATGCTTGACTGTGAGTATCTATATCTGTTTCAGGCAGCTTCTGATAGAGACTCTCATAGGACAGTCATGCCAGGCTCCTGTTTGTTAAGCACAACATAGCATCAGTAATAATGTCAAGCTTTGGTGACCCTCTCCTATGAGATAGTTTCCAACTTGGGATAGTAAATGCCCAGTCTATCCTTCAGTCTCTGCTACATTTTTGTCCCTGAATTTTTTTAAAGGTTTTATTTATTCTATTTATATGAGTACACTGTAGCTGTCTTTAGGCATCATATCCTATTATAGATGTTTGTGAGCCACCATTTGGTTACTGAGAATTAAACTCAGGACCTCTGGAAGAGCAGTCAGTGCTCTTAACTGCCAGAAGCCATTCTGACTTAGATCTCCATGTCAGAAGCCACTTACTTAGATCTCAAACCCCCTCCTTTCGGAGCTCATCTGCGGATAGGTTACTATAGCAACTCCTTTCCACTTCACCTCCGCATGACCCTTTCTTGCAGCAATAACCTCCCAGATATTATGATAAAGTGTTTCTAAGAAATGATGCCAGCCCCCCTGAGATTGTTCCCCCTTTACCCCTTCCTACATCTTGCTTGCTTCCCTTTATATTGGCTTGTGTAAAAAATTAAAATTTGACAGCTTGATCAGAATACTGTCTTGCTGTCTGTCTCTGGTGTCTCTTGTCTCTCGCCTTCTCCTAGGTGGTCCAGAGACCCTGTTGACTGTCCTGTGTGTCAGGACACTTAACCACTAAGCAATCTCTCCAGCCCCCTGTATTTCTTTAGACAAGAACAATTCTGAGTCAGAAAGTTTGATGGTGGTTTTGTAACTCTGTCCCTCAACTAGTGGTCCTGTGTACCTACTAGAGGTGGTCTCTTCAGGTTCCCTCTCCCCACTGTTGGGCATTTGGCTAAAGTCACTCTAAATGAGTTCTGCAATCTCTCACATCCCAGGTCTCTTGGAGTTTCTAGAGGGTCTCCCCACCCCCAACCCCCACCCATACCCCTCCCTCACTCACAGAAGCTTCATATTTCCATTCATTCACCTGGCCCTCTGGTCTTTTTTGAGGTGAAGAAGTGGCATGGTTTCTGTCCTTCTCTCTCCAAGTCAACCCTGAACAAATTCTCAAATTGAGTTGCTGTGAATCAACCCAGTCTCATCTACAGAGACTGCTGTCATGTCTTTGAAATCACTGAACTAACATTTGCTCTTCTGGTACAGCACTGAGATCTAGGTTGTTTTCTGATGCATCTTCGTCGTTTCTTTGTTAAGGGTTTCTTTCCCCTCTGTTCATAGTGTCCTGAGTAGAGGCTCTTTCGCACTGGACCTGGAAAAAGACTTTGATTGCCCTTGGAGTTAATATGTTGTTTGCTACACTAGGGCACTGAGGTAGGAATGGGTGGGCAGGTAGGGGAGCACCTTCATAGAGGCAGGGGGAGGGAGAAAAAGAGAGGGGGCTTGTGGAGGGGAAACTTGGAGGAGCGTAACATTTGAAATGTAAATAAATAGAATAAGCAGTAAAAAGATGCTGTTCCCTTTCCTTGCTTATCCATTGCTCTTCAGGCAGAGTCTTACTATGGAGCCTAGCCTGGTGCTGGACTTTTGATCATACTGCCTCAGCTTCCAGAGTGTTAGAATTAAAGGTGTGTGTCATCACTCCAAGCTATGTTTTATCTTATTTATCCAATATCCAGGCCTTTTTTATTCTATGGCCATAGCACATTATTGCCTGAAATAGTGGGGTCAGACATTGCATAGGGGTACTAGAGAAAGCCAATTAAATCTGTTCTTGCCCTTCTCCCACATTTCACTGTGGAATTCCTTTGATAAGAAACATTAATGTGAGTAAGGGCTGAAAGAAGATGAGGAGAAGGGCAATTCTGTAGGGGGACCAGCAGTCTCAATTAATTGGGAACCCTGGGATCTCTCAAACACTGGACAACCAAACAGGCAGCAAACACCAGCTGATATGAGGTCCACAACACTCATACAGTAGAAGACTTATGCATATGTGTTTATTCATAGAATATTCACATAACCCTCAAGAAACTGGATACCCCAGGTAGTTTAGAGGTCAGATCCGGTTTGGGGTGGAGACATCCACGTGGAACCATGGGGCTGGGGAGGAGGTACAGGATGAGAAAGAGTCAGATGGTAGATGGGGGAGGGGAGGAATAAAATATGGAGCATAAAAATTAATTAATTAATGTGCAATGTGACTTCTCTCTAAGGGGTCAATATTATGACTATGATAGAAAAGCTGTTTAATTATATGGGCAACCAAAAGTCATCTCACATTCTCTCTCCCTCTCCCTCAACCTCTCCCTGTGAGCGCATGCACGTGTGTGTGTGTGTGTGTGTGTGTGTGTGTGTGTGTGTGTGTGTGTGTGTGTTTGTGTGTGGATGTGGGTGGATGTACAACCTGTTTATTCTTTGAGGACTCCTGGGTTCTTCGCAATTGTTCTCTGCTTTACTCCTTTGAGATAGACTATGAACTTGGACGTAGTCAGCTGGTGGGCAGCAAGCCCCAGTGAGCATTCTGTTTCTGCCCTTCTCTGATGGGGTTATAATTGTGTGCCCAATCACAACAAGCTTTTTGCACAAATTCTGGAGATTTGAATTCCGTTCTTCATGCTTGTACAAGTCCTCTGATCAAAAGAACCATCTTTCCAGTTCTCAATAGATATTTCTTAAAGTTTTAAAATTGCCTCTTTAAATCTCACTACATTCCACTTTTTTAAAATTGTCTGAGATTACTGGACTTGGATCTGAATTTCTACCCTATAAAATTTCCATTATGAAGGTAGAGAATACAGTAACTCTAGGAAAACATGTTCCTTTAGAAAGATAAATATAGACTTCATGGGTATATGTTTTTATTGAATATCATCTTCATTTACATTACCATGGCAAAACTTTTCCCAATTTCCCCCCTCCCCAAAGACCCCAACCCCTCCTTTCTTCCCCTGCCTCCACATATATGCCCCTCTACCCAACACACCCCCACCTTCCCTGCTTGATTTCCCTTTGTTGGGGCCTCTGTTGAGCCTTTACCTGACCAAGGACCATTCCTCCCACTTATGCCCAACAAGGCCTTCCTCTACCACATTTTAGGTTGGAACCATGTGTGCCCTTTGGTTGATGGTTCAGTCCCTGGGAGTCTTGGAGTGTCTGGGTGGCCGAAATCATTGTTCTTCCTATGGGGCTGTAGCCCCTTCAGCTCTTCTGGACCCTCCAGCTCCTCCATTGTGGACCCCATGACCAGTCCAATAGTTGGCTGCTAGCATGTGCCTCTGTATTTGTAAGTCTCTGGCAGGGACCCTCTGGAGACAGCCATTGCATGCTCCTTTTGGTATACACTTCTTGTCGTCCTTAGTAATGTCCGGGTTTGTTAACTGTTTATAGGATGAATCCCCAGGTAGGGCAGTCTCTGGGTGGCCTTTACTTCAGATTCTGCCCCACACATTGTCTCCCTTATTGCTCCTGTAAGTATTTTGTTCCCTTTCTTAGAGGAACCAAAGCACCCTTACTTAAGTTCTCCTTCTTCTTGAGCTTCCTGTGTTGGGTGAATTGAAACTTGTTTATTTTGAGCTTTTTGGCTAACATCCACTTATTAGTGAGTGAATACCATGTGTGATCTTTTGTGATTGGGTTGCTTCGCTGAGGATGACACTTTCTAGTTTCATCCATATGCCTAAGAATTTCACGAATTCATTGTTTTTAATAGTGGAATGGTACTCCATTGTGAATATATATACCACAGTTTCTGTATCCATTCCTCTGTTGAGGGATATCTGGGTTCTTTCCAGCCTCTGGCTATTATAAATAAGCCAGCAATGAACATAGTGGAGCATGTGTCCTTATTACATGTAGTAGCATCTTCTGGGTATATGCCCAGGAGAGGTATAGCTGGGTCAGCAGGTATTACTATGTCTAATTTTCAGAGAAGTCACCAAACTGATTTCCAGAGTGGTTTTACCAGCCTGCAATCCCACCAACAGTGAAGAAGTGTTCCTTTTCCCCAAAATCCTCTCCAGCATCTGCTGTCTCTTGTGTTTTTCATTTTAGCCAGTCTGATTGGTGTAAGGTGGAATCTCAGTTTTCTTTTGATTTGAATTTCCCTAATAACTAAGGATGCTGGACATTTGGTGTTTTAGAGCCATTTGAGTTTCCTCAGTTGAGAATTCCCTGTTTAGCTCTGTATCCCATTTTTAATAGGGTTATTTGACTCTGGAGACTAACTTCTTGAGTTCTTTGTATACATTGGATATTAGCCCTCTATCAGATGTAGGGTTAGTAAAGATCATTTCCCAATTTGTTGGTTACCCTTTTGTCCTATTGACCATATTCTTTGCCTTACAGAAGCTTTGCAGCTTTGTGAGGTCCCATTTGTCGATTCTTGTTCTTAGAGCATACACCACTGGTGTTCTGTTCAGGGACTTTTCCCCTGTGCCCATGTGTTCAAGATTTGTCCCCATTTTCTCCTCTATAAGTTTCAGTGTGTCTGGTTTTATGTGTAGATACTTGATCCACTTGGACTTGAGCTTTGTACAAGGAGATAAGAATGGGTTGATTTGCATTTTTCTGCATTCAGATCTCCAGTTGATCCAGTATCATTTGTTAAAAGTGCTGTCTTTTTTTCCACTGGATGGTTTTAGCTCCTTCATCAAATATCAAGTGACTGTATGTGTGTGGGTTCTTTTCTTGGTCTTAGATTCTATTCTATTGATCTTTCTACCTTTCTGCATACCAATACCAAACAGGTTTTATCACTATCTCTGTAGTATAGCTTGACGTCAGAGATGGTGATTCCCCCAGAAGATCTTTTGTTGTGGAGAATAGTTTATGCTATCCTGGGTTTGGTGTTATTCCAGATGGATTTAAGAATTGCTCTTTCTAGATCTATGAAGAATTGATTTGGGATTTTAACGGGTATTGCATTGAATCTGCAGATTGATTTTGGCAAGATGGCCATTTTTACTATATTAATCCTGCCAATCCATGAACATGGGAGATCTTTTCACCTTCTGAGACTTTCTTCAGTTTCTTTCTTCAGAGACTTAAAGTTCTTGTCATATAGATCTTTCACTTGGTTCGTTAGGATCACACCTAGGTATGACATATTATTTGGGACTATTGTGAAGGGCGTCGTTTCACTAATTTCTTTCTCTTCTTGTTTATCCTTTGAGTAGAGGAAGGCTATTGGTTTGCTTGAGTTAATTTTAAATCCAGCCACTTTGCTGAAGTTGTTTATCAGCTTTAGAAGTTCTCTGGTGGAAGTCTTGGGGTTGCTTAAGTATACTATCATATCATCTGGGGGTACAGAGTGATTCTTACTAGACAATCTGCTCCTGCCAGATCTATAGAGAGTATCAGGAAGTGGGATCTTCCTTATGCCAGATGTGACACAAGTCTCCCACATCCAACAGAACCGGGCAGTGGTAGCAGAGGAGGGAGGGGTATCAGGGAAGGAAGGGGGTTGTTGTTCTGGGGGGTTGCAGGGTAATGAGTGCCAGAGTGGCTCTAGGCCTCTGGGGGTGCAAAGTGATTCTTACCGGATAATCTGCTCCTACCAGATCTCTAGTGAGTATCAGGAAGTGGGATCTTCCTCATGCCAGATGTGGCACAGGTCAGATAATCTGCTTCTGCCAGAACTGTAGAGAATATCACGTAGGATCTTCCTCATGACAGATGTGGCACAGGTCTACCACATCCAACAGAATGGGGCAGTCTGCATGGGTATATCTATGTCAAAGAAAACTATGTTTAAGCTATATGAACTCTGAAATCAAACCATTAGAAGTCATGGGGTTTTGAAGTTGAAAATTATATTTGGAAATAATATAAAAGGAACTTCAAATTCTTCAGAAAAGAAAAAGGTAGAAATATTTAATATAAAATGGAATAGATAAAGAATAAATACATACCATTTTAGAATAGAATTTAAAAGATGAAACAAAGAGCTAGACCTGTGGAAAATCAGGATGGAGCACTGGTTGCTCCTGACTATCATGAGGAGGAGGATAACTCAGACAAGAAACAATCCTCTAAACCCGGACTCCTCCCTTATTGTCTGTTCAGATTTTCTGCTTCCTCCTGACTTACACATTGTAAGCTGTATGTTTCTAGGAATCAGTCTATTTGTTCTGCCTTATCTAACTTGTTGAAATTGTTTATAATGTTTTTTGTTTTGTTTCAAACATTGATGTTTCTCTATGGCTGACCTTTTCAGTTTCTTATTTTCCTAGCTTATCTTTAAAATTGTTGGTTTTATTTTTTCACAAAGCTAGTTCTGGGGCTGGAGAGACAATTCGGTGGTTAAGAGCACTTGGTCTTTTTCCAGGGAAACTGGGGTTGGGTGCCAGTATCCATTCACACATACAAAGAATGTTTTTAACTTTTTTCAATTTATTTATTTTTGAAGTGTGTACATGTGTGCATATGTCTCTGTGTGTGCACATGTCCAGTATTTGTGAGGAAGTCAGAGGACAAGTTTTTGGAAGTCAGTGCTTTCTTTTCCTACCACCTTGTTTTTGAGGCAGGATCTCTCTCTGCCATTGCTGCATGGTGTACTTTAGGCTATCTAGCCTGAGCTTTGCTACTGGTTCTCGTGTCTATGCCTCCCATCTTGCTGTGTCAGCACTGGGATTACAAAGTGTGTACCACTGCAGCTGGCTTTTACACAAGCTCTGGAAATCAAACTCATGTCCTGAAGTTTACATGTCTAGTATCTACATGCTGAGCCATCTCCCCGGCCCTCTGAGTGCTTTTAATGTACTTCTTTGTTGAAACCTGCTCCATGATAGAAGATGCGTGTTTTATGCACCAATGCAATAGTTTCTTATTCTCATCTTTCTATGACATGCTTTAATTAATGTAGTGTTTTCTTATTTTTTACTTTCTATTAGTTTCTAATATGTCATTTGTAATTTTCTTATTTGTTATGCCTAATGGATATTTTAATTCTTTTTTCCTTTTTTATTAATTAATTATTTTATACACTCAATATTTTATTCCCCTCCTGCCACACCCTGTCCACTCTCTGACTGTACCAAATCCCTTACTTCCTCCTCTCCCTCCACCACACCTGTCCTCTAAACTCCCTGGTGACTCCAGTCTCTTGAGGGTTAGGTGTATCATCTCTGAATGACTGCAGACTCAAAAGTCTTATACTGTATGTGTGTTAGGGGCCTTAGATTAGCTGGTATATACTGCCTGGTTGGGTGGTCCAGTGTTTGCGAGAACCCCCCGAGGGTCCAGACTACTGGTCCTCTTACAGGGTCACCCTCAGCTTCATTCAGCCTTCCCTAATTCAATAGCACAGATCACCTGCTTCTCTCCATTGGTTGGGTATATATATCTACATCTGACTCTTTCAGCTGCTTGTTGGGTCTTCCAGAATGCAGTCATGCTAGGCCCCTTTTTGTGAGCTCCATAGCCTCAGTAATAGTGGCATGCCTTGGGACCTCTCCTTGAGCTGTATCCTACCTTGGGCCTGTTACTGGACCTTCTTTCCTCAGTCTCCTCCCCATTTCCATATCTGTAATTCTTTCAAACAGGAAAAATTATGGGTCAGAGTTGTAACTGTGGATTGGCCCCCTCCCTCATTTGGTGTCCTGTCTTGCTGGAGGTAAGTTCTATAAGATCCCTCTCCTTATTGTTAGGCATTTCATCTAAGGTTTCTCCTTTTTAGTCCTGTGATTCTCTCACTTTGCAGGTCTTTGGTTCATTCTGGAGAGTTTTCCCATCCTCCAATTTCCCAAGGTTGCCTGTTTCCATTCTTTCTCCAGGCCCTTGGGGCTTCAGTCCTTTTCCCTCCCCACCCAGATCAAATTCCCCACTCAACCCCACTGCCCCTCCCCATCCACTTTCCTTCCCCACTTGTGATTACTTTCTTCTTCCTCCCAAGTGGGACTGAGGCATCCTCACTTGGGCACTTCAGCTGGTTGACCTTTTTGAGTTCTGTGGACTCTATCTTGGGTAAATTATAAATATTTTTGATTAATATCTACTTATTAGTGACTAAATACCATGCATGTCCTTTGGTGTCTGAGCTACCTCACTCAGGATGATATTTTCTAGTTTCATCTATTTGCCTGCAAAACTCAGGATGCCCTCATTCTCAATAGCTAAGTAGTATTCCATTGCATAAATAAACCACATTTTCTGCATCCATTCTTCTCTGTCGTGGGACATCTAGGTTGTTTCCAGCTTCTGGCTATCACATATATAAGGCCACTATAAACATAGTGGAACATGTGCCACTGTGGCATGGTAAGGCATATTTTGTGTATATCTCAAAGAGTGGTATAGCTGGCTCTTCAGGGTAGATCTATTTCCAATTTTCTGAGGAGCATCCAGATTGATTTCCAAAATGTTTGTATCAGTTTGCAATCCTAGCAGCAATGAAGGAGGGTATTCTTTCTCTACATCATCACCACCTTGTGTTGTCACCTGAGGACTGATCTTAGCAATTCTGATTGCTGTAAGTGCTTTAGATTTTTTTTTTTTTTTGATGAGGCTCGTGATCCACGTAGACTTAAGTTTTGTACAAGGTAACAAATATGGGTCAATTTTCATTTTGCTACATGCAGACAGTCATTTAGACCAGCACCATTTATTGAAGATGTTTTCTTTTTTCTGTTGTATATTTTTGGCTTCTTGGTCAAAGATCAAGTATCTGAAAGTGTGTGGTTTTATTTCTGGGTCTTCAATTCTATTCCATTCTTCAGCATGTCTTTCTCTGTACAAATACAATGCAGTTTTGTTTAAATATTATTTTGTATCTAGTTTGTCATATTTATGCATTTTATTTTTTTCGATATACTTTTATTTACATTTCAAATGATTTCCCCTTTTCTGGGCCCCCACTCCCTGAAAGTCACATAAGCCCCCTTCCCTCCCCCTGTTCTCCCACCCATCCCTTCCCACTTCCCTGTTCTGGTTTTGCCCTATACTGCTACACTGAGCCTTTCCAGAATAAGGGGACACTCCTCCATTCTTCTTGTACCTCATTTGATGTGTGGATTATGTTTTGGGTATTCCAGTTTTCTAGGTTAATAACCAATTATTAGTGAGTGCATACCATGATTGATCTTTTGACACTGGGTTACCTCATTTAGTATGATGTTCTCCAGCTCCATCCATTTGCCTAAAAATTTCATGAATTCATTGTTTCTAATGGCTGAATAGTACTCCATTGTGTATATATACCACATTTTTTGCATCCATTCTTCTGTTGAGGGATACCTGGGTACTTTCCAGCTTCTGGCAATTATAAACAGGACTGCTATGAATATAGTGGAGCATGTATCCTTATTGCATGCTAGGGAATCCTCTGGGTATATGCCCAGGAGTGGTATAGCAGAATGTTTCTGGAGTGACATGCCCAGTTTTCTGAGGAGCCACCAGACCAATTTTCAGAGTGGTTGTACCAATTTGCAACCCTACCAGCAGTGGAGGAGTGTTCCTCTTTCTCCACATACTCACCAACACCTGCTGTCTCCTAAATTTTTAATCTTAGCCATTATGACTTGTGTAAGGTGAAATCTCAGGGTTGTTTTGATTTGCATTTCCCTAATGACTAATGAAGTTGAGCATATTTTAATATGTTTCTCCGCCATCCGAAGTTCTTCAGGTGAAAATTCTTTAACACTGTACCCCATTTTTAATAGGGTTATTTTGTTTTCTGGGGTCTAACTTCTTGAGTTCTTTGTATATATTGGATATTAGCCCTCTATCTGATGTAGGGTTGGTGAAGATCTTTTCCCAATTTGTTAGTTGCCGATTTGTCCTTTTGATGGTGTCCTTTGCCTTACAGAAACTTTGTAATTATATGAGGCCCCATTTTTCTATTCTTGATCTTAAAGCATACACTCTTGGTGTTCTGTTAAAAAACTTTCCCCCTGTACCAATGTCCTCAAGGGTCTTCCTCAGTTTCTTTTCTATTAGCTTCAGAGTGTCTGGATTTATGTGGAGGTCCTTGATGCATTTGGATTTGAGCTTAGTAGAAGAAGACAAGGATGGATAAATTCGTATTCTTCTGCCTGCTGACCTCCAGTTGAACCAGCACCATTTGTTTAAAAGGCTATCTTTTTTCCATTGGATGTTTTCAGCCCGTTTGTCCAGGATCAAGTGGCCATAGGTGTGTGGGTTCATTTCTGGATCTTCAATCCTGTTCCATTGATCCGCCTTCCTGTCACTATACCAATACTATGCAGTTTTTAACACTATTGCTCTGTAGTATTGCTTGAGGTCAGGATATTGATTCCCCCAGAATTTCTTTTGTTGTTGAGAATAGTTTTAGCTATCCTGGGTTTTTTGTTACTTCAGATAAATTTAAAAATTGCTCTTTCTAACTCTATGAAGAATTAAGTTGGGATTTTGATGGGTATTGCATTGAATCTGTATATTGCTTTTGGCAAAATGTCCATTTTAACTATATTAATCTTACTGATCCATGAGCATGGGAGGCCTTTCCATTTTTTGAGGTCTTCTTCCATTTCCTTCTTAAGATTCTTGACGTTCTTGTCATACAGATCTTTCACATATTTGGTAAGAGTCATCCCAAGTTACTTTATACTGTGTGTGGCTATTGTGAAGGGTGTCATTTCCCTAATTTCTTTCTCAGCCTGATTATCCTTTGAGTATGGGAAGGCTACTGATTTGCTTGCATTATTTTTATAACCTGCCACAATGCTTAAGTTGTTCATCAGCTGTAGGAGTTCTCTAGTGGAGTTTTTTGGCTCACTTAGGTAGACTATCATATCATCTGCAAATAATGATAGTTTGACTTCTTTCTTTCCAATTTGTATCCATTTGACCTCCTTATGTTGTCTAATTTCTCAAGCTAGTACCTCAAGTACAATATTGAAAAGAAATGGAGAAAGGGGGCAGCCCTGTCTAGTTCCTGATTTTAGTGGAATTGCTTCAAGTTTCTCTCCATTTAGTTTGATGCTGGCTACCGTTTTTCTGTATATTGCTTTTACTATGTTTAGGTATGGGCCTTGAATTCCTGTTCTTTCCAAGACATTAAGCATGGAAGGAGGCTAAATTTTGTCAAATGCTTTTCCAGCATCCAATGAAATGACCATGTGTTTTTTTTCTTTGAGTTTGTTTATGTAGTGGATTGCATTGATGGATTTCTGTATATTGAACCAACCCTGCATCCCTGGGATAAAGCCTACTTGATCACGGTGGATGATTGTTTTATGTGTTCTTGGATTCGTTGGCAAGAATTTTATTTAGTATTTTTGTATCGATGTTCATAAGGGAAATTGGTCTGAAGTTCTCTTTCTTTCTTGGATATTTGTGTGATTTTGTTATCAGCGTAATTGTGGCTTCATAGAAGGAATTGGGTAGTTTTCCTTCTCTTTCTATTTTTTGGAATAGTTTGAAGAGTATTGGTGTTAGGTCTTCTTTGAAGGTCTCATAGAATTCTGCACTGAAACCATCTGGTACTGTGCTTTTTTTTTGTTGGAAGACTTTCTATGACCCCTTCTACTTCTTTCGGGGTTATGGGACTGTTTAGATGATCTAATTGGTCCTCATTTAATTTTGGTATTTGTTATCTGTCTAGGAAATTGTCCATTTCCTCCAGATTCTCCAGTTGTGTTGAATATAAGCTTTTGTAGTAGGATCTGATGATTTTTTTTAATTTCCTCAGTTTCTGTTGTTATATCCTGCCTTTCATTTCTAATTTTGTTAATTTGGATACTTTCTCTGTGCCCTTTGGTCAGTCTGGCTAATGGTTTATCTATCTTGTTGATTTTCTCAAAGAACCAGCTCCTGGATTCATTGATTCTTTGTATGGTTCTCTTTGTTTCCACTTGATTGATTTCAGCCCTGAGTTTGATGATTTCCTGTCTTCTACTCCTCCTGGGTAATTGGCTTCCTTTTGTTCCAGGGCTTTCAGGTATGTCATTAAGCTGCTAGTGTATGCTCTTTCCATTTTCTTTTTGGAGGCACTCAGTGCTATGAATTATCCTCTTAGCACTGTTTTCCTTGTGTCCCAAAGATTTGGGTATGTTGTGCCTTCATTTTCATTAAATTCTAAAAAGTCTCTGATTTCTTTCTTTATTTCTTCTTTGGCCAAGGTGTCATTGAGTACAGTATTGTTCAGCCTCCATCTGTATGTGGAATTTCTGTTGTTATTGTTGCTATTGAAAACCACTCTTACTCCATAGTGATCTGATAGGAGGCATGGGAATAGTTTGATCTTATATTTGTTGATGTCTGTCTTGTGACAAATTATATGGTCGATTTTGGAGAAGATACCATGAGGTGCTGAGAAAAAGGTATATTCTTTTGCTTTAGGGTGAAATGTTCTATAAATATCGGTCAAATCCAATTGGTTCAAATCTTCAATTAGTTTTACTGTTTCCCTGTTTAGTTTCTGTTTTCCTGATTGGTCCATTGAGGAGAGTGGAGTGTTGAAGTCACCCACAATTATTGTGTTAGGTGCAACGTGTGCTTTGAGCTTTAGTAAAGTTTCTTTTATAAATGAGGGTGCCCTTGCATTTGGCGCATAGATGTTCAGAATTGAAAGTTCTTCTTGGTGGATTTTTCCTTTGCCCAGCAAGAAGTGTCATTCTGTGTCTCTTTTGAAGACTTTAGGTTGAAAGTCAATTGTATCTGATATTAGAATGGCTACTCCTGCTTGTTCTCGACACCATTGGCTTGTAAAATTGTCTTCCAGCCTTTTACTCTAAGGTAGTTTTTGTCTTTGACACCGAGGTGTATCTCCTGTATGCAGCAAAATGTAGGGTCCTATTTCCTTATCCAGTCTGTTAGTCTGTGTCTTTTTATTGGGGAGTTGAGTCCATTGATTTTAAGAGATATTAAGGAATAGTGATTATTATTTCTTGTCATTTTGTTGTTATTTTTATAACTGAGTGGTTATCTTCTTTTCAGTTTGATGAAAGAAGGTAACTATCTTGCTTTTTCCAGGGTGAAGTTTCCCTCCTTGTATTGGAGTTTTCCTCCTATTATTCCTTGCAGAACTGGGTTTGTCGAAAGATATTGTGTAAATTTGGTTTTTCATGGAATATCTTGGTTTCTCCATCTATGGTGATTGAGAGTTTTGCTGGATATAGTAGTCTTGGCTGACCTTTGTGTTCTCTTAGAGTCTACAGGAGATCTGCCTAGGATCTTCTAGCTTTCATGGTCTCTGGTGAGAAGTCTGGTGTGATTCTGATAGGTCTTCCTTTATATGTTACTTGGCCTTTTTCTCTTACTACCTTTAATATTCTTTCTTTGTTTAGTGCATTTGGGGTTTTGATTATTATGTGATGGGAGATATTTCTGCTCAGGTCCAGTGTGTTTGGAGTTCTGTAGGCTTCTTGTATATTCTCTTTAGGTTAGGGAAGTTTTCTTCCATAATTTTGTTGAAGATATTTGCTGGCCCTTTCAGTTGTAAATCTTCACTCTCATCTATACCTATAATCCTTAGGTTTGGTCTTCTCATTGTGTCCTGCATTTCCTGGATGTTCTGGGATACAAGCTTTTTGCATTTTGCATTTTCTTTGACTGTTGATGCAATGGTTTCTATGGTATCTTCAGCATCGGAGATTCTTTCTTTCATCTTTTGTATTCTGTTATTGATATTTGCATCTATGGCCCCTGATTTCTTCTCAAGGTTTTCTATCTCCAAAGTTGTCTCCTTTTGTGATTTCTCAGTTGTTTCTACTTCTGTTTTTAGATTCAGGATGGTTTTGCTCAGTTCATTCATTTGTTTTGTTTTGTGTGTGTGTGTGTGTGTGTGTGTGTTTTCCTTTAATTCTTTAAGAGATTTTTGTGTTTCCTCTTTCATGACTTCTGCCTGTTGACTCAAGTTCTCCTGCATTTCTTTAAGGTTTTTTTTTTTTTTTTTTTTTTTTTTTTTTTTTTTTTGCGCTTCTTTATTGGCTTCTATCTCTTGAGCCTTATTCTCCTGAATTTCTTTAAGTGATTTTTGTGTTTCCATTATATGGGTTTCTAGCTTATTCATGTTCCCCTGTATTGCTTTAAGAGATTAATTTATGTCCTTTCTGTGTTCTTCTAGCAGCATCATGACCAGTGATTTTAAATCCAAAACTTGTTTTTCTGGTGTGTTGAAGTAACCAGGACGTGCTGTTGTTGGAGAGTTTGGTTCAGACGCTGCCTTATTGCCTAGATTTCTGTTAGTAGCATTCCTGCATTTGCCCTTTGCCATTTTGTTCTCTGGCGCTAGTTGGTCTTGTCTCTGGCTGGTATTTGAGCTTCCTGTGAGGCTCTAGGGCTATTTCCGCAACACTTGATGGCTGGGTTTCCCCTGTCACAGATTGCTGATGTGCTGTCCTTCTCTTGGATGCCCTTGGATAACTAGTGTGCCTTGCCCCAGATTGTCTCTGTGAACCAGGTGGTGCTCATTTGCTTCTTCAGGGAGTGCTGATGGTGTATGCTGTGGGACATATTCCGAGTGATGATCACTCTGCTTGGCAGCTGATCTTCCAACCAGGTTGGGGCACACAGGGCTAGCCTGGCTGCTCAGGCCCCGAGTCTAAGCAAAAGCCTGGCAGGCCAAGCGCCGAGCAAATATCCACTCAGGTTATGAGTGTTAACTGGTTCTGTCATGTGGCCAGGACAGGTGTATGCATGTACTCCCTGAAAGTGTGGAGAGAGTTTGCTGTGATAACAATCTCCTGGCTGGGTTGGCACACTGTTGGCCCATCGAGCAGCCCAGGTCCTGGGGGCAGTCCAGGGCCTTTCAGGCCTAGACCTCCGCTATGTTAGCCTTAGGTTATGACTGTTAGCTGACTGTGACTGCTAGAACTCTGTGATGACCCATAGCCAAAATGGTGGCATGTGAGCCAGGCCAGGCAAACAACCTCCTGGCCGGGTTGGCACACTGATGGCCCCTGAACAGCCCAGGGCCTGGGTGCAGGCCAATGCCCTGTCGGGCTTAGACCCCTGCAATGTTGGCCTCAGGTTATGTTTGTGTACCTCAGGCTCTCTGATCTCTCTGGTGTCTGAGAACCAAGATGGAGGAGTCTCTCCTAACTGACTGGCAGGAGGCAGATTTCTGATGTGGCTTTTGTGAGGTGAAAGGCGCTGTAAATCCGCCAAGCTTGCAGCCTGGCTGGCCAACGATGGTCAGTGGTAGTGGGTGCAGGGCCTGCCTGGACCCTGTCACCTTGGTTCCACTGCTGATGGCCCTTCCTCTGGACGAGCCGCTGCTGCTGTTGCCACTGCCACTGCCGCCTGTTGACTCTTCCACCATGCAGCTTTTAATCACTGTGTCTCTGAGGCAAAGCTTAAGGTCAGAAATGGTAGATTTCCCCCAGCAATTCATTTATTGTTAAGAATTGTTTTCGTTATTCTGGGTTTTTTCATTTCAAGATGAATTTGAGAATTGCTCTTTCCAGGCCTTTGAGGAATTGTCTTGGAATTTTGATGGGGATTGCATTGAATCTAAATATTGCCTTTGGTAAGATAGCCATTTTTACTATGTTAATTATGCCAATTCATGAGCATGGGAGATCTATCCATTTTCTGAGATCTTCTTCACTTTCTTTCTTGAAAGACTTAAAATTATTGTCATATAGGTCTTTCACTTGTTTGGTTAGTCTTACCCCAAGATATTTTATACTGTCCATGGCTATTGTGAAGAAGATGTTTCCCTAATTTATTTCTCAGACTGTTCATCATTTATATAAAGGAAGTCTACTAATTTCTTTGAGTGAATATAACTGGCCACTTTGCTGAAGTTGTTTATCAGGTGGAAAAGTTATCCAGTAGAATTTTGGGGTCACTTATGCTTATTATCATATCATCTGGGTGTAGTGATACCTTGACTTCTTTGCCAATTTGTATCTGCTTTATCTTTTTTGTTGTCTTATTGTTCTAGCTAGCACTTCAAGTACTATATTGAATAGATGTGGGTAGAGTGGGCATCCTTGTCTTCTCCCCAATTTTAGTGGGATTGCTTCAAATATGTCACCATTTAATTTGATATTGTCTGTTGGTTTGCAGTAAATTTGTTTTATTATGTTTAGGTATGGGCACTGAATTCCTGATCTCTCCAATATGTTTAACATGAAGTGGTGTTATAACTTACCAACTGATTTTTCTGCATCTAAGGAGATTGTGGGACTGTGAAAATCTGTCTTTGTTCTGGTTGAGTGAGGCCTAACCTCTTGAGACCCCGCATATATTCTGCAAGGAATGGACCCATTGGCCATACTCTCAGACACAAGGATCTCAACTCCATAATCCTGTGGCAATCAGTCACTTAGGGCAATGCCCCAAGACCCTGGTAATCTGTCTAGACTCCACGCCCATAGTCACCTGGCAGGATCCAGGTATGCTCATCCCCATGGTTACCTGGCAATAGCCAGGTAGGCCCAGCCCACTATAAAAGTGACTGCTTGTCCCTCCCCCTCTCTCTTGTTCTCATGCACTCTCTCTTGCCCCCTTGCTATCCCTCTGTCTTCATTCCCTTCCCCACTCTCTCCATGTGGCCATAGCCGGCCTTTACTTCTCTACGTTATCCCTCTCTTTACTTCTCTACAATAAATGCTCTAAAACCAAGTGTGCCTCTTCTCATCTGGACCCATCAAACTGGAATAATGGAACATGTCTTCCCATAGAGTGCTGCCCATCTAGCCTCCCACTGGAAGGCCTCCCAGTGTTCCCAGCCCCTGCCAGAATGATCCAACTGCCAACAAAGCCATCTGCTGACCAAGCTGAGGACACTCTTGTCCCCATGGAATCCATCCAGAGCTCACCTCGTTTTTCTTGTCTCCCTTTGGCCCCAGGCCCTGGCGGCCTCCATCCAGTTATCAGCATTTATGTGACATCCAGAGGGCATCTGCAGGGACCAAGAATGAGAATCTGTCATCCTCAACCTCTGTGAGGCTCAAGGAGCTATGAGCTTTCCCCTTCTAGTTCCCTAGGGACCCCACAGACTTCCCTTCCCAATCCTGGAGGGAGGTCCCTTGACTTCTCACAGACTGACTCCCACCTGGTAGTTACATGGGGATGCTCACAGTCCAACTACCTGGGTTTGCCTCACTTTGTGGCCCTAGCTTGGGCTGCAGATGGGACCCCAACTTTTAACCCACAGGAGATGATCATGTGTTTTTTTATTTTTTTCCTTTGAGTTTGTTTTGGTTTTTTTTTTTTTTTTTTTTTGGATTTGGTTTTTTTGAGACAGGGTTTCTCTGTATATCCCTAGCTGTCCTGGAACTCACTCTGTAGACCAAGCTGGCCTCGAACTCAGAGATCCGCCTGCCTCTGCCTCCCAGAGTGCTGGGATTACAGGCGTGCACCACCACCGCCTGGCTTGAGTTTGTTTATATAGTGGATTACACTAATGGATTTTCACATATTAAACCCATATTGCACTGAGGCTTCTGGCAGGAGCCTTCAGATCTCCACTTCGGGATCCAGAACAGCCTGGGCTACAACACCACATCTCCAGGCCCTGCAAGAGGCAAGAGGGGCACCCAGGAGGCCAGCTGGGAGGAGTCAGTGTGCTCTGGTGAGTCCAGCAGGCCCCAGGTGGGAGCCTTTAGGTCTCTGCTTCAGGATCTGAAGAGCCTGGGCCACAGCACTCGGTCTCCAGGAAGTGCAAGAGTCCTGCTGTGCACCCGGAGGCAGGCTGGGAGGACACAGCTTGCTCCAGTGGGTTAGGCCCCACAGAGATTTGGTTCCAGTCCTGAGGCCTCTGGCCAGAGCTTTCAGATCTCTGCTTCGAGATTCAGAACAGCCTGGGCTACAACACCACATCTCCAGGCCCTGCAAGAGACCATCTGTGCACCTGGGAGGTGGGCTGGGAGGAGTCAGTGTGCTCTCCTGAGTCCAGTCCAGCCCAGCAGAGCAAAGGATCCAGTCCTGAGGCCTCTGGCAGAAGCCTTCAGGTCACTGCCTCTGGTTCTGGAACAGCCTCGGCCACAGTACCCTGTCTCCAGGCAATGCAGGAGGTAAGCTGTGCACCAGAGGCCACCTGGGAAGAGGCAGCTTGCACTGGTGAGTCCAGCATTGACAACAAGACCAACTAACACCAGTGAGAACTAGATGGCAAAAGTCAAATGCAGGAATGTCACTAGCAGAAATCAAAGCAATATGGCAGCATCTGAACCCAATTCTCCATTAACAGCATGTCCTGGATACTCCATCACAACAGAAAAACAAGATTTGGATTTAAAATCACTGGTCATGATGCTGGTACAGGAACACATAAAAGACATACTTAAAGAAATTCAGGAGAAAATGGATCAAAAGTTAGAAGCCCTTACAAGGGAAACACAAAAATCATTGAAAGAAACTCAGGAGAATACCAAAGCTAATAAGGAGGAAACACAAAAATCACTTAAAGAAATACAGAAGAACTTTGGTCAACAGGCTGAGGTCATGAAAGAGAAAACACAAAAATCTCTTAAAGAATTACAGGACAACACAAAGAAGCAGGTAAAGGAACTAAGCAAAACCATCCAAGATCTAAAATCAGAAGTAAAAACAACTAGAAAAACTCAAAGGGAGACAATTTGGACACAGAAAACCTTGGGAAGAAATCAGGGGACATAGATGCAAATATCAACAAAAGAATACAAGAGATAGAAGAAAGAATCTCAGATGCTGACGATACCTTAGAAAACATGGGCTCAAAAGTCAAAGAAAATGCAAAATGCAAAAAAAAAACTTGTAACCCAAAACATCCAGGAAATCCAGGACACAATGAGAAGACCAAACCTAAGGATTATAGGCATAGATGAGAGTGAAGATTTACAACTTAAAGGGCCAGCAAATATCTTCAATAAAATTATGGAAGAAAACTTCCCTAACCTAAAGAGAGAGATGCCCATGAATATAAAAGAAGCCTACAGAACCCCAAACAGACTGGACCAGAACAGAAATACCTCCCGTGACATAATAATCAAAACCCCAAATGCACTAAACAAAGAAAGAATATTAAAGGCAGCAAGAGAAAAAGGCCAAGTAACATATAAAGGAAGACCTATCAGAATCACAGCAGACTTTTCACCTGAGACTATGAAGGCTAGAAGATCCTGGGCAGATCTCATGCAGGCTTTAAGAGAACAAAAATGCCAGCCAAAACTACTATACCCAGCAAAACTCTCAATCATCATAGATGGAGAAACTAAGGTATTCCATGACAAAACAAAGTTTGCGCAATATCTTTCCACAAACCCAGCCCTACAAAGGGTAATAGGATGAAAACACCAATACAAGGAGGGAAACTTCTCCCTGGAAAAAGCAAGATAGTAACCGTCTTTCATCAAACCCAAAAGAAGATAACCAATCAAATTTAAAAAATAACATAAAAAATGACAGGAAGTAATAATCACTATTCCTTAATATCTTTTAAAATCAATGGGCTCAATGACCCAATAAAAAGACATAGACTAACCGACTGGATATGTAAACAGGACCCTATATTTTGCTGAATACAGGAAACACACCTCAGTGTCAAAGACAAGCACTATCTTAGAGTAAAAGGCTGGAAGACAATTTTACAAGCAAATGGTCTCAGGAAACAAGCTGGAGTAGCCATTCTAATATCAGATAAAATTGGCTTTCAACCCAAAGTCATCAAAAGAGACTCTGAAGGGCACTTCTTGCTAGTCAAAGGAAAAATACACCAAGAAGAACTCTCAATCCTGAACATCTTTGCTCTAAATGCAAGGGCAACTTCATTCATCAAAGAAACTTTACTGAAGCTCAAAGCACACATTGTGACTAACACAATAATTGTGGGTGACTTCAACACTGCACTTTCCTCAATGTACCGATCATGGAAACAGAAATTGAAAAGGGACACAGTGAAACTAATTGAAGCTGTGGACAAATTAGATTTATCATATATATATATATATATATATATATATATATATATATATATATATATATATATATTGAACATTTTATCCTAAAGCAAAAGAATATACCTTTCTCTCAGCACCTCATGGTACCTTCTTCAAAATCGATCATATAATTGGTTACAATACAGACCTCAACAAATATAAGAAAATCAAAATAATCCCATGCCTCCTATCAGATCACTATGGAGGAAAAGTGGTCTTCAATAGCAACAAAAACAACAGAAAACTCAAATACACGTGGAAACTGAACAATATTCTACTATGATACCTTGGTCAAGGAAGAAATAAAGAAATAAATTAAAGACTTTTTATAATTTAATGAAAATGAAGGCACAGCATACCCAAATCGATGGGACACAATGAAAACAGTGCTAAGAGGAAAACTCATAGCCCTGAGTGCATCCAAAAAAAAAAAAAAAAAGAAAGAAAGAAAAGAAAATGGAGAGAGCATACACTAACAGCTTAACAACACCCTTGAAAGCCCTGAACAACATGAAGCTATTTCACCCAGGAGGAGTAAAAAACAGGAAATCATCAAACTCAGGGCTGAAATCAATCAAGTAGAAACAAAGAGAACCGTACAAAGAATCAACAAAACCAGGAGCTGGTTCTTTGAGAAAATCAACAAGATAGATACACCCTTAGTCAGACTAACCAAAGGACACAGAGGCAGTGTACAGATTAACAAACTTAGAAATGAAACGGGAGATATAACAACAGAAAATGAGGAAATTCAAAAAATCATTAGATCCTACTACAAATGCCTATCCTCAGCACAACTGGAGAATCTGGAAGAAATTTACAGTTTGCTAGACAGATATCAGACAACAAAACTAAATCAAGATCAAATAGATCATCTAAATAGTCCCATAATACCTGAACAAATAGAAAGGGTCAGAGAAAGTTTCCCAACGAAAAAAGCACGGGACCACATGGCTTCATTGCAGAATTCTATCAGATCATCATAGAAGACCTAACACCAATACTCTTCAAACTATTCCACAAAATAGAAACAGAAGGAACTCTACCCAACTCATTCTATGTAGCCACAATTACGCTGATACCAAAACCACACAAAGATCCAACAAAGAAAGAGAACTTCAGGCCAATTTCTCTTATGAATATTTATGCAAAAATACTTAATAAAATTCTTGCCAACCAAATCCAAGAACACATCAAAATGATCAGTCATCATGATCAAGTAGGCTTTATCCCAGGGATGTAGGCATGGTTCTATATAAGGAAATCCATCAATGCAATCAACTACATAAACAAACTCAAAGAAAAAACCATATGATCATTTCATTAGATGCAGAAAAAGCATTTGACAAAATCCAGCATCCTTTCATGCTAAAAGTCCTGGTAAGAACAGGAATTAAAGGCCCATACCTAACCATTGTTAAAGCAATATACAGCAAACCGGTAGCCAACATCAAACCAAATGGAGAGAAATTGAAGCAATCCCACTAAAATCAGGGACTAGACAAGGCTCTCCTCTCTATATATATCTTTTCAATATAGTACTTGAAGTTCTAGCTAGAGCAATTAGACAACATAAGGTGGTTAAGGGGATACAAATTGGAAAGGAAGAAGTCAAACTATCACTATTTGCAGATGACATAATATTCTACTTAAGTGACCCGAAAACTTCCACCATAGAACTCCTACAGCTGATAAACAACTTCAGCAAAGTGGCTTGTTATAAAATCAACACAAGCAAATCAGTTGCTTTCCTATACTCAAAGGATAAGCTGGCTGAGAAAGAAGTTAGGGACATGACGTCCTTCACAATAGCCACAAACAATATAAAGTATCTTGGTGTGACTCTAACCAAACAAGTGAAACATCTATACAACAAGAACTTCAGATCTCTGAAGAAGGAAATCAAAGACCTCAAAAAATGAAAAAAAAATCTGCCATGCTTGTGGATTGGCAGGATTAATATAGTTAAAATAGCCATCTTGCCAAAAGCAATTTACAGATTCACCACAATACCCATCAAAATCCCAACTCAGTTCTTCAGAGAGTTAGAAAAAGCAATTCTCAAATTCATCTGGAATAACAAAAAACCCAGGATAGCTAAAACTATTCTCAACAACAAAAAAAATTCTGGGGGAATCAGTATCCCTGACTTCAAGAAATACTACAGAGCAATAGTGTTAAAAACTGCATGGTATTGGCACAGTGACAGATAAGTGGACCAATGGAATAGAATTGAAGACCCGTAAATGAATCCACACACCAATGGTCACTTGATCTTCGACAAAGAAACCGAAAACATCCAATGGAAAAGAGATAGCCTTTTCAACAAATGTTGCTGGTTCAATTGGAGATCAGCATGCAGAGGAATGGGAATTGATCCATTCTTATCTCCATGTACTAAACTCCACTCCAAGTGGATCCAGGACCACCAGACACACAGAAACTAATAGAAAAGAAACTGGGGAAAACCCTTGAGGACATGGGCACAGGAAAAAAGTTCCTGAACAGAACAACAATAGCTTATGCTCTAAGATCAAGAATTGACAAATGGGACCTCGCAAAATTACAAAGTTTCTGTAAGGCAAAGGACACTGTTAAAAAAACAAAATGGTAACCAACAAATTGAGAAAGGATATTCACCGATCCTACATCTGATAGAGGGCTAATATCCAATATATACAAAGAACTCAAGAAGTTAGAACCCAGGGAAACAATTAAGCCTATTAAAAACTGGGGTACAGATCTAAACAAAGAATTTTCACCTGAAGAAATTCAGATGGCCGAGAGACACAGAAGAATGCAAATTGATCCATCCTTGTCTCCTTGTACTAAGCTCAAATCCAAATGGATCAAGGACCTCCACATAAAGCCAGACACTCTGAAGCTAATAGAAAAGAAACTGGGGAAGACCCTTGAGGACATCGGTACAGGGAGAAAGTTTCTGAACAGAACACCAATAGCGTATGCTCTAAGAGCAAGAATTGACAAATGGGACCTCATAAAATTACAAAGTTTCAGTAAGGCAAAGGACACCACCAAGAGGACAAATCGGCAACCAACAAATTGGGAAAAGATCTTCACCAATCCTACATCAGATAGAGGGCTAATATCCAATATATATAAAGAACTCAAGAAGTTAGACTCCAGAAAACCTAACAACCCTATTAAAAAATGGGGTACAGGTTTAAACAAAGAATTCTCAACTGAAGAACTTCGGATGGTGGAGAAGCATCTTAAAAAATGCTCAACTTCATTAGTCATTAGGGAAATGCAAATCAAAACAACACTGAGATTTCATCTTACACCAGTCAGAATGGCTAAGATTAAAAATTCAGGAGGCAGCAGGTGTTGGAGAGGGTGTGAAGAAAGAGGAACACTCCTCCACTGCTGGTGGGGTTGCAAATTGGTACAACCTCTCTGGAAATCAGTCTGGCGGTTCCTCCAAAAAATGGGCACCTCACTTCCAGAAGATCCTGCTATACCACTCCTGGGCATATACCCAGAGGATTCCCCACCATATAATAAGGATACATGCTCTACTATGTTCATAGCAGCCCTATTTATAATTGCCAGATGCTGGAAAGAACCCAGGTATCCCTCAACAGAAGAGTGGATGCAAAAAATATGGTATATCTACACAAGGGAGTACTATTCAGCCATTAGAAACAATGAATTCATGAAATTCTAAGGCAAATGGATAGAGCTAGAGAACATCATACTAAGTGAGGTAACCCAGACTCAAAAGGTGAATCATGGTATGCACTCACTAATAAGTGGATATTAACCTAGAAAACTGGAATACCCCAAACATAATCCACACATCAAATGAGGTACAAGAAGAAAGGAGGAGTGGCTCCTGGTTCTGGAAAGACTCAGTGAAGCAGTATTCGTCAAAACCAGAACGGGGAAGTGGGAAGGGGTGGGTGGGAGGACAGGAGAAGAGAAGGGGGCTTACGGGACTTTCGGGGAGTGGGGGGGCTAGAAAAGGGGAAATCATTTGAAATGTATATAAATTATATCGAATAAAAAATTTAAAAAAAAGAGAGAATAGAAAAGAAACTGGGGAAGACCCTTGAGGACATCGGTACAGGGAGAAAGTTTCTGAACAGAACACCAATAGTGTATGCTCTAAGATCAAGAATTGATAAATGGGACCTGATAAAATTACAAAGTTTCTGTAAGGCAAAAGACACCATCAAGAGGACAAATCAGCAACCAGCAAATTGGGAAAAGATCTTCACCAATCCTACATCAGATAGAGGGCTAATATCCAATATATATACAGAACTCAAGAAGTTAGACTCCAGAAAACCAAACAACCCTACTAAAAAATGGGGTACAGGGTTAAACAAAGAATTCTCAACTGAAGAACTTCAGATGGCGGAGAAGCATCTTAAAAAATGCTCAACTTCATTAGTCATTAGGGAAATGCAAATCAAAACAACACTGAGATTTCACCTTACACCAGTCAGAATGGCTAAGTTTAAAAATTCAGGAGACAGCAGGTGTTGGAGAGGATGTGGAGAAAGAGGAACACTCCTCCACTGTTGGTGGGGTTGCAAATTGGTATAACCACTCTGGAAATCAGTCTGGCGGTTCCTCTGAAAACTGGGCACCTCACTTCCAGAAGATCTTGCTATACCACTCCTAGGCATATACCCAGAGGATTCCCCACCATGTTATAAGGATACATGCTCTACTATGTTCATAGCAGCCCTATTTATAATTGCCAGATGCTGGAAAAAACCCAGGTATCCCTCAACAGAAGAGTGGATGCAAAAAATGTGGTATATCTACACAATGGAGTACTATTCAGCCATTAGAAACAATGAATTCATGAAATCCTTAGGCAAATGGATAGAGCTAGAGAACATCATACTAAGTGAGGTAACCCTGACTCAAAAGGTGAATTATGGTATGCACTCACTAATAAGTGGATATTAACCTAGAAAACTGGAATATCCAAAACATAATCCACACATCAAATGAGGTACAAGAAGAAAGGAAGGGTGGCCCCCTGTTCTGGAAAGACTCAGTGAAGCAGTATTCGTCAAAACCAGAACGGGGAAGTGGGAAGGGGTGGGTGGGAGGACAGGGGGAGAGAAGGGGGCTTGCACGACTTTCGGGGAGTGGGGGGCTAGAAAATGGGAAATCATTTGAAATGTAAATCAAAAATATATCGAATAAAAAAATTCTTTGGTATACATATACTTTTCCTATATAATAAAGATTAAAGAGAAAAAAAAAAAAAGAAGTGCTCAACATCATTAGTCATTAGGGAAATGCAAATCAAAACAACCCTGAGATTTCACCTTATACCAGTCAGAATGGCTAAGGTCAAAAACTCAGGAGACAGCCAGTGGTTGCAAGGATGTGGAGAAAGAGGAACACTCCTCCACTGCTGGTGGGGCTGTAAGATGGTACACCCACTTTGGAAATCAGTTTGGCAGTTCCTCAGAAAACTGGACATGACACTTCTGGAGGAACCTGCCATACCTCTCCTGGGCATATACCCAAAGGATTCCCTGGCATGCAATAAAGACACATGCTCCATTATGTTCATAGCAGCCTTATTTATAATAACCAGAAGTTGAAAAGAACCCGGATGTCCCTCAAAGGAGGAATGGATACCGAAAATGTGGTATATTTACACAATGGAATACTACTCAGCAATTAGAAACAATGAATTCACAAATTTTTAGGCAAATGGTTTGATCTGGAAAACATCATCCTAAGTGAGGTAACCCAATCACAAAAGAATACACATGGAATGCAATCTCTGATAAGTGGATATTAATTAGCCCAGTTCTGAATATCCAAGTCACAAATCGCATAACAAATGACTCCCATGAAGAAGCATGGAGAGGGTCCTGATCCTGGAAAGGATTGATCTAGCATTGGAGGGGAGTATCAGGACAGAGACAAAGGAGAGAGGTGATTGGAGAATGGGTGGGGAGAAGAAGGTTTATGGGACATATCGGGAGGGGGGATCTGGGAAAGGGGAAATCATTTGGAATGTAAACAAAGAATATAGAAAATAAAAATATATAAAAAAATAAAAAATAAACCAATCTTGCATCCCTGAGATGAAGCCTACTTCATCACAGTGAATGATGGTTTTGATTTATTCTTGGATTCGGTTTGCAAGAATTTTATAGAATATTTTTCACTGATATTCCTAAGTGTGATTGTTCTGAAGTTCTCTTTTTTGGTTGGGTCCCTTTGTGGCTTAGGTATCAGAGTAATTGTGGCTTCATAGAACAAGTTACGTAATGTTTGTTCTGTTTCGACTTTACGGAATAGTTTGAGGAAATTGGTATCAGGTCTTCTTTGAAGGTTTGATAGAACCCTGCACTAAATCCATCTGGCTTTGGGCTTTTGGGAGAGGCGTTAGGGGTAAGAGGTTTATAATAAATTCTATTTCCTTGGGAAATGTGGGCCTGTTCAGATAGTGTACCTGCTCTTGATTTAACATTGGTATATGTTATCTGTCTGGAAAATCATGGATTTCTTCTAGATTTTCCAGTTTAGTTGAGTATAGGCTTTTATAGTAGGATCTGATGATTTGTTGAATTTCCTCCATTTCTGTAGTTATGTCTCCATTTTCATCTCTGATTTTGTTAATTTGGATGCTGCTGCTTGACCCTTTAGTTGTCTGATTAAGCATTTATCTATCTTGCTGATTCTGTCAAAGAACCAGTTTCTTGTTTTGTTGATTCTTTCTGTTGTTTTTTGTTTGTTTGTTTGTATTTGGTTGATTTCATCCCTGAGTTTGACTATTACCTCCTTTCTACTCCTCTTGGGTAAGTTTGCTTCTTTTTGTTCTAGAGCTCTCAGTTGTGCTGTTAAGTTGTTAGTGTAACATCACTCCAGTTTCTTTTCCAGGGCACTCAGTGCTATGAACTTTCCTCTTAGTACTACGTTCATTGTGTCTCATAAGTTTGGGTATGATGTGTCAATATTTTCATTAAATTCCAGGAAGACTTTACTGTCTCTCCTAATTTATTCCCTGACCAAGTTATTAGTGAGTAAAGAGTTGTTCAGTTTCTTCATATATGTGGGATTTCTGTAGTTTTTGCTGTTATTGAAGTCCAGCCTTAGGCCATAGTGATCTGATAGGATGCATGGGATTATTTCAATCTTGCATAGGTTGAAGGTTGTTTTGTGACCAATTATGTGGTCAGTTTTGGAGAGGGTACTATGAAGTGCTGAGAAGGTGTATTCTTTTGTGTTAGGATGAAAGGTCCTGTAGATATCTGTTAAATACATTAGGATCACAACCTCTCTTACTTTTACTATGTCTCTGTTTAGTTTGTTCAATGACATATCCATTGGTGAAAGTGAGTTGTTGAAGTCTCCCACTATTATTGTGTGGGTTTCAATGTGTGTTTTCAGCTTTAATAAAGTTTCTTTTATGAATTTGTGTGCTCTTCCATTTGGGGCATAGATGTTCAGAATTGAGAGTTCATCTTGGTGGATTTTACCCTTAATGAATATGAAATGTCCTTCATCATGCTTGGTAACTTTTGTTGGAAGTCTATTTTATTGGATATCAGAACAGGAACTCCTGCTTGTTTCCTGAGACCATTTGCTTGGAAGACCTTTTTTCCATCCTTTTACTCTGACATAGTTTCTGTCTTTGATATTGCGTTCTGTTTCTTGTATGCAGAAAAATGCTAGATCTTGTGTGCATATTCAGTCTGTTAGGTTATGCCTATTTATGGGTGAATTGAGTCCATTAACATTGAGAGATGTTAATAATGGATTACTCTTGGTTTCTGTTATACTTGTTTTTGTAGGTAGTTTTATGTGCTTGTCGTTCTTTCCTTTGGGTTTGTTGTCAGATGCTTAATAGCTTGTCCTTTCTTTAATGTAGGTAACTTCCTTGTGCTGGAGTTTTTCTTCTCAGATCCTCTGTATGGTTGGATTGGTGGATAGATATTATTTGAATTTGGTTTTGTCGTGGAATATTTTGGTTTCTCCATCTATGTTGATCAAGAGTTTTGCTGGGTATAGTAGCCTGGGCTGCCATTTGTAGTCTCTTGGAGTCTACATGACCTCTGACTAAGCTCTTATAGGCTCTGTTGAGAAGTCTGGTGTAATTCTGATAGGTCTACCATTGTATGCTACTTGGTCCTTTTCCCTTGCAGCTTTTAATATTCTTTCTTTGTTCTGTGCATTTAGAGTTTTGATTATTATGTGATGAGAGGATTTTCTTTTTGGGTCTCATTTCTTTGGTGTTCTATAGGTTTCTTGTACCTTTATGGTCATCTCTTTCTTTCAGTTGGGGAAGTTTTCTTCTATGAATTTTTGAAGACATTTTCAGGTCCCTTTACCTGGCAATCTTCATTCTCCTCTATTCTGATTATTCTTAGATTTGGACTTTTTATTGTGTCCTGAATTTCCTGTAAGTTTTAGGTTAGGAGTTTATTATGTTTTGAATTTTCTTTAATAATTGTGTCAACCTTGTCTATGGCATCTTCTACACTGCGATTCACTCTTCTATCTCTCGTATTCTGTTGGTGATACTTAAATCTGTAATTCCTGACTTCTTTCCTAGATTTTCCATTTCCAGGTTTGCCTCCATTTGTGTTTTTGGTATTGTTTCTACTTCCACTTTTAAGTCTTGAATCATTTTATTCAATTTTTTCACCTGTTTACCTGTGTTTTTCTGTATTTCTTTCAGTGAGTTATTAATATCCTCCTTAAAGGACTCTATCACCTTCATGTGATAGGATTTTTAGACAGATTACTGATTTTCAGGTGTGTTATGTATTTGGGGCTTGCTGTGATGGGTGAATTAGGTTCCTCTGCTTTCCTTTCACCATCTTGATATCCCTCGTGTTTGTTGGTCTGGGTGACTGTCTGGAGACTGCATTTTTTGTCCCTGGGTTGCTTCAGATGTCCTGGTAGGCCTGCAGCCTTGGCTGTAATAGAGCACCTGTGGGGCCTCCCAACTTGTGGCTTTTCACAGGGGCAGAGAAGCTGCTGATCTGTTGCCCTGGCTGCAGTAAATCTCCTGGGAGGCCTTCAGACTATTTGGTCTTCAATGGCTCAGTCAAGCTGTTGTCCAACTGCCTTACAGCTGATCCTCAACTGCTCTGAGTGCAGTGGATCCTCAAATACTTTCAGTGCAGTGGGTCATCTACTGTTGTGTCTGCAGCAGGTCCTCTATGATGGATCAGGATATCGTGTCTTCACAGGAGCAGACCAGCTAGGAGTCTGCTCAGCAGAAAGGGACAGACAGAAAGGGCAGAAGGGACAGAAGGAGAATGGTATTTGGGAGGGCAAAGGCTTTGGTGAGTGATGGGTCCCGAGTTCCTTGGGCTTTCAGCAGCAGCTCTGGGACTCCAGAGGGGGGTGGTGTTACCAACATCTCTGAGTGAAGTGGTTCTTCTAGGATGGATCAGGATAGAATATTTAAGTGAAGTCTATTCAATTAAAAATCCTACTTATTAATTGGTTGGTATGGATTGGTTTATTTATATATGTTATAAACATATATATATATATTTGTTTATATATATATATATATATATATATATATTTGTTTATATATATATATATATATATATAAACAAATTCTTGCAATGTACAATTTGTTTAATATACCCTAGTTATTAATCACATATCTTCTTTGTAGTTGATAAATATATTTCCCATTTTGTGGCTGCCTCAAAATCTGCTGATTATTTCTTTTTCTATGTAAAATCTTCTTAATTTATCATTTATTTTTTATTTTATATGATTTTATTTATATAAAATTTTATATAACTTACTACTATAGTGCCATTTGACAGTTCTTGGAATCGCTGCGTCTCCTTTTATAATTCTCTTCAGAAATGTCTCATCAAGGCTTTTATATTCAAGTGTTTTGCCTTGTGTTTTTTAATAGAATTTTCAGTGTTTCAGACCTCAAAATTGCTGTTACACTGTATATACAAGGTAATAGGAGTGGATCTCTTTTCATTTTTTCAACATGGGAAAATCTATTATTCACTTCAACATCAAAAAAAAAAAAGGTGATCAATAAGGGATGAGGCCTATACTTACCTTCCCATATAAGAAAATATATTTGCAATGTATTTAGATATTGTGCTGGTTTAGTAAAGTGATAGTAAAGTTTACCCTCCATACTGGTTGGTTTTGTGTGTCAACTTGACACAGGCTGGAATTATCACAGAGAAAAGAGCTTCAGTTAGGAAGTGACTCCATGTGATCAGGCTGTGTGACATTTTTCACAATTAATGATCAAGGGGGAAGGGCACCTTGTGGGTGATACCATCTCTGGGCTGGTAGTTTTGGGTTCTATAAGAGAGCAGGCTGAGCAAGCCAGGGGAAGCAAGCCAGTAAGAAACATCCATCCATGACCTCTGCATCAGCTCCTGCTTCCTGACCTGCTTGAGTTCCAGTCCTGATCTTCTTTGGTAATCAACAGCAATGTGGAAAGTATAAGTTTAATAAAACCTTTCTTCCCCAACTTGCTTCTTGGTCATGATGTTCTGTCCAGGAATGGAAGACCTGACTAAGACACCATACAAAAGCCATGACTTTTTTAGCCCTGATTATTGCCTGGGTTTATCCTAAGAGGCATGGTTTCATTCTTGTTGATTTGGCGTTAAGTCTAAAAAGAGAAACTCTTGGTGACTGCCAAAGTATTTCTGCCACTACTGACCCCTTAAGCTCATTGTTGTGGTTCATATGTATTGTAGCTGGGTAGGCCTGTTGTTTGTTTCCCACAATTGAAAGCTGAAGTACTTAGTGTCTTCAGCTATAGGGTCTTACTTTATACCTCGGGAACAATTGAGGGCATGGTTATAATGTCCCTAGACTCCTTGAGGCACTCATGCCTCTGAGAATATTTTTGGTATCCCATGACTTTTGATGTTGTTGAGGAATAGTATATTACCTAGGATTCTCTAAAGCAGCAAAAGTCATTTCATTATTTATTGTTTATATCATTAATTAGTTTATTTACTTATTCAATTAAATGCCAATATCTCCTCCCATTCTTCATTCACACAGCTTCTCTCCCTATTCTGCTCCCCTTCTCCTCAGTGTCTCTTTTTAGGTCTCCCTGTCATTTCTGATTTCATTTATTTGGATACTATTTCTCTGCTTTTCAGTTAGCTTAGCTAAAGGTCTGTCTTTCATGTTGATTTTCTCAAAAAAACAACTTTTGGTTTTCTTAAATATTTTTTATATTGTTCTCTTTGTGTATAATTTCAGCCCTGAGTTTGACTATTTCCTGACATTTACACCTCTTGATTGTGAATGCTTGTTTTTTTTTTTCTAGAGAATTCACTTATACTTTTGCATTATTAGTATAAGGTCTCTTTAATTTCTTTATAAAGTCACTTAGTGCTATACACTTTCCTCTTAGCACTGCTTTCATTGTGTCCCATAAGGTTGAATATGGTGTGCCTTAATTTTTGTTGAATTCTAGAAAGTCTTTAATTCCTTTATTTCTTCTCTGAGCCATTGATCGTTGAGGAGAGAGTTGTTCTGTTTCCATGAGTATGTAGGCTTTCAGTGGTTTCCATTCTTATTTTTTCTTTTTTTATTGGATATTAGCTTTATTTACATTTTGAATGTTGACCCCTTTTGCACATTACCCCACTGAAAACTGCATATCCATCCCCTTCCCCTGTTCGCCCCTCTCCCCAATTAACTGACTTGCATTCTCCTATTCTCGGGAATTGAGCCTTCACAAGTCCTCTCCTCTCATTTATGTTTGAAATGCTCATCTTCTACTACATGTACAGCTGGAGCCATAGGACCCTCCATATGTACTCTGGTTGGTGGTTCAGTCACTGGGAGCTCTGGCGGTACAGTTTGGTCCATATTATTGTTCCTCCTGTGGAGCTGCAAACCTATTCAGCTCCTTAGGTCCTCCCTCTAGCTACTCCATTGGGGACCCTATTCTTTTTCTATTGGTTGGCTGTGAGCCATGGGTGTTTTGATTCACTTTCCAATAAGGGAAAAAGTACCCACACTCTGGTGTTCCTTCATCTTGAGCTTCATGTGGTCTGTGAGTTTTATCTTGGGTATTGTGAGCTTTTGGGCTAATATCCACTTTTCAGCAATTGCATACCTTGTGTGTTCTTTTGTGATTGTGTTACCTCACTTAAGACGATAATTTCTAGGTCCATCCCTTTGCCTAAGAATTTCATGTATTCATTGTTTTGAATAGCTGATTAGTACTGGATTATGTAAATGTACCACATGTTCTGTATCGATTCTTCTGTTGAGTAACATCTGGGTTCTTTCTAGCTTCTGGCTATTATAAATAAGGTTGTTATGAACATAGTGGAGCATGTGTCCATATTATGTGTTGGTTCGCAGATTATTAATGACTGCTTCTATTTCTTTAGGGGTTGTGGTATTGTTTAGATCATTTACCTGATCTAGATTTAAGTTTGGTACCTGGTATCTGTCTAGAAAATTGTCCATTTCCTCTAGATTTTCCACTTTTGTTGCGTATAAGCTTTTGTAGTAAGATATGAATATTTTTTGAATTTCCGGCAGTACCTGTTATGTCTCCCTTTTCATTTCTGATTTTGCTGATTTGGGTACTGTCTCTGTACTCTCTGGTTAGTTTGGCTAAGGGTTTATCTATCTTGTTGGTTTTTGCAAAGAACTAGCTTCTGGTTTTGAGAAGATGTAACAACTTGGATGTAAGGCCGAGCCTGATGAAATAGGCCACTCACAGAGGGCTTTAGAGGTTAGTAGCTTACTCCTGCTCAGGAATATTTTGTGTTTCCTGACCGTCCATTATGTAAACAGCTCAAAATGTAATGTCCTATCCCCATGAACCCTGATATGCCTTCCCAACTATGAAATCTGAAACCAAGGTTCAAAATAAATCTTTCCTGCCTTAAGTTGCTTTGCTTGGAGATTTTTGTGGTCACAGTTGTGACTAGAAAATGGAATTTGTGATACTTGTTTATTTATTTCACCAGCCTGTTATCAGTTTACACAGCTATCTATTGTTCTATATTATAAAAACTGTGAAAAATGTGCAAAAGTATATAACAAGACATATACATGTAACATGTGAGATATTTAGAATTTAGCATGTATTAAAAACTAAGAAAAATAGTCAAAACAAACTTTTAAAATCAAGCTGTATTTAATTTTTTATATTTGAAGTTTTAATATATGTGAAATTAATTTTAGATTTAGATTAATGTATAAAGTTGTGTGAATTATTTATTGGTCAGCTCCATATTAGCAGGTTGCTGGCCTAAGTAGAATTCTTTAAAATGTATATTTAAAAATCCCTGTTTAACTATTGAAAGACATGTGTTAAGAACATCTGATGATTAAAGAATAGATGTCATCATGTAAGGAAAATGTTTCATTCAGGTTTTATTCTTAGTTTTCCCAAATTACAGAGTGGAACTTAAAAGCATTGCCTATCGTTGGTGAAGAAAAGAAAATATCCTCAAGCATAGAACATGTTCACTCGGGTTGTGAAGAATCTTGGTAACAAAGAGTCTCCTCTTTCATGAATAAAGCAATCAAACTCTGCATCCTTTGACTCAAAAAGACTAAAATGCAACATCATTTTCCAACCTGACTCACCCTGCTTGAGAACTCCATTCTATCTGCTTTTTTTATTCTATTCAATATATTCTTTATTTACATTTCAAATGTTTTCCCCTTTTCTGGATCCCCCTCCCCAAAAGTCCCATAAGCCCTCTTCCCTCCCCATGGTCCTGAATCAACCCCTTCCAACATTCCTGGTATTCCCCTGCACTCTGAGCCTTTCTAGGACCAGGGGCCTCTCCTTCCTTCTTCTTGGGCATCATTTGATATGTGAATTGTTTCTTGGGTATTCTGAGCTTTTGGGCTAATATCCGCTTATCACTGAGTGCATACCATGTGTGTCCTTTTGTGTTTGGGTCACCTCACTCAGGATGATATTCTCTAGTTCCACCGACTTGCGTAAGAATTTCATTAATTCATTGTTTATAATAGCTGAGTAGGATTCCATAACACGTTTTCCGTATCCATTCCTCCGTTGAGGGACATAAGGGTTCTTCCCAGCTTCTGGCTATTATAAATAGGGCTGCTATGAATATAGTGGAGCATGTGTCCTTATTACATGCTGGGGAATCCTCTGGGTATATGCCCAGGAGTGCTATAATGGGGTACTCCAGTAATATCATCCACAGTTTTCTGATGAACCGTCAGACTGATTTCTGGCCATCTTGCCAAAAGCAATATGCAAATGCAATGCAATCCCCATTAAAATCCCAATTCAATTCTTCATAGAGTTAGAAAGACCAATTCTCAAATTCATCTGGAATAATAAAAAACCCAGGATAGCTAAAACTATTTCAACTGTAAAAGAACTTCTGGAGTAGTCAGTATCCTGGACCTCAAGCAGCACTACAGAGGAATAGTGTTAAAAACTGCATGGTATTGGTACAGTGACAAGCAAGTAGATCAATGGAATAGAGTTGCAAAGCCAGAAATGAACCCACACACCTATGGCCACTTGATCTTTGACAAAGAAGCTATGACCACCCTGTGGAAAAATGAGAGCCTTTTCAACAAATGGTGCTGGTTCAACTGGAGGTCAGCATGCAGAAGAATGCAACTGATGCATTCTTATCTCCTTGTACTAAACACACGTCCAAGTGGATCAAGGACCTCTACATAAAACCAGACACACTGAAAATAATAGAAAAGAAACTGGGGAAGAGCCTTGAGCACGTGGGCACAGGGGAAATTTTCCTGAACAGAACACCAATAGCTTATTATGCTCTAAGATCAAGAATTGACAAATGGGACTTCATAAAATTACTGAGTTTCTGTAAGGCAAAGGACACTGTTAAAAGGAGAAAACAGCAACCAAAAAATTGGAAAATGATCTTTACCAACCCTACATCTGACAGAGGGCTTATATCCAAGATATACAAAGAACTCAAGAAGGTAGACTCCAGAGATCAAAATAACCTTATAAAAATGGAGTGCAGAGCTAAACACAGAATTTTCACCTGAGGAATACCAAATGGCTGAGAATCATCTAAAGAAATGTCCAACATTCTTAGTCATTGGGAAAATTCAAATCAAAACAACCCTGAGATTTCACCTCACACCAGTCAGAATGGCTAAGATCAAAAACTCAGGAGAAAACAGGTGCTGGCAAGGATGTGTAGAAAGAGAAACACACCTCTACTGCTAGCGGAGTTGCAAGCTGAGATCTCCATTCTCAATTATAGGACATGTTCTCTTAAAACTTAATATAGAGATTAAGGGTTGCAGGTCATAGTTCAGTGCTTTAGTAATTTTGTAACATTCACGAGGCCTTGGTTTTGATAACCAGCATCATATCACACTCTCTAAAATGTGAAGAAAAATAGATGAAAGAAGTTATGGGGAACTGTTTTACAAAAAATATGATCTTAGCTACAGACTAGTTTTAGTTTTGTCCCACTTATAAAATTTGCTGGGCACAAATTATACCAGAGACTGATGCACACCTTGGTCCAAGAATCCAAACACTCATTAGTTGTCTATACCCCAGTTGGGAGTTAGAAAGTGGACAAATCAAATCCTGTTCATCAGAGAGAAATACCTATAGATAAGTAAGCAACTGAACATTCAAAAGTCAATGCCCCATGCAACTGGTACACTGACCAGTACAGAGTTTACACAGGCAACATAACTACCCATGCCTGTATAACACCAATGCTACGAGGCTTCATTCTTGGTATTTATTCATGAAGCACAGAAGAACAAGCTTTTCCTTAATTACAACCCAACTTGCTCAATGTAATACAAATTTGACTTTGTCAAATATTGGTTCAGGATTTTTTAAGGTTATTTTAAAATTCAATGCTAAATATTTTTTTTCCTATGCTGACCTATCCTATCCTCATTCAGTTGAAGGGTGAAAGAATCTAGATGCGCTAAAAGTCTATCACACAAACAAAAACCCCATGTTACATTGGCATTTCCAAATTGAAAATGCCAATCCATCTCCACGCTTTTTATAGTTTGGTTTGGATTGGTTTGGTGAGATTTGGGGGTTTTAGGTTTTGGGGTATTTTATGTTGTGTTGTTGGGATTGTTCTTGTTTGTTTTGTTTTGTTTTGTTTTGTTTTGTGTTGTTTTGTTTTGTTTTCCATCCTGGAGAGTCCAAATTGGGAATTCCTCAAAAAGTAGTAAAAATGACATTCTCAGACACAAGACAAAGATAAAAGTTCATTTAACTCTTCAAACAGAGAAGTAGTTTGTCCATTGTATAATCTAATGTGGCTTAATATAGTTGAGAAGGCTCATAGGAATCCAGGACAAAGAATTGCAATAGGCTGCCGAACCAGAGAAACGTGGCTACCCTCTTTCTATCTTGCCTCAATATGTGATGCTCGTGTCTGTGCTGTTCTGGTTTCAGTACTTAATCATGTAGTATCTTTATGTTTCCCTTATTACTAGTATAACCTTTCTACCCTGTCATACTTTCTGCTACTCATAACATTAAGTACTATGACACACAGTATTACTCAAACACCATGTCATGTCAACATGTTAAACTTGTCAACTTGACACAAACTACAGGGATATTACCCCAATTTAAAAGTTGCCTAGATCTATTTCTGATTCTGTCACCTGCCTTTGGGACCCTTTTCTCCTACTGCCTATCTGGTCTATCCTCATTAAGAGAGGATGTATGAAGTCTTACTACAGCTTCATAAGCCAGAGCTGGTTGATATATGTTTTCTGAAGATAAATGGAGGGGGGGATGAGGAATGAATTGGGGGAAATAGAAGGGCAGGGACTGTAGTCAGGATATAAAGAAAGTTAATAAAACCAAATTAAGTAAGTAATTAAGTAAGAAGTGGCCTAGATCAAATTGCCACTTGTGAACCTGTCTACAGGGAACATTATTGATTATTCTTACTGACATAAGTGTGTCCAGGCACTTTGGGTAGTACCATTTCAAAACAATTGGTCCCGTATTGTATGAAAAAGAAAGATAAGCATGACTATGCGATAAGCATTGTCTCTCTAAGGGTCCTGCCTCCATGTTCTTACCTTGAGTTCCTGTCCTGACTTCCCTCTATGGTAGACTGCTATTTAGACAAATAAGCTAGATAAACCCTTTCCTACCCTCAGATGTTATTGGTCAAAGTGTTTTATCACAGTAACAGAAAGGAAACTAGTATATGCTGGTACTCATAACATTAAGTACTATGACACACAGTATTACTCAAACACCATGTCATGTCAACATTTTAAACTTGTCAACTTGACACAAACTACAGGGATATTACCTCATGCTATCTTTACATGTTCTATTACCTCTAACTGCTACAGAAACCCAGTTTTATTTTTTCCTCAATTCCATCACAATATTGAGTTATCACTTTTTAACAAGGCCTGAACCTCTAATCCAACCACCTGGTTGAACAAGAGCCTTAACAATACAAATCAGATCCAGACACATCAATGTGTCTCTGCATCAATGACAATTTTCATAAATTTCTAGTTTTGTCGTTTAATCTCTCTACTTGACCAGGTTTTTTTTTACCTCTCATATTTCTTCCATGAGATTTGCCTCCCCCTAAAAATGTCTCAGATCATTAGCAAATCAGGAAGCTGGGATTAACCCTTTCTTACCTCCAGAATCCATAAGTAATGTGCCAGGAAGTCTCAGAACTAGTCCAAAGAAAATCTCAACTCAGAAGACTTGGTGCAGACCAACACAGACTATATTTACAGATTTCTCTGTACAAAAATGGGATGACATTCTCAGCCAAAGACTTGTGGGTTTGTATATAAGATGATCAGTTCTGGGCCTACTTGTGATGAGCAGGATTGTCCACAGATCAAAATGCCCTTCTAGATGTGACAGAAATAATTTACAATGATTTGTTTAGAATGAGGCTGATCTCCCAGCTCAGTTTCTCATATGACTACTCCTCTTTTCACTGACAAACGATTCTCCCGTTCATCATTAGTTACGAGGGGAGAGTAAATACAAACTTTGGGGGAAATGGAGTTGGTAGTAAGTTGAAGAATGATACCAAATCCATAATAAACTCAGAACTAGAGTCCCATTGGGAGGTTGCAATAGCTACTATGCTTGCAACAAATTAGCTCTGTCCTCCTTTCAAAACTCAGGAAGTTGATGTCCTCACAGTTGGTCATACATGACAATCTTGAATAATGATACATGCTCTGCCCTGAGGAAGCAAAAGAGGAAAACAACTTTGAAGACTTTATTTCCCACTTCCACATTTCTGATAATAACCTATCTTCAGGTTTCCATAGTTTTCTGTACTCATTGCTCACCCATAGAAGGGATTTCACTCCATAACTGGCTAGAGACATCAGCCCCTCTATTAATCAGTGTTATCTTAAGGACAGGCCTATCTTTCCAGCCCTTACATGAATGCTCATCTGCATCAACTTCACTCTCACACTCATCCTAAGTATGAAACGACCTGCTATTTAGAAAGAAAGGCGTGGTTAGCTCCCCATCATTCCATTACCCACATTACCTCTTTTTGTGAGTATGTAAACGTTCTCAGCAGCACAGGACTGTCTATGCTTCAGTGTGCAGGATCTCATGATTTCATAGCATAACCCAAGATGATATTTCTTACATTTATAACACATTGTTCGATGATTTGCTAAATTCAGAAAGAAGTACTTAGTGAATGTGGTCTGGAGAAAATTTATGCAATTAGAACCTTCTCTATAGGAAGTAACTATTGATCCATGGGTTGTGACCTTTCAGAATAGATTCCTATAATAATCTTGAGAGAGAAATGTTTTCTTTTGGGTTTTGTACTGTTTTGTTTTGTTTTTTGAGATAAGATCTCTCTATGTAGCCCTGGCTGGCCTGGAACTTAAAGATATCAATTTGTCTTTGTTTCCAAAGTGCTGGGATTGTGAAAGATACACTTATAGACACAAACCAAATATATACTATTTGTGGAGTTCAGGGTTCCAGTAGAATTTGCCCATAGAATTCACCTAATAAGCACCTTGTATAGACTGAATATTTTGTCATGGATATTTGTAATAGGTAAATGTAAACAAAGGTAATTACAATTCCTTGCTAATAACCATAGAGTAAATAAGCCAGGAGAAAACTGGACTCTCTGCATTCTATAGTAAATGGAAGGGAGGTTTACTCCAGAATATGTTACAAATGAACTGTTTAACAAAGGCTTTATGCCAGCTATTATCATACCTTCTTCAGGCTCATTAAGGACACCTGTGAAGAGAAAGAAAATGCAGTCTCCTTTGTTACAGTCTCACAGATCTCTACAGCCCCAACAATCAGTTTGGAAATACCTCCTTCCCCAGCATTTGGCCACTCCTTAAGTAACCATCAGCTTTTTCTTTATCACCAGGACTTACCCCAAAACTGGCAGAACACACAAACCATCAACAACATGAACAAAGCAAACATCCTGCAACCCTTGTCTTCTGCAGTTTTCTGAGGAAGGTACTGGCTCTTTTCTCACTTGCGAGGAGAGAGTGACCTGTCCTTGGGCTATTCATCTAAATTGCATCATAAATTTTCCAAGACAGACAGTACTCTCAGTTCCCAGAACCAATACATTATGTTTGATTCCCTCTGGATACACTCCTAAATCCTAATTCATCAAATTTGTCCCTATTTCCAGGATGCATGTCTTGACAAACTTGGAGTTGTTCTTTAGAGTTCCCTCTGCCCCACCTGCAAAGGAGAATGACAGCGAAGCTCATCCACTCTCCCTATTGATTTCCTTGCAGCTGCACAAATTTTTCTCTATATGCACTCACCATGATTTAAGTCATCATTATCTTGACCAACCAATAGTTTTATTTTTCTTTGGCTTCCTTGTTTCTACTTTTGTACCCTCATGGTGAGTTCTCCAGGTAGAAACCAGAGAATTGTTTACAAATCTCAGGTGCCACATTGCAAACTGAAGTTCTACAATGTCTTATCACATTTCGAAAAGTATTCAAAACTGTGAGCTGACAGAGCACTCTCAGCGAAAATAAGCACTCGCTGCCTCTCCAATGTCTTCTCCTGCCATATTCACCTTGATGCTGTGTGGCTAAATACAACAGCATTACTTCAGCAGTCTCTGGAAAATGCCACCCCTGGCTTCCATCCTGTCTCACTACCTGACCTTGTATATATATTTTCCCTTGGCTCTTCCACACAGACAAAGCAAACATTTTCTTTTATTTAATCTGGCACACCCTATAGTGTGGAGCTTTGAATATAAAAATATCTGGTAAATACGTATGGGTTGAATGAATTGTAGCCTTGCCACATCTACTTTTGTATTCATACCTCATTTGCCACAGAACAATAAGGTTTACCAGATTTTTTCTTTTATTTATGAGATTATATAATTATACCATTTCTCCCTTCCATTTCCTCCCTCCAACCCTTCATCTATACCTCTCTCTATGGCCTCTTTCTTCATCAAATGTTTACATGCATGTGGTGTGTGTGTGTGTGTGTGTGTGTGTGTGTGTGTGTGTATAGGTTATATTTAGGAATATATATATATATATATATATATATATATATATATATATATATATATATTTACACATTCAGTGTAATTTTGCTTGTATATATATTTTCAGGACTGACCTTTTGATATTGGATAACCAATTAATGTGCTCTTCTCTGGGAAAGATTATTTCCCCCATTCTCAGAATTACCATCTTTCTGGCTTCTTTTCCTTAATGAGCCCGGAGCCCTGGGTATACACACTGTTATAGATATACTAGTGGGATTGGAGTCCACAAACTTTGCAGGTTGTCTGTGATTTTCTGCAATTGCCTTAGTTCGTTGCAAAGAAAAAAAATCATTGGTGAGGGATGAGTGCTACACATATCTGTGGATATAAGCTCACATATTTAGTCTATTAAAATAATGCTGGTTTAACTGGTCCCTGGAAGCATTGAAGGCGTGACTGCTATTTCACATGTACATCAGTAAGTGGTGAAGCGAAGAGAAGCTAGTGTTGACCTTTCACCATCTGAATGATTAGTAGTCTAACACTGCCTGAAAAAAAACCCGTCTGAAATGAATACCAGTCCAGGCACTGATCAGAGCTAGATGTGCTCCCAGGGTGGAAAGCAAGCTGGAAACTACAAGAACCCTACCTGGGACCTAGGGCCCAGGCATGACTGATCCTGAGACATACTACCTTAACATTGGTGGCCCAGGTGAGAAGCAAGCCCAAGACAGCTGCCAGACTGCCTCCATGGGGCCCTGATAGGCAGATAGCCTGAGACGGTCCTCAGTCCAGTGCCATGTAAACCTGAAGATACCCCCTACCCTGTACCATAATGCACAAGCAAGGCATAGCACACGTGAGACCATTCCTGAGATTACCCCATATACTCAGGGATCCCCAGGCACCACAAACAGGAGTCAATGAGTGGAGAAGATATTGAAGAAAAAGAAACAGAAGGATGTGGGCACAATGAAGAAAGGCTGAACAGGAAACTCGAGGGTAGTGAGGAGCAGCCTGTTGTGAGTAGGTAGTGATACCATCTGGGACCATGGTGGCATCCTGTTATATGCTGCCATCAGGGCCACTTCTGGGTCTATGGTCCTGCAGTATTAGGGGTTTGTTACCACCAAAGATCAGACAGATGTCTCCAGGAATATGTTAGTGTCTGAGGGCTCTGCAGAACTTGCCCCACCCCTCACCTGGGCATTACAGGAGAGATTGCCTTGAAAGTTTGAGAGCAAGAGAGCTGACCCAGCCCCTAGCGAGCTGCACTACTCAAGATAGATGAACCCACACATTTGGAAGTTGGGAATAAACCATATCTGAGGGTGTGAGCATGAGAGAGCTGTCCCTGCCATTCATCTCCTGTGTGGGCATAGACAATGTATAGATACTCTCCTATCTCCTCCCTCTTTGTTCCTCCATCCTCTCTCCTCCCCTCGTGTGTGTGTGTGTGTGTGTGTGTGTGTGTGAGAGAGAGAGAGAGAGAGAGAGAGAGAGAGAGAGATGGCATTGCCAAGGGAGAGGTTCTCCCCCTTTCCCTTTTGCCCCAAGCTAATGAGAGCAAAAGAGCTGGCCATAAATGTTGGCCCCAGGATACTGAGAACAGAAGAGCTGAGCTCCCTGTCCCTCACCTGCTGAAGCTTGGGTCACAATGCTCACTTTGGAGAATAGGACCTGCACACCACCTGGGCAGTACAGTAGATGTGACCCTGATGTTGGGGGCACTGTTGTGCAGCCCCAAGAATCTGAATGTGGGATACCTGAGCCTGCAACTTGTCTGCTGTGTTAGTCGAAGATAAAATTAAAAAAAGGTTTTGAAAGACTTGACAGTGTTTCAGATATAACTTTTCATGTTTGTGGGAATGGAATTATTTTATTAAAAGAAAAAATATTGTAGAGAATTGCCAAGAGTCAGGAAAGGCTGGTATGTGGCAGCAGTAGGCAAGATCTGTGCCCAGAGGCTCTTCCCGACACCTCTCTGTGCCCTTTTCTGACCCACACCCCAGGTTTTCTGTTACAAGAGGTTTGGCTTCTTGGTGTTCTTCCAGGACAGTGAAATATCCAGGAGACAGTGGTGGGAGCATGGAGAATGTTGAGAAGGAGTCTTCATTCTGTGCCTGCCTCCTTTTCTCAGGGTTATCTGCCTTAGCCCTGTGCATAAGCATGCTTTTTTTTTCTGTCAAAGCAGGAACTCATTTTATTATTTCAGTCTCATGTTTATAAAGGGATGAGAGAAGAGGTAGGATTTTTGCTGAAGTGAGATGAGATAGGGGGAGGCAAAGGGTGACGGAGGGCATGGGGTGACTGACAGGGCCAATGAAGTTATTCTATATCAGCAATAGGCAGGCAAAGGCTTAAGCAGGTCATTCTGAGTCACTCCAGTATGGAAGTGACATGTCTTTAAACTCGTGCAAAGGCTCAGGCTCTCTTACTGGGCCTCAGTATCTGACCAAACAATGCCCAATATCTCCCTCTTTTTTCCTGTTATGAGCAGGTTACATGGCTCCCGTCTTAGGTTTTCCCCCTCATGGGGATCTTACCCATCTCTGGATAACATGTATCATTATTGCTTGGGGGTCTGCTCCACAACCTGTCTTAGGTTGTCTCAGCACATCTGAAATCTTACCCATCATTGGTCATTAGGTCAAGTGAGAGACCCAGTGACTGAACCTTGGAGAAGGCCAGACCCGCTCTTGAGAGACAGAAGAGGATTTGGCTGTGTGTTCCCAAAAATGAAAAAATAGACCAATCTGGATACTGGCCAGAGACATAAAATACTTTCCACAACAGGGGGATGATGATAATAATCACTTCAGGGAAATTCTCAGCTCTGAGAACCCTGCTTATGCTTCCTCCAGATATATCAAGAAAAAAAAAAAAAAAAAGAACAAGATTCCCGTGTTGGTGACAATGAAGATCCTCCAAAAGATTGATGGGGGATTTGACCATCCAAGAAGACTTAGAGAAGAAAAGGAGAGAATTTCAAGACAACCCACTGTGGACTGGCCTACATGGCTTCCTGCCCTATCTACTTCCCCTCCTTGGTCCATTCCTCCTTCTCCCTCTCACAGTGGGGCCATGTTTACTTAATAAGGTCACCTAATTCATCCAACAGAGTTTAGAAGAGATAAGGCTTCATCAGGTCAAGGCCCAATATCAAAGGCTTGGGTCCTGAGAGCCAATATCAACATATGATTGGCCCCCAGATTATGAGTACATAAGCATGTTAAACAGAGAATTAATCATTGTCTCAGCTGATAAGTCCAGAACTGAAAGGCCTAGCTGTATGACTACCTGGATTAGAGCAATCATCCATGAAGCTAAGGGTACACCTTGAAACAGGAACAATCACCGTTTGAGAACCAGCCAATCCCCTCAAGCAATAAGTTCTTCTTAGATCATCTTAAATGAACTGTGAAATGATCAAGCCTGTCCAGTTAGACAATTTAAGTCTGTTTTCTATTTACAAATAAAACTCATGTCAGTACCACAAATATAGGCTTTGTGCCATTCAAATTCTCTAGTTGTTTTGATCAACGTGGCCATATCTATTAAATTGATTCTCTCTGTTCTTTGACATTACATTATTGAAATTGAAAATCATACTAAAAATTGCACCCAGACACATATATACACATGAGCACACCACACCTTTGTGTGCTCTCATTAATAGTGTTGGCATTTTTAGATTTCTATTGAAGCCTATCCTATTGGGACTGTCAGAGCCAGGGATTTTGTCCAGAAACTTTAATTATACACCTTTTACTAGAAATAATTTGGGCTAATTTAACAATTTCACATATATGGCCATTCATTTATAAACCAACTTATTGCCATACAACAGTATAAAAACATAAATACATGTAGATAATACATAGGGATTTTTTTCATTTTTTTATTTTATCAAAAACAGATTCTTTTCACATACAATATTTACTGATTATAGTCTCCCCTACATCTACTCCTTCCAGTTTCTCCCTATATCACCTCCCCTCAAGAACCACTTCCTTTCTGTCTTTCATTAGAGATGAACAGGATTCTAAGAGCTAACAACCAAATATGACAAAATAAAATAAAATAAGATAAAGGAAAACCAATCACATCTAAGAGGGACAAGTAAAAGCAACAGGAGTCCTAAGAGTAGGAATAAGAATCAGAGAGCCCCTTGTTCACACACTCGGGGGTCTCACAAAATCATGAGCTAAAAGCTGTAAAAGATGTCCAGAGGAGATGGTGGAGACCTGGATAGACCCTGTGCTTGCTGCTTCAGTCTTTGTGAGTCCATAGTCACCTGATAATTGATCCTGAGATCCTTGTTATCTATCCTTCTGCCTCTTACGTTTGTTCTACCTCCTCTTCCATGACCCCAGATTCCCTGAGGTCTGAGGGGAGGGATTTAAAGGAGACATCCCATTTAGATTCTCCACATAATTTCTGGCTGTGAGTATCTTCATTTGTTCCTATCTGCTGCCTGAAAATGTTTGTCTGTGACTGAATAAGGCATTGATGTTACATCGGAATTTTAAACACAATGATTTTGCAGTTTTTCTTTATACTTCACTGGTCTTTTTGTTAGACTGTTGATCTGATTTTCTTTATATCATTAAGTAACCCTTACTCTGACATTTGCAATTCCAAAGATGGTACTCATAATACAAAGTAGAAATTTTGGATCTTTAACATCATGCCTAGGGTAATCATAGATAGCTAAACAGGCTGGGAAGGTAACAATAGCTTTGTTCTTAAATTACATTCTTTTCTTTAGTTTCAAATTATCCAAGATAATAATCTTGAAAAAAAGAAAAAAAGAAAAAAAGAAAAAAAAAGAAACAGGAGAATATAAGTAACAATGTCCCAAGTGAAATTAAAGTCATCCAAAAAATTAGTAACACACGTATACATACATGTGTATACCACACTTATGTGTGCTCCCATGTGCCTGAAATCAAGCCTGCCCAAAATAGTAAATTTTATCACATGATAAAAATCTTAAAAATGTAAAACTGAGGATTGGCTATAAATTTTATTTCTCTGTTATTTTCAAGAATTCTAGAGCAAGGCTGAGTTCTGTCAATGACACAATGATTACATGAAAACTATTACCATAAACACATATGATACCATACTAAACAAGAATGTAATTTTAGTAGAAAAGAAAGACTGTTCAAATATCTGCATATTTGAGAAATAAAAAACACCTAGTAACTGCCAAAGGATCAAGGGATGAAATTTGTTATATGGATTCAGCTTAATTTCTTTCCTGAAATTGGGGCAACCGTCAATCCTTCAGAAAGATTTCCATCATCCCATTTATAATTAGGTCAGACAATGTTACAATAAAGTATTAGACCCATTTTTCCTTTAAAGTAAATTTTATTTCAATTTTTGAGAATACATTGTAGTGAGAAGTGGGAATTTAATTTCTTAGGGCAAGTTACAAGAAAAGAAAGACTCTGGAGTCAGGATAGCATTCTGGCATAGTCTTTCAGAAGATTGATAAGTTGGAGTGTCCCCCCAATTCTATTGCCTTATGAGATGTCCTCAATGAAACAATCATATCTTGACAGGATTTAATAAAACACTGCTTTACACTCCCAACTCTCCGGGGCATATTCACACTCCAGATGGTATAAGCCCATAGCTTACTGCCTCTACATCTACTATATTGTGAGAGGGATACAAGTTGATTCTATGGGGTTTGGGTCATTTATTTTAATTCTGTGGAATAAGGTTTCCCCACTGAGAGACTGTTCAAAGACCCAAGCCACTGGATTCAGAGAAAGGCTTGCCTTGTAGAAATGTGTCTGGGTTTGTGTTTTGTCTTTCAGGTTGCCATCCAGGTTAAAGCTGCAAATGGAGCCAGGTGGTAGTGGTGCTGGCCTTTAATTGCAGCACTTTGGAGGCAGAATCAAGATCAGTGTGAACTACAGAGTAAATTCTATAACAGCCAAGGATACACAGCCAATTGTCTCAAAATAACAATTACAAATGGATATTATTTTCCTGTAACTTGTATTCAAAGGAGAGTCTTATTACCTGAGAAACTAAATCATTCCCTATATCATGGGGCTACCTACAGTAAATGAGCAAGAACATGGCAGCAAGAGGGATGAGGGGAGCCAGAAGTGAACAAAGCCTAACCCCATGGAATGTCAGGGGAGATGTGCAGTGAAAAGTCAGAATGGAAAGGATAAAAATGAGGGGCATGGGTGATAGAGGCTCCAGCAACAGGCAGAGGGTGAAAAGCATCAGTGTTTGGAGGAGTCAGTGCCCTAGTCTTGAGACCCTGACAAATATATCATAGACACAGTATTATGGTTGCCATTACCCACCACCAACTTGAATGTGAGTGAACACATATCATTATGCCTCACAATCAGGGAAAAGGGCATGACCCCACCATAAATCCCTCATAGCCTCAACATCAGTCCTACCTCCATCATGGAGGGGCAGAGGAACAATCCCAGCACACCATTGACCCCTATGACTTCACTTCACTTCAGATCATGGAGAAGAGAGAAGGGGTGACACATGGATCAGCTCTGACCCATGGGGCCATTGACAGCACTGTTAGTGTAATCACCACTCAGAGCCAGCCAATTGAATAGCCATAAGCCCAGGTCTCCTGATGCTGAATCTCTTGCGAGATTGGGGGCACAAGTGGCCTGGACTCTTGGTATCTGACAAACAATAAGGACCCATATAGTTCCCCTCCTTGCCTTGTGCCTAAGCCCACCACCATCCCTGTGGGCATCAGGAAAACCAAAATCAGAAAGCAAAGAAAGAAGAGACTGGCAGCTGAGAAAGCAACACCAGTTAGAGAAGAAAGAGAAAGGAAAGCAACCCCAGCTTCCTTGCTGGGATGTGGGCAGGACACAGTGTGGATCCTGCCCACACTGCCCAATGGGCAGTGTGAATCAACTGGCACATGTCGATGATTGGAGCAGCTTTTCTCAGGCACTCCCAGAGTAAGTACGAATCTTAAAGCAGCTGACTCAAACTGATACAGACACCCACAATCAAACAGTGAATGGAGATTGGGGACTCATGTAAGAATAGGAGGAAGGATTATGGGTCCCAAAGGGAATAAAAACTCCACAGAAAGACCAACAGAGTCAACTAACTGGACCCTAGGGCCTCTCAGAGTCTGAACCACACACCAAATATATACAGGCAGGATCTAGGCCTCCCTGTGCATATGTAGCAGATGTGCAGCTTGATCTTCATGTGGATCCCAAACAACTGGAATGGTGGCTATCCCAAAATCTGTTGCCTGGACATGGGATATGTTCTTGCTGGGCTGCTTTGTCTGGCATCAGTGCGAGAGGAAGCACCTAACATTGGGGAGATGTGAAGTGTCAGGGTGGGGTGGATACCTAGGCGTACCTACCAGCTCATAGGAGAAAGGGAGGAGGAATAGGGGAAGGATTTGGGGAAGGGTGACTTGGAGGAGGCAGGGAACAAAATGTAAAATAAATAATTTTTAAAAAATAAGAGAGAGAGAGAGAACTTATCTCCTCTGTGACTGGCTTGCTAACTGACATTAGTGGATACTTGGGTTCTTTGTGTCCAAGAATGAGGAATGAGCAGAGATGTGGATAGTAGCAAGGACAGCAACATTTTATTAACTCTCTCAAGGGGAGGAAGGGAGCCAGAACTTGGAAAAAGGATAGAAGCTCAATTGTCCCATGGCCAGATGATTAGGGCATTTAAAGGATATTTGCATAATACAGTCTTTTTTGAACTTGCTTTGTTACATGTTAGCTTTGGTGGTAGGAGGTGCATCATCATTTCTGCCAACTGTTTTATTCCCTGTGTTAATTTGTAATCTTTGTAAAGATGTTTGAACCTCACCCCTCGCCCTAGTGTCCTGCTTCTCAAGATTCTCAGGAAAATGCTTTTTCACATTATATCACTTAACCTCCATTCATAGTTTTATTTACTGTTCTCTGCCACCTTGTAGTAAGTTACAAAACAAATTTTCTTCAGGAGGAAATGAAGACCATGTTAGAGTTTCCCCATATTTGGGAGGAATCACAAACTTTCACTACCAATCTAGAAATGAGCTGGTAGGCACATTGACCACAGTAGTCAACTCAGAAAATTGCTTGCCCAAAATGGCAACCAAGAGACTGGGGAACTATCTTTCTTTACCAGTCCTACATATGACAGAAGGTTAATATTCTAGATATACAAAGAACTCAAAATGTTATACTCCAGAGAGCCAAATAACCCTATTAAAATGCGGTACAGAACTAAACAAAGAATTCCCAACTGAGGAATACCAAATGGCAGAGAAGCACCTAAATAAATGTTCAACATCCTTAGTTAGCAGGGAAATACAAATCAAAACAACCTTAAGATTCTACCTCAAGTCAGAATGGCTAAGATTAATAACGCAGGAGACAGCAGATTCTGGTGAGGATGTGGAGAAAGAAGTACAATCCTCCATTGCTGGTGAGGTTTCAAGCTGGTACAACCATTTTGGAAATCAGTTTGGCTATACATGAGAAAATTGGACATAGTATTACCAGAAGACCCACCTATACCACTCCTGGGCTTATACCCAGAAGATGCTCCAACATGTAATGACACATGCTCCAGTATGTTCATTGCAGCCTTATTTATAATAGCCAGAAGCCAGAAAGAACCCAGATGTCCCTCAACAGAGGAATGGATACAGAAAATGTAGTACATTTACACAATAGAATACTACTCGTCTATTAAAAACAATGAATTCATGAAACTCCTAGGCAAATGAATGGATCTAGAAAATATCATCCTGAGTGAGGTAACTCCAAAACAAAAGAACACACATGGTATGTACTCACTGGTAAATGGATATTAGCCCAGAAGACTGGAATAGCCAAGATGCAATTCACAGACCAAACAAAACCCAAGAAGAAGGAAGACAAAAGTATGTATACTTTGGTCCTTCTTAGAAAAGGGAACAAAATAACCATGGGAAGAAACACAGAGACAAAGTATGGAGCAGAGACTGAAAAAAAGACCATCCAGAGACTTCCCTACCTGGGGTTTGATCCCATAAACAATTTCCAATCCCAGACGTTATTGTGGATGCCAGCAAGTACTTCCTAACAGGAGCCTGATATAGTTGTCTCCTGAGAGGCTCCGCCAGTACCTGAAAAATAAAGAGGTGGTTACTCTCAACCAACAACTGGACTGAGCACAAGGTCTCCAATTGAGGAGCTAGAGAAAGGACCCAAGGAGCTGAAGGAGGTTGCAGCCCCATAGGAAGAACAATATGAATCAACCAGTACCCCCAGAGCTCCCAGGAACTAAATTACTGACCAAAGAGTACACATGGAGTGACCCATAGCTCCAGCTGCATATGTAGCAGAGGATTACCTTGTTAGACCTCAAAGAGAGGAGTGGACCTTGGTCCTGAGAAGGCTCAATGTCCCAGTATAGGGGAATACAAGGACAGGGAAATGGGAGTGGGTGGGTTGGTGAGCAGGGTTGGGGAGTGGATGGGATAGGGTGTTTTCAGAGGGGAAACCAATAATAAAAAAAAGAGAAGAAAATTGCATGCCATGAAGGTACTTGCTGGAAGAACAGGCACTGTAAAACCCACTCCAGGTTACCCTGACTCTGTGCTTCCATTAGTGTTAAGTTTCCTTTCATTCTCTCTTTTGATGGAAAATGAAGCAGAGAAAGCAAGTGACAAATTAAATGCCTGGAAAGTCTTGGAAAATATTATATGTGAACACAAGAGTGACACCCAGGTGGATTACCACAGTTACATTTATTAAAAAGGTTATTCATGACATGGAGAGACAGACAACAGCATGTGTCCCTGAGGAGAGTTTAGGCCATGGTACCAGAGATAGACAGCATGATAGGATCTCTGAAGTTGATCAGGCTCTGTAAGCAGAAGTAGGGTTGTCCCTTATTCTAGAAAACCACCTGAAGACAAGGATTTTCACAGCATGAGCCTGAAGTCTGGATCTCTGATTCCCAAGCAAGAATTGAGAAGAGAGAAGAGGGTGCAGGATGTGGCCACCATTAGTGCCTTTTATTATAAATTCACTTCCAAAGGAGAGAAATACAGGTACCCAGCAGTCTACTAACTAGAGACCTGCACTGTGCTCTCTATCATGTGGAGCATCCATCAGCATCTGTAGGAGGGAAGCTGCAGGTCCTGAAGTCTAAGTAACAACCTGGTCCAGATTCTACTGTTACAAATCTCAATGATTTGCCTTCTTTTTAATTCAAGATTTCTTTGTTTTATTTATGAGTAGGAGTGCTTTGTCTGCATGTATGCATATATACACCATGTGGATTCCTGAGGCCTGTGGAGGCCTTAAGAGAGATTCAGCTCCCTTGGAACTGGAGTTAAGGATGTTTGGAACCATCATGCAGATGCTGGGAACTGAACTTGGGTCCCCCTCAGCAATGTCTAATGCTTTTAGCCTTTGAACCATTTTTTCCAGATTTAGCTTCTTGATAAATGTAGGAATGTTCTAGGAAATTCTGTATAGTTTCTATCACTTTTTACAGAAACCTGGAAGAATATAAATCTAGATCCCTAAGCTTTGTATTCACATCCTTCATGCTAGAACCCTCTGGAACCGGCTTCCTCTTGTTTAAGACTTTAAGAATTCCAATCTCTTTACAGATAAAGAAAGATCCATACTCTGCTGAATCATAGAAAAGAAATGTTCCAGGGTCACTGTCTTAGTCAGGGTTTCTACTCCTGTGCAAACATCATGACCAAGAATCAAGTTGGGTAGTAAATGTTTTTACTCAGCTTACACTTTCCACATTGCCGCTGATGACCAAAGGAACTCAAGCAGGTCAGGAAGCAGGAGCTGATGCAGAGGCCATGGAGGGATGTTTCTTACTGGCTTGCTTCCCCTGGCTTGCTCAGCCTGCTCTCTTACAGAACCCAAGAATATCAGCCCAGGGGTGTCACCACCCACAATGGGCCCTTCCCCCCCATCACTAATTGAGAAAATGTCCACAGCTGGATCTTATGGAGGCACTTCCCCGACTCAAGATCCTTTCCCTTTGATAACTCCAGCCTGTGTCAAGTTGACACACAAAACCAGACAGTTCTTTCACCAAAGTGCTCACTGATAAAAGGCTCTTCTACTAGACTGATGGCCTGAGTTTAATCCTCAGGATCCATTTAGTGGAAGAAAAAAACTAGTTTCTCCAAGTTCTCCTCTGACTGGAATACATGTGCTATGTTTTGCACACACACACACACACACACACACACACACACACACACACACACACAGAGACACACACACACACAAATACACACACCATCTATACAAAAATGGAATAACATTTTAAAAGAAAACTGATGCGACTTTCGGGGAGTGGGGGTCCAGAAAAGGGGGAAATCATTTGAAATGTAAATGAATATATCAATAAATTTTTAAAAAAAGAAAAGAAACTTTTTCAACTCTCTGAAATTTCTTCTAAAACTATAAGCCTCCCAATCCTCCCAATCTCTCTCTCTCTCTCTCTCTCTCTCTCTCTCTCTCTCTCTCTCTCTCTCTCTCTCTCTCTTCCTTCCTTTTATATTTCTGTGTTGAGGACCATTTTGGGACCCTTTTACGTCTAAGAAAGCACGGTACCCTTGAACTACATCTCTAGACCTTAATTTTCTAGGAATGGTGAGATTTTGATGTGGAGCCAAGGCTACCCTAGAACTCATGGTAATATTTTCTCTGCCTGTGCAGTGTTGGACTATGATATGTATACCACCATGCCCAGAAGACTTATATCTTTTAGTGAATGAACCTCTCCTATACATAAAGAATAATTGTAAAAATTGCTTCAGTATAAAATGCATCTGGTATTTCCAGCCAAGACACCATCAACTGATTGATTAAGGAGACAGAATACTTAGATTGGTCATATGGGAACCTCAGCTGAGTTATCTTTCACAGAAACAGACATCAACCCAACTGGCAAGAATGGAGTCAGATCAATGATGGGCAGATTGATCCTTTGACCAAGACTACTTGATTACACACATTTTTACCTCTGTTTAAAACTCATTTAAATCCAAACCTCATTTCAGAACCCTAAGGATGAACCTGAGGATGGTGGTGGACCATCTTACTTGTCCCTCTTCCTTATGTGGCCACATAAATTTCTGCTTATACCATTATTTTTTCTCCTTAATAGAAATGTTGCATCTAGCTTGTCAAAGGGATTGTGGGCCAGGAGGATCTGACCCTAATAGCTCTAATGGGGTGACATAAGTGGAAGAGTGATGTTACATCACCACAAACTAAATGGTCTCTATACTAAAAGGACAGAATTCTGATAGGAGAACCTAGGACAAGAATCAGAAGTTTTAAGTTGAAGGTCCCTCTTGGCCACAGACTATGTGTCCTTCTGTATCTTTCTCTGACCTATCTCTTACCAACAAGGATAGGCTAGATAAGCTTGGCTGCCTTATTTATTGTTCTCTCACATGGAGCCATGTATTTATGTTGCATGTATGAACATCTCAATGACATACTGAACAGTTGTTGTGAAAAGTGTGAATTCTTAAAATTAGAGACTTATTATAAGAACTAGTACTAGCACTGTTAGTTACCAGGTATGTGACTATGGGAATGATGCTGGACTTCACCAAGCCTTAGTTTTGTCCTCTGAAGAGAGGATAAAAATGACAAAATCATAATAATAGTGCAGTGATCATTTGGTAGCCACAGCATCAACATCCAACCACACACTGAAAGTTTCCAGAAAAAAAAATTAGTTTTCCTTGTCATTATTTCCTAAGCCATGAAACAGGATATCCTACAGAAATGAAACTACTCTAAATTGTTTGTCCCTCAATCAGACATATTCAACTATTGAAACAAGAAACCCCAAGAAACTGGAATCCCCCTTCCATTGAGAAGGCTGAAGCCTGATGCCATCTTGAAGGGAGAACTTGTCTTCCAGAAAAGAGATTCCACACAGCTTTCAGAATTTGTCTAACCACGTTTCAGGATGGAAACTGAAACCTATAGACTAATGAATCACTATTAGGTAGAGCCAATCTTAGCCAGGACTGTTTAGACATACATATTCCTGGCCCTCTATTTAAAATTTAATCTCACTTTAAGATCCCAAAAATGGACAGGTGAGAGTCATTAGATCTCTTTGTCCCTCTCCCCAATGTATTTAAATTGAATGAATCACATTTTTTCTACTTTTTGCCATTAATTTGTTTATTTTAATTGGCTTCTAGAGAAGGAGTGGCCAAAGCTGGCTCTTGGGAGTACAGACTATGACCCCAAGTTCAGTAAAAATAACTATATAGAATTTATCTTATAATATAATACAATATCATGATATATCATGAGGTTCTATAACTAATCTAAACATGATTTAAACTATACAGGATGATATGCATAAGATGTATGTAAATACTACATAATTTTACACATTGAATATCATGGATTTGGGTATCTGTGGAGGTTCCTGGAGCAAATCTCCTCTTGATACTGGGGACAAATAAAATTAATATGATAAAGACTATATTTTAAAGAGAAATTAAGCGAGTGGAAACATTAACAGTTATTCATTATCATTATTGGCTTCTGTTAATATAGGAATACTAGGGAACCTCTGAGAGCAATGGAGACTTTCTTGACTCCTGAATTGGCTTAGCCCAGTGAACTAGACTCCCGGGAATTTGTCTGTGATTTCCATGTTCTTAGTTTACAAATTTGAAGAATTAAATTCCCAGACCAGAGAGTGTGAATTTTACAAAGAGATATTTTATTACAGAAAAGAAAAAGGCAGAGATTCTGAACAGCAGGTGAGGTAACCTGGAGGGGAACACTATGAGCTTCACTGTCTTGAGGTTAACAAGGTTTGCCTAGATGGAAGAATGGGATGAGGATGAGCTGGCCAACCCAGTTTCCATTCAGCTGCCCAGGTGCTTCTGAGATTCAGTTATATACACAATATGGTTTCTAGGGACGGAGTACCCCCTTTACAGGCCAAATGACAACTAAGATCTAGGCACTCTCTTCTTTCTGCCACCCCTGACTTTTGTCTCTGACAAAATTAGAGACATTTCAGCTTAACCCCTTTCATACACACCTGGACTCCAGCAAGTGTAAGGCTGCCCAAAAGCTCAAAGACATGCCCAGTTTGGACCAAAAAATTCTCTGCATTTAGGGTCCTTTTACTCTAAAACAGTCTGGTTAACTTCAGGTTCCAAATCTCAAGACTGTGGATACAACAGCCAATGAACCCAAGCTCTCAAGATAAGTCTTGAGACTTACTCCCCTTAGGCATGAATAATAACCAACTTTTGCTGGAGGAAAAAGCCTGTCCCTGGAGCCTAGCACATCTAGTCTTTAGTAGCTCTCTTGTGGAAGGGATAGCTGTCAGAACTGTGCTTGCAGACCTTCCTAGCTTTGCTCCACACAAGACACCTCGGTCCAAATGAACAGACACTTCTTGCTGCTCTACTCCCTCTTCTGCCTCATTCTGGGTGAGTGCCAGAGGCTCCTTCCTGTGAAGTGAGTTTTAATGGAAGGATGAAGGGAACTGGAGGGAATTTCCACATGCAGAACCACATCCATGTGAGCTGAGCTTTAACCACATTTAGGAGGGAAGGAAGGGAGATGGCCTTCAAAATGTTCTCTCTGCCTTTTGTTTCATCTTCTTTGTCTTTTCTAGCACTCAACACATCCCTCTGGGTATGGAAGCCTTTATTTTGTTACCCTTTCTGCCACTGCCAAACTCCATAATCTAAATGCCTAGAAAAATTTCCCTGGAATCAGATTTTTCCAAACTAGTCCAGTCACTTTCCTAAATACTCTAATTTGACAAGTGGAAGCAAAACCTTCAAGATATGTAAGATCAGATGATACTGTATTAAGTCAAATACAACTCAAAACAACATAGCCCCAATAATATGGTCAATAAATGATACAGTGTAATCTTAGCATCATAGATAGAATTTTTAACATGTGTGTGTACATACATTGTGCATGTCATACCACACATGTAACCAGAGAATAACTTTTAGAAATAATTTCTCTCCTTTTACCCTTAAGTTCAAAATAGGGTCAGTCAGTCTTGAGAGCAAGCAAATTTAGCTGCTAAGCCAAGTGACCAGGCTTTGTAAAGAGGTTGTTTTGTTTTCTTTTGTTTTGAACCTGTATTCCAATTAATCACTCTTCCAGAATCTCCTGAAGGTATTACCCACTGACCATTTTTTAAACTAGATAAACTATGTAGAGGCCAAATCTTTACACAAAGTAAGGGCTGGAGAGATAGCTGCCTAAGAATGAGGACCTGATTTTGATCCCCAGAATTCACATAAACAAACCTACATGTTGTAATGTGTGCTTATAAATCCCAGTGTTAGGGAGCAGAGACAGGCAGATCCTTGGAGCTTGCATACAACTTAGCAAACTAGGTGAGCCTCAAACCAGTAACAGAAAGTTATCAAGAATGTAACAGCTAAAATTGAGTCCAGAATCCTTTTACTTGCTCAAAGGCCTTTCATTTTCCATCACTAATGGATATTGCCTAGAGTTGATGAAATGCTCAACTGTCACTTCCTAAACCCTCAAAAATCAGCTAGCTCTTTATCTGTCTACCCTCCCTTGGAAGGTCCCTTCACCCAGCTCTGACATCTCTCTCCAAATTCCAAATCTGTGTCCTCATGCCAAGCTGTGTGCTCTCTCCAGAAGCAACATCACTGAAGTGTGTAAGATGCCACCTTCGCACACAGTCAGACCACTGCAGAAGAGGCTTTGGTGTTTGCCTTGCTCAGAAGCATGAAGTATGCATGAGCTTGAGGATCTCTATCAGTAAGTTTCAGGGTTGGGTACAGTCATGAAAAGCTCGGGCAACTTCTTAGGAAAGGCTGCAGCAGAATTGCCTCTCCAGCCCAGACCATAGTACCCTGAGAACAGAGGGTACAATCCTATGAGATAGGCAGAATATACGAGGGAGGATGAAAACAGCCAAATAGATTTTTACTTTGAATATACCAAACCACTGTCTTGTTCACTTTCTAGCAGGAGAAGGAATTAAGCAGATGTATAGATTTGAGTTTTCAGGGGCCACAGACTAACAAGCCAACCTTATAGCTTTTCACCAATTTCTGCATGGATGCTCTTGGGAAGTAGAAACTGGGAAGCCATCCATAAACCTCACTAGTTAAGGCAATGGGTGGTCTACCTTGGAGACTAAGATCACTGCCTTATGTCTGGTTCATTCTTGTTGTAGATGACGTTCTCCAGTTATCATACATGGTGTGTCAGAGATTCTGCAAGAATTTGATATACAGCCTCAACAATCGGACTTATACTCATAAATGTTGCAACTATGACTTTTGTAATTTCAGACTCTAAGATACTCCCCACAAACCTCATTCTAGAAGGTCCCAGATGTTTTTTTCTTTTACTCTCTGCTTATGCTGCCTTTTAATCCTGTATGTATCAAGGACGCTCATGCTCCATCACCATCATTCTTCCCAGTTCCTTTATCTTGGATCTCAAGTTGAGCAGGTGATGATGGTTTTAAACAATAGATTTCTCCTAGCACTAGAATTGGCATCTTTATCTACTAAAGGACCTGTCCCAAGAAACTCTGAACAGTAATTAAGATGTGAAATTGAATGGCCCTCATACTCTTCATTTGCTTAGATTGTTGAGGTGGACCAGAAAGACTTTAGTGGAAAATTTACAAATATTTTTAATTGAACCCATGAATCACTACATGGTTAAGCAGAAATAGGACAAATGGAGGCAAACACTGATGGTTTTGTTTGGTAAATGTAATTTTGTTTCCTTTGGTGCTCATTTCAAACTCATTCATTCTGATTTTCTTGGCAATTAAAGTACATGATCACACATGTTCACAGGGCATTGTAAACACAAGACTCCTGGCCTCTGTGGCAGTACTAGATCAAATAAGGCCATGAATATTCTACAGATGTATGTCAATAGCATATTTTATCACATTTAGTCTTTCTTTTGTTAACCTTTCTTCATCCCTTTCATCCTTTGCCAACCATCTCTTCACCATGAATTGCAACATGCACTCTCTCAATAAAAGTGGGCTGTCTTTCAGATCTTTTCCCAATATGTTCCATGGTCCCTGAGCTACATAACCCAGAGCAGACAGCTTTTAAGAGTTCCTCTTTTGTGGTATAAATAGGTCATACTTAGGAACAGCTTTATCCTACCCAGAGTATCTCTCATGAGCCTTAGGTCAACATGTAGAGTTCATAATGGACCTAGTATTTCTATAAATAATAAATACACTCCGTATAACATACATAAAAGAGTCTCTTTATCACCTGACCCAAATAGGTAACCCATGCTCTAAACAAGAACTCAGTATGCAATACAATCATGCTCTGGACTAAACTATAATAGTTATTCTATTTGATTGAAGTCTTGTCATTTTAATACTACAAAAATATTTTGTTGACTATTTGATAATAATTGATGGCATAATGCTTTATAAGCCCCGAGTTCTTCGGTGTGTTTTTTTTAAAACAAGAAATTTCCTCCATACCCACAATTTATCACCATCATAAGACTATGGAGGAAATACGGTTATATCATCTACTGGCTAAGTTCCAACAATTTTAGTAACATTTCTTCAATAAAACAATTCAAACCAGCATCACAGTATCAAGCTTTGTCACCATACCTAACCAGTCTCTCCAATCCAGAACAGTTTCCCAATATTTTCGTTTTCAGAGTCTTGATATTTTAACATTTCTACAGTTCCTCAAAAGGGGTCAGACCACAATGTCAACATTACTACATTCAGTTGGTGTATCTGCATCAGGAACATCACCTAACGATCAACATGGAATGATGAGTTCTTCCCAGTAGCTACTGAATGGCCCAGCTTAACATTACAAACTCCATTTTACTTTCAGACTCCAGTTTATGATTAAATTGCCCTCTGAAAGAACTCAGCTACTGGAAAAAAATACAACTTGTTCCAGGAGCCATAGCCACTCCAGTCCTAACAACAACCAATCAGTTCTTAAGGGGAAAATATCTAAAGTCTACCATAGATTAATTATTCTACCAAGCATTGGTCATACCAAACTGAAATGATGACTAGCCAATAGAAATGAGCCAAGCAAATGTCAGCCAATCATGTAACTGCCAAGTTGGAAAGATGTTTACCTGCAACCAAGATAAATAGGCAAGTCAGTTCAGGACTTTCCAACCTTTCACTTTGCTGTAGAAGTTGGAGGGTCTGAGCTGGATGAATAAAAACTCATCTTTATTGCATATGACATGGACTCTGGTGGTATCTGGTGCTCTGTGGGGACCTTTTGATCTGGGAATAACACTACCATACATGGCATGTAATTTTCTTTTGCCATCCAAGGTCTTTTTTGTTTTCCTTGTTGTTTTGTTTTCTTTTTATTAGATATATTATTTACTTACATTTCAAATGTTGTTCTCTTACCCAGTCCCCAGCCCCCTTGAAATTCCATAAGCCATCTCCCATCCCCCTGTTCCCCAATCAACCCTCTTCTGCTTCCTTGTCATGGTATTCCTCTACACTGCTGCATCAAGTCTTTCCAGAACCATGGGCCTCTCCTCCCTTTGGTGTCCAACAAGGCCATCCTCTGTTGCCTATTTGTTTGAAGCCATGGGTAACTCCATGTGTACACTTTGGTTGATGGTTTTGTCCCTGGGAGCTCTGGGAGTATTGGGTGGCTCATATTGTTGTTCCTCCTATGGCACTGCAAAACCCTTCAGTCCTCTTCTATTGGAGACCTGTGCTCAGTTCAATGGCTGACTGAGAGTGTCCCCCTCTGTATTTGTCATGCACTAGCAGAACCTCCCAGGTGATAGCTATATCCAGCTCTGCTCAGGAAGCACTTCTGGGCATTGATAATAGTGTTTGGGTTTTGCAACTGTGTATGGAATAGATCCCTATGTGGGGTAATCTCTGGGTGGTCTTTCCCTCAGACTCTGCTCCACCCTTTGATTCTGTATCTCTGTCTGTGAATATTTTGTTACTCCTTCTACAAAGGACCAGAGTATCCATACTTTGTTCTTCCTCCTTCTTGGGCATCATTTGATATGTGAAATGTGTCTTCCATTTATCAGACACACAATAGAATACTATTCAGCTATTAAAAGCAATGAATTCACAAACTTCTTAGGAAAGTGGGTGGAACTGGAGAATGTCATTCTGAGTGAGGTGACCCAATCACAAAAGAAAACACATGGTATGCACTCACTGAGAAGTGGATATTAGCCCAGAAGCTTTTAATACCCAAGACACATTTCACATATCAAATGATGTTCAAGAAGAAAGAAGGAGAGGCCCCTGGTCCTGGAGAGGCTCCATGCAGCAGTGTTGGGGAATACCAGGACAGGGAAGTGGGAGGGGGTTGATTGGGAAACAGGGAGAGGGAAGAGGGCTTATGGGACTTTCAGGAAGGGGGGGATCCAGGAAAGGGGAAATCATTCAAAATATAAATAAAAGATATATTAGATAAAAAATTTAAAGAAAAGAAATGTTCAACATCCTTAGTCATCAGGGAAATGCAAATCAAAAGAACCCTGAGATTTCACCTGAAACCAGTCAGAATGGCTAAGATAAAAACTCAGGAGATAACAGGTGCTCAGAAGGATATGGAGAAAGAGTAACACTTCTCCACTGCTGGTGGGACTGCAATCTGGTACGAACACTCTGGAAATCAGTCTGGTGGTTCCTCACAAAACTGGGCATGATACTACTAGTGGACCCCATTATACCACTCCTGGGCATATACCCAGAGGATTCCCCAGCATGTAATAAGGACACATGCTCCACTATGTTCATAGCAGCCCTATTTATAATAGCCAGAAGCTGGAAAGAACCCAGATGTCCCTCAACAGAGGAATGGATACAGAAAATGTGATACATTTACACTATGGAATACTATTCAGCTATTAAAAACAATGAATTTATGAAATTCTTAGGCAAATCGGTGAAACTGGAAAATATCATCCTAAGTGAGGTAACTCAATCACCAAAGAACACACATGGTATGCACTCATTGATAAGTGGAAATTAGCCTGGAACCTTGGAAAACCCAAGACATATTTCATATATCAAACGATGCCCAAGAAGAAGGCAGGAGAGAACCCTCGTCCTGGAGAGGCTCAATGCAGCAATGTAGGGAAATACCAGGTCAGGGAAGCTGGAGGGTGCTGATTAGGGAACATGTGGAGGGAAGAGAGCTTATGGGTGTTTCAGGGAGAGAGGAACCAGGAAAGGGGAAATTATTTAAAATGTAAATAAATAATATATCTAATAAAAAAGAAGTCTCTAATTCTGAGAAAATGATGTACCATCTTTCCTTCCAATATTATTTCTCTACATTCATCACAAGTCCATGTTAACGAGCACTATCATGGTTTTTATAGTAATGAATGTATTGTTATGATTTTTGCACTTAATATAAGCAATTTATATCCTTAAATAAAAATCCCTTCTAGAAGGTGAGTTCTAGAACTGAGCATCAACCAGTCATCAGAGGAACCTCTGTGAAGGATTAGTGCACAGGCTTCCCCCTTGAGACCATTTACTCTTGCCAGGATTGTATGGACCATTGACAGATCTGTAATAACTGAGGACCCCTCTCATACCCACAGAGAGAAAGCCTTACTCCCCAGCCTGACCAATCCCTGTTGTCTAAGCCTCTAGAATCCCCCTGGCCTTTCCTTGAGTTTTTTTCCTAAGCCTGGAATGTATACCTTCCTCACCTCCCACACTGACTCTGACCCAAATATTTGTTATTCCTCACCACTCTCTTAGACAATGGTCTTCCCTCACCTCTTCCCTGACTGCTGTCAAAGGAAAAGCAAGTGTGTGTTTGGAAGGCTGATCAGGCTCCTTGTGATTGTCACTATAGGGAAGCAGAGCAAAAGAAACTAAGAATCATATCCCCAAAGAAAGTGTTCTATCCTCAGGCAAAACAAGGAGGATAGCTGAAGAGTATAGCCCTAACACAGCAGTGTTCCATAGAGGAGGCTACATGACAGGGCTCCACCAGAGTATCTATACAATTGGAAAAGGGAAGCAAGCATCTGTCCATTTTGTTTCTTCTCCATGGCACCTATCCTGTCTCACTCCCAAGTCTCCTTACCTGGGCACTTAGTTCTCCTTACATATAGACCTCCTCCATCCCAAGCACCCTCTGGCAGCCTATACTCTACACTCACTGCGGGAGACTATCCTGTCTGCCTGGATGCTACCAAGAAACCCTTAATTTTCCATTTCCTCACATACTACCAACCAACTGCAGGCTTCCTGCCAGAGTCCATGGGACCTATCCCCCAACTGCTCTCCAAACTTTGTAGCCCTGGGTGGTCTCGAACATACCAAGACTAGAAATATTTAAGTATAATAAATTTTTAATTAATTAATTTTTTATTTATTACACTCTATATTTTATTCCCCTCACTCCCCAATCCACCCTCTGAATTTTCCACATCTCATAACTCCTCCACACCTCCTCCCTCCACGTGGATGTCCCCACCCCCAATCCCACCTAAACTCTAAACTCCCTGGGGCCTCCAGTCTCTTGAAGGTTAGGCACATAATCTCTGAATGAACACAGACCCAGCAGTCCTCTACTCTATGTGTGTTGGGGGCCTCATATCAGCTGGTGTATTCTGCCTATTTGGTGATCCACTGTTTGAGAGATCTTGTGGGTCCTGATTAATTGACACTGCTGGTCCTCTTACAGGATTACCCTTCTCCTCAACTTCTTTCAGCCTTCCCACATTCAACAACAGGGGTCAGCTGCTTCTGTCCATTGGATGGGTGCAAATATCTGCATCTGACTCTTTCAGCTGCTTGTTGGGTCTTCTGGCATGCAGACATGCTATATCCCTTCTTCTGAGCATTCCATAGCCTCAGTAGTAGTATCAGGACTTGGGACCTACCCTTGAATTGGATCCCACTTTTGACCTGTTGCTAGACCTTCTTTTCCTCAGGCTTCTCTCAATTTGCTTCCCTGTAATTCTTTCAGAGAGGAGCAATTATGGTTCAGGGTTGTGACTGTGGGATGCCCCCCCTCCTTCATTTGATGCCCTGCCTTCCTGCTGGAGGTGGGCTCTATAAGTTCCCTCTCCCTATCATTTGGTGTTTCATCCATGGTCTCAACCCTTATGTCCTGAGAGTCTCTCACTTTCCAGGTATCTGGTACATTCTGGAAGGTATCCCCAGCCTCCTATCTCCCAAGATTTCCTGTTTCCATTCTTTCTGCTGGCCCTCAAGGCTTCAGTCCTTTTCCATCACCCAAAACCAGATCATATTCCCCTTTCCCCCACTCCCTCCTCACCTCATCTGCTTTTCCTTGCAGGCCCACATGTGATTGCACTGTTTTCCCTCCCAAGTGGGATGGAAGCATCCTCACTTGGGCACTTCAGCTTGTTCACCTTTTTGAGTTCTGTTGACTGTATCTTGTGTACTCTATACTTTATAAAATCCACTTATTAGTGGGTACATACCATGCTTGTCATTTTTGGTCTGAGTTACCTCACTCAGGATCATATTTTCTAGTGCCATCCATTTGCCTGCAAAACTCAGGATGTCCTCGTTCTTAATATGTGAGTAGCATTCCATTGTGTAAATGAACCACATTTTCTGAATCCATTTTTTTCTAGTGGGACATATGAGTTTTTCCAGCTTCTCACTATCAAAAACAAAGCTGCTATGAACATAGTGAACATGTGCCCCTGTGGCATGGTAAGGCATCTTTTGGGTATATACCAAGAGTTGTATAGCTGGGTGTTCAGGGTAGATCTATTTCCAATTTTCTGAGGAACCTCTAAATTGATTTCCAGAGTGGTTGTTCCAGTTTGCAATCCCTCCAGCAATTGATGAGGGTTCCTCTTTCCGCACATCCTTTCCAACTTGTGTTGTCACCTGTGGTTTTGATGTTACCCATTCTGATTGGTGTAAGTTGGGATCCCAGAGTTGTTTAAATTTGCATTCCTCTGATCACTACGGACTTTGAACATTTCTTTAGGTGCTTCTCAACCATTTGAGATTCCTCACTTGCGAAATCTCAGTTTAGTTTTATACCCCATTTTTTTATTAGGTTGTGTGGATTTGGGGTCATTAGTTTGTTGAGATTGTTATATATTCTGGAAATGTGTTTTCTATCAGATGTGGATTTAGTGAAAAAAATTTCCCATTCTGTAGATTGCTGATTTGTTTTATTTATTATGTCCTTTGCCTTACAGACACTTTCCAGTTTCATGAGGTCCCATTTATCAATACTTTATCTTAAAGCATAAGCCATTGGAGTTTCATGCCAATGAGTTCAATGGTCTTTCCCACTTTCTCTTTTATTAGATTCAGTGTTAAAATTATTGGAGAGATCAGGAATTCAAGGTTGTGCCAACAGTCAATATCAAATTAAATGGAGACAAACTTGAAGCAATCCCACTGAAATGGGGGAATAAGACAAGGATGGCCACCCTAACCATATCTAAGCAATATAGTATTCAAAGTGCTAGCTAGAAAAATAAGAGAACAAAAAGAGATCAAGAGGATACAAATTAGCAAAGAAGTCAAGTTATCACTATTTGTAGATGATATGTTAGTATACATAAACGACCCCAAAAATTCTACTAGAGAACTTCTTCAGCTGATAAACAACTTCAGAAATGTGAGCAGATATAAAATTAACTCAAAGAAATCAGTAGCCTTCCTTTATACAAATTATAAACAGGCTGAGAAAGAAATTAGGAAAACAACTCCCTTCACAATAGCCACAAATAATATAAAATATCTTGGGATAACTCTAACCAAACAAGTGAAAGACCTGTATGACAATAACTTCAAGTCTTTCAAGAAAGAAATCAAACAAGATCTCAGAAAATGGAGAGATCTCTGATGTTCATGGATTGGCAGAATTAACATAGTAAAAATGGACATCCTACCAAAGGCAATCTATAGGTTCAATGCAATCCCCATCCAAATCCCAACATAATTCTTCAAAGACATGAAAAGAGCAATTCTCAAATTCATCTGGAAAGTCAAAAACCTAGAATAGCAAAAACAACTCTTAACAATAAAAGAACTTCAGGAGGACTCACCATCCTTGACCTCAAGCTTTACTATAGAGCAATAGTGATAAAAACTGTATGGTATTAGTACAGAGACAGACACATTGATCAATAGAATAGAATTGAAGACCCGGAAATAAAACCACACACTTATAGACACTTGATCGTTGACCAAGAAGCCAAAAATATACAATGGAAAAAAGAAAGCATCTTCAATAAATGGTGATGGTCTAACTGGCTGTCTGCATGTAGAAAAATGAAAATATACCCATATTTGTTACCTTGCATAAAGTTCAAGTCCAAGTGTATCAAGGACCTCAACATAAAACCAGAATCATAGAATAGGTTTTAAAAAAATACTCATTATCAGATAGTGATTTAGTGGTTTATATACTGATTTACTTAAATCGTTGCTTGTACTGCCTATTTGCAAAGTATGACCTCACTTGCTAGTTCAAATAAAACATTTAACAACTGGATGGTACCATACTTTTGTATAAATCAATCTTGGTTCTTTACACCTACTTTGTGGTTTCAGAGTATAAAGTGAGAATGCAAACTAAGGCCTTTCGGGAACTACCTGCTTCCAGACCATGGGTGACATCTCCTCTCTCCTATGCTTAGTCGTGTCAGGAGCTTATTTTATAAACGTTCCCATAACACTCTTTTGCCATGTATAAAAAATGAGGAAATTGGGATTAGAAGCCATGGAGTTTCATATCTGTTTTACACATGAGAAATAGAAGTAGGTTAAAATTCGGAGGCAGTCTGGGAGCGCATAGCTTGCTCCGGTGGCACGGAGCTTAGGTTCCTGTCCTGAGGCTTCTGGCGGGAGCCCTCAGATCTCTCCGGTTTCGGATCCAGATCAGCCTGGGCAGCAACACCATATCTCCAGGTCCTGCAAGAGGCAAGAGGGGCTTCCAGGCTGCCAGCTGGGAGAAGTCAGTGTGCTCTGCTGAATCCAGTGGGCCCCTGCAGGAGCCTTCAGGTGTCTGCTTCGGGATCTGAACAGCCTGGGCCACAGCACTCGGTCTCCAGGAAGAGCGGGAGACCTGGTGTGCACCCAGAGGCAGTCTGGGAGCTCACAGCTTGCTCCAGTGGCACAGAGCTTAGGTTCCTGAGGCCTCTGGTGGGAGCCCTCAGATTTCTCCTTTTCCAGATCCAGATCAGCCTGGGTAGCAACGCCACATCTCCAGGTCCAACAAGAGGCAAGTGGGGCTTCCGGGAGGCCTTCTGGGAGGAGTCAGTGTGCTCTGGTGAATCCAGCAGGACCCAGTGGGAGCCTTCAGGTGTCTGCTTCGGGATCTGAACAGCCTGGGCAACAGCACCCTGTCTCCAGGCAGTGCAGGAGGTAAGCTGTGCACCAGAGGCCACCTGGGAAGAGGCAGCTTGCACTGGTGAGTCCAGCATTGACAAGACCAACTAACACCAGTGAGAACTAGATGGCAAAAGGCAAACGCAGGAACATCACTAACAGAAATCAAGGCAATATGGCAACATCTGAACCCAATTCTCCTTTACCAGCATGTCCTGGATACTCCATCACACCAGTAAAACAAGATTTGGATTTAAAATCACTGGTCATGATGCTGGTACAGGAACACATGAAGGACATACTTAAAGAAATTCAGGAGAAAATGGATCAAAAGTTAGAAGCCCTTGCAAGGGAAACACAAAAATCATTGAAAGAAATCCAGGAGAATACAAAAGCCAACAAGGAGGAAATGCAAAAACCACTTAAATACAGGAGAACTTTGGTCAACAGGCTGAGGTCATGAAAGAGGAAACACAAAAATCTCTTAAAGAAATACAGGAAAGCACAAACAAGCAAGTGAAGGAGCTAAACAAAACCATCCAGGATCTAAAAATCAGAAGTAGAAACAACTAAGAAAAGTCAAAGAGAGACAACTTTGGAGATAGAAAGCCTTGGGAAGAAATCAGGGGACATAGATGCAAATATCTACAACAGAATACAAGAGATAGAAGAAAGAATCTCAGATGCTGAAGATACCATAGAAACCATGGACTCATAACAAACCTGGATGGTTTTGTTTAGCTCCTTCACTTGCTTGTTTGTGCTTTCCTGTAATTCTTTAAGAGATTTTTGTGTTTCCTCTTTCATGACCTCAGCCTGTTGACCAAAGTTCTCCTGTATTTAAGTGTTTTTTGCATTTCCTCCTTATTGGCTTTTGTATTCTCCTGAATTTCTTTCAATGATTTTTGTGTTTCCCTTGCAAGGGCTTCTAACTTTTGATCCATTTTCTCCTGAATTTCTTTAAGTATGTCCTTCATGTGTTAAAGAAAATGCAAAATGCAAAAAGCTTGTAACCCAAAATTTCCAGGAAATCCAGGACACAATGAGAAGACCAAACCTAAGGATTATAGGCATAGATGAGGGTGAAGATTTACAACTTAAAGGGCCAGCAAATATCTTCAATAAAATTATGGAAGAAAACTTCCCTAAACTAAAGGGAGAGATGCCCATGAATATACAAGAAGCCTACAGAACTCCAAACAGACTGGACCAGAACAGAAATACTTCCTGTCACATAATAATCAAAACACCAAATGTACTAAACAAAGAAAGAATATTAAAGGCAGTAAGAGAAAAAGGCCAAGTAGCATATAAAGGAAGACCTATCAGAATCACAGCAGACTTTTCACCTGAGACTATGAAGGCTAGAAGATCCTGGGCAGATCTCATGCAGGCTCTAAGAGAACACAAATGCCAACCAAAACTACTATATCCAGCAAAACTCTCAATCACCATAGATGGAGAAACTAAGATATTCCATGGCAAAACCAAGTTTACCCAACATCTATCCACAAACCAGCCCTACAAAGGATAATAGGAGGAAAACACCAATACAAGAAGGGAAACTTCACCCTGGAAAAAGCAAGATACTAACCTTTCATCAAACCCAAAAGAAGTTAACCAATCAAATTTTAAAAATAATGTCAAAAATGACAGGAAGTAACAATCACTATTCCTCAATATCTCTTAACATCAATGGACTCAATGCCCCAAAAAAGACATAGACTAACCGACTGGATATGTAAACAGGACCCCACATTTTGCTGCATACAGGGAACACACCTCAGGGTCAAAGACAAACACTACCTTAGAGTAAAAGGCTGGAAGAAAATTTTACAAGCAAATGGTCTCAGGAAACAAGCTGGAGTAGCCATTTAAATATCAGATAAAATTGACTTTCAACCCAAAGTTATCAAAAGAGACTCTGAGAGACACTTCTTGCTGGTCAAAGGAAAAATACAATAAGAACTCTCAATCCTGAATATGCTCCAAATGCAAGGGTACCTTCATTTATAAAATAAACTTTATTAAAGCTCAAAGCACACATTGTACCTAACATAATAATTGTTGGTGACATCAACACTGCACTTTCATCAATGGACCGATCAGGAAAACAGAAACTAAACAGGGATACAATGAAACTAATTGAAGCTTTGGACCAATTAGATTTAACAGATATATATAGAACATTCTATCCTAAAGCAAAAGAATATACCTTTTTCTCAGCACCTCATGGTACCTTCTCCAAAATCGACCATATAATTGGTCACAAGACAGACCTCAACAAATATAAGAAGATCGAACTAATCACATGCCTCCTATCAGATCACTATGGAGTAAAAGTAGTCTTCAATAGCAAGAAAAACAACAGAAAACTCACATACATGTGGAAACTGAACAATATTCTACTCAATGATACCTTGGTCAAGGAAGAAATAAAGAAAGAAATTAAAGACTTTTTTGAACATAATGAAAATGAAGACAAAACAAAACCAAATCTATGGGACACAATGAAAGCACTGCTAAGAGGAAAACTCATAGCCCTGAGTGCCTCCAAAAAGAAAATGGAGAGAGCATACACTAACAGCTTAATGACACACCTTAAAGCCCTGGAACAAAAAGAAGCTATTTCACCCAGGAGGAGTAAAAAACAGGAAATCATCAAACTCAGGGCCGAAATCAATCAAATAGAAACAAAGAGAACCATACAAAGAATCAACAAAACCAGGAGTTGGTTCTTTGAGAAAATCAACAAGATAGATAAACACTTAGCCAGACTAACCAAAGTACACAGAGACAGTATTCAGATTAACAAACTTAGAAATGAAAAGGGAGATATAACAACAAACTGAGGAAATTCAAAAAATCATTAGATCCTTCTACAAAAGCCTATACTCAACACAATTGGAGAATCTGGAGGAAATGGACAGTTTCCTAGACAGATATAAGACACTAAAACTAAATCAGGATCAAATAGATCAAATAAACAGTCCCATAACACCCGAACAAATAAAAAGGGTCATAGAAAGTCTCCCAACCAAAAAAAGCAGGGGACCAGATGGCTTCAGTGCAGAATTCTATCAGACCTTCATAGAAGACCTAACACCAATACTCTTCAAACTATTCCACAAAATAGAAACAGAAGGAACTCTACCCAACTCGTTCTATGAAGCCACAATTATGCTGATACCAAAACCACACAAAGATCCAACAAAGAAAGAGAACTTCAGGCCGATTTCTCTTATGAATATTGATGCAAAAATACTCAATAAAATTCTTGCCAACCGAATCCAAGAACACATCAAAACGATCATCCACCATGATCAAGTAGGCTTCATCGCAGGGATGCAGGGATGGTTCAATATAAGGAAATCCATCAATGCTATCCACTACATAAAAAACTCAAAGAAAAAAAAAACATACGATCATCTCAGTAGATGCAGAAAAAGCATTTGACAAAATCCAGCATCCTTTCATGCTAAAAGTATTGGAAAGAACAGGAATTCAAGGCCCATACCTAAACATCGTTAAAGCAATATTCAGCAAACCGGTAGCCAACATCAAACTAAAGGGAGAGAAACTTGAAGCAATCCCACTAAAATCAGGGTCTAGACAAGGCTGTCCTCTCTCTCCATATCTTTTCAATATAGTACTTGAAGTTCTAGCTAGAGCAATTAGACAACATAAGGAGGTCAAGGGGATACAAATTGGAAAGGAAGAAGTCAAATTATCACTATTTGCAGATGACATGATAGTCTACTTAAGTGACCCGAAAAACTCCACCAGAGAACTCCTACAGCTGATAAACAACTTCAGCAAAGTGGCTGGTTATAAAATCAACTCAAGCAAATCAGTTGCCTTCCTATACTCAAAGGATAAGCAGGGTGAGAAAGAAGGTCGGGAAATGACACCCTTCAAAATAGTCACAAACAATATAAAGTATCTTGGTGTGACTCTAACCAAACAAGTGAAAGATCTATATGACAAGAACTTCAGTCTCTGAAGAAGGAAATCGAAGAAGACGTCAGAAAATGGAAAAATCTGCTATGTTCATGGATTGGCAGGATTAATATAGTTAAAATGGCTATCTTGCCAAACGTGATCTACAGATTCAATGCAATCCCCATCAAAATCCCAACTCAGTTCTTCACAGAGATAGAAAAAGCAATTCTCAAATTCATCTGGAATAACAAGAAACCCAGGATAGCTAAAACTATTCTCAACAACAAAATAAATTCTTGGGGAATCAGTATCCCTGACTTCAAGCAATACTACAGAGCAATAGTGTTAAAAACTGCATGGTATTGGCACAGTGACAGACAAGTGGACCAATGGAATAGAACTGAAGATCCAGAAATGAATCCACACACCTATGGTCACTTGATCTTCGACAAAGGAGCCAAAAACCTCCAGTGAAAAAAAGATAGCCTTTTCAACAAATGGTGCTGGATCAATTGGAGGTCAGCATGCAGAAGAGTGCGAATTGATCCATTCTTATCTCCAAGTACTAAACTTCACTCCAAGTGGATCAAGGACCTCCATGTAAAACCAGACACACTGAAACTAATAGAAAAGAAACTGGGGAAGACCCTTGAGGACATGGGCACAGGGGAAAAGTTCCTGAACAGATCACCAATAGCTTATGCTTTAAGATCAAGAATTGACAAATAGGACCTCATAAAATTACAAAGTTTCTGTAAGGCAAAGGACACTGTTAAAAGGATAAAACAGCATCCATCAAATTGGGAAAGGATATTCACCAACCACACATCTGTTAGAGGGCTAATATCCAATATATACAAAGAACTCAAGAAGTTAGACCCCAGGGAACCAAACAGCCCTATTAAAAATGGGGTACAGATCTAAAAAAAGAATTTTCACCTGAGGAAATGCAGATGGCCGTGAGGTACCTTAAGAAGTGCTCAACATCATTAGTCATTAGGGAAATGCAGATCAAAACAACCCTGAGATTTCACCTTACACCAGTCAGAATGGCTAAGGTCAAAAACTCAGGAAACATCAGGTGTTGGCGAGGATGTGGAGAAAGAGGAACACTCCTCCACTGCTGGTGGGGCTGTAAGATGGTACAACCACTGTGGAAATCAGTCTGGAGGTTCCTCAGAAATCTGGACATGAGACTTCCAGAGGACCCTGCTATACCTCTCCTGGGCATATACCCAAAGGATTCCCCAGCATGCAATAAAGACACATGCTCCATTATGTTCATAGTAGCCTTATTTATAATAGCCATAAGCTGTAAAGAACCCACATGTCCCTCAAAGGAGGAATGGATACAGAAAATGTGGTATATTTACACAATGGAATCCCACTCAGCAATTAGAAACAATGAATTCACAAAATTTTTAGGCAAATGGTTTGATCTGGAAAATATCATCCTAAGTGAGGTAACCCAATCACAAAAGAATACACATGGAATGCAATCTCTGATAAGTGGATATTAATTAGCCCAGAAGCCCTGAATACCCAAGGCACAAATCGCATAACAAATGACTCCCATGAAGTATGGAAAGGGTCCTGATCTTGGAACGGATTGATCTAGCATTGGAAGGGAATAAAAGGACAGAGAAAAAGGAGGGAGGTGATTGGAGAAGGGATGGAGAGAAAAAGGCTTATGGGACATATGGGGAGGGGGCATCCTGGAAAGGGGAAATCATTTGGAATGTAAACAAAGAATATAGAAAATAAAAATATTACCAAAAAAAGAATATATCAAAGAAAAAATACATATTGAAAAAAAAAGAAGTAGGTTAAAATTCACCAAAATGTGAAGGTAAATGGAGACTCTTGTCCATGTCCTCTCAATTGTCAGGCCAGATGATAGGTGATAAAAGTATGGAGTATAAATTTGGCTTAAGGTAGGGATTATGAGTCAACTCTTGTATTTGTCAGGGTTCTCTAAGTCACAGAACTTATGGGTAGTCTCTATATAGTAAGGGAATTTGTTAAAGCCTACTTGATCATGGTGGATGATCGTTTTTATGTGCTCTTGGATTCGGTTTGCAAGAATTTTATTGAGTATTTTTGGATTAATGTTCATAAGGGTAATTGGTCTGAAGTTCTCTTTCTTTCTTGGATCTTTGTGTGGTTTTGGTATCAGCGTAGTTGTGGCTTCGTAGAAGGAATTGAGTAGTACTCCTTCTGTTTCTATTTTGTGGAATAGTTTGAAGAGTATTGGTGTTAGGTCTTCTTTGAAGGTCTAATAGAATTCTGCACTGAAACTGCCTGGTCCTGTGCTATTTTGGGGGTTGGAAGACTTTCTATGACCTCTTCTATTTCTTTAGGGGTTATGGGACTGTTTAGATGATCTATTTGGCCCTGATTTTATTTTGGTATTTGGTATCTGTCTAGGAAATTGTCCATTTCCTCCAGATTCTCCAGTTGTGTTGAATATAGGCTTTTGTAGTAGGATCTGATGATTTTTTTTGAATTTCCTCAGTTTCTGTTGTTATATCCCCCTTTTCATTTCTAATTTTGTTAATTTGGATACTTTCTCTGTGCCCTTAGGTCAGTCTGGCTAATGGTTTATCTATCTTATTGATTTTCTCTCTGTAGTCCAATTTCCAACAATGGTCAGCAGCAGCTGTGAATGGAAGTCCAAGGATCTAGCAGTTGCTCAGTCCGACAAGGCAAGCAGGTGAAGAAGAGTGAGTGAGTCTTCCTTTTTCCAATATTCTTATGTAGGTCTCCAGCAGAAGGCACAGCCCAGATTAAAGGAGTGGGGGAATTGCTTTGTCCCTGATGACCTTGAACTCAGAAATCTCCCAGTTTTAATCTTGTGGAATTCATAGCCACAATGCATCAAGATCTCCATGCTAAGATCCAGGTCAGATTTAATTCCAGATATAGTCATGTTGACAACCAGGAATAGCCACTACACCTCTTTTCACAGGTCATCTCTACACAGCTCTGGCATAGTACCCTCAGATACTGACTTCACAAACAGAGGATTTTGGGTAATTCAAAGCACCAACAATTAGTTTCCTCAGAAAGATTTCTCTTCAGACTTCCTCCATGCTCCCCTTTGACATTCCATGACCCAGTCTTTTCCTGGACTGAAAAAGCAAGATCTTAGGACGCCAGCATGAAAGCCTTTTCTCTGAGACTTTCACAGGCTGTCCTAGCACATGGCCTCCTGCCTTCTAAGCTCTCCAACTTGTTGTAGCCACCATACTTGGAGGGCTCAGGAGAAGTTCTACTATTGCCACTATAGTTACAGCAAGTGTTGGTCATACTCTTCCCACAGAAGTATGGACAGTTAGGCTAGAAAATAGGGACTGAAAGAAATCCACAGTATGACTTCCATATACTTCTTCTGCTCAAGGAAATCTATATATAATATTCATAAGGATAACCTTGTGGACTTTACATTTCCACGGACTTCTAGTATAGGATCATGGAAAAAAAAGAACCACTGCCATACAGCATCATTCTATAGGATCCATTACATTGTTCCTTTAAAAAGTGGCCCCAAGGTCATGTCAGTCTTATTCTCCAATGCCAACGCACAAGGAAACAAGAGATGTGAGATAATAGAATGCTTGGTAGGGAGACTCTCAGGAACCATCTAGAACCCCTAGCCAGGGTAGGGCTCAGAGCTGAGCAAGGGCAAGGTAGTGCAAACCTTTGAACCCAGTAGTTAGAAGTCAGAGGCAGGCAGATCCCTGTGGATTCAAGACTAGCATGGTCTATGTAGAGGGTGCCATGGAAACCAGGGGTGCAGAATGAGACCCTGACATGACAAAATAAAGTGACTCAGATGCTTTAGTCTGAGGCCTACTTTAGAGATTATTTCTCCATGGAGGACAGCAGACCAAGGCTTTTGGGTGACTCTTTGGTATAGAAAAAGAAAGAACCTGGCAGTGGGGCATAGTTGTACAAGGTTCCTGGAAAACATTAACTTCCCTCATGACTTGAATTTGGTTTGCATGTTGGAATGGGCAGGAAGTCAAGAATAATTTCTTTGAGACAGCCTTTGAAGTCTAGGATGAAGTTCAGAATGGACTAAGTTCTATCAGATAGTTTAACAAACAGATCAGATCAGCTAACCAGATTAGCCAAACCTGTCAGCCATGGAGAGAAACCTGGACATGCACCTCCATAGCCCAGAATCATCAAAGGCATACAACACAGTTGGAGACTGAGGACATCAGGGACCCTCACTGATGTGTTTGGAGCCTCGTCCCCTTTCTTCATCTGCAGGCATTTTGTCTTCTGGGAATTTTCTGTGAGCCTCTGATAGTCTTTTCTCTTTGAGTACTTTTTTTCCAGAATAACAATAAGCTCTGGTCCAAGGAGATTAGAAGAGAACCTGAGCCAATATTAAAACTAGACTCGGGCAGTTCCAATGTGTAGCTGCACCTGTTCTGCCAACCCCTCTGTGTTGTGCCGAAAGTATGATGTAGTCTCATGGCATCTCATCTACAGAAGCACAGGTACTCTACCCAGCACTTGCTATAGAGAGGCCCTCAAAAGGAGCTTCAGAATCAATTAGTGACCTTCATGACAAAGGGACAATACCCAAACTGCAGTTCAAATATCCATGAATATTCTCCACACTAGTTTTCGAGTGCCAAGACAAAAGATCATAAATCGCTGCTCAAACCACAGAAAAAGATTTATAGTTGAAGAAGGTAGAGGTCCAAGACCAAAGTGCAGACAGGGTTGGCTTTTCTGAGACTTCTTTTCTTGGCTTGTAGATGGTTACCATCTTCTTGTGTCTTTTCCTCTGTACATACAAATCTCCTGTTTCTGTTCTCTACTATAGAAAGAGATATTAGTTGTTGAGTTATATCCCATCCATATGTCTCTATCACAATGACCTCTTTAGAGGCCCTACCCAAACTACAATAACTTTATATGCATTGGGGCTAGGGTACCTACAAAAACTCAGAGGACACATTAAAATAATCCAGTCCATAAGCAGATCTGTAGTGGAACAAAGAACAGTATGACCCATCAAGTGATACAGAAGTGAAAGGGATAACAACTTTGCTCTCAGACCTACTTGGAAAAGGTAGTTCTACGAAAATTACCTGGAGTGAGATTTAACTAAAATAACCAGAAAACCAGAATCAGTATATGACTCATTCCTGGATCGAGTCACAAGCTGTGGCGGGTAGCAAGGCCAAGGAAGAGGGAATCAGGTTCTCATCTAATCTTCCTGATCAGAGCTGATTGGTATTCTAGAAGAAAACAACTTGTGCCTCAGAATTTACATCTAAGAGAAAAGGCATTCATCTCAGAGCATCCTTGGAGCAGGAAAATCTGCAGATGGAGGAAGGAGACAAAGAGAAGGTTTCAGACATAGAGTCCATTCCATGATAACCACAGTCCTCCAAGAGAGTCTCTCATTACCTTGGGCAGCAGAGGAGCAGGTTCAGATTTCTTTGCATAAATCATAGCTAAGTGAATGTGCTGAACTATCTGCAGGAATTTAGGCCATTTTAAACTTTGTCTGTCTCCAAGGTTCTAGAAGAAATAAGAGAGAGCCTCTGAAATTTAGACTAGCATTGCCTGTGGTTTCAAAGCAGGTAGTGCCAATCTCCTAACTGCTCTAAAATGAGTATTTGGCCTCATTAATAATGGCAAAAAATTAGCATGTTCAATGTTTATCTATTTATTGGAAGAAAAAAACATTAACTATGTAGATATTCAAAACAAATGTTGTTTATACAAGGGAGGGAAATCTAGCAGTTGGAGAATTTAGTGCATATTAGAAAAGTTAATAACAGATTACCTCAACAAAATATCAAAGCAGAAACTTAGAACTGAGTTTCTTTTTGCAGTGGGCAGCAGTACCTGCAGAGATTCAAACATGACCAACAGGCTAAGAATAAATAACTGCTGAGTTCTTAGCTTCAAATGGAATGTCTTTACACCCATATAAGGCTCAGGAAGTATTACAGGAAAGAAAGTGTGTGGGGAAACAGTGAGATCTGGGGGATGAGAAGAGTTTGTGGAAGGTTAGCTTCTAGCATAGCATGGCCACTGCACTCATGAACACACAGCAGCTGTGATAACCAGTACAAGATCTGCACAAAACTGTGTCTATCAACAGCCAATCATGGATTGAGGAAGGACTCACAAGGTCCCATCCTATGAGGAGCTCCTGGCAGTTAATACTTATTGAGAAGGGAGGATAAACAATCCTAACTCATGTGACCACTGGCAGATTTTCCATGATCCTGTAAATAACCACTCACACAGGCTCATACATGCAACCTGAATTAAACTCATTGGGCCACTAAAGCAAATCAAAAAAGCCATGAAAGTAGAAAAATAAGGGGAAGTCATCAGCAGGCATGTAAGAGGACAACAAGAGGATAGTGGGAGCATGTGTAATCAAAATACATTATATAAATATATGAGATTGTCAGAATGTAAGACACTACCATGTGTAATCAATATATACTAATAAAAAAAGCAAAGAAGACCCCCCCTGGGTAAAGTCAATACAATTAGAAATCTCTGGATGAAGCCAAGTGTCCATACTTGTAATCCTAGCATTCAGAAGGACAAGGCAGTAAGATAGCCATGAATTTGAGAATATCCTGGGCTACATAATGACTTTGAGGCAGCAAAGTAAAACCCTTTCTTTAAAAAAAAAAGAAGAAAGAAGGAAAGAAGGAAAGAAGGAAGGAAGGAAGGAAGGAAGAAAGGAAGGAAGGAAGGAAGAAAGGAAGGAAGAGAAAGGGGACAAAGTGGCATGTAGGTTGAACATTGGTTTTCATGTCTTGAGGAACCAAGTTTGGTTCCAACAATTACAGATCTTAAACAGGCTCCATATGCAGTGCTTGGCAGCATGCTAGGTAGAGAATGGTGACCACACTGTATTGGGTTGATCCAGGAACAAATTAAATATTCCTACATTTCTTCCTTATTCATTTGTTTTAAACATACTCAGCCCCACCGCTTCATTTCTGGTACTGACAAGCTGTGAGGGGAAAGATTCAGTGTCTGGTACTAGCAGAGCAGAGAGACAGTAGTTAAGTAACCACACATACACTAGTGTCATAGTAACAGGGACTCTACATTCAGGGTGATGACACAGGAAAACTGGGTGAAAATGATCCGGTAAGGAGCCACTATAGAGCAACAGTATTGTTCAAGATGGCCATGGTAAGGGCATCTTGCTGGTGCTACCTTTAAATAGTTCTTTAACTAAGACTTGCCTGAGCCTCGTATATAATGCAGGGAATAGTGAAAATTAAATGATAAAATTTTGCTTACCAAGACTAGAACAACAAAAGCCTATGGTTACTATCTGCTAATGTTATGACATGATTAGTCCTCTCTACCTTATGCGGGGTGTGGACAGTGGAGAGAAGACTGCACCATGGCATAATTTCTATGCCATATGACTGATAGTGGACCCTCAGATGCCAAATAGGTTATAGGATTTAGTGTGCCATATAAAAACAGATAAAGATAGAAATGCTTTTAAAACTCAAAACAGGAGAAAAACCTTAGATCTCTAAAGACTCTGAAAATCTTTCTGTGTAACTTAAGCAAAGAAGTCCCTAAAGAGACAATACATGAGAGTGGAGAACACAAAAAGGGTGTGGACAGCAAAATGTCTGATGAATGCAACTTACAAAGGAGGGATCTGTTTGGGTTCCAGTTTGAGGACTCAGCCCATGGCGGTGGGAAGGCATGGAGACAGGGGTCTGAGTCTGCAGAATGAGTATATAGATGGATGGAAATTTAAATGAGCATTACAAAATAGTCCTTTACATATATATTCTGCCTACATATGCTTATGTTTTATGTCATTTACATGATACCAAATTAATTCATAAGTTCACATGTGAATTATAAGATGCTGCTATCTCCAGCAAATATCTCAATTACCATGAATAGAGAAACCAAGTTATTTTATGACAAAAAACAAATTTACACAGTATCTGTCCACAAACCCATCCCTTCAAAGGATAATGAATGAAAAACACCAACAAAAGGAGGGAAACTACACACTAGAAAAAGCGAAACATTAATCTTCTATCAACAAACCCACAAGAAGATAACCACATAAACATAAAAATCACATAAAAAATAGCAGGAAGCAACAATCACTATTCCTTAATATCTCTTAATATCAGTGGATTCAATTCCCCAATAAAAAGACATAGACTAACAGATGGGATTCATAAAGAAGACCCAACATTTTGCTGCATACAGGAAACATATCTCAGTGACAAAGACAAATACTACTTACAATCAAAGGCTGGAAAAGACTTTTCCAAGCAAATGGCCCCAGGAAACAATCTGGAGTAGCCATTCTAATATGCAATAAAATAGACTTTCAACCAAAAGTCACCAAAAAAGACACAGAAGGACACTTTATACTCATCAAAGAAAAATTCTCCCAGGAAGAACACTCAATTTTGAACATCTATGCCCCAAATACAAGGGCACCCTCATTCATAAAGGAAAATTTAATGAAGCTTAAAGCACATATCACACCCCACACAATAATTGTGGATGGCTTCAACACCCCTCTCTCCTCAATGGACAGATCAGGGAAACACAAACTAAACAGAGAAACAGTGAAATTAACAGAAGTTTTGGACCAAATGGATTTAATAGATATCTATAGAACATTTCATCCTAAATCAAAATAATATACCTTCTCAGCACCTCATGGTACCTTCTCCAAAATTGACCATATAAATGGCCACAAAACAGTCCTTAACAGATATACGAAGATCGAACTAATACCATGCCTTCTATCAGATCACTATGGAGTAAGAGTGGTCGTCAATAGCAACAAAAACTAGAGAAAGCCCACATATACATGGAAGCTGAACAATGCTCTTCACAATGATACCTTGGTCAAGGAAGAAATAAAGAAATCAAAACCTTTTTAGAATTTAATGAAAATGGGTCTGCCATGCCTTCTATCAGATCACTATGGAGTAAGAGTGGTCCTCAATAGCAACAAAAACAAGAGAAAGCCCACATATACATGGAAGCTGAACAATCCTCTTCACAATGATACCTTGGTCAAGGAAGAAATAAAGAAATCAAAACCTTTTTAGAATTTAATGAAAATGGGTCTGCCAGCCCGCTGAGAGTGGGGCCTGTGTCCTGCCCAGAGAGCAGCAGAAGGAGAGAAGCCCCATGGCCATATTCACTGCCTGCCAGGACAGAAAAGGGGCAATAGGTACTGTATCACACTGAGCTTTAGATATCTGGGGGCGCAAATCTCCAGGGGTCTGCCTGCACTCAGGAACTATGAGCACATAGGTGGTTTGTCTGCCAGCCGCCTGGAATGGGGCCTGTGTCCTGCCCAGAGAGCAGCAGAGGAAGAGATTCCTTGTGGCCATATTCGCTCCCTGCCGGGACAGAAAAGAGTCACTAGGTACTGGATCACCCTCAGCTTTAGATCTCTGGGGGCACAAATCTCCAGGGGTCTGCCTGTACTCAGGAACTGAGCACATAGGCAGTTCATCTGCAAGCCAGTCCATCGCTGGGCCTGTGTCCTAGGTGAGAATCAATAGAGGGAGTGACCGGCGGATTTACGGTGCCTTTCACCACACAGAAGCCACATCAGAACTCTGCCTCCCACCAGTCAGTTACAAGGGCTCCATATTGGTTCTTGGTAGCCAGAGAAATCAGACTGAGGTACGCAAATATAACCCGAGACCAACATCGCAGGGGTCTAAGCCCGACGGGCGTTGGCCAGCACCCATGCCCTGGGCTGATGGGGGGCCACCGGGGTACAAACCTGGCCAGGAGGTTTTTTTCCCCCCTGGCCAGCTTGCGCACCACCGCCATTTTGCCTAAGGGAAGCCAGAGAGACCTAGTAGGCAAAACCAAACCGGCTAACAGGCATAGCCCAAGGCAGACATAGCAGGGGTCTCAGATGGTCAGGCCCTGGACTGCCCCCAGGTCCTGGGCTGCTCGGTGGGCCATCTGTGTGATGACCCAGCCAGGAGCTTGTTTGCCCGGGCCGGCGTGCACCACTGCCATTTTGCCTACAGGAAGCCAGAGAGACTAGCAGACAAAACCAAACCAGCTAACAGGCATAGCCCAAGGCGGACATAGCAGGGGTCTCAGACGGTCAGGCCCTGGACTGCCCCCAGGCCCTGGGCTGCTCGGTGGGCCATCTGTGTGCCGACCCAGCCAGGAGGTTGTTTATCCAGGCCTGTTTGTGCACCACCGCCATTTTGCCTACGGGAAGCCAGAGAGACCTAGCAGGCAAAACCAAACCAGCTAACAGGCATAGCCCAAGGCGGACATAGCAGGGGTCTCAGACGGTCAGGCCCTGGACTGCCCCCAGGCCCTGGGCTGCTCATTGGGCCATCTGTGTACTGACCCAGCCAGGAGGTTGTTAGCCCAGCAGACTCTCCCAGCACTCTCAGGGAACGCGCGCACGCCACCATCCTAGCCACCTGACAGACCCAATTAACACTCACAGCTGAGGGGAACTTTGCTCTGACATTGGCCTGCCAGGCTTTTACCTAGACTCAGGGCTTGAGCAGCTAGGCTAGCCTTGTGTGCACCAACCCGGTTGGGAGTTCTGCTGCCCAGCAGAGAGATCAGCACGCAAAAAAGGTCCCTGCAGCATACAGCCTCAGCACTCCCTGAAGGAGCAAACGGGCACCTTCTGGCTCACAGACACAATCTGGGGCAAAGAACACTAGGGCTGCAAGGGCACCCAAGAGGAGGAAAGCACATCAGCAATCTGCAACAGGGGAAACCCTGCCCTCCAGTGTTGCAGAAATAGCGCTAGAGCCTCTCAGGAGGCTGAAACACCAGGCGGAGACAAGACCAATTAGCTCCAGAGAACAAGATGGCAAAGGGCAAACGCAGGAACGCTACTAACAGAAATCTAGGCAATATGGCAGCATCTGAACCAAACTCTCCAACATCAGCAAGTCCTGGTTATGCCAACACACCAGAGAAACAAGATTTGGATTTAAAATCACTGTTCATGATGCTGCTAGAAGAACACAAAAAGGACATGAATGAATCTCTTAAAGGAATACAGGGGAACATGAATAAGCTAGAAACCCGTTTAATGGAAACACAAAAAACACTTAAAGAAATGCAGGAGAATAAGGCCCAAGAGATAGAAGCCAATAAAGAAGAAAGGCAAAAATAAATAAATAAATAAATAAATAAATAAATAAATAAATAAATAAATAAAAAAAAATAAAAAAAAATAAAAACTTAAACAAATGCAGGAGAACTTGAGTCAACAGGCAGAAGTCATGAAAGAGGAAACACAAAAATCTCTTAAAGAAATACAGGAAAACACAGAGAAACAAATGATGGAACTGAGCAAAACCATCCTGGACCTAAAAACAGAAGTAGAAACAACTAAGAAATCACAAAGGGAGACAACTTTGGAGATAGAAAACCTTGAGAAGAAATCAGGGGCCATAGATGCAAATATAAACAACAGAATACAAGAGATGGAAGAAAGAATCTCAGATGCCGAAGATACCATAGAAACCATTGACTCAACTGTCAAAGAAAATGCAAAATGCAAAAAGCTTGTATCCCAGAACATCCAGGAAATCCAGGATATAATGAGAAGACCAAACCTAAGGATTATAGGTATAGATGAGAGTGAAGATTTACAACAGAAGGGGCCAGCAAATATCTTCAACAAAATTATGGAAGAAAACTTTCCTAACTTAAAGAGAGAGATGCCTATGAATATACAAGAAGCCTACAGAACTCCAAACAGACTGGACCTGAGCAGAAATACCTCTCGTCACATAATATTCAAAACCCCAAATGCACTAAACAAAGAAAGAATATTAAAGGCAGTAAGAGAGAAAGGCCAAGTAACATATAAAGGAAGACCTATCAGAATCACAGCAGACTTCTCACCAGAGACCATGAAAGCTAGAAGATCCTGGGCAGATCTCATGCAGACTCTAAGAGAACACAAATGTCAGCCAAGACTACTATACCCAGCAAAACTCTCATTCACCATAGATGGAGAAACCAAGATATTCCATGACAAAACCAAATTTACACAATATCTTTCCACAAACCCAGCTCTGCAAAGAATAATAGGAGGAAAACTCCAATACCAGGAGGGAAACTACACCCTGGAAAAAGCAAGATAGTTACCTTCCTTCATCAAACCCAAAAGAAGATAACCACTCAAATATAAAAAGAACATCAAAAATGACAGGAAGTAATAATCACTATTCCCTAATATCTCTTAACATCAATGGTCTCAATTCCCCAATAAAAAGACATAGACTAACAGACTGGATAAGGAAACAGGACCCTACAATTTGCTGTATACAGGAGACACACATCAGTGTCAAAGATAAAAACTACCTTAGAGTAAAAGGCTGGAAGACAATCTTACAAGCCAATGGTCACAGGAAACGAGCAGGAGTAGCCATTCTAATATCAGATAAAATTGACTTTCAACCTAAAGTCATCAAAAGAGACACAGAAGGACATTTCTTGCTGGTCAAAGGAAAAATCCACCAAGAAGAACTTTCAATTCTGAACATCTATGTGCCAAATGCAAGGGCACCCTCATTCGTAAAAGAAACTTTACTAAAGCTCAAAGCACACATTGCACCTAACACAATAATTGTGGGGGACTTCAACACTCCTCTTTCCTCAATGGACCAATCGGGAAAACAGAAACTAAACAGGGACACAGTAAAACTAATTGAAGCTTTGGACCAATTGGATTTGACTGATATTTATAGAACATTTCACCCTAAAGCAAAAGAATATACCTTTTTCTCAGCACCTCATGGTACCTTCTCCAAAATCGACCATATAATTGGACACAAGGCAGACCTCAACAAATATAAGAAGATCGAACTATTCCCATGCCTCCTATCAGATAACTATGGAGTAAAAGTGATCTTCAATAGCAACAAAAACAACAGAAGACCCACATACACGTGGAAACTGAACAATATTCTACTCAATGATACCCTGGTCAATGAAGAAATAAAGAAAGAAATTAAAGACTTTTTAGAACACAATGAAAATGAAAACACAAAATACCCAAACCTATGGGACACAATGAAAGTAGTGCTAAGAGGAAAACTCATAGCCCTGAGTGCCTCCAAAAAGAAAATGGAGAGAGCATACATTACCAGCTTAATGACACACCTGAAAGCCCTGGAACAAAAAGAAGCTATTTCACCCAGGAGGAGTAGAAGGCAGGAAATCATCAAACTCAGGGCCGAAATCAATCAAGTAGAAACAAAGAGAACCATACCAAAAAATCAACAAAACCAGGAGCTGGTTCTTTGAGAAAATCAACAAGATAGATAAACCCTTAGCCAGACTGACCAAAGGGCACAGAGAAAGTATCCAAATTAACAAACTTAGAAATGAAAAGGGAGATATAACAACAGAAACTGAGGAAATCCAAAAAATCATCAGATCCTACTACAAGAGACTGTACTCAACACAACTCGAGAATCTGGAGGACAAACTCAAAGAACAAAACCACATGGTCATTTCATTGGATACTGAAAAAGCATTTGACAAAATTCAGCATCCTTTCATGCTTAAAGTCTTGGAGAGAACAGGAATTCAAGGCCCATACCTAAACATAGTAAAAGCAATATAAAGCAAACCGGTAGCCAGCATCAAACTAAATGGAGAGAAACTTGAAGCAATCCCACTGAAATCAGGGACCAGACAAGGCTGCCCCCTTTCTCCTTATCTTTTGAATATTGTACTTGAGGTACTAGCTTGGGCAATTCGACAACATAAGGAGGTCAAAGGGATACAAATTGGAAAGGAAGAAGTCAAACTATCATTATTTGCAGACGACATGATAGTCTACCTACGTGACCCAAAAAACTCCACGAGAGAGCTCCTACAGCTGATAAACAACTTCAGCAAAGTGGCAGGTTGTAAAATCAACTCAAGCAAATCAGTGGCCTTCCTATACTCAAAGGATAAGCAGGCTGAGAAAGAAATTAGGGAAATGACCCCCTTCACAATAGCCACAAACAGTATAAAGTATCTTGGGGTGACTCTTACCAAACATGTGAAAGATCTGTATGACAAGAACTTCAAGACTCTGAAGAAGGAAATGGAAGAAGACCTCAAAAAATGGGAAAACCTCCCATGCTCATGGATCGGTAGAATCAATATAGTTAAAATGGCCATTTTGCCAAAAGCAATATACAGATTCAATGCAATACCCATCAAAATCCCAACTCAATTCTTCACAGAGTTAGAAAGAGCAATTATCAAATTCATCTGGAACAACAAAAAACCCAGGATAGCTAAAACTATTCTCAGCAACAAAAGAAAATCTGGGGGAATCAGTATCCCTGACCTCAAGCAATACTACAGAGCAATAGTGTTAAAAACTGCATAGTATTGGTACAGTGACAGGCAGGAGGATCAATGGAACAGGCTTGAAGATACAGAAACGAATCCACACACCTATGGCCACTTGATCCTCGACAAAGGGGCTGAAAACATCCAATGGAAAAAAGATAGCCTTTTCAACAAATGGTGCTGGTTCAACTGGAGGGCAGCATGCAGAAGAATGCGAATTGATCCATTCTTGTCTCCTTGTACTAAGCTCAAATCCAAATGGATCAAGGACCTCCACATAAAGCCAGACACTCTGAAGCTAATAGAAAAGAAACTGGGGAAGACCCTTGAGGACATCGGTACAGGGAGAAAGTTTCTGAACAGAACACCAATAGCGTATGCTCTAAGAGCAAGAATTGACAAATGGGACCTCATAAAATTACAAAGTTTCTGTAAGGCAAAGGACACCATCAAGAGGACAAATCGGCAACCAACACATTGGAAAAAGATCTTCACCAATCCTACATCAGATAGAGGGCTAATATCCAATATATATAAAGAACTCAAGAAGTTAGACTCCAGAAAACCAAACAACCCTTTTAAAAAATAGGGTACAGAGTTAAACAAAGAATTCTCACCTGAAGAACTTCGGATGGCGGAGAAGCATCTTAAAAAATGCTCAACTTCATTAGTCATTAGGGAAATGCAAATCAAAACAACCCTGAGATTTCATCTTACACCAGTCAGAATGGCCAAGATTAAAAATTCAGGAGACAGCAGGTGTTGGAGAGGGTGTGGAGAAAGAGGAACACTCCTCCACTGCTGGTGGGGTTGCAAATTGGTACAACCACTCTGGAAAGCAATCTGGCGGTTCCTCCAAAAACTGGGCACCTCACTTCCAGAAGATCCCGCTATACCACTCCTGGGCATATACCCAGAGGATTCCTCACCATGTAATAAGGATACATGCTCTACTATGTTCATAGCAGCCCTATTTATAATTGCCAGATGCTGGAAAGAACCCAGGTATCCCTCAACAGAAGAGTGGATGCAAAAAATGTGGTATATCTACACAATGGTGTACTATTCATCCATTAGAAACAATGAATTCATCAAATTCTTAGGCAAATGGATGGAACTAGAGAACATCATACTAAGTGAGATAACCCAGACTCAAAAGGTGAATCATGGTATGCACTCACTAATAAGTGGATATTAACCTAGAAAACTGGAATACCCAAAACATAATCCACACATCAAATGAGATACAAGAAGAAAGGAGGAGTCGCCCCTGGTTCTGGAAAGACTCAGTGAAGCAGTATTCGACAAAACCAGAACGGGGAAGTGGGAAGGGGTGGGTGGCAGGACAGGGGAAGAGAAGGGGGCTTATAGGACTTTCAGGGAGTGGGGGGATAGAAAAGGGGAAATCATTTGAAATGTAAATAAATTATATCGAATAAAAAAAAATAAAACAGAGGGAGTGACCCCCACCACACCATCTTCGCTCCATAATAGTGCAGACAGAGAACACCTGGTTTACCTTGACAACCTAAGTATAACATTGCTTGAGGCAAGACTGAGCAGGGCTCCAAAGGCACAAAAGAGGAAGGCAGCATATCAGTAATCTGTGCCAGAGGAAACCCAGTCATCCAGTGTTGCAGAAATAACCTTAAAGATCCACAGTAGGTTGAAACACCAGCCAGTGAAAATAAGATCATCTAAAGCCTGGGAGAACTAGATGGCTAAAGGCAAATGTAGAAATGTTACTAACAGAAACCAAGGCATTATGGCAGCATCTGAACCCAATTTTCCAACAACAGCAAGTCCTGGATACCCCAACACACCAGAAAAACAAGATTTGGATTTAAAATCACTGGTCATGATGCTGGTACAGGAACATATGAAGGACATACTTAAAGAAATTCAGGAGAAAATGGATCAAAAATTAGAAGCCCTTACAAGGGAAGCACAAAAATCACTGAAAGAAATTTAGGAGAATGCAAAAGCCAATAAGGAGGAAATGCAAAAAACACTTAAAGAAATATAGGAGAACTTTGATCAACAGGCAGAAGTCATTAAAGAGGAAACAAAAAATCTCTTAAAGAATTAGAGGAAAACACAAACAAGCAAATGATGGAACTGAGCAAAAACTTCCAGGATCTAAAAACAGAAGTAGAAACAACTAAGAAAGCACAAATGGGAGACAACTTTGGAGATAGGAAACCTTGGGAAGAAATCAGGCACTATAAACGCAAATATCAACAACAGAATAGAATAGATAGAAGAAAGAATCTCAGATGCCGAAGATACCATAGAAACCATGGACTCACCAGTTAAAGAAAATGCAAAATGCCAAAAGCTTGTAACCCAAAACATCCAAAAATCCAGGACACAATGAGAAAGTCAAATCTAAGGGTTATAGGTATTGATGAGAGTGAAGATTTACAACTTAAAGGGCCCTCAAATATCTTCAACAAAATTATGGAAGAAAACTTCCCTAACCTAAAGAGAGAGATGCCCATGAATATACAAGAAGCCTATAGAACTCCAAACAGACTGGACCAGAACAGAAATACATCCCATCACATAATAATCAAAACCCCAAATGTACTAAACAAAGAAAGAATACTTAGCGCAGTAAGAAAAAAAGGGCAAGTAACATATAAAGGAAGGCATATCAGAATTACACCAGATTTCTCACCAGAGACCATGAAAGCTAGAAGATCCTGGGCGGAGCTCATGCAGACTCTAAGAGAACACAAATGCCAGCCGAGACTACTATACACAGCGAAACTCTCAATTACTATAGATGGAGAAACCAAGATATTCCATGACAAAACCAAATTTACACAATATCTTTCCACAAACCAAGCCCTACAAAGGATAATAGGGGGAAAACACCATTACAACGAGGGAAACTATACCCTGGAAAAAGCAGGATATTAAGCTTCTTTCATCAAACCCAAAGAAGATAACCACACACGTATAAAATTAAAATAAAAAATGATAGGAAGCAATAACCACTACTCCTTAATATCTCTTAACATCAATGGACTCAATTCCCCAATAAAAATGCATAGACTAACAGACTGGTTACATAAACAGGACCCTACATTTTGATGCATATAGGAAACACACCTCAGTGTCAAAGACAAAAACTACCTTAGAGTAAAAGGCTGGAAGACAATTCTACAAGCAAATGGTCCCAGGAAACAAGCTGGAGTTGCCATTCTAATATCAGATAAAATTGACTTTCAAAATGTCATAAAAAGAGACATGGAAGGTCACTTCATGCTGGTCAAAGGAAAAATCCAACAAGGAAAACTCTCAATCCTGAACATCTATGCCCCAAATAAAAGGGTGCCCTCATTCATAAAAGAAACTTTACTAAAGCTCAAAGCACACATTGCACCTAACACAATAATTGTGGGTGACATCAACACTCCACTCTCACCAATGGACCAATCAGGAAAATAGAAACTAAACAGGGAGACAGTGAAACTAATCGAAGCTTTGGACCAATTGGAGTTAACAGATATATATATAGAACTTTTCATCCCGAAGCAAAAGAATATACATTTTTTCTCAGCATCTCACGGTACCTTCTCCAAAATCGACCATATAGTTGGTCACAAGACAGACCTCAACAAATATAAGAAGATTGAAATAATCCCATGCCTCCTATCAGATCACTATGGAGTAAAAGTTGTCTTTAATAACAATAAAAACAACAGAAAGTCCACATGCACATGGAAACAGAACAATATTCTACTCAATGATAACTTGGTAAAGGAAGAAATAAAGAAAGAAATCAAAGATTTCTTAGAAAATAATGAAAATGAAGGCACAACATACACAAATCTATGGGACACAATGAAAGCAGTGCTAAGATGAAAACTCATAGCTTTGAGTGCCTCCAAAAAGAAATTCGAGAGAGCATACACTAGAAGATTAATGGAAAACCTGAAAGCCCTGGAACAAAAAGAAGCTAACTCACCCAGGAGGAGAAGAAGACAGGAAATCATCAAACTCAGGGCTGAAATCAATCAAGTAGAAACCAACAGAACCATACAAAGAATCAACAAGCCCAAAAGCTGGTTCTTTGAAAAAATCAACAAGATAGATAAACCCTTAGCCAGACAAACCAAAGGGAACAGAGAAAGTATCCAAATTAACAAAATTAGAAATGAAAATGGAGGTATTACAACAGAAATCGAGGAAATTAAAAAAATCATCAGATCCTACTACAAAAACCTGTACTCAACACAACTCGAGAATCTGGAGGAAATGGACATTTTCTTAGACAGATACCAATTACCAAAATTAAACCAGGATCAAATAGACCATCTAAACAGACCCATAACCACTAAAGAAATAGAAGGGGTCATAGATAGGCTTCAGACCAAAAAAAGCACAGGACCAGATGGTTTCAGTGCAGAATTCTATTAGACCTTCAAAGAAGATTTAACACCAATAGAACTTCAAACTTTTCCACCAAATAGAAACAGAAGGAAGACTACCCAACCCCTTGTTCGAAGCCACTATTACACTGATACCAAAACCACACAAAGATCCAACTAAGAAAGAGAATTTCAGGCCAATTTCCCTTATGAATATCGATGCAAAAATACTAAATAAAATTCTTGCCCACCGAATCCAAGAACACATCAAAATGATCATCCACCATGATCAAGTAGGCTTCATCCCAGGGATGCAGGGATGGTTCAATATAAGGAAATCCATAAATGTTATCCACTACATAAACAAACTCAAAGAAAAAAACCACAGAATTATTTCATTAGATGCTGAAAAAGCATTTGACAAAATTCAGCATCCTTTCATGCTTAAAGTCTTGGAAAGGACAGGAATTCAAGGCCTATATCTAAACATAGTAAAAGCAATATACAGCAAATCAATAGCCAACATCAAACTAAATGGAGAGAAAATTGAAACAATCTCACTAAAATCAGGGACTAGAGAAGGCTGCCCCATATCTCCATATCTCTTCAATATAGCTCTTCAAGTCCTAGCTAGAGCAATTAGACAACATAAGGAAGTCAAAGGGATACAATTTGGAAAAGAAGAAGTCATATTATCACTATTTGCAGATGATATGATAGTATATTTAAGTGACCCTAAAAACACTACTACAGAACTCCTACGGCTGATAAACAACTTCAGCAAAGTGGCTGGCTACAAAATCAATGCAAGCAAATCAGTAGCCTTAATATACTCAAAGGACAAGCAGACTGAGAAAGAAATTAGGGAAATGACTCCCTTCACAATAGCTACAAACAGCATAAAGTATCTTGGGGTGATTCTAACTAAACAAGTGAAAGACCTATATGACAAGAACTTCAGATCTCTGAAGAAGAAAATCAAAGAAGATCCCAGAAAATGAAAAAAATCTTCCATGCTCATGGATTGGCAGGATTAATATAGTTAAAATGGCCATCTTGCCAAAGGCAATCTACAGATTCAATGCTATCCCCATAAAAATCCCAACCCAGTTCTTCATAGAGCTAGAAATAGCAATTCTCAAATTCATCTGGAATAACAAAAAACCCAGGATAGCTAAAACTATTCTCAACAGTAAAAGAATGTCAGGGGGATTCAGTATCCCAGATTTTAAACTTTACTACAGAGCAATAGTGATAAAAACTGCGTGGTATTGGTACAATGTCAGGTAAGTGGATCAATGGAATAGTATTGAAGACCCAGAAATGAACCAACACACCTATGGTCACTTGATCTTCGACCAAAGAGGTGAAAGCATCCAGTGGAAAAAGATAGTCTTTTCAACAAATGGTGCTGGTTCAATTGGAGGTCAGCATTAGGAAGAATGCGAAATCCATCCATTCTTATCTCCTTGTACTAAGCTCAACTCCAAATGGGTCAAGGACCTCCACATAAAACCTGATACACTGAACCTAATAGAAAAGAAACTGTGAAAGACCCTTGAGGACATGGGCACAGGGGAAAAGTTCCTGAATAGAACACCAATAGCTTATGCTCTAAGATCAAGAATTGACAAATGGGACCTCATAAAACTACAAAGTTTCTGTAAGGCAAAGGACACTGTCAAAAGGACAAAACGTCAACCAACAGATTGGGAAAGGATCTTCACTAACCCTAAATCCGACAGAGGCCTAATATCTAATATATACAAAGAATTCAAGAAGGTAGAACCCAGAGAACCAAATAACCCCATTAAAATGTGGGGTTCAGAGCTAAACAAAGAATTTTCACATGAAGAACTTCGGAGGGCAGAGAAACACCTTAAGGAATGTTCAACATCATTAATAATTAGGGAAATGCAAATCAAAGCAACCATGAGATTTCACCTCACACCAGTCAGAACGGCTAAGGTCAAAAACTCAGGAGACTGCAAGTGTTGTCGAGGATGTGGAGAAAGAGGAACACTCCTCCACTGCTGGTGGGATTGCAAGATGGTGCAATCACTTTGGAAATCAGTCTCGTGGTTCCTCAGAAAACTGGGCATGGCACTTCCTGAGGACCCTGTTATACCACTCCTGGGCATATACCCAGAGGATTCTTCAGCTTGCAATAAGGACACATGCTCCAGTATGTTCATAGCATCCCTATTTGTAGTAGCCAGAAGCTGGAAAGAACCCAGGAGTCCTTCAATGGAGGAATTGATACAAAAAATGTGGTATATTTACACAATGTAGTACTATTCCGCCATTAGAAACAATGAATTCATGAAATTCTTAGACAAATGGATGGAGCTGGAGAACATCATACTAAGTGAGGTAACCCAGTCTCAAAAGATCAATCATGGTATGCACTCATTGATAAGTGGATATTAGCCAAGAAACTTTAAATACCCAAGACATAATCCACATATTAAATAATGTCCAAAAAGAATGGAGGAGTGGCCCCTGGTTCTGGAAAGACTCAGTGCAAGAGTATAGGGGAATTCCAGAACAGGGAAGCGAGAAGGGCTAGATGGAAGAGCGGGGGAGGGAAGAGGGCTTATGGGACTTGCAGGGAGTGGGGACCCAGAAAAGGGGAAATCATTTGAAATGTAAATAGAAAATATATCAATAAAAAAAGCCAAAAAAAAAAAGAAAATGCATACCCAAATTTATAGGCCACAATGAAAGCAGTGCTAAGAGGAAAACTCATAGCTCTGAGTGCCTACAAAAACAAACTGTAGAGAGCATACAATAGTAGCTTAACAGCATACCTGAAAGCTTTAGAACAGAAAGAAGCTAATACACCCAGGAGGAGTAGAAGGGAGGAAATCATCAAACTCAGGGCTGAAATCAACCACGTTGGAACAAAAAGAACTATACAAAGAATCAACAAAACCAGGACATTGTTTTTTGAGAAAATCAACAAGATAGAAAAACCTTTAGCCAGACTAATGAGAGGGCACAGAGACATATCCAAATTAACAAAATCAGAAATGAAATGGGAGAAATAACCACAGAAACTGAGGAAATTCAAAAAATTATCATATCCTACTACAAACGACTATACCCAACACAACTGGAAAATGTGGATGAAATGGAAAGTTTCCTAGACAGATCCAACTACCAAAATTTAATCAGGATCAGATAGAACTTCTAAATAGTCAATAACACCTAAAGAAATAGAAATGCTCATTGACAGTCTCCCAACCAAAGAAAGCACAGGACCTGATGGTTTAGTGCAGAATTCTATCAGACGTTCAAAGGAGACTTAATACCAATACTCTTCAAACTATTCCACAAAATAGATACAGAAGGAACATTACCCAACTCATTCTATGAAGTCACAATTTCGCTGAAACAAAAACCACACAAAGATCCAGCAAAAAGAGAACCTTAGGCCAATTTCCCTTATGAATAATTGGTGCAAAAATACTCAATAAATGTGCCAACTGAATCCAAGAAAACATCAAAAGGTCCATTCACCACAATCAAGCAGGCTTCATCCCTGGGATGCAGGCATCATTCAATACATGGAAATCCATCAATGTAATCCACTACATTAACAAACTCAAAGAAAAAACCACATGGTCATTTCATTAGACGCTGAAAAACCATTTGACAAAATTCAGCATCCTTTTATGTTAAAGGTCCTGGAAAGAAAAGGAATTCAAGGCCCGTACATAACCATAATAAAAGCACTATACAGCAAATCAGTAGCCAACATCAAACTAAATGAAGAGAAACTTCAAGCAATCCCACTAAATTCAGGGACTAAACAAGGCTGCCCTCTCTCTCCACATTTATTCAATATAGTACCTGAAGGTCTAGCTAGAGCAATTAGACATCATAAGGAGGTCAAAGGGATACAAATTGGAAAGGAAGAAGTCAAATTATCACTATTTGCAGATGATATGATAGTATACTTAAACAACCCCAAAAACTTCACCAGAGAACTCCTACAGCTAATAAACAACTTCAGCAAAATGTCTGGATATAAAATTAACTCAAGCAAATCAGTAGCCTCCCTATACTCAAAGGATAAACATGCTGAAAAAGAAATTAGGGAAATGGCACACTTCACAATATCCACAAACAATATAAAGCATATTGGTGTGACTCTAACTAAACAAGTGAAAGATCTGTATGACAGGAACTTAAATGTTTGAAGAAAGAAAAACAAAAAGACCTAAGAAGATAGAAAAATCTTCCATGCTATTGGATTAGCAGGATTAATGTAGTAAAAATGGCCATCTTGCCTAAAGCAATATACAGCTTCAATGCAATCCCCATCAAAATTGCAACTCAAATCTTCATAGAGTTAGAAAGAGCAATGCTCAAATTCATCTGGAATAAGAAAAAAAAAACCCAGGATAGCTTAAAAACTATACTCAAAACAGTAAAACAACACCTTGGGGAATCAGTATCTGCAACCTCATGCAGTACTACAAAGCAATTGTGTTAAAAAACTGCATGGTATTGGTATACTGACAAGCAAATTGATCAATGTAATAGAATCAAAGACCCAGAAATGAATCCACACACCTATGGGCACTTGATCTTTGACAAAGGAGCTACTACCATCCAGTCGTTATAAGATAGCCTTTTCAACAAGTGGTGCTGGTTCAACATACAGAAGAATGAAAATTGATCCATTCCTGTCTACTTGTACTAAGCTCAACTCCAACTGGATCAAGGGCCTCCACATAAAACCAGACACACTGCTCCTAATTGAAAAGAAACTGGGGAAGACCCTTGAGGACATGGGCACAGGGGAAAATTTCCTGAACAAAACACCAATAGCTTATGCTCTAAGATCAAGAATTGACAAATGGGACTTCAAAAAATTACTGAGTTTCTATAAGGCAAAGGATATTGTCAAAAGAACAAAATGGCAAACAACAAATTTGGAAAAGATCTTTACCAATGCTACATCCAACAGAGGGCTTATATCCAAGATATACAAAGAATTCAAGAAGGTAGACTCCAGAGAGCCAAATAACACCATTGAAAATGGGACACAGAGCTAAACAAAGAATTTTCACCTGAGGAATATCAAATGGCTGAGAAGCACCTAAAGAAATGTTCAACATCCATAGACATCAGGGAAAGGCAAATCAAAACAACCCTGAGATTTCACCTCACACCAGTCAGAATGGTTAAGATCAAAAACTCAGGAGAAAACAGATGCTGGAGAGGATGTGGATAAAGAGGTACACTCCTCCACTGCTGGTGGGGTTGCAAGGTACTACAACCACGCTAGAAATCAGTCTGGTAGTTCCTCAGAAAACTGGGCATGATACTACAGGAGGATCCTTCTATACCACTCCTAAGCATAAACCCAGAGGATTCCCCAGCATGTAGTAAGGATACATGCTCCACTATGTTCATCACAGTCCTATTTATAATAGCCAGAATCTAGAAAGAACCCAGATGTCCCTCAACAAAGGAATGGATACAGAAAATGTGGTATATATACACAATGGAGTGCTATTCAGCCATTAAAAACAATTCATGAAATTCTTAGACAAATGGATGGAACTGGAAAATATCATCCTAAGTGTGATAACCCAGTCACAAAAGAACACTCATGGCATGCACTCACTGATAAGGGGATACTAGCCTAGAAGCTTGGAATACCCAAGACACAATTCACATATCAAATAAAGCCCAAAAAGAAGGAAAGAGAGGCCCCTGGTCCTACAAAGGCCAAGTGCAGCAGTGTAGAGAGAGGAATACCAGGTTAAAGAAGTGGGAATGGTTGATTGGGGAACATGGGGAGAAATAAGGGCTTATGGGATTTTCAGGGAGGGGTGATCCAGGAAAGTGGAAATCATTTGAAATGTAAATAAAGAATATGTTGAAAAAAATGAAATTCCTGGAGGTAAATATGACAGAGATAATTCTCCAATTGGGGTTTCCTCTTCCTAGGTGTATCAATTTGACAACCAAGGATAGCCATCACAGAGTATTTAATCGTTGTAATCACATTAAGAAAAAAGAGTTGGATAAAATTCCCAGATCTTTGTGTTGAGGTATTAACATGAGCTTTAAAATTAATAATAATGCCAGGCAGTGGCGGCACATGCCTTTAATCCCAGAACTTGGGAGGCAGAGGCAGGCGGATTTCCGAGTTCAAGGCCAGCCTGGTCTACAGAGTGCGTTCCAGGACAGCCAGGGCTACACAGAGAAACCCTGTCTCGAAAAACAAAACAAAACAAAACAAAATAATAACAACAACAACAAAATTTTGTTTTATTTTTTTTATTTCTTCTTAGTTTTTCAAGATCTAGTTTATTTCATAATCATTTTCATCATGCAACATTCAGTCTTCCCTAAACAAGACCAGTTCTAATTGCCACCATTCCCATTTAAAATAAAAATATCTGTAAAAATGTATTACCTATTTTGTTGTTTTCTTTTTTTCTTTCTTTTTGCGTTATTTATTTTTTTATTTGATATGTTTTTATTTACATTTTAAATGATTTCCCCTTTTCTAGACCCCCACTCCCCAAAAGTCCCATCAGCCCCCTTCCCTCCCCCTGTTTTGCCACACAACCCTTCCCACTTCCCTGTTCTGGTTTTGCCCTATACTGCTTCACTGGGTCTTTCCAAAACAAGGGGTCACTCCTCTGTTCTTCTTGTACCTCATTTGTTGTGTGGATTATGTTTTGGGTATTCCAGTTTTCTAGATTAATATCCACTTATTAGTGAGTGCATACCATGATTCATCTTTTGAGTCTGGGTTACCTCACTTAGTATGATGTTCTCCAGCTCCATCCATTTGCCTAAGAATTTCATGAATTCACTGTTTCTAATGGCTGAATAGTACTCCATTGTGTATATATATCACATTTTTTGCATCCACTCTTCTGTTGAGGGATACCTGGGTTTTTTCCAGCTTCTGGCAATTATAAATAGGGCTGCTATGAACATAGTGGAACATGTATCCTTATTACATGCTGGGGAATCTTCTGGGTATATGCCCAGGAGTGTATAGCAGGATCTTCTGGAAGTGAGGTGCCCAGTTTTCTGTAAGGCAAAGGACACCATCAAAAGGGCAAATCGGCAACCAACAAATTGGGAAAAGATCTTCACCAACCCTACATCAGATATAGGGCTAATATCCAATATATATAAATAATTCAAGAAGTTAGACTCCAGAAAACCAAATAACCCTTTTAAAAAATGGAGTACAGAGTTAAACAAAGAATTTTCACCTGAAGAACTTTGGATGGCAGAAAAGCATCTTAAAAAATGCTCAACTTCATTAGTCTTTAGGGAAATGCAAATCAAAACAACCCTGAAATTTCACCTTACACCAGTCAGAATGGCTAAGATTAAAAATTCAGGATACAACAGATGTTGGCAAGGATGTGGAGAAAGAGGAACACTCCTCCACTGCAGATGGGGTTGCAAATTGGTACAACCACTCTGGAAATCAGTCTGGCGGTTACTCCAAACAACAAAATTTTTAAAGGTCAAAATGAGATTATTTCAATGAATATGTTCCCCATAGGCTCAGACATTTGGTGATATATAGCTCAGTTTATGAGATATTGCTTTACTGGCATAAGTGTATTATGGGGATGCACTTTGTGCTTTAAGGATATGTGCCATTTCTAGTAGGCTTTCAGTTTAGGATGTAAGCTCTCTGCTTCCAGATGCAGTCACTATGTCTCTAATTTTTCCCCCTCTGGTTCAGTAAGCCCAAAGAAATTCTTCTGTAAGTTGCCCTGAGCACTTTGTTTTATCACAGCAACAGGAAAGTAACTAATAACAAGATACATGTAGTCAGACAGTCCTGGTTAAATTGTTATTCCTATGAACCTTATCTCAATTTTGATTTTACAATGTTGTCCTAAATGGTTCCTAATTATTCAGGGATAAAATGGTTCTTAGGAAATAATTGTTTCTGCTCCAGAATGTAGGCTTTCCCCCTAATAGATCACTGCCACAATCTGGTCTCTCCTGTCACAGAAATTCAAGCAGCAATAATAGAGCTTTACCCTACTTAAGATGCTACATGAGCCCAGATGAGTAAATGTTGTTCAACAAAAGCAAGTCTAAAGTCTTCGTTATCATGACCTTGATCTTTAACAAATAGTTAATTTAAATTTGTTACAAAAAATGTAACATTATTCATATGTTTTCTTTGTTTTTAGACATAGCTTCCTGGATTTTTTTAAAACATAATTATGTTATTAAAAAGAACTCTTTTTACCATTTCACATTCAACTATTGTATTTTCTGGTCTGTCATTTTTAAAAGAAAAGTAACAACGTTATTTTGTCTATCAGGCAGTTGTCAACTACTCTTCTTGCATTTCCAAGGCTTATTTAAAAATATTCAGAGCAGAGTGACAGTACTCAGTATGACCAGAGTCATGGATCAAATACTCTGAGATGTTTTGCTGTGTACTTCCTGGAGGGAATGTGCTCACTGTTCCCTTTATTATGTTCTTGGACTGATTACCTAATGTTACAGATTATAAAATCACAAGCCAGATAGAGCATTACCAGGAACATAGCATTTCTACCTGATTTACCATGCATTCCCAGGAGAATACTCACCCTAATTCCACAGTTACTGAAAAGTTACTCCCTAAAGTGCTCTACTGTATCTTTGTTCTAGTTTGTTGTAAAAATTCCCCCTAAAGGTGAGCAAAGCCTCTGCCCTTAATATTTCTGCTCATTAGCGACTGAAGGAATGGCCAACCAAAACCAAGCTCAACTCAAAACCCATGTAATGGACAAACACCAATCCATAACCTTATAAATGCTACTCACACCCAAACATTAGATGTACCTCAAGGAGTCTTAGGGAAGAGTTGGAACAAAGATTAAGGGATCCAAAGAGGACAGGGACTCCACAGGGAGACCAACAGTATCAACTAATCTGGATTGTGGGAGCTCCCAGAGACTGGATCCCCAACCAAAGAGCAAGCATGGATTGGACCTAAGCCTGCTGCACATATGTAGCAGATGAGCAGCTTGGTCTTCATGCAGGAGCCCTAAACAACTGGAGCAGGGTCTGTCTCTAAGCATGTTACTTGCCTGCCTGCCTGCCTGCCTGTGGATCCCATTCCCCTAAATGGACAGACTTTTCTGGCCTCAGTAGGAAAGGTAGCACCTAGTTCTTTAGTGACTTGATGTGTGGAGTGGAGGTTGAGAGTCAGAGAGGTCTTCCCCTTCTCAAAAGTGGGAAGAGGGTGAGAACTTTCATGAAGGAGTACTTGAGAGAAGGGCTGATATTGGGATGTAAAAAGAATAAATAAATAAATAAATTTAATTTTTTTCAGGAGATAGCAAGTGTTGGAGAGGGTGTGGAGAAAGAGGAACACTCCTCCACTGCTGGTGGGGTTGCAAATTGGTACAACCACTCTGGAAATCAGTCTGGCTGTTCCTCTGAAAACTGGGCACCTCACTTCCAGATGATCCTGCTATACCACTCCTGGGCATATACCCAGAGGATTCCCCACCATATAATAAGGATACATGCTCTACTATGTTCATAGCAGCCCTATTTATAATTGCCAGATGCTGGAAAGAACCCAGGTATCCCTCAACAGAAGAGTGGATGCAAAAAATATGGTATATCTACACAAGGGAGTACTATTCAGCCATTAGAAACAATGAATTCATGAAATTCTTAGGCAAATGGATGGAGCTAGAGAACATCATACTAAGTGAGGTAACCCAGACTCAAAAGGTGAATCATGGTATGCACTCACTAATAAGTGGATATTAACCTAGAAACCTGGAATACCAAAACATAATCTACACATCAAATGAGGTACAAGAAGAAAGGAAGAGTGGCCCCTTGTTCTGGAAAGACTCAATGAAGCAGTATTCAACAAAACCAGAACGGGGAAGTGGGAAGGGGTGGGTGGGAGGACAGGGGGGACAGAAGGGGGCTTACGGGATTTTCTGGGAGTGGGGGGGGCTAGGAAAGGGGAAATCATTTGAAATGTAAATAAAAAATATATCGAAAAAAAATAAGTTAAAATAAAAAAAATTAATTTTTAAAAATCCTAAATATAAGCTTTTATTTAAAAATCAGTGTTATTTACTTTAAATCCTGAGATTGTGTATATACTCATCAACAATTCTTAATAAATTCTATCAGGAAGCTGAGGACAAAATTGGATATAAGAAATAACTCATCAACAGTCCAGCCTCAGTGACAGTCATGTCAGCCAGTGGTGTCATTGCTCTTGCTTCCTGAACATAAAGGGTCCCTAGCTTAATTGAATTCTGAACTTCAAATTGTTCTCTATGTTTTTCTACATCAGATTCAATAGGAAAAACATCTTAATCTAGCATCATTAACAATTTTATGTTTCCAAATGCTTTCTAAGGGTGGAGATCATAGTTGACAATCTACAGCTCTAAGTTCTTTCCTAGAATGGTGGGCATTTAAATCATTAATCTGCTCCAGCTACAAAGCATGAAATGGAGCAAGCACTGTTGTGAATGCCAGAGACACTGCCCAGTGAGGGGATGGAGCCCCATTAGAGCTTTCCTACAATTCTTAGACTAAGAGGAAAGTGAAAGTCACATGCAGAGCTTGAAGCCCTCAGGGTTTTGCAGTCTGATACACACCCATAAAGGCTATGCTAACTGGTGGGCCACATTCCATGAGTTCTACAGCTATTTGCCTTTCCTCTTGCATGGCCCTTGGCAAAATACAAGCTAAATGAATTGTTGGAGCTAGATTCTGTCCAAAATAAATACATTATATCTTTAAAAATAGGCACTGCCTTAGAGTAATAGGATGGGTGAAAGTATTCCAGTCAAATATGACCAGGAAGCAAGAATGCACCACTATCCTATGTCTAAACAAATAGACTGCAAATTGAACCTAATCAGAAGAGACAACTGGGGATGCTTTAATCTTCTCATACAAATAGTTAAACAAGAAAACATTACTAAAAAAAAAAAAACAAAAAACAAACAAACAAACAAAAACGGGCGTGGTGCACATGCCTTTAATCCCAGCCCTTTGGAGGCAGAGGCAGGCGAATTTCTGAGTTCAAGGCCATCCTGGTCTACAGAGTGAGTTCCAGGACAGCCAGGACCACATAGAGAAACCTTGCCTTGGAAAAAAAAGAAAAGAAAAGACAAGACAAGACAAGACAAGACAAGACAAGACAAGACAAGAAAAGAAAAGAAAAGAAAAGGAAAGAAAAGGAAAGAAAAAGAAAACATTACTAACTTAAGCATGTATACATCAAACTCTGCTGCACCCAATTAAATTTTAAAAAAGGAACTTTTAAATTTAAAGATATAGGTTATCATCACCCATTAAGAGTAGGTCATTTCACATCAGAACTCTGCCTCCCGCCAGTCAGTTACGAGGGCTCCATATTGGTTCTTGGTCGCCAGAGAAATAAGACTGAGGTACGCAAATATAACCCGAGACCAACATCGTGGGGGTCTAAGCCCGACGGGCATTGGCCTGCACCCAGGCCCTGGGCTGATCGGGGGTCCACCGGGGTGCAAACCCGGCCAGGAGGTTTTTTTCCTCCCGGGCCGGCGCGCGCACCACCACCATTTTGCCTAAGGGAAGCCAGGGAGACCTAGCAGGCAAAACCAAACCGGCTAACAGGCATAGCCCGAGGCGGACATAGCAGGGGTCTCAGACGGTCAGGCCCTGGACTGCCCCCAGGTCCTGGGCTGCTCGGCGGGCCATCTGTGTGCCGACCCAGCCAGGAGCTTGTTTGCCCAGGCCGGCGCACCCCGCAGCCATTTTGCCTACGGGAAGCCAGAGAGACCTAGCAGGCAAAACCAAACCAGCTAACAGGCATAGCCCGAGGCGGACATAGCAGGGGTCTCAGACGGTCAGGCCCTGGACTGCCCCCAGGCCCAGGACTGCTCGGTGGGCCATCTGTGTGCCGACCCGGCCAGGAGGTTGTTTATCGGGCCGTTTGAGTACCACTGCCATTTTGCCTACGGGAAGCCAGAGAAACCTAGCAGGCAAAACCAAACCAGCTAACAGGCATAGCCCGAGGCGGACATAGCAGGGGTCTCAGACGGTCAGGCCCTGGACTGCCCCCAGGTCCTGGGCTGCTCGGTGGGCCATCTGTGTGCCGACCCAGCCAGGAGCTTGTTTGCCCGGGCCGGCACGCACCGCCGCCATTTTGCCTACGGGAAGCCAGAGAGACTAGCAGACAAAACCAAACCAGCTAACAGGCATAGCCCAAGGTGGACATAGCAGGGGTCTCAGACGGTCAGGCCCTTGACTGCCCCCAGGCCCTGGGCTGCTCATTGGGCCATCTGTGTGCCGACCCAGCCAGGAGGTTGTTAGCCCAGCAGACTCTCCCAGCACTCTCAGGGAACTCGCGCACGCCACCATCCTAGCCACCTGACACACCCAATTAACACCCACAGCTGAGGGGAACTTTGCACCAACATTGGCCTGCCAGGCTTTTGCCTAGACTCAGGGCCTGAGCAGCTAGGCTAGCCTTGTGTGCACCAACCCGGTTGGGACTTCTGCTGCCCAGATCAGCCTGGGCGGCAGCACCACATCTCCAAGTCCTGCAAGTGGCTAGCTGGGTTTCCGGGCGGCCAGCTGGGAGAAGTCAGTGTGCTCCAGTGAATCCAGCGGGCCCCAGCGGGAGCCTTCGGGTGCCTGCTTTGGGATCTGAACAGCCTGGGCAGCAGCACCCTGTCTACAAGCAGTGCAGGAGGTAAGCTGTGCACCAGAGGCCAACTGGGAAGGGGCAGCTTGCACTGGTGAGTCCAGCACTGACAAGAAAAACTAACACCAGTGAGAACTAGATGGCAAAAGGCAAACGCAGGAACGTCACTAACAGAAATCAAGGCAATATGGCAACATCTGAACCCAATTCTCCTCTACCAACATGTCCTGGATACCCCATCACACCAGTAAAACAAGATTTGGATTTAAAATCACTGGTCATGATGCTGGTACAGGAACGCATGAAGGACATACTTAAAGAAATTCAGGAGAAAATGGATCAAAAGTTAGAAGCCCTTGCAAGTGAAACACAAAAATCATTGAAAGAAATCCAGGAGAATACAAAAGCCAACAAGGAGGAAATGCAAAAAAACACTTAAAGAAATACAGAAGAACTTTGGTCAACAGGCTGAGGTCATGAAAGACGAAACACAAAAATCTCTTAAAGAAATACAGGAGAACTTTGGTCAACAGGCTGAGCTCATGAAAGAGGAAACACAAAAATCTCTTAAAGAATTACAGGAAAACACAAACATGCAAGTGAAGGAGCTAAGCAAAACCATCCAGGATCTAAAATCAGAAGTAGAAACAACTAAGAAAACTCAAAGGGAGACAACGTTGGAGATAGAAAGCCTTGGGAAGAAATCGGGGGACAGAGATGCAAACATCAACAACAGAATACAAGAGATAGAAGAAAGAATCTCAGATGCTGAAGATTCCATAGAAACCATGGACTCAACAGTTAAAGAAAATGCAAAATGCAAAAAGCTTGTAACCCAAAATATCCAGGAAATCCAGGACACAATGAGAAGACCAAACCTAAGGATTATAGGCATAGATGAGAGTGAAGATTTACAACTTAAAGGGCCAGCAAATATCTTCAATAAAATTATGGAAGAAAACTTCCCTAACCTAAAGAGAGAGATGCCCATGAATATACAAGAAGCCTACAGAACTCCAAACAGACTGGACCAAAACAGAAATACTTCCCGTCACATAATAATCAAAACACCAAATGTTCTAAACAAAGAAAGAATACTAAAGGCAGTATGAGAAAAAGGCCAAGTAACATATAAAGGAAGACCTATCAGAATCACAGCAGACTTTTCACCTGAGACTATGAAGGCTAGAAGGTCCTGGGCAGATCTCATGCAGACTCTAAGAGAACACAAATGCCAACCAAAACTACTATATCCAGCAAAACTCTCAATCACCATAGATGGAGAAACTAAGATATTTCATGACAAAACCAAGTTTACCCAATATCTATCCACAAACCCGCCCCTAAAAAGGATAATAGGAGGACAACACCAATACAAGGAGGGAAACTTCACCCTGGAAAAAGCAAGATAGTAACCTTTCATCAAACCCAAAAGAAGTTAAGCATTCAAATTTAAAAAATAACGTCAAAAATGATAGGAAGTAACAATCACTATTCCTTAATATCTCTTAACATCAATGGACTTAATGCCCCAATAAAAAGACACAGACTAACTGACTGGATACGTAAACAGGACCCTACATTTTGCTGCTTACAGGAAACACACCTCAGGGTCAAAGACAAACACTACCTTAGAGTAAAAGGCTGGAAGACAATTTTACAAGCAAATGGTCTCAGGAAACAAGCTGGAGTACCCATTTTAATATCAGATAAAATTGACTTTCAACCCAAAGTCATCAAAAGAGACCCTGAGGGACACTTCTTGCTGGTCAAAGGAAAAATACAAAAAGAAGAACTGTCAATCCTGAACATCTATGCCCCAAATGCAAGGGCACCCTCTTTTGTAAAGGAAACTTTATTAAAACTAAAAGCACACATTGCACCTAACACAGTAATTGTGGGTGACTTCAACACTGCAATTTCCTCAATGGACCGATCAGGAAAACAGAAACTAAACAGGGACACAATGAAACTAATTGAAGCTTTGGACCAATTAGTTTTAACAGATATATATAGAACATTCTCACCTAAAACAAAAGAATATACCTTTTTCTCAGCACCTCATGGTACCTTCTCCAAAATCGACCATATAATTGGTCACAAGACAGACCTCAACAAATATAAGAAGATAGAACTAATCCCATGCCTCCTATCTGATCACTATGGAGTAAAAGTGGTCTTCAATAGCAACAGAAACAACAGAAAACCCACATACACGTGGAAACTGAACAATACTCTACTCAATGATACCTTGGTCAAGGAAGAAATAAAGAAAGAAATTAAAGACTTTTTAGAACACAATGAAAATGAAAACACAACATACCCAAATCTATGGGACACAATGAAAGCAGTGCTAAGAGGAAAACTCATAGCCCTGAGTGCCTCCAAAAAGAAAATAGAGAGAGCATACATTAGCAGCTTAATGACACACCTGAAAGCCCTAGAACAGAAAGAAGCTATTTCGCACAGGAGGAGTAGAAGGCAGGAAATCATCAAACTCAGGGCCGAAATCAATCAAGTAGAAACAAAGAGAACCATACAAAAAATCAACAAAACCAGGAGCTGGTTCTTTGAGAAAATCAACAAGATATATCGATAAACCCTTAGCCAGACTGACCAAAAGGCACAGAGAAAGTATCCAAAATTAACAAACTTAGAAATGAAAAGGGAGATATAACAACGGAAACTGAGGAAATCCAAAAAATCATCAGATCCTACTACAAGAGCCTGTACTCAACACAAATGGAGAATCTGGAGGAAATGGACAATTTCCTTGACAGATACCAAATACCAAAATTAAATCAGGACCAACTAGACCATCTAAACAGTCCCATAATTCCTAAAGAAAGGAAGTCATAGAAAGTCTTCCAACCAAAAAAAGCACAGGACCAGATGGCTTCAGTGCAGAATTCTACCAGACCTTCAAAGAAGAGTTAACACCAATACTCTTCAAACTATTCCACAAAATAGAAACAGAAGGAACACTACCCAATTCCTTCTACGAAGCCACAATTACATTGATACCAAGGCCACAAAAAGATCCAACGGAGAAAGAGAACTTCAGACCAATTTCCCTTATGAACATCGATGCAAAAATACTCAATAAAATTCTTGCCAACCGAATCCAAGAACACATCAAAACGATCATCCACCATGATCAAGTAGGCTTTATTCCTGGAATGCAGGGTTGGTTCAATATACGGAAATCCATCAATACAATCCACTACATAAACAAACTCAAAGAACAAAACCACATGGTCATTTCATTGGATGCTGAAAAACCATTTGACAAAATTCAGCATCCCTTCATGCTTAAAGTCTTGGAGAGAACAGGAATTCAAGGCCCATACCTAAACATCATAAAAGCAATATACAGCAAACCGGTAGCCAGCATCAAACTAAATGGAGAGAAACTTGAAGCAATCCCACTGAAATCAGGGACCAGACAAGGCTGCCCCCTTTCTCCTTATCTTTTGAATATTGTACTTGAGGTACTAGCTCGGGCAATTCGACAACATAAGGAGGTCAAAGGGATACAAATTGGAAAGGAAGAAGTCAAACTATCATTATTTGCAGACGACATGATCGTCTACCTAAGTGACCCAAAGAACTCCACTAGAGAGCTCCTACAGCTGATAAACAACTTCAGCAAAGTGGCAGGTTATAAAATCAACTCAAGCAAATCAGTGGCCTTCCTATACTCAAAGGATAAGCAGGCTGAGAAAGAAATTAGGGAAATGACCCCCTTCACAATAGCGTCAAACAGTATAAAGTATCTTGGGGTGACTCTTACCAAACATGTGAAAGATCTGTATGACAAGAACTTCAAGACTCTGAAGAAGGAAATGGAAGAAGACCTCAAAAAATGGGAAAACCTCCCATGCTCATGGATCGGTAGAATCAATATAGTTAAAATGGCCATTTTGCCTAAAGCACTATACAGATTCAATGCAATACCCGTCAAAATCCCAACTCAATTCTTCACAGAGTTAGAAAGAGCAATTATCAAATTCATCTGGAACAACAAAAAACCCAGGATAGCTAAAACTATTCTCAGCAACAAAAGAAAATCTGGGGGAATCAGTATCCCTGACCTCAAGCAATACTACAGAGCAATAGTGTTAAAAACTGCATGGTATTGGTACAGTGACAGGCAGGAGGATCAATGGAACAGGATTGAAGATCCAGAAATGAACCCACACACCTATGGCCACTTGATCCTTGACAAAGAGGCTGAAAACATCCAATGGAAAAAAGATAGCCTTTTCAACAAATGGTGCTGGTTCAACTGGAGGGCTGCATGCAGAAGAATGCGAATTGATCCATCCTTGTCTCCTTGTACTAAGCTCAAATCCAAATGGATCAAGGACCTCCACATAAAGCCAGACACTCTGAAGCTAATAGAAAAGAAACTGGGGAAGACCCTTGAGGACATCGGTACAGGGAGAAAGTTTCTGAACAGAACACCAATAGTGTATACTCTAAGAGCAAGAATTGACAAATGGGACCTCATAAAATTACAAAGTTTCTGTAAGGCAAAGGACACCATCGAGAGGACAAATCGGCAACCAACAAATTGGGAAAAGATCTTCACCAATCCTACATCAGATAGAGGGCTAATATCCAATATATATAAAGAACTCAAGAAGTTAGACTCCAGAAAACCAAACAACCCTATTAAAAAATGGGGTACAGAGTTAAACAAAGAATTCTCACCTGAAGAACTTCGGATGGCGGAGAAGCATCTTAAAAAATGCTCAACTTCATTAGTCATTAGGGAAATGCAAATCAAAACAACCCTAAGATTTCATCTTACACCAGTCAGAATGGCGAAGATTAAAAATTCAGGAGACAGCAGGTGTTGGAGAGGGTGTGGAGAAAGAGGAACACTCCTCCACTGCTGGTGGGGTTGTAAATTGGTACAACCACTCTGGAAATCAGTCTGGTGGTTCCTCTGAAAGCTGGGCACCTCACTTCCAGAAGAGCCTGCTATACCACTCCTGGGCATATACCCAGAAGACTCCCCACCATGTAATAAGGATACATGTTCTACTATGTTCATAGCAGCCCTATTTATAATTGCCAGATGCTGGAAAGAACCCAGGTATCCCTCAACAGAAGAGTGGATGCAAAAAAATGTGGTATATCTACACAATGGAGTACTATTCAGCCATTAGAAACAATGAATTCATGAAATTCTTAGGCAAATGGATGGAGCTAGAGAATATCATACTCAGTGAGGTAACCCAGACTCAAAAGGTGAATCATGGTATGCACTCACTAATAAGTGGATATTAACCTAGAAAACTGGAATACCCAAAACATAATCCACACATCAAATGAGGTACAAGAAGAAAGGAGGAGTGGCCCCTGGTTCTGGAAAGACTCAGTGAAACAGTATTCAGCAAAACCAGAACGGGGAAGTGGGAAGGGGTGGATGGGAGGACAGGGAAAGAGAAGGGAGCTTACGGGACTTTCGGGGAGTGGGGGGCTAGAAAAGGGGAAATCATTTGAAATGTAAATAAATTATATCGAATAAAAAAAAATAAAAAAAAGAGTAGGTCATTTCAATATACCATTTCTTCAATAGATCAACTGAAAAAATTACCAGAGAAGCTTATACATCCGATGTACTTCATAGATATTGTGGGTTGTTCCACATAAACACCATTGAGTACACAGCAGTACACAGAAGCTTCTCTAAAATAGACTACATACTGGAACATGCACAAAAGTAAATTTCTACAAATTAAAAACATATACAAATGATTTGATGCCTCCTATCTGACCACTATGCAATAAAAATATCAATTTTTTAAATAAATCTCTAATAAGTACTCAAATTCAAGGAGATTAAACTCACTATAAAAGAACAGATTAAACTGAATGAGAAGTGGATTAAAGATAAAAATGAAAATTATCCTGAATGCATGTGAAAATGTAAACACAATAGAAAAAACCTCTGAGACACATAAAAAGCAATCTTATGAGGGAAATTAAAACTCTGTATAAGTGTCTACATTAGGAGATCACACGGAAAAAAGCAAAATTAAATGATTTAAAGAAAATTTGGAGAAAAAGAACAGATCAAACGTAAACTTAGTCGACAGCAAGAAATAAAATTAGAGCATAAATAAGTGAAATAGAAAGAAGGTAACAGTTCAAAGAATCAATGAGCATACAATTGGGTTCTTTGAGAAGATAAACAATATTGACAGACCTGTACCCCAACTAATCAAAAGAAAGTAAGAGAGAACCCAAGTTAGCAGAATAAAAATGTACAGAATCACCACAATAGAAGTCAAAGCCACTCAGAATATTATAAGAAAATAGTTTAGAAACCTGTACCACATTAAGCTAGAAAACCTAAAAGAAATGGATGAATATCTAGTTTCTGCCAAACCAGCAAAATTAAATCAAGAGGAAATCAACAACATTTATAGACCCATGAGAAAACCCAAAGAGCAATAAAAGGCATTCTGCCACACTTTCAAAGAACTAAAGCCAATCCCTCATAACAATAATATGTGGACTTAGAGAAAAATATCACATGACCACCTGAATAGCCTTCCTATACTCAAAGGATAAGCAGGATGAGAAATTAGGGAAATGACACCCTTCAAAATACCCACAAACAATATAAAGTATCTTGGTGTGACTCTGACCAAACAAGTGAAAGATCTGTATGACAAGAACTCCAAGTCTCTGAAGAAGGAAATGGAAGAAGACCTCGGAAAATGAAAAAATCTGCCATGCCCATGGATTGGCAGGATTAATATAGTTAAAATGGCCATCTTGCCAAAAGCAATATAGATATTCAACGCAATACCCATAAAAACCCAACTCAGTTCTTCATAGAGTTAGAAAGAGCAATTCTCAAATTCATCTGGAATAACAAACAAACAAACAAACAAACAAACAAAAACACAGGATAGCTAAAACTATTCTCAACAGTGAAAGAAATTCTGGGGGAATCAGTATCCTGGACCTCAAGCAATACTGCAGAGAAATAGTGTTAAAAATTGCATCGTATTGGTACAGTGACAGGCAGGCAGATCAACGAATAGCATGAAGATCCAGAAATGAATCCACACACCTATGGCCACTTGATCTTCGACAAAGGAGCTGAAAACATCCAGTGGAAAAAAGATAGCCTTTTCAACAAATGGTGCTGGTTCAATTGGAGGTCAGCATGCAGAAGAATGTGAATTTATCCATTCTTATCTCCTTGTACTAAGCTCAACTCCAAGTGGATCAAGGACCTCCACATAAAACCAGACACACTGAAACTAATAGAAAAGGAACAGGGGAAGACCCTTGAGGACATTGGTACAGGGGGAAATTTCCTGAACAGAACACCAATAGCTTATGCTCTAAGATCAAGAACTGACAAAAGTGAGCTCATAAAATTACAAAGTTTCTCTAAGGCAAAGGACACCATCAAAAGGACAAATCGGCAACCAATAAATTGGGAAAAGATTTTCACAAACCCTACATCTAACAGAGGGCTAATATCCAATATATACAAAGAACTCAAGAAGTTAGACACCAGAAAACCAAATAACCCTATTAAAAATGGGGTACAGAGCTAAACAAAGAATTTTCACCTGAAGAACTTCTGGTGGCTGAGAAGCATCTTAAAAATGTTCAACATCATTAGTCATTGGGGAAATGCAAATCAAAACAATCCTGAGATTTCACCTCACACCAGTCAGAATGGCTAAGATTAAAAATTCAGGAGATAGCAGGTACTCACAAGGATGTGGAGAAAGAGGAACACTCCTCCACTACTAGTGGGACTGCAATCTGGTATGAACACTCTGGAAATCAGTCTGTAGGTTCCTCACAAAACTGGGCATGATACTACCAGAGGATCCCGGTATACCACTCCTGGGCATATACCCAGAGGACTCCCTAACATGTAAAAAGGACACATGCTCCACTATGTTCATAGCAGCCCTATTTATAATAGCCAGAAGCTGGAAAGAACTCAGATGTCCCACAACGGAGGAATGGATTAAAAAAGGAGGGTTATATATACACAATGGAGTACTATTCAGCCATTAGAAACAATGAATTCATGAAATTCTTAGACAAATGTATGGAGCTGGAGAACATCAAACTAAGTGAGGTAACCCAGTCTCAAAAGATCAATCATGGTATGCACTCACTGATAAGTGGATATTAGCCTAGAAACTTGGAAAACCCAAGACATAATCCACATATCAAATGATGTCCAAGAAGAATGGAGGAGTGGCCCCTGTTTTTGAAAAGGCTCAGTGCAGCAGGGCAGGACAATAGCAGAACAGGGAAGTGGGAAGGGGTGGATGGGGCAAAAGGAGAAGGGAAGAGGGCTTATGGGACTTTCAGGGAGTGGGAAGCCAGGAAATGGGAAATCATTTGAAATGTAAATAAAAATATATCGAATAAAAAAGGGGAAAAAAAGAAACAGAAAAGACCTTTGACAAAATCTAACACTAACATCTTCATGATAAAAGTCCTAGAGAATGTAGGCCTAGCAGGAATATACTTCAAAAGAATAAAAGCTACCGACAGCTTGCGTTATCCTAAATGGAGAAAATCTTGAAGCAATCTCACTGAAGTTAGGAACAACAGAGAGAGATCCAATATTTCAACTCCTTTTCAATATTGTCATAAAAACACTAGGTGGGGCAATAAAGCAAAAAAAGAAAAAAGAAAACTGAGAGGCTACGAACAAGAAAAAAATCAAAACATGTCTATTTACAGATAATATGTATGAATTAAAATAACAAAAAGTCTACCAGAAAACTTCAGATGGTGTTTTGTTTCCTTCTGTCACCATGACAAAACATATTACAGCACCTTAGGGGAGAAAAAGAGTTTATTTCACTTACACATTCAAGTCATTATCTGTTGCCACTGAAGAAAGTCAGGATAGAAATTCAAAGATAGATCTGAAGAAAAAGCTGTGGAGAAAAGTTGCTTTCTAGTTCACTCACAGGTTCATAATTATCAAACCCAGGATCACCTGTATGTTTCTGCAAATGCTCAAAAGGACTTTTAATATCCAGTTATGTTAAGGGACATCAAATGCAATTTCATCATATTTACAATGTTTTGGCTCATAATACAATCACAAATAATCTTATAACAGAGAAGTAGAGAACCAAGGACCTAGCTCTAATGTGAACCACTTGCCTAGCATATACAAAGCCCTATATTGATTACTAACATTGGGCAGGAGATGGAGCATGGGGGATTTGACTACACAATGTGGAGTGTGATATAATGATGATTACAGATTTTGAAACTATATACTTTGAAGATAGAGAAATGGGTCACAAACTAATGGATGTTGGAAGCCAGTTTAATCTGATAAAAAGCCAAGAAAACATACTTTTTCCTTCGGTGGCTCCAAAAGGTACCAGCCTGTTGCTAACATATTTCTTGTAAACCAGTAAAATATCCATCCTCTGAAACTTTAAGAGAATAATTTATGGCATCATAAGCTACTATTTACAGTTTATTTTTACCATGGCAATATGAAACTAATATAAAGTATATAACTCTCAAAATACAGAACTGAATTTCTTGTTCACTATGGTACAGTTCCAGGAAGTTACTTAAAAATTCATAGCTTTCTCAAGAGATGAGAATCACAGAAAATCCAATAATAGGAATAAATTTATGACTTATAAATGTATCTCTAATGTAATTTTGTGGCACACAAACAGTTTCAGATCTCTTGCAAAGTGCTAGCTGGTGTGTGACATTGGGTGTATTGCTGAGCCTGTCTGAGCATATGCTATCATTTCAAGAAGTGATATATATTATACATAATTCACAGAGGTTTTTGCTTTTTTATTTTTAGCATCTGGTATGTGAAAGGTAGTGTCAAAGGAAAGGGAGAACCCTGTCTGTTAAGGTCTTAGAACATGACATGCACAAAATCCCTACAGAGGACAAGACCAACCGCAAAAGAAAGATAACAAGACCTAGTTCCAACTGGAATGGGGAAGAGAGAGTGACCCCTTCAGAGATAGCAGTATGATGAAGGAAATAAATATCCCTGAGAAATTGGAGTGACCACAAGGTTAACAAGTATTACATTTTCTTTTAGAAGTTTGTTCTGGACTGGAGATGAATGGCTCAGAGGGAGGTTGGGAGCAGCCTATTTGCTTTCCCTGAGAACAAATAGAAGGATGCTGCATGAGACAAGATTAAGTGTGGTGGGAATATGGTCCTAACTTTTATCCCAGAAAGGACAGGACAGAAAACACCCGGAAAATGCTCAGATCTCTAGAAGGAGCTCATTGGAACTGTCTCTGAAAAACACCCACATTTCTTCCTTCACCCTTGAAATCAACAATGGAGAAATTTACTGGGACCCTCCAGATATCCCAGACTTCTAACATGATGGGGTAGAACTTCCTAAGGAAAAAAATGGAGGTGCTGGAAGACAGGAGCCTGGGGAGTTGCATGTAAAATATAAGCTTAAAATTCCTCCTTTCTTATGACACAAACTGGAGAATTTTCCAGTTTAGCAATAACCTGTGCAGGAAACGTTCATGTTACATGTTCGTTCTCTGGAACCTTTTAATTCAGAGTCACATTTCCCATTTCTGAATCCTAGGATGAGCAGATATTTCCCACTTAGTATAAAGAGACGTTTCTGAAAGGCCAGAAAACTAGTGCACTCATTCTCTTTCTCTTCTCTTCTCTTCTCTTCTCTTCTCTTCTCTTCTCTTCTCTTCTCTTCTCTTCTCTTCTCTTCTCTTCTCTTCTCTTCTCTCTCTCTCTCTCTCTCTCTCTCTCTTCTTCCCTCCCTCTCTCTCTCTTGCATGCATACATATGTGTGTGTGTGCATGCATGCACGAGAGCACACACACACACACACACACACACACACACACACACACACACACACGGGTACACGGAAGAGATAAGTGAGGGGACACTATCTGACTCAGCTGTAGCTAAATAGCTGGACAGCCTGTACTTTCCATATTATCATACATCTCGTTTTTAGAAAAAGAAAAGGGCATTTCCTCCCAGTGCCTATGTTGCAGATTCCTTCCTGTTCTCTAGCTTTATATAGAGATCAAGTGGCCATCATTTACCTCAAGCCACCTTCTCACATCCAACATGAATGCAGTGATGAAAATCGGCACACTGCTCATTGTGACTTTATCTTGTCTCTGCATCGTGGAGGGTAAGTGTCTCCAAAGGGGAGTGAAGGGAGGTCTTAAGGGTGGTAGTCTCTAAACCACTGCCCTCCAGACTCAGTCAGGCATTGCAGCTCAAACCTGAGGTTCTGGACACTGGAGAGATCAGTGATTGCAGAGAAATGGGACGGTAAGTTTCAGACCTTCAGTTCTTTGAGCTTTTAGTTTTAGGTTTCCATTTTATTTCCTCTTTTCTAGAAACACTATTATGTTGTATTCTACACAACAGTATCCTTCCCTTCGTTTCTCTGGCCACTTCTTCTCCATGTGCTTTGCAGGGATCTTTATTTACTTAATGACACCTGGGCTCTTCAAAGCTTAATACTACTCACAGATTCCATTCTATTTTCAAGGTCTCAATTAAAATTTGTAGCTTAAAAACCCTAACTTCACTCCTTAGGGTGAACTCACTTCTTGGCTTCTGTCTTATAACAGTGAATGCACAGCTCCTTGAATATCAGCCTTGATATATTACGCTCCCTCATTACTAAATAAAAATTAATGGCTAATTCCTATCCTTTCTACCTCTCAAATGTACTTGAAGTACAATGTCATTTCTATTTTGTCAACGTTTTCATACTAAGAAATGTTAAGCCATAAAACAGAAAATGTAGGGTTCTTTACCTATTAGAGAAAGATTTTCTTTTACTAGATATTTGATTTATTTACATTTCAAATGTTAACCCCTTTCCTCCATACCAGTCCAAAAATACCCTATCCCCCTTCTCCTGCTTAAACACCCCCTCCCACTTTCCAAACCTGGCATTCCCCTACACTGAGGCATCAAGCCTTCACAGGACCAATGATATCTCCTCTCACTGATGTCTGAAAAGGCCAACATATGCTACATATGTAGCTGGAGCTATAGGTCCATCCATGTGTACCTTTGGTTAGTGGTTTATTCCCTGGGAGCTCTGGGGATACCAGTTGGTACATAATACTGTTCCTCTTATGGGGCTGCAAAGCTCTTCAGCTCCTTGGATTCTTTCTCTACCTCCTCCATTGGGGACCCTATGATCAGTCCACTGATTGTCTATGAGCCATGGGTAATTTGATCCCCCTTCTAACATGGACCAAAGTATCCACACTTTGGTCTTCCTTCTTCTTGAGCTTCATGTGGTCTGTAAATTTTATCTTGGGTATTCCCGAGCTTTTGAGCTAATATCCACTTATTAGCAATTGCATACCTTGTGTGTTCTTTTGTGATTGGGTTACCTCACTCAGGATGATATTTTCTAGCTCCATCCATTTGCCTAAGGATTTCATGAATTCATTGTTTTGAATAGCTGAGTAGTAATCCATTGTGTAAATGTACCACAATTTCTGTATCCATTCCTCTGTTGAGGGACATCTAGGTTCTTCCAGCTTCTCGCTATTATAAACAAGGCTGCTATAAACACAGTGGAGCATGTGTTCTTATTATGTGTTGGAGAATCTTCTGGGTATATGCACAGGAGTGGTATATCTGGGTCCTCAGGTAATAAATACTAGGTCCAATTTTCTGAAATACCACCAAATCGACTTCCAGAGTGGTTGTGCCAGCTTGCAATCCCACCAATAATGGAGAAGTGCTCCTCTTTCTTTACATCCTCTACAGCATCTGTTGTTCCCAGAGTTTTAGTGGGAGAATTCTGACTAGTGAGAGGTGGAATTTCAGGGTTATTTTGATTTTCATTTCCCTGATGATTAAGAATATTGAACATTTCTTTAGGTGTATCATAGCCATTCAGTATTCCTCAGATGAGAACGTTTTGTTCAGCTCTATACCCGATTTTTTATTAGTGTTATTTGTTTCTCTGGAGTCTAACTTCTTGAGTTCTTTGTATGCATTGTATATTAGCCCTTTATAGGATTTTTATAGGAGATAGGATTGGTAAAGATCTTTTCCCAATCTGTTGGTTGCCATTTTGTCCTATTGACAGTTTCCTTTGCCTTAAGGAATCTTTAGAATTTTATGAGGTCCCATATGTCAATTCTTGATCTTAGGACATAAGCCATTGATGTTCTGTTCAGGAAATGTTCTTCTGTGCCCATGTACTCCAAGTCCTTCCCCACTTCCTCTTCTATTAAATTCATTGTATCTGATTTTATGTAGCGGTCCTAGATCCACTTAGACTTGAGCTTTCTACAGTGAAATAAGAATGGATCAACTTGCATGCTTCTACATGTTGACTGCCAGTTGACACAGAAACATTTGTTGAAAATGCTTTCTTTTATCTACTGGGTTTTTTAGCTCCTTTGTTGAAGATCAAGTGAACATAGGTGTGTCAGTTCATTTCTGGGACTTCAATTCTATTCCATTGATCTACCTGCCTGTTTTTTAATCACTATTGCTCTGTAGTATAGCTTGAAGTCAGGAATGATGATTCTGCCAGAGATTCTTTTGTTGTTGACAATAATTTTACCTATCCTGGGATTTTTGTTATTCCAAATCAATTAGGAAATTGGCCTTTCTAACTCTATGAAGAATTGAGTTGGAATTTAATGGGGATTGCATTGAATCTGTAGATTGCCTTAGGCAAGGTGGCCATTTGTACAATATTAACTCTGCCAATTCATCAGCACGGAAGGTATTTCCATCTTCTGAGATCTTCAATTTCTTTCTTCAGAGACTTGAAGTTCTTTTTTTTTTTAATTTTTTTATTCGATATAATTTATTTACATTTCAAATGATTTCCCCTTTTCTAGCCCCCCCCACTCCCCAAAAGTCCCGTAAGCCCCCTTCTCTTCCCCTGTCCTCCCTCCCACCCCTTCCCACTTCCCCGTTCTGGTTTTGCCGAATACTGTTTCACTGAGTCTTTCCAGAACCAGGGGCGACTCCTCCTTTCTTCTTGTATCTCATTTGATGTGTGGATTATGTTTTGCGTAGTCCAGTTTTCTAGGTTAATAACCACTCATTAGTGAGTGCATACCATGATTCACCTTTTGAGTCTGGGTTACCTCACTTAGTATGATGTTCTCTAGCTCCATCCATTTGCCTAAGAATTTCATGAATTCATTGTTTCTAATGGCTGAATAGTACTCTATTGTGTAGATATACCACATTTTTTGCATCCACTCTTCTGTTGAGGGATACCTGGGTTCTTTCCAGCATCTGGCAATTATAAATAGGGCTGCTATGAACATAGTAGAGCATGTATCCTTATTACATGGTGGGGAATCCTCTGGATATATGGCCAGGAGTGGTATAGCAGGATCTTCTGGAAGTGAGGTGCCCAGTTTTTGGAGGAACCGCCAGACTGATTTCCAGAGTGGTTGTACCAATTTGCAACCCCACCAGCAGTGGAGGAGTGTTCCTCTTTCTCCACACCCTCTCCAACACCTGCTGTCTCCTGAATTTTTAATCTTAGCCATTCTGACTGGTGTAAGATGAAATCTTAGTGTTGTTTTGATTTGCATTTCCCTAATGACTAATGAAGTTGAGCATTTTTTAAGATGCTTCTCCACCATCCGAAGTTCTTCAGGTGAGAATTCTTTGTTTAACTCTGTACCCCATTTTTTAATAGGGTTGTTCGGTTTTCTGGAGTCTAACTACTTGAGTTCTTTATATATATATATTGGATATTAGCCCTCTATCTGATGTAGGATTGGTGAAGATCTTTTCCCAATTTGTTGGTTGCCGATCTGTCCTCTTGATGGTGTCCTTTGCCTTACAGAAACTCTGTAACCTTATGAGGTACCATTTGTCAATTCTTGCTCTTAGAGCATACGCTATTGGTGAAGTTCTTGTCATACATATCTTTCATTTGCTTAATTAAAGTAACACCAAGGTATTTTATATTATCTGTGACTATTGTGAGGGGTGTCTTTTCCCTAATTTCTTCTCAGCCTCTTTGTACTTTGAGTATAGGAAGGCTACTGATTTGTTTGAGTTAATTTTATATGCAGCCACTTTGCTGAACTTGTTTATCAGGTTTAGGAGTTCTCTGGTGGAATTTGGGGGGGGGTTACTTAAGTATACTATCATATAATCTGCAAATAGTGATACTTTGACTTCTGCCTTTCCAATTTATATCCCTTTGAACCACTTTTGTCGTCGAATTGCTCTGGCTAGGACATTAAGTACTATATTGAACAGGTAGGCAGAAAATGGACAGCCTTGTCTAGCCCCTGATTTCAGTGGGATTGCTTCAAGTTTCTCTCTATTTAGTTTCATGTTGGCTACTGGTTTGCTGTATATTTCTTTTACTATGTTTAGGTATGGGCCTTGAATTCCTGATCTTTCCAAGACTTTTTGTCATGAAGGGGTGTTGGATTTTGTCAAATGCTCTCTCAGCATCAAACGAAATGATAATGTGGTTTTTTTTATTTGATTTCTTTATATAGTGCATTACATTGACTGATTTCCATATATTGAGACATTCATGCATCCCTGGGATGAAGCCTACTTGATCATAGTGGATGATCATTTTGATGAGTTTTTGGATTCGGTTGGCAAGAATTTTATTGAGAATTTTTGCATCTATATTCATAAGGGCAATTGGTCTAAAGTTCTCTGAGAAAGACATTTTTTACAATACTTCAAAAACGTAGAGTTCTTTTTAAAAAGAACACATAAATTTTAAAGAGAACAAGGAAGGCCCAATAGGATGCTTTGGAGAGAAGAATGGGAAGAGAGAAACGATGTAATTGTGTTATGTCAAAAACTAAAAATATAAGGAAAGAAAATTTTAAAACTTCCTCATGGCAAAAAATAAAAGTTAATTAATGTCATGAACAATTGGCTAATATTCTTACTATAGAATGACTTCAAATAAAAAAATTAAATTCACTAATAATCTAACATAAAAATAAGTTAAAGCAATAAAAATTCACCCTAGAGTAAATACAAATAGGTTTTAAATATATAAAGATGTGCTCAATCTTATTCATTATATAGCAAAAAGAAATACAAATGAAAAGAACCTATCAGATATTTCATATTCAGAAACTGAATAATAGAATACAATGATCTGGTTTAAAAAAGATAAGAATTGTCTAAAATTGATAACAAGAGTGTATATAATTTCATTCCGATTAGAGTCAATCTTGCAAATCTACCAAAATCATTATTTTTAACCTGAAATTCTGCTTATATTAAATTATTTAATAGATAGAATCACATGCAAATGATATTATATTAGAACAACCTCAATATATTATAATGAATAGTGTTCAGGATTGTGCCAAGTCATATCAAAAAATAAAAATAAATATACATAAGGAATTGATTAACTAAAGCCTGCTACAAAGCTACACTGGCATATTATGTATATAGCAAACTGTTAAAAGAAATCAAAGTGCAGAATATGTATACTGGATAGCCATATCACTAAATTATAATGCTCGAGAATCTGATATAAAAAAGTTGCACTATGTTTGCAACTAACGTGTGCATCTACCCATTTGCCTTAAAAATCATCTCTATTTATAAGAGGATGAACTCTTGGATAATGCAAAAACAATCAGATTTGTCATTAGGAACTGCGAGCAACATTTGTAACGGTAGATTTTGTGGAGTGGGGAGAGTAGAATATAAACCCATATCACAAAAGCATCCTCAAAATTAGATGTCAGTTAAGACCTCCTGGGCTCTACATAGGTTCTGACTCAATAATCTTAGAATGAATGAGATGAAAAATTAAAATAACATACTACACTTTTCTGTCTCCATAAACTTTGCTCTTAATTCTTAAAGCTAACTTTGTCATAGCTTTTGATGTCACCTCATCATCCTTCCTCTCCTGCCCTGTTATTACCTGACACAAAGATTCCTGGATCATTTCTCAGTTTGGTAGTAACACTTGGTGATACTTATTTGTTGAAAAGAGAGAAAGTCGGGCTAAGCAAGATGGGAGCATCAGCAGAGTATGTAACCTCAGTGTGCTGTGAACATCCCATTGTTATTCTGTCCTCTATACCCTCCAACACAGAATTACCCAGATCTAACGGACATGTCCAAATCACCAATAGTCAACTCAAGTCCTTGTCTAGAGAAGCCCTGCCTAGAAGACAGCATATTGACAGCATATTCATCTCTGCCCAATGAAATCTGTCTATTGTTATACTCAAACTACATTTGAATTCTCTCTGTTTTTATTTCATCTTCAAATATAAGTAGGTACTAACTATGTAATGTGAATGATGCCTTTATTATCTTCATCCATCCTCTAGCTTAATTCACAGAGTTATGTTGAATACCAGCTGATGAGGTAAACAGACAACACAGTCTATGTGTTAACACTGAAGCCTCTCTTTGTTCTTGTAATCCACTGTTCCCATGGCCCCATGGTTCATCCTAAAAATCCTAATCTCTCCTTATCCAAAAATACAGGTCTCATCTGTAATGTCTGTAAAAAATCACAGAATTCAAAATGTAAAGAAAATAGAAGCCAATGCGTTGCAAAAGCTGGTGAATCATGTTATAGCACATCATACTATTATGGTGAGTAGAGATGATACAGACTCCAAAAATGTCTTCAAACAACTATTCTTCCTACTACTGCCTTTATAAAGAAGGTGACAATATCTATCTCTCTAAGTAATAAGGCAGTGAATACATTTGGGGAGGGAGGAAAAGGGTATTTTCAAAGAGGCTTGGCATCCAGAATCAGAGTCAATAAAGAAGAGTAACCTCCAAAGGAGATGAGGAAGGGGATATAGTATGATTGGGTTTTCCTCTTGGTGGTGACTTTTAGAAAGTTGTCTTATAACAAATTCTTCCAGCATGTATAATCAACTTCTTTATTTTTAGGAACTAACCATGTGTTCTCACACCAAGGGTGCCAGTATAAATGCCAGGAAGGAGAATTAAAAAGAGGACAATTATTGACTTACATAATGTGCTGTGATAAAAACTTGTGTAATAGTTTCTAGATGGAGAAGAATTGCTTGAAGAAAATCATCTTCTGTTCAAGATCCAAACTTACCAATGAACCAAGATGAGGAATTTGCTTTTCTACTCTGTTTCCACACTGGCCTGAGATTCCCTGAGATAGCAATGGAGTCTGTATCCTCATTTCAGTGAAAGACTTCATGACCAAACCATTAGACTACTTCAAAACAAACAAACAAACAAACAATTCCATACTTACCATGTGAATTTACTTTTCCAGTTTGCAATGTCTAAGCCCTGTAATAGTGTTCCAAAGATTTTTATTTTAATCTCTAGAATCTATGGACGCTGCAGTAAGTGGCAAAATGGACACTGGAGATGTGAATAAGGGTATTTCTGGATTGTCAGGGTGGGTCTTAGTTCTAAATACAAATGTTCTTATAAAATGGGGGAGGGGTAGGCATGAATTGACTATAAAAGAGGAAATGATTGTGTAATTGTGACACAGTAATTGAAGTGATATACCTTGAAGATGGATCAAATGGTCATGAGCCAAGAGATATAAAACGCCACTAGATGTTGAGAAGGGCAATGAAATTAATTTTTCTCAGTGCCTCTAGAAACTTACCATACTGCTACTTGATCTTATCCCCAGGAGATTTAATTCTGACTACAGAGTTCTACAAATTGAATAAATGTGTGTTGTTTTAAGCAATTATATTTGTATTAATTTGTCATATCAGTGATGGGAAATCCTAATAGGTATATAGAAATTAACAGTGTTGGAAATCTTGACCACCAACTAGGGGGTATCCAAACTAGAATCCTTTGTCTCAGATGTGGAGTACCCTGCAAAAGAAAAGGAATGTAGAGTAAGTGGTATCAGTGAGTGAAAGGTTAGTGGGTGAAAGTTCTATCTCACATGGTGCAGGCAGCCCTTCAGATGTGACTTTGAAGCTAGTAGTCCCTACCATTTTCTTTTTTCTTAAACACAGATTTTTATTTAAATTATATTATTTATTTACATTCCAATCATTGACACCCCACTGTTTCCCTCCCACAGTTCTTCATCCCATCACTCCTTCTCCTTGCCTCCAAGGGGATGCACACACACACACACACACACACACACACACACACACACACACATGCAAGCATGCACATATGCACGCACACACAAACACCAGGCCTTGCCCTTCCCTCAGGCATCAAGGCTCTCTAGGATTAAATACATCCTCTCACTCTAAGGCCAGACCAGAGCACCAAAGCATTAAACTACCATTTTCTAAAGCAATCGAATATGTGTTCTAACAGATGAATTTATAGTTTTTCACCAGTTCATATGCTATCTCTCCTGAGTGTTAGATTCTCTGCATAGCTTTGGTTTAGTTTTGCAATAATTGTGTTTGTATATTCAAGTTCAGGGTGGAAAGTCACTCACAATATGATACTGAGTAAAAATGCCCATTTTTATTTTTCTCTATAAAATATACTTATCTGATATGTTCTGCTATAAAACAATTTATCCATTCATATGAGATACTATTTTATAATATATTGAAAAAAATTGAAAAAGAAAGCCTTCCAGTATGAGCTGGTGCCCTCAGAAGACCTTGGGCACTGGTTCTTCACCCACTCCCAAAACACTCAGAGAAAGCTCGACTCCCAGATGCTCTAACATGCTCATGATCACAGACAAGGAGGCCACAACACCGGCCCCAACACTTAAAGTAACTGGGACCCCCTCCATCCAAGCACACAGGAACACCAGACTAGCCAGTGGTTCCTTCCTGTCTGAGCTAGTGCCCTGAGCAGACCCCGGGCAATGGCTCCACATCCAGTCCCACAACACCCAGAGGAAACTCCCAAGTGCTCTAACATGCCCAGGATTCAGAAGTTTGTTCACACCAGGATTTCAATTACTATAGATGGAGAAACCAAGGTATTCCATGACAAAAAACAAATTTACACAATATTTTTTCCACAAATCCAGCCCTCCATTGGACATACTACTATCTGAGTACACAGCAATACCACTCCTGTGCATATACCCAGAATATGCTCCAATGTGTAATAAGAACACATGCTTCACTATGTCCATAGCAGCCTTATTTATAATACCCAGTAGCTGGAAAGAACCCAGATGCACTACAACAGAGGAATGGATACAGAAATTGTGGTATATATATACAATGGAGTACTATTCAGCTATTCAAAATGAATTCATGAAATACTTAGGCAAATAGCTGGAACTAAAATGTGTCATCCTGAGTCAGTAAACTAATCACAAAAGAGCACACATGGTATGCACTAACTGATAAGTGGATATTAGCCCAATAGCTCAAAATAAACAAGTTACAATTCACAGACCACAGGAAGCTCAGGAAGAAGGAAGATCAAAATGGGGGTGCTTTGGTTCTTGTGAGAAAGGGAACAAAATACACACGGGAGCAATTATGGAAACAAAGTGTTGATCAGCGACTGAAGGAAAGGCCACCCCAGAGACTGTCCTACCTGGGGATTGATTCTATAAACAGTCACCAAACCCCAATACTATTATGGATGACAAGAAGTGCTTACCAAAAGGAGCCTGCTATGGTTGTCTCTGGAGGGGCTTTGTCAGTGTCTTACAGGTACAGAGACACAGTCAACCATTGGTCTGAGACCGGGGTCCCCAATGGAAGTTGGAGGGCTGATTGGAGGAGTTAAAGAGGTTTGCAGCACCATGGGAAGAACAAAGATGTTGGCCAACCAGACACCCCAAGGCTCCCATGGACTAAGCCATAAGCAAAGTAATACACATGGTTCCAGCCAAAAATGTAGCAGAAGAATACCTTGCTGGGCATCAGTGGGAAGAGAGGTCCTTGGACTTATGAAGCTCAATAGATGCCACAGGATGAGAAATTTAGGGGGGGGTAGGTGGGAGTAGGTTGGGTCAGGGGCATATTCTTTGAAGCAGGGAGTGGGAGGATGGGTTGGGGGTTTTCAGGGAGGGGGAAAACTGGCAAAGGGTATAACATTTGAAATGTAAATGAAGAAAATATTCAATATAAAAAATTACAGGTAAACAAAAACAAACAGGAGTCAACAGGGAACAGGAACACTGGAGCAGCTGTAAGAGGATCCTCTGGGCACCATCTGCTCCTGGGAGCTAGGGCTATCCCACAGCCCTCTTTTCCTCTTTATGCTGGTCCTGCCAGGAGCGAGCTGGTCTCCCAGGAGTGATGACACAGGATTAAATCCCACAGGAGAGACAAGCTCCAGCCAGAAACAGAAAGACCAACTACCATCAGAGATACCCAGGTAGCAAAAGACAAGCACAAAAACCTTACCAACAGAAACCAAAGCTACAAGGGATCATCAGAACCAAGTTCTCTCACAACAGCAAGTCCTGGAAACCCCAACACAACAGAAAAGCAAGATTCAGATTTAAAATCACATCTCAGAATGATGATAGAGGACTTTAAGAAGGACATCAATAACTCCCTTAAAGAAACACATGAGAACACAGGTAAACAGAGAGAAGCACATAAAGAGGAAACACAAAATCCCTTAAGGAATTAAAGGAAAACAACCAAACAGGTGAAGAAATTGAACAAAACCATCCATGATCTGAAAATGGAAGTAGAAACAATGTAGAAATCACAAAGGGAAACACTTTCTATCCACTCCTATAGATATAAAACCTAGGAAAAAGATCAGGGGATCATAGATGCAAGCATCACATACAGAATACAAGAGATAGAAGAATCTCAGGTGCAGAAGATACCATAGAAAACATTGGCACAACAGTCAAACAAAGTGCAAAATGCAAAAGGCCCCTGACCTAAAACATTCAGGAAATCCAGGATACAGTGAGACCAAACCTAACAATAATAGGTAGAGAAAAGAATGAAAACTCCCAACATAAAGGGCCAGTAAATATTTTCAACAAAATTATAAAAGAAAACTTCCCTAACCTAAAGAAAGAGATGCCCATGAACATACAAGAAGACTACAGAACTCCAAATAGACTGGACCAGAAAGGAAATTCCTCCTGGCACATAATATTCTAAACATCAAATGCACTGAACAAAGAATATCAAAGAAGTAAGGAAAAAACATCAAGAAACATATAAAGACAGACATATCAGACTTATACCAGACTTCTCTTAAAAGCAATAAGATCCTGGAAAGATATCAAGCAGACCCTAAGAGAACAAAAATGCCAGCCTAGGCTAATATACACAGCAAAACTCTCAAATACTATAGTTAAAGAAATTAAGGTATCCCACAAAAAAAAAAAAACAAAAAACAAATTGATACAATATCTTTCCATAAATCCAGCCATTCAAACAATAATAAATGGATGGAAAAACTTCAACAAAAGGAGGGAAATACAACCATACAAATAGCAAGAAAATAATCTTTTAACAAAACAAAAAGAAGATAGACACATAAACATAATTCTGCCTTTAACAACAAAAATAATAGGAAGCAGCAATCACTTTTCCTTAATGTCTCTTAATATCAAAGGTCTCAATTCCCCAAGAAAAAGACATCGACTAACAGACTGGATACATATACAGGACCCAATATTTTGCTGTATACAGGAAACTCACCTCAGTGACAAAGACAGACACTACCTCAGACTAAAAGGCTACATAACAAATTTTCAAGCAAATGGTCCCAAGAAACAAATTGGAGTAGCCATTCTAATATCCAACAAAATCAACTTTCAACTTAAAGTAATCAAAAACAATAAGGAGGAACACTTCATATTCAACAAAGTTAAATTCTACAAAGAAGAACTCTCAATTCTGAACATCTATGTTCCAAATGCAAGGGCACTCATGTTCATATAGAAGCTTAAAAAGTCTCAAAGCACATGTAATAGTGGGAGACTTCAACACCCTACTCTTAGCAGTGGACAGATCATGGAAACAGAAACGAAACAGAGACACAGTGAAGCTAGCAGAAGTTATGAACCAAAGGGATTTAACACATAGCTATAGAACATTTTATTGGAAAACAAAAGAATATACCTTCTTCTCATCATCGCATGGTACCTTTGGTACCTTCTCCAAAACTGACTATATAATCAGTCACAAATTAGGCCCCAACAGATACAAGAAGATTGACATAATACCATACATCCTATCAGATCATAATCGACTAAGACTGGTCGTCAATAACAATAAAAATAATAAGAAGCCCCCATACAATTGGAAGCAGAACAACACTCTACTCAAAGATAACTTGGTCAAGGAAGAAATAAAGAAAGACATTAAAGACATTTTGGGATTTAATGAAAAATAAATCCACAACATACCCAAACTTATGGGACATGATGAAAGCAGTGCTAAGAGGAAAATAATGCCTCCAAAGAGAAACTGTAGAAAGCTTACAGTAGCAGCTCTAGAGTATATCTGAAAGCTCTAGAACAAAAAGAAGCACATACAACAAAGAGGAGTAGATTCAGGAAATAATCAAACATACGGGTAAAATCAACAAAGTAGAAACAAAAAGAACTATACAAAGAATCAAACAAACAAGGAGCTGGTTCTTTGAGAAAATCACCAAGATATATAAACCCTTAGCCAGAATAACCAGAGAGCACAAAGTGAGTATCCAAATCAGCAAACTCACAAAAGAAAAGGGATACATAACAACAGAAACTGAGGAACCCCAAAGATCATCAGATTCTACTACAAAACCCTATACTCAAAAAAACTGGAAAATCTAAATGAAATGCACAGCAGATAAAAAACAACCCCTGTAAAGTGGCTGGATATAAAATAGACTAAAACAAATCAGTAACCTTCCTCTAATCAAAAAATAAGTTGAGAAAGAAATTAGGGAACCAATGCCATTCACAATAGTCATAAATAATATAAAATACTTTGGTGTGACTCTAACCAAGCAAGTGAAAGATCTGTATGACAAGAAGTTCAACTCTCTAAACAAAGAAATCAAAGACCTCAGAAGATTGAAATATCTCCCATACTCATGGATTCGCAGGATTAACATAGTAAAAATGACCATCTTCTCTAAAGGAATATACTGATTCAATGCAATCCCCATCAAAATTCCAAATCAATTCTTCAAAGAGTTAGAAAGAGCAATTTGCAAATTCATTTGGAATAGCAAAAACCCAGTATAACAAAAACTATTCTCATCAATAAAAGAGAATCTGGGGGAAATCAACACCCCTGATGTTGAGCTGTATTACAGAGCAAGGGTAATAAAAATGTATGGTATTGATACTGAGACAGGTAGAAGGATGAACCCAATAGAATTAGAGATCCAGAAATGAACGCACACACCTATGATCACTTGATATTTGAAAAAGGAGTTAAAACCATACAATGGGAAAAAGTCAGCATTTTTACAAATGGTGCTGGTTCTACAGGATTTCAACATGCAGAAAAATGCAAATAGACACATTCTTATCTCCTTGTACAAAGCTCAAATCCAAGTGGATCAAGGACCTCCAAATAAAACCAGATGCACTAAAACTTATAGAAGTGAAAGTGGGCAAGAGCCTTGGGCATACGGGAAAATTTCCTGAAGAGAACACCAATAGAGTATGCTCTAAGATCAAGAATCAACAAAAAGGACCTCATAAAATTGCTGAGCTTCTGTAAGGCAAAGGACACTGTCAATAAGACAAAATTACAACCAACAGATTGGGGAAAGGTCTTTACCAACCCTATATCTGATAGATGACTAATATCCAATATATAAAAAGAACTCAAGAAGTTCGACTCCAGAGAATCAAACAACCCTATTAAAAATGGGGTACAGAGCTAAACAACGAATTTTCAACTGAGGAATATAGAATGGCTGAGAAGCACCTAAAGAAATGTTCAACAGTCATGAGGGAAATGCAAATCAATACAACACAGAGATTCTACCTCACACAAGTCAAAATGGCTAAGATAAAAACCTCAGATGACAGCAGATGCTGGTGAGTATGTGGAGAAAAAGGAATACTCCTCCATTGCTGGTGGAATTGCACGCTGGCACAACCAATATGGGAATCATTTTTGCAGTTCCTCAGAATATTGGGCATAGAACTACCTGAGGACCCAGCTATACCACTCCTGGGCATATACCCAGAAGATTCTTCAACATGTAATATCGACACATGCTCCACTATGTTCATAGCAACCTTATTTATAATAGCCTGGAAAGAACCCAGATGTCCTTCAACAGAGGAATGGATACAGAAAATGTGGTATATTTACACAATGGAGTACTACTAAGCTATTATGAACAATGAATTCATGAAATTCTTAGGCAACTGGATGGAAGTAGAAAATATCATCCTGAGTGAGGTAACACAATCACAAAAGAACACACATGGTATGCACTCACTGATAAGTGTATATTAGCTCAAAAGCTCCGAATATCCAAGATACAATGCACAGAGCACAGGAAGCTCAAGACAAAGGAAGACCAAAGGGTGGGTCCTTTACTTCTGAGAAGGGGAACAAAATATTCACAAGAACAAAAAATGAGATAAAGTGTAGAGCAGAGACTCTAAGGAAGGTCACCCAGAGACTGTACCATGTGGGAATTCATCCCATATATAGTCACCAAACCCCAACACTATTATGGTTGCCAAGAAGTACATGCTGACAAGAGCCTGATATGGCTGTCTCCTGAGAGAAAGGCCCTGACAGAGCCTTACAAAAAGAAAGGTGGATGCTAGAAGCCAACATATGACAGAACGTTTGGTCCCAAATGGAAGAGTTAGAGAAAGTACTGAAGGAGCTGAAGGGGTTTGGAAGCTCATAGGAAGAACAACAATATCAACCAATCAGACTCCCCAGAGCTCCCAGGGACTATCCATCAACCAAGGAGTACACATGGCTTCTGCTGCATATGCAGGCAAGGAATGTCTTGTCAGGCATCAATGGGAGGAGAGGTCCTTGGTCCTATGATGTCTAGATAGATACACAAGTATAGGGTAAGTGAGGGCAGGGAGGTGAGAGTCGGGTGGGAGGAGGAATACCCTCATAGAATCATGGGGAGAGAGTATGGGATAGGAGGTTTATTGGAGCAGGGAGCACCAGAAAAGGGGGTAACATTTGAGATGTAAATAAAGAAAATATACAACAAAAAAAAAAACCCTCAGTGAAATACTTGCAAAAAAAATACAGACATATGTCAAAAAGATTATCTACTAAGACCAAGTTTATTTTATCTGAAATTCAGGGATGGTTCAACATATGGAAATAAGGAAATGTAATAAGCCACGTAAGAGTACTTAAAGAAAAACTTTATATTGCTTGTGGCTATTGTGAAGGGTGTCATTTCCATAATTTCTTTCTCAGCCTACTTATCCTATGAATATAGGAAGGCTACTGATTTGCTCGAGTTGATTTTATAACCAGTCACTTTGCTGAAGTTGTTTATCAGCTGTAGGAGTTCTCTGGTGGAGTTTTTTTTTTTTTTTTTTTTTTTTTTTTTGGTCACTTAAGTATACTATCATGTCATCCGCAAATAGTGATATTTGACTTCTTCCTTTCCAATTTGTATCCCTTTGACCTCCTTATGTTGTCTAATTGACCTAGCTAATACCTCAAGTACAATATAAAAAAGATATGGAGAGAGGGGGCAGCCTTGTGTAGTCCCTGATTTTAGTGGGATTGCCTCAAGTTTCTCTCCATTTAGTTTGATGTTGGTTACCAGTTTGCTGTATATTGCTTTTACTATGTTTAGGTATGTGCCTTAAATTCCTGTTCTTTCCAAGGCTTTTAGCATGAAAGGATGCTGAATTTTGTCAAATGTTTTTTCACCATCCAATGAAATGACCATGTGGGTTTTTTTTTTCTTTCAGTTTGCTTATGTAGTATCTTGGTGTGACTCTGACCAAACAAGTGAAAGATCTGTATGACACTAACTTCAAGTTTCTGAAGAAGGAAATGGAAGAAGACCTCAGACAATGGAAAAATCTGCCATGCTCCTGGATTGGCAGGATTAATATAGAGGCAATCTTGACAAAAGCAATATACAGATTCAATGCCATACCCATCAAAATCCCAAATCAGTTCTTCATAGAGTTAGAAAGAGCAATTCTCAAATTCATCTGGAATAAAAAAAAAACCCAGAATAGCTAAAACTATTCTCAACAGTAAAAGAACTTCTGGGGGGATCAGTATGCCGGACCTCAATCAATACTGCAGAGCAATAGTGTTTAAAAACTACATGATATTGGTACAGTGACAGACAGATGGATCAGTGGAATAGCATTGAAGTCCCAGAAATTAACTCACACACCTATGGCCACTTGATCTCCGACAAAGAAGCTGAAAGCATCTAGTGAAAAAAAGATAGCCTTTTCAACAAATGGTGCTGGTTCAATTGGAGATCAGTATGCAGAAGAATGTGAATTGATCCATTCTTATCTCCTTGTACTAAGCTTAACTCCAAGTGGATCAAGGACCTCCACATAAAACCAGATACACTGAAACTAATTGAGAAGAAACTGAGAAAGATACTTGAGGGCATTGGTACAGGAGGAAAGTTCCTGAACAGAACACCAATAGCTTATGCTCTAAGATCAAGAATTGACAAATGGGACCTCATAAAATTACAAAGTTTCTCTAAGGCAAAGGACACCATCAAAAGGACAAATTGGCAACAAATAAATTGGGAAAAGATCTTCACCAACCCTACATCAGATAGAGGGCTAATATCCAATATATACAAAGAACTCAAGAACTTAGACCCCAGAAAACAAAATAACGCTATTAAAAATGGTGTACAGAGCTAAACAAAGAATTTTCACCTGAAGAACTTCAGATGGCTGAGAAGCATCTTTAAAAAATGTTCATCATTAGTCAAAATGGAAATGCAAATCAAAACAACCCTGAGATTTCACTTCACACCAGTCAGAATGGCTAATATTAAAAACTCAGGACACAGCAGGTGTTGGCGAGCATGTGGAGAAAGAGGAACACTTCTCCACTGCTATTGGGGTTTCAAGCTGGTACAACCACTCTGGAAATCAATCTGGTGATTCCTCAGAAAACTGGGAATGGTATAGAGGACCCTGCTATACCACTCCTGGGAATATACCCAGAGGATTCCCCAGCATGTAATAAGGATACATGCTCCACTATGTTCATGGCAGCCATATTTATAATAGCCAGAAGCTGGAAAGAAGCCAGATGTCCCTCAAAGGAGTAATGGATACCAAAAAATGTCATATGTACACACAATGGAGTACTATTCAGCCATTAGAATAATCAATTCATGAAATTTTTAGATAAATGGATGGATCTGGAGAACATCATACTAAGTGAAGTAACCCAGTCTCCAAAGATCAATCATGGTATGCACTCACTAATAATTGGATATTAGCCTAGAAACTTGGAAAACCCAAAACATAATCCACATATAAAATGATGTCCAAGAAGAACAGAGGAGTGGCCCCTGGTTCTGGAAAAGCTCAGTGCAGCAGTGTAGTGCAATACCAGAACAGGGAAGTGGGAAAGGGTAGATGGGGGAACAGGGGGAGGGAAGAGGGCTTATGGGATTTTCAGGGAGTGGGGTGCCAGGAAAGGGGATATCATTTGAAATGGAAATAAAAAATATATCGAATAATAAAAAAGAAAGCTTCACATGATCATTTCAATAGAAACAGAAAGATATTTGAGAAAATCCAATACCAACAACTTCATGGTAAAAGTCTTAGAAAATGTAGGGTTTGCATATGCAAAGCCCTGGCAAGAATAAACTTCAACATAGTAAAAGCTACCCACAGATAACATTATCTTAAATGGAAAAAAGCTTAAAGCAATCTTACTCAGGTACAACAGAGAGAGATCCACTATTCACACTCCTTTTCAATATTGTCCTAAAAACACAAGATAGGGCAATAAAGGAAAAGAAGAAAACTGAGAGGCTATGAACAAGGGAAGAAATCAAACCATCTCTATTTACACATATGTGTATATTGAAAATCCCCAAAGGTCTACCATAAAACTACAGATGTTGTTTTTTGTTTCCTCCTGTTGCCATGAAAAGACATTTTCACTATTGTTAAAAGCAACTTAGTCAGGGGAAAAAGAATTTATTTCACTTACACTTTCAAGTCATCTGTTGTCATTGAAGAAAGTCAGGATAGGAATTCAAAGCAAGAACCTGGAGAAAAGGATGTGAAGGAACACTGCTTTCTAATTCACTCAAGGGTTCATAATTATCAAACTCCGGATCATCTGCATGTTTCTGCACATGCGCAAAAGGAGTTTTAATATTCAGTTATGTTAAGGATCGTCAGAGGGAAGATTATCATGTTTCAGGTTGTTTGGCTCCTGAATGCAATCACAAATAAACTTAGAAAAAAAGAAGTAGAGAACCGAGGACCTAGTTCTAATGTAAACCACTTGCCTAGCATATGCAAAGCCCTGTACTTGATTGCTAACTTCAAGTAGGGTATGTAGCATGAGGGATTTGACTACAGAATGAGGAATATGATATAATGATGAAAGCAGATTTAGAAGCTATATACTGTGAAGATAGAGAAATGGGTCACAAGCTAAGGAATGTTTGAAGCCAGTTTAAGCTAATCAAAGAGCCAAGAAAATATACTTTATCCTTCAGTGCCTCTACAAGGAACCAGCCTGTTGCTAACATATTTCTTGTAACCCAGTAAAATGTCCATCCTCTGAGACTTTAAGAGAGTAATTCAGGGCATTATAAGCTACTATTTACAGTTTATTTTTACCATGGCAATATGAAACTAATATAAAGTATATAACTCTCAAAATACAGAAATGAACTTCTTGTTCACTATGGTACAGTTCTAGGAAATTACTTAAAAATTAACAGTTTTGTCCAGAGATGAGAAACACAAAAAAATCCCAATAATGGGAATAAATTAATGACTTATAAATGTATCTCTAATGTAATTTTGTTGCACAAAAACACAGTTTCAGTTCCCTTGAATCATACTAGCTTGTGCGTGACCTTGGGTGTATTGGTGAACCTGTCTGAGCATATGCTTTCATTTCAAAAAATGATATATATTATACACAATTCCCAGAGGTTTTGATTTTTTATTTTTAGAATCTTTTATGTGAAAGGTAGTGCCAAAGGCAAAGGAGAACCCTGTCTGTTAAGGTAACTTGAAACACACCAAATCCCTATAGAGGACAAGACCAACAGCAAAAGAAAGATAACAAGACCTGGTTCCAACAAGAATGGGGGACAGAGAGTGTACCCCAGCAGGGATGGCAGTATGATGAAGGAAATAAACCTCCCTGAGAAACTGGGGTGGCCACAGGGTAACAAGCATTAAATTTTCTTCTAGATGTTTGTTCTAGACTGGAGATGAATGGCCCAGAGGGAGGTTGGGAGCAGCCTATTTGCTTTCCCCTAGAATAAATAGAAGGATGCTGCATGAGACAAGATTAAGTGTGGTGGGAGCATGGTTCTACCTTTAACCCAGAAAGGATAGGACAGAAAACACCCAGAAACTGCTCAGATCTCTAGAAGAAACTCACTGGAAATGTCTCTGAAAAACAACCACATTTCTTCCTTCACCCTTGAACTCCACAATGGGAAATTTTCTGGGACCCTTCAAATATCCCAGACTTCCAGCATGATGGGGTAGAACTTCCTAAGGAAAAAATGGAGGTGTTGGAAGACAGGAGCCTGGGGAGTTGCATGTAAAAATATAAGCTTAAAATTCCTCCTTTCTTGTGTCTCAAACTGGAGAATTTTCCAGTTTTGTAATAACCTGTGCAGAAAACGTTCATGTTACATACTCCTTCTCTGGACCCCTTTTAATTCAGAGTCACATTTCCCATTTCTGCATCCTAGGATGAGCAGATAATTCCCACATAGTATAAACAGAAGTCTCTGAAGGGCAAGAAAACCAATGTACTCATTCTCTCTCTCTCTCTCTCTCTCTCTCTCTCTCTCTCTCTCTCTCTCTCTCTCTCTCTCTCTCTCTCTCTTTCTCCCTCCCTCCCTCCATTCTTCCCTCCGTTCCTCACTTTCCCTCTCTCCATCCCTCACTCTTTCATGCACACAAGTGCTCATACACACACACACACACACACACACACACACACACACACACCTTAGGCACACAGAAGAGATAAGGGAGGGGACACTATCTTACTCAGCTGTAGCTAAATAGCTGGGCAGCCTGTACTTCCCATATTATCATACATCTGGTTTTTTTAAAAAAGAAAAGGGCATTTCTTCCTGGTGCCTATATTGCAGATTCCTTCTTGTTCTCTAGCTTTATAGAGAGGTCCAGTGGCCATCGTTTACCACAAACCAACTTCTCACATTCAACATGAATCCAGTGACAAAAATCGGCACACTGCTCATTGTGGCTTTATCTTGTCTCTACTTCGTGGAGGGTAAGTGTCTGCAAAGTGGAGTGAAGGGATGTCTTTAGGGTGCTAGAGTCTAAATTGTAGCTCAAACCTGAGGTTCTGGGCACTGGAGAGATACAATATGATATATGAATCAAGAAGAGAAGAGTAATTGCAGAGAAATGGGACAGTAAGTTTCAGACCTTCAGTTATTTGACCTTTTAGTTACAGGTTTTCATTTTATTTTATTTCCCCTTTTCTTGAAACACTCTTATGCTGTATTCTACACAACAATCTCCTCCAGTTCTTTCCTCTGATCATTTATTCTTCATGTATTTTGCAGGGATCTTCCTTTACCTGATTACACCCAGGCTTTCAAAGTTTAATACTACTCATAGATTAGCTTCTATTTTCATGATATCAATTATAATTTGTTGATAAAAATGCCCAGCTTCACTCCTTAGGGTGATCTCACTTCTTGGCCTCTGTCTTATACAAGTGAATACACAGCACCCTTGGACACCAGCCTTGATATATTACTCTCCATCATGACTAAAAGAAAATTAATGGCTAATTCCTATCCTTTCTACTTCTAAAATGTACTTGAAGTACAATAACATTTTTATTTTGTCAACCTTTTCATACTAAGATAAGCTAAGCCATAAAACGTAGAAAAAGTAGGGTTCAATACTTATTAAAGAAAGACACCACAATTTTTTTCTTTTTTATTAGGTATTTGATTTATTTACATTTCAAGTGTTAACCCCTCTCCTTCATACCAGTCCAAAAACCATCTATGCCATCCCCCATTTCATTGCTGAGCCACTCCCTCCCATTTTCCTGTCCTGGAATTCCCTACACCAGGGTATCAAGCCCTCATAGTGCCTCTGGTCTCATTGATATCTGAAAAGGCTAGCTACTGCTACATATGTAGCTGGAGCTATGAGCCCATTCAAGGGTACTCTTTGGTTGGTGGTTTAGTCTCTGGGAGCTCTGGGGATGCTGGCTGGTATATATTATTGTTTCTGCTATGAGGCTACAAATCTCTTCAACTCCTTGGGTCCTTTCTCTAGCTCTTCTATTAGAGACACTATGGCCGGTACATTGGTTGCCTATGAGTCATGGGTATTTTGATGCCACTTCTAAGAAGAACCAATGTATCCACACTTTAGTCTTTCTTATTCTTGAGCTTCATGTAGTCTGAGAATTGTATCTTGGGCATTCCCAAACTTTTGTTCTACTATCCACTTATTAGCGAGTGCATACCATGATTGTACTTTGTGATTGGGTTACATCACCAAGGATGATATTTTCAAGTTCCATCCATTTGCCTAAGAATTTCTGAATTCATTGTATTTTAATGGGTGAGTAGTTCTCCATTGTGTAAATGTATCACATTTTCTGTATTCATTCCTCTGTTGAAGGACATCTACGTTCTTTCCAGCTTCTGGCTATTATAAATAAGGCTGCTATGGACATAATGGAGCATGTGTCCATATTACAAGTTAAAGCATCTTCTGGGTATATGCCCAGAAGTGGTATAACTGGGTCCTCAGGCACTACTATGTTCATTTTCCTGAAGAACCACCAAACTGATTTCCACAGTGATTATACCAGGTTGCAATCCCACCAGTAATGGAGGAATGTTCCACATTCTCTCCAGAATCTGCTGTCACTTGAGTTTTTCATCTTAGTCATTCTGACTAGTATGAAGTGGAATTTCATGGTTGTTTTGATTTTTATTTCCCTGATAATTAGGGATATTGAAAGTTTTTTTTTAGGTATTTCTCAGCCACCCAGTATTCCTCAGTTGAGAATTCTTTGTTTAGCTCTATACCCCCATTTTTACTAGGGTTATTTGTTTCTCTGGAGTCTAACTTCTTGAGTTCTTTGTATGTAGTGAATATTAGCCCTCTATCAGATGTAAAATTGATAAAGATCTTTTTCCACTCTGTTGGTTGCTGTTTTGTCCTATGACAGTGTCCTTTGCCTTACAGAAGCTTTGCAATTTTATGAGGTCATATTAGTCAATTCTTGATCTTAGGGCATAAGCCATTGGTGTTCTCTTCACAAAATTTTCCACTTTGCCCATGTGTTCAAGTCTCTTCCCACTATCTCTTCTATTAGACTCAGTGTATCTAGTTTTATATGGATGTCCATGATCCACTTACAATTGAGCTTTTTACAGGAAGTAAAGAATGGATCAATTTGCATCCATCTACATGTTGACTCCCAGTTCAACCAGCAACATTTGTTGAAAATGCTTTCTTACTTCCACTGGATTTCTTTAGCTCCTTTGTCAAAGATCAAGTAATCATAAGTGTGTGGGTTGGATTCTGGGTCTAAAATTCTATCCCATTGATCTACCTGCATGTCATGGTACCAATACCACTCAGTTTTTGTCATTATTGCCCTGTAGTATAGATTGAGGTCAGGGATGGTGATTCAGCCAGAGGTTCTTTTATTGATAAGAGTAGTTTTTGCTATCCTGGTTTTTTTGTTATTCCAAATGAATTCCAACTCTATGTAGAATTGAGTTGGAATTTTGGTGGAGATTGCATTGAATCTGTAGATTGATTAAGGCAAATGGTCATTTTTATTATATTCACCCTGCCAATCCATAAGCATCGGAGATATTTCCATCTTCTTCAATTTCTTTCTTAAGAGATTTGAAGTTTTTGTCATACAGATCTTTCACTTGCTTCATTAGAGTCACATCAAGGTATTTGTGAGAATTGTAAGTGGTGTCTTTTCTCTCATTTCTTTCTCAGCCTCTTTATCCTTTGAGTATAGGAAGTCTACTTATTTGTTTGAGTTAATTTTATATGCAGTCACTTTGCTGAAGTTGTTTATCAAGTTTGGAAGTTCTCTGGTGTATTTTGGGGGTTACTTATGTATACTATCATATCCTATGCAAATAGTGATACTTTAACTTATGCCTTTCCAATTTGTATCCCTTTGAGCTAATTTTGTTGTCTAATTGCTCTGACTAGGACTTGGAGTACTATATTGAACAGGTATGTAGAGAGTGAACAGCTTTGTCTACGCCCTGATTTCAGTTGGATTGCTTCAACTTTCTCTCCATTTTGTTTGATGTTGACTACTGGTTTCCTGTATATTTCTTTTACTATGTTTAGGTATGGGCCTTGAATACCTGATCTTTCAAAGACTTTTATTATGATGGGGTGTTGGATTTTTGTCAAATGTTTTCTAAGCATGAAATGATCATGTGGGGTTTTCTTGGAGTTTGTTTGTGTAGAGGATTATATTGATGAATTTCCATATATTGAACCATCTCCGAATACCTGGAATGAAGCCTACTTGATCGTGATGTGATCTTAGATTCGGTTGACAAGAATTTTATTGAGGATTTTTGCATAAATATTCATAAAGGAAATTGGTCTAAAGTTCTCCAAGAAAGACATTACTAACTATACTCAAAAACCTAGATTTCTTTAAAAAAATACCACCTAAAATTGAAAGAGACCAAGGAGAACCCTATAGGAGGACTTGGAGGGGAAAATGGGAAAATAGAAATGATGTATTTGTGTGATCTAAAAAATCAAAAAATTTAAGGAAAGAAAAGTTTAAAAATTCCTCATGGCCAAAACCAAAAAGTTAATTCATGTCCTAAACAAATGGCTAATATTCCTACTATATATTGACTTGCAATAAAAAATTAAATAAACTAATAATCTAACAGAAATATAAGTTAAAGCAATTAAAAATTCACCATAGAGTAAATACGAATAGGTATTAAATATACAAAAATGTGCTCAGTCTCGTTTGTTACATAGCAAGAGAAATACAAATTAAAAGAACCTATCAGGTAGTCAATATTCTGAAACTGAATTACATGATACAATGGTCTGGTTATAGAGAGATAAGAATTGTCTAAAATTGATATTAAGAGTATGTGTAGTTCCTTTAGATTCCATCTTGGAAATCTAACAAAATAATTATTTTTAACTGGCAATTTTTCTTATATGAAATTATTTAACAGATACAGTCACATGCAAATGGAATTTTATTAGAACAACCTCACTATATTGTAAACAATATTGTTCAGGATCAGTTATTGTGCCACATTATATCAAAAAATAGAAATAAATGTACATAGGAATCAATTAGCTAAAGCCTGCTACAAAGCTACACTGACATATTATGTATATAGCAAACTGTTCAAAAGAAATCAAAGTGCCGAATGTATATACTGGATAGCCATATCACTAAATTATAATGATCAAGTCTCTGGAATAAAAAATTGCACTATGATTGCAACTAACCTGTGCATCTACCCATTTGCCTTAAATCATCACCACTTATAAGTGGATGAACTCTTGGATCATACAAAGACAATCAGATTTATCATTACGCATTGTTAGCAACATCTGTAAAGGTATTTTTTTTTTTTGTGGAGCAGCAATACTGGAATATAAACCAAAATCACAAAAGCATCCTCAAAATTGGATGTCAGTCAAGACCTCCTGGGTTCTACCTAGGTTCTGACTCAATAATTTTAGGATGACTGAGATGAAAATTTAAGATAACATACTCCGCATTTCTTCTCCATAAACATTGCTTTTAACTCTTAAAGCTTTGTCATACCTTCTGATGTCACCTGAGTGCCCTGTCTCTCCTGCCCTGTTACTGCCAGACATGGAGATTCCTCGATCATTTCTCAGCTTGGTAGTAACACTTGCTGATAATTATTCCTTGAAAAGAGAGATAGTCAGGTTAAGCAAGGTGGTAGCATCAGCAGAGAATGTAACCTCAGTGTGCTGTGAACATCCCGTTGTTATTCTGTCGTCTATGCACTCCAACACACAATTACCCAGATCTAAACTACATGTCCATATCTCCAATAGTCAACTCAAGTCCTTGTCTAGAGAAGTCTTGCCTAGAAGACAGCATATTGACAGCATATTCATCTCTGCCCATTGAAATCTGTCTATTGTTATACTCAATCTACATTTGAATTTTCTGTTTTTATTTCATCTTCAAATATAAGTAGCTATCAACTATGTAATATGAATGGGGCCTTTATTATCTTCATCCATCCTCTAGCTTAATTCACAGAGCTAGGTTGAATACCAGCTGATGACGTAAACAGAAAGCACAGTCTATGTGTAGCACTGAAGCCTCTCTTTGAACTTGTAATCAACTGTTACCATAGCACCATAGTTCATCCTAAATATCATAATCTCTCTTTATCTAACAAATACAGGTCTCATCTGTAATGACTGTGAAAATGCACAGGGTGCAAAATGTTTAAGGAAGAGAGACACATGCATTGCACGACGTGGTGAATCGTGTGTTATCATATCATAGTATTTTGGTAAGTAAGGACAATACAGACACTAAAAAAATGTCTTCAAACAACTACAACTATTCTTCCTCCTTGTGCCTGAGATAAAGGAAGTAACATTGTCTATCCCTCTAAGTGGTAGGCAGTGAGTACATTTGAGAAGGGAAGAAAAGGGTACTTTCAAATTTACCTTTGAGAGGCTTGGCATCCGGATTCAGAGTCAATAAGAGAGTGTAACCTGCAAAGGAGATGAGGAAGGGGATCTAGTGTGTCCAGGTTTTCCTCTTGGTGGTAACTCTTAGAAAGTTGTCTTATAATAAATTCCTCCAGGATGTATAATGGGCCTCTTTCTTTTTGGACTCAAGATATATGCACTCACAGCAAGGGTGTCGGCCTCAATGCAAGGAAGGAGAGCACATCAATGGAAAAAGATTAACTGACATAACATGCTGTAAGACTGACTTCTGTAATAGTTTCTAGATGGAGAAGAATCACTTGAAGAAAATCATCTTCTGTTCAAGATCCAAACTTACAAGTGGTCAAGATGAGGAACTTGATTTTCTACTCTGTTTCCACTCTGGCCTGAGATCCCTGGGAAAGCAATAGTCCTGTGTCCTCATTCCACTGAAAGACTTCTTCTTGACCACACCATTAGACCACTTCAAAAAAACCACAATCCCAAGCTTTCGATGTTAGTTTACTTATCCAGATTGCAATTTCTAAACCCTGTAATAGTGTACCAAGGATTTTTATTTTAATCTCTAGAAACTATGGATGCTGCAGGAAGTGACAAAAAGACATTACAAAATTGAACAAGGATCTCAAGATGCAAGGTTATTTTTGGATTGTCAGGGTGGGTCCTAAATGTAAGTACAAATAAAATGTAGAAAGGAAGAGCATAAATGAACTATAAAAGAGGAAATGATTGTGTACTGGTGAGTCAGTAATTGGAGTGATGTCCCTTGAAGATGGATCAAATCTTCATGAGCCAAGAGATATAAAAGCTTACTAAAAGATGAGAAGGGAAATGAAATTAATTTTTCTCAGTGCCTCTAGAAAATCGCCATACTGATGCTTGATTTTATCCCTAGGAGATTTAATTCTTACTACAGAGTTCTACAAACTGAATAAATGTGTGTTGTTTTAAGCAATTATGTTTGTAGTCATTTGTTTTATCAGTTATCAGAAATCCCAATATGTATATAGGAATTAAAAGTGTTGGTAATCCTGACCCCCAACTGGGGATGAGCAAACTAGAATACTTTCTTGCATACTTAGGGTGTCCTGCAAATGGAAAAGAATGTGGAGTATGCGCTGTTAGTGAGCGGAAGGTTAAAGGGTAAAAGTTCTACCTGACATGCTGCAGGTGCCTTTCAGATGAGACGTTGAAGCTAGTAGTCCTTACCACTTTCTTTTCTTTAAAATATAGTTTTTTATTTAAATGATATTATTTATTTACATTACAGTCATTGACACTGCCTTGTTTCCCTTCCACAGTTCTTCATCCCATTTCTCTTCCTCCTTGCCTCCAAGAAGCTGCACACACACACACACACACACACACACACACACACACACACACATACACACACACACACACACACACCAGGCCTCACCCTTTCCTAGGGTCTTAAGTCTCTCTAGGATTAAACACATCTTCTCTCCCTAAGGTCAGACCAGGGCACCAAAGCCTGACCCTATCACTTTATAAACCAATCAATTATGTATTCTATCAGATGAATTTACAGTTTTTCACCAGTTCTTATACTAGCTCTCCTGAATGTTAGTCTCTGTTCATAGGTTTGGTTTGGTTTTACGATGATTGTGTTTGTATATATAAGTCCCTAGATTACTGAGGGAAATCACTCAAAATATGATGTTGAGTAAAACTGTCCATTATTAATTTTTCCATAGATTAAACTTATCTGTTATGATCTACTCTCAAAGAATTTATCCATTCATTTGAGATACTATTTTATAAATTTCTTTTTAATAATTTTATTATATATTTTATTTACATTTCAAATGGTTTCCCCTTTCCTGGTCCCCACCACTGAAAGTCCCAAAGCCCTCTCCCCTCCATCTGTTCCCCAATCAGCCTTCTCTTTCTTCCCTGTAATGGTAATCCCCTACACTGCTGTGCCAAGCCTTTCCAGGAACAAGGGACTCTCCTCCCTTTGATGTCCAACAAAGCCATCCTCTGCTGGCTAGGTGTCTGAAGACATAGGTAAAACCATGTGTACTATCTGGTTGATGCTTTTGTCCCTGGAAGATCTGGGAGTACTGGGTGGTTCATATCTTTGTTCCTTCTATGGTGCTGCAAACCCCCTCAGCTCCTTTGGTCTTTTCTATATCTCCCCCATTGGGAACCCTTTGCTCAGTTCAATTTCTGGCTGAGAGTCTCCCCCTCTGTATTTCTCATGCACTAGCACAGCCTCCCAGGGAATAGCTATATCTGGCTCTGGTCAGCAAGCACTTGTGGGCATCGATATTAGTGTTTGAGTTTGGTAACAGTATATGGAAAAGATCCCTAAGTAGGGTAGTCTTTAGATCATCTTTCCTTCAGGGTCTGCTCCACAACTTGTCTCTGTATCACTTTCTGTGGGTATTTTGTCCCCCCTTTTAAGATGGACTAGAGTATCGTATTCATACTTTGCTGTTCCAAAATCTTGGGCATCATTTGATATGTGAATTGTGTCTTGGGTATTCCAAGATTCTAGACTAATATTCACATATCATTGAGTGCATACCATGTATGCTCTTTTGTGATTGGGTTACCTCACTTAGGATGAAAGTTTCCAGTTCCACCATTTGCCTAAGAATTTCATGAATTCATTATTTTTAATAGCAGAGTAGTATTCTATTGTGTAAATATATCACATTTTCTGTATCAGTTCATCCATTGAAGGACATTTGGGTTATTTCCAGCTTCTGGTTATTATAATGGGGGTGTTATGAACATAGCAGGGCATGTGTCCTTATTACATGCTGGAGAATCCTCTGGGTATATGCCCAGGAGTGGTATAACAGGGTCCTCTGGTAGTATCATGCCCAGTTTTTGGAGGAACCACTTTTTCTGTATCAGTTCATCCATTGAAGGACATTTGGGTTCTTTCCAGCTTCTGGCTATTATAAATAGAGGTGTTATGAACATAGCGGGGCATGTGTCCTTATTACATGCTGGAGAATCCTTTGGGTATATGCCCAGGAGTGGTATAACAGGGTCCTCTGGTAGTATAATGCCAAGTTTTTGGAGGAACCACCAGACTGATTTCCAAAGTAGTTGTACCACCCTGAAATTCCACAAGCAGTGGAGGAATGTTCCTCTTTCACGACATCCTGGCCAGCACCTGCTGTCTCCTGACTTTTTGATCTTAGCCATTCTGACTGGTGGGAGGGGAAATCTCAAGGTTATTTTGATTTGCATTTCCCTGACAACAAAGAACATTAAACATTTCTTTAAATGTCTCTCAGCCATTCGATATTCCTTATGTGAAAATTCTTTGTTTAGCTCAGTACCCGTTTTTTGTTGTTGTTGTTTTGTTTTGTATTGTTTGGTTGATTGGTTGGTTTTTGTTTGTTTGTTTGTTTGTTTGGGTTTTTTTAAATAGAAGAGGAGAAGTGGAGATTCAGGTCTACATGATCACACACAAGCAAATTCTGATTTTCTATGCAAGCTCAGTCCATACCTGTACTGACCCACAGGAGAGTCACAGCATCCCGGACTACCTAGGGAAAGGTGAGAGACAAGAGACATGAGAGATTGACAGCAAGACAGTATTCTGATCAAGCTGTCATTTTAATTTTTTACACAAGGCTATATAAAGGCAAGCAAGCAGGTGTGGGGACAGGTGAAGGGGGAAAGTCATTGTATTCAGGGAACAATTTCTGGGGGCTAGCATCATTTCTCAGGAACAGTTTCTCAGAATTGTCTCTCAGAATCTCAGGGAAGTGTTGGCAAGTGCTGTAGGAACTTGGCATCATAATTCAATCATGAGGAGGTAATGTGGAAAGGGGTTGCTATGGTAACCTAACCACAGGTGAGCTTCATTTGTTTGAGCCCACTCAAGTGAGCTCTGCATATACTGACCATCTAGCTTACTTGGCTAATCTTTAAACTAGTACAATTCCTTCTAAAAGCACCCTTGAGAAAGCAGGCTAGAAACAGCAGAGAGGAGGAGGATATCTCTGTGAGAATGGATCCTGGCACATACCCAGGCAAGAAGAGGATCAGAAATGAATGAGGGCTCAAACATAAACATAAAGGATAATCCATGCTGTCAAAGAAAGTACATGCATGGTACCATAAACTAAGAACTCCAGACTTGGGAGCTCATAAGGCCCAGTAATTAATCTACTACTTTTATTTTGCTTCCTTAAACTAGTATTCACCTGCCCTCTAAATCCAAATCCCCATACCACGGATTAGTGTGGCTTACAGTACTCATCAGAGAATCTTCTTCATGGAATGGGTTGTACCCCATTTTTAATAGTGTTATTTGGCTCTCTGGTGTCTAACTTCTTGAGTTCTTTGTATATATTAGATATTAGCCCTTTGTCAGATGTGGGGTTGGTAAAGATCTTTTCCCAAATTGTTTGTCCTATTGACAATGTCCTTTGCCTTACAGAAACTCAGTAATTTTATGAAGCCCCATTTGTCAATTCTTGATCTTAGAACATAAGCTATTAGTTCAGGAAAATTTCCCCCATTCCCATGTGCTCAAGGGTCTTTTCCAGTTTCTTTTCTATTAGTTTCAGTGTGTCTGATTTTATGTGAATGTCCTTGATCCAATTGGAGTTGATCTTAGTACAAGGAGCTAAGAATGGATCAATTCACATTCTTCTGCATGCTAGCTGCCAGATGAACCAGCATCATTTGTTGAAAAGGCTATCTTTTTCCACTGGGTGGTTGTAGCTCCTTTGTCAAAGATTAAGTTACCATCAGTGTGTGGGTTTATTTCTGGGTCTTCAGTTCTATTCCACTGATGTACCTGCCTGTCACTGTACCAATACCATGCTGTTTTTAACATTATTACTCTGTAGTACTGCTTGAGGTTGGGAATACTGATTCCCCCAGAAGTTATTTTACTGTTGAGAATAGTTTTAGCTATCCTGGATTTTTTGTTATTCCAGATGAATTTGAGAATTCCTCTTTCTAACTCTATGAAGAATTGAGTTGGGATTTTGATGGGGATTGCATTGAATCTGTATATTGCTTTTGTCAAGATGGCCATTTTTACTATATTAATCCTGCCAATCCATGAGCATGGGAGATCTTTCCATCTTCTGAGGTTTTCTTTAATTTCCTTCTTCAGAGACTTGAAGTTCTTGTCCTGGTACTTATCCTCACAAAACTGGGCATGATGCTAACAGAGGACCCCCATTATAACAGTCCTGGGCATATACCCAGAGGATTCCCCAGCATGTAATAAGGACACATGCTCCACTAAGTTCATAGCAGCCCTATCTATAATAGCCAGAAGCTGGAAAGAACCCAGATGTACCTCATGGAGGAATGGATACAGAAAATGTGATATATTTACACTATAGACTACTACTCATCTATTAAAAAAATAAATTCATGAAATTCTTATGCAAATGTTTGGAACTGGAAACTATCATCCTAAGTGAGATAACCCAATTACAAAAGAACACACATGGTATGCACTCGCTGATGAGTAAATATTAGCCCAGAATCTCACAATTCCAAATGCCAGGAGCCATCCCCACTTAGATCTCAATGACAAGAGCTCTCGATACCAGGAACCATCCCCACCTAGATCTCGATACCAGGAGATTTTGATACCAGGAATCATTCTCACTTAGATCTCGATTCCAGGAGCCATTCTTACTCAAATCCCACTCCTCCCGAAGCTCATCTGTGAATAGGTTACTATAGCAAGTCCTTTCCACTTCACCTCCTCATGATCCCCTTTATTATGACAAAATTCCAGCAGCAATAGCTAGCCTTTCCCAGAAACTCTATTAAAATGTTTCTAAGAAATGATGCTAGACTCTGAGTTTGTTCCCCCTCCCCCCCCACACCTTTACCCTTCCCTTTAAAATGCCTTGTGTAAAAAATAAAATTTGACAGCTTGTTCAGAATACTGTCTTGCTGTCTGTCTCTCACGTCTCTTGTCTCTCGCATTTTCCTAGGTCTTCTGGGGACCCTGTTGACTGTCCTGCAGGTCGGGACTACCCAAGGAACAATTCACATATCAAATGGTGCCAAAGAAGAAGGAAGGAGAGGCCCCCAGTCCTGGAAAGTCTCAATGGAGCAGTGTAGGGGAATACCAAGAAGTGGGAAGCAAGTTGATTGAGGAAGACAGGAGGGGAGAAGGCTTATGGAATTTTCATTGAGGTTGCAACAAGGAAAGGGGAAATCATTTAAAACATAGATAAAGAATATATCTAATAAAGAAATCTGAAAAAAAATATTACAAATTTTGGAAAATTTTCACACACTTAATCTGTTGACATCATTTTTATCCTTCTTATTCTTCCTCCACCTTCTCCAGTGTCCCTCATTCCCATAACCCTTTAAATTCACAAGTCTTTATGCTTTAGTATTTTAAACATATGCATGTATATATGTATGGCAAGTCCACTTTTTTGCTTGTATTCACTTAATTTATGTGTTATATGCTGAGAACTGGATATCCCAGGATTATATTATGGAGAAAACTGTTTCTGTTTCTGTCTCTCTCTTTGTCTCTCTGTCTCTTTCTCTGTCTCTCTCTGTCTCTCTGTCTCTCTCTGTCTCTATGTCTCTTTATGTCTCTCTCTCTGTCTTTCTATTTCTCTCTCTCTCTGTCTCTGTCTCTCTCTCTCTCTCTCTCTCTCTCTCTCTCTCTCTCTCTCTCTCTCTCTCTCTCTCTCTCTCTCTCCAGTTGCCTGTAGCTTTTTATGTAGGGTGAAACCTTGAGATATTTCCTCACACACTTTGATATATTTACTGTGTTATTATGTAGATCTTCTTGAAGTAAAACTGCTGTAGAGATTCATGGGTACATCTTCCCTGTCATATAGAGAAGATAATATGTATGAGCAGATATTTTTGTCTTCCACCATTATCATATTTTGGTTCCCTTTTGTGTCATGCTTCCTGAGTTTTTGGAGTAGGTGTTGCATTGTAGGTGGATCAATTAAGGATGGGAGTCTCAGGGTGTGTTGCTCCCTGCATGTTGACCAGTTTCTAGGCAATGTGATTCACAAAACTTTCCTTATTTGCCTTCAGTAAGCAGCAAGACTTTATGTGCTTGTTTCTCACCAAGATGCTTCTTGCATCACTTTTCATCTCGGTCCACATCGCAGACAAAGGAAAGGATAACAAGAGTTTGGATTGATGATAGATACTAACAAAGACCCCAGCTACAACACAGTATTGGAAAACTGTCACCTAGTGGAGAGAAGTTCAGTTGTCTTTGATTGCCAAGGACACAAGGTACACATACTGTCTTCAGCTAAGTGCTTCTTGTCTTTCCTCAAGTTGGAGTACAGCCAGAGCTCGGACCTTTTGCTGGAACAGATACACATGTATTTTGAACCTTGTGAAAAGGGGAGATATTTGATTACCTACTTTTCTCCATTGAGTCTTGGGAAGTAGATTCATGGGTCCTCTTGCCCCTACTGTGACTGACAGATTAGGGAGGATTTCCTGGTAGAGTGAATTTTATTTATATCTAAGGTAGTCTAAATCAAATCAGGCATCTGTGATATTTCCTCAAATGGTAATTTATACCCAATATGCATTCCTACAAATGATTAAATATGTACTTCAGAATACATTTTATGTGTATCTACATTATCATAATTTCTGATGAAAATAGTCATAATTTATCAAATTTTACCTTTCTTTTTTTATTTAGGTATATTCTTTTTCATTTTTTATTCGATATATTTTTATTTACATTTCAAATGATTTCCACTTTTCGGGCTTCCCGCTCCCCAAAAGTCCAAGTCGAGCATTATCCTAGAATGGTGAGCTTCTCGAGCCAAATGCAAAGAACAGTTCATAAACTTCGAATGCATGACACTTCAGCCCTTTTGTGAATTGTCCAGAGGGCACAATTTTATATGACTTTTATGTTCTGTTATCTCTTTCCTACATTTTTATTTTTCTCAACATATCTTATAGTTGGTATGGATGTTTACTTCATGCTAAACATTCAGAGGGAATTGTTGAGTAATGCTAAGAAGAGGAAATGGGGAATGGGGACACAGTGCCATTGCTTAATGAATTGGTAGTTAGTATATATTCTTCTTCTCCACTTGCCCATGATATTTACCACAGAAATCTTCACCTTTGCAGCAAAAGGTAGATATCTTCAATGCTCCAAAATACATGTTTTCAGGCAGACACCTTCTTTGGCAGTCCAGTTTGGTATGACTGTGGACCCACTTGCCTAGAAAACAGAAGCATTTATGTTTAGTGTTCAAAATACACTGGTATTCACAGTGAGGGGTCTTTCTCCCCCAGTACCAACCCTGTTTTCTAGAGGAGGAATACTGCTACCTCTCAGCAAAGATGCCTTCAGATTAGCTCAAACACCTTACCTGTTTGTGAGAAGAGGAAGTAATTTCTGGGTTTGCATCTAGGCTTGTATATTGTAGTGAAATTGCTCTTGCCTACCAAACAATTTCCATTTTTAAAAGAGTTGCAGACCATTCACACTGTAGCATGGACTGGAAAAAACAAATTTAAAGGGTGAGAAAATGAATGTAGTGTCTACGAATTCTAGAGGATTAAAGAATTGAAAGACACAGTATAACCCAGAGGAATTATCTTAACACAACTTCAGGTGCGGATATATTACATCAAATTGGATTCATGACTTCCTTAAGAAGATAAGGACTTAACATCACAATCTTGATTGCATAGGACATAGTTATTGATATTCATTTGTAGGGAATGCCATTGTGCAATAAACTATAAAAGTATCTGTGTAAGCAAATCAGACACCTAAAGTTCCTTTTTAAATGCATGATGATAATAATAATAGTAATAATAATAATAATAAATATCATGCTACTAGCACAAAATGGATACAATTATCAATGGAATAAAATAAATGACCTAGACATAAGACCATGTGCCTGCATGCACTTGATTTTTGACAGCATGTCAAAAAGTCCCAGTAGCGATATTATCTTTGACAGATAATTAATGCTGAGAAAACCAGATATCTGTACATAGAATAATGAACTAGATTACTATCTTTCACCATACACAAATATCAACTCCAAATTGAGAAAACCTCAATATGAAAGTCAGAAATTTCTAGAAGAAAAACTAGGAGGTACATTCCAAAAAATAGGCATAGGTAACCAGTTCCTAAGTAATGTGTCCTGAAATTAATTTATCCAATCCCTATGGCAATAAGGGCAATGCACCACAAAAGAGACCTAGGCAAGAGATAGGCAATTACGGTGACACAGGGAGAAAAATCTAACATAGAGTGTCAACTCTTTCTCCAGCGTCTCGGCTTATTTTACTACTGAGAAAGGCAGAGAGTTCAGACTCTACTCACACAGACTGATGGCCACAGATACAATATGAGTTTTCCAAAAGGCACATTTTCATATATAATAAACAAATTGTGTTCACTTAGTGCTAGATGTAAATTCCAAGATGAGAAAGGCCTCAATCAACAGTGTTAAGTACAGTAATTAGATTGTGCTTATACAGGGTAATGTCGACATATAACCAATACTTTCTAGGCATATGGTTTTCCTCTCTAGAACTTAAGGGTGCCCCACATAAATTCACTTCCTAAATTTTACTGAGAAAAACTCTTTAACTTTGTTATGCATTATATTTTTGTGCAGTGTCACTAAGAAGGAAGGTAGTTTCTTAGCACTATTAGAGACATAACTCCAGAGGTGCCTTAAGCCATTATATTTCTATAGTAATGTAAGCTAACTGCATCTCTCACTTGAGAAGCCTACACATGCTTAACAGGCATGACTTCCTAAACCCAAGAATAGAATAATGCTATTCACAGTGATGGTCATGTACCGTCATTTTATATTTTTATTAATCCATGATTGCTTCAATTTTGGTGTGTCCTGAAATTAATTTATTCATTTTAATTACTTCCCTAGAGGCACAAATCCTGGCTCTGGCTATGCTGCAGTCTTTTAGGCATGTTTTAAGGTTTGCACCTGTGCCCCTATCACTAGTGATAGGAAATCATGAACTTGAATACCTCCTACCACAGCAAAGGAAATTGTCAGTTGAACAAAGAATGAAGAGGCAGCCTATAGAATTAACAAAATCTTTGCCAAATATATAGTCGACAGAAGATTGTTATCTAAAATATAAAAGAAAAAACCCTCAAGAAATTCATTAAGAAAACAAACATACCAGATTTTTTAAATGACCCTTAATAGAGATCTCTCAGTAGGGTAATACAAACAGCTGATAAATAAGTTGTCCTTAGCACATTCTACATTCCTACCCACTAAGAGATTGCAAATAAAAACCGCTTAATGATTATATCTCACACTAGCCCCCCATTCACCAAATGTAAGCAAATGACAAGAAAAACTAACATGGATTTGAGCAAAGGGAAGCCCTTTCACTTTCACTGAAGATGTGAATGGATACAGCTGCAGTGGAAATAACTGAGGTTTTTAATTTTATTTGATATATCCAATTTATTTACATTTCAAGTGAATTTCCCTTTCCTGGATTCCCCCTCCCCGAAAGTCCCATAGGCACTCTTCCCTCCCACAGGTCTCCAATCCACCCCATCCCATTTCCCTGTCCCAGTATTCCTACACACTGCTGCACTGAGCTTTTCCAGGACCGGTATCCACTCCTTCCTTCTTCTTGGGCATTATTTGATATGTGCATTGTGTCTCGGGTATTCCAAGCTTCTAGGCTAATATCCATTTATGAATGAGTGTATACCATCAGTTTTCTTTTGAGACTGGGTTACCTCACTTAGGAAGTTCTCCAGTTCCGTTCATTTGTCTAAGAATTTCATGAATTCATTGTTTCTAATGGCTGAAAAGTACTCCATTATGTATATATACCACATTTTCTATATCCATTCCTCCGTTGCAGGACATCTTGGTTCTTTCCAGCTTCTGGTTATTATAAATAGGGCTGCTATGAACATAATGGAGCATGTATTCTTACTACATGCTGCAGAATCCTCTGGGTATATGCCCAGGAGTGGTATAGCAGGGTCCTCTGGAAGTATCATTCCCAGTTTTCTGAGGAACCCCCAGACAGACTTCCAGAGTGGTTTTACCAGCTTGCAATTCCACCAGCAGTGGAGGAGTGTTCCTCTTTATCCACATCCTCACCAGCACCTGTTTTCTCCTGAGTTTTTTTCTTTTTATCTTAGCCATTCTGACTGGTGTGAGGTGAAATCTCAGGGTTGTTTTGATTTGCATTTCTCTGATGACTGAGGATGCTGAACATTTCTTTAGGTGCTTCTCAGCCATTCGATATTCCTCAAGTGAAAATTCTTTGTTTATCTCTGTACCCCATTTTTATTCGATATATTTTTTATTTACATTTCAAGTGAGTTTCCCTTTTCTGCATCCCCCCTCCCTGAAAGTCCCATTAAACCCTTTTCCCTCCCCCTGTTCCCCAATCCAAATCTTCCCACTTTCCTGTTCTGGTATTCCCCTACACTTCTGCACTGAGCTTTTCCAGGACCACGGGCCACTCTTTTCTTCTTCTGGGGCACCATTTGATATGTGTATTGTATCTTGGGTATTCCAAGCTACTAGGCTAATATCCATTTATCAGTGAGTGCATACCATGAGTGTTCTTTTGAGACTGGGTTATCTCACTTACAATGATATTCTCTAGTTCCATGCATTTGTCTAAGAATTTCATGAATTCATTGTTTCTAATGGCTGAGTAGTACTCCATTGTGTATATATACCACATTTTCTGTATCCATTTCTCCATTGCAGGACATCTTGATTCTTTCCAGCTTCTGGCTATTATAAATAAGGCTGCTATGAACATAGTGGAGCATGTATCCTTATTACATGCTGGAGAATTCTCTGGGTATATGCCCAGGAGTGGTATAGCAGTGTTCTCGGGAGGTATCATTTCCAGTTTTTTGAAGAACTTCCAGACTGACTTCCAGAGAGTGTACCCCATTTTTAAGGGGCATATTTGGCTCTCTGGAGTCTACCTTCTTGAATTCTTTGTATAACTTGGATATAAGCCCTCTGTCGGATGTACTGTTGCTAAAGATCTTTCCCCAATTTGTTGGTTGCTGTTTTGTCCTTTTGACAATGTCCTTTGCCTTACAGAAAATTTGTAGTTTAATGAGGTCCCATTTGTCAATTCTTGATCTTAGAGCATAAGCTATTGGTATTCTGTTGAGGAAATGTTCCCCTGTACCCATGTCCTCAAGGGTCTTTTCCAGTTTCTTTTCTATTAGTTTCAGTGTGTCTGATTTTATGAGGAAGTTCTTGATCCACTTGGACTTGGCGCTTAGTGCAAGGAGATAAGAATGGATCAATTTGCATTCTTTAGCATGCTAACCTCCAATTGAACCAGCACCATTTGTTGAAAAGGCTATCTGATTTCCAATAGATGGCTGTAGCTCCTTTATCAAAGATCAAGTGACCATAATTCTTGGGTTCATTTCAGGATCACCAATTCTATGCCATTGATCTACTTGCCTGTCACTGTACCAATATCATGCAGTTTTTAACACAATTGCTTTGTAGTATTGCTTGAGGTCGGGGATACTGATTCCCCCAGAATTTCTTTTACTGCTGAGAATAGTTTTAGCTATCCTGGGTTGTTTGTTATTCCATACGAATTTCAGAATTGCTCTTGCTAAGTCTGAAGAATTGAATTGGTATTTTGATGGGGATTGCATTGACTCTGTAGATTGCTTTTGGCAAAATGGCCACTTTTACTATATTAATCCTGACAATCCAAGAGCAAGGAAGATTTTTTTTTCCATCTTCTGAGGTCTTCTTCGATTTCTTCTTCAAAGACTTGAAGTTCCTGTCATGCAGATCTTTCACTTGTTTGGTTAGAGTCACACCAAGATACATTATGTTGTTTGTGGCTATTGTGAAGGGTGTAATTTCCCTAATTTCTTTCTCGGCCTGTTTATCCTTTGAGTATAGGAAAGCTACTGATTTGGTTGAGGTAATTTTCTAACCAGCCACCTTGCTGAAGTTCTTTATCAGCTGTAGAAGTTCTCTGGTGGAGTTTTTTTGGGTCGCTTTAAGTATATTGTCATATCATGTGCAAGTAATGATAGTTTGACGTCTTCCTTCCAATTTGTATCCCTTTGACCTCCTTGGCTTATCTAATTGCTCTAGCTAGAACTTCAAGTACTATATTGAATAAATATGGAGAGAGAGGGCAGCCTTGTCTAGTTATTTATTTTAGAGGGATTGTTTTTCACGTTTATTATATTATATTTATTATAATACTCAGGTTTGGTCTTCTCATTTTGTCCTGGATTTTCTGGATATTTTGGGTGAGGAGCATTTTGCATTTTTCCTTTTCTTTGACTATTGTATCAATACTTTCTATGGAATCTTCTGCATCTGAGATTCTCTCTTCCATCTCTTGTATTCTGTTGTTGATGCTTGGACCCATGACTCCTGACTCCTTTCCTAAGATTTCTATATCCCAAGTTGTCTCCCTTTGTGATTTCGGTTATTGCTTCTAACTCCTTCTTTAGATCCTGGATAGCTGTATTTAATCCCTTCACATATTTTGTTGTTTTCCCTTAGTTCTTCAAGGGCTTCTCGTTGTTTACTTATGTTCTCTTGTGTTTCTTTAAGGGAGGTATTTATGTCCTTCTCGAAGCTCTCCATGATGCCCTCCATCAGCATCATTACCTGTGATTTTAAATCCAAATCTTGCTTTCCTGGTGTGTTGAGGTATCCAGGACTTGCTGTAGTGGGAGAATTGGGTTCGGGTGGGAGAATTGGCGCCATATTGCCTTGATTTCTGTTAGCAACATTCCCACATTTGCCTTTTGCCATCTGGTTATCTCTGGTGTTATTTGTCCCTGCTGTCACTGGCTGGAGCTTGCCCCTCCAGTGTGTGTGCCTGTAGGCCTATCTCAGCAACCGTGGGTGAGCTGCTTACTCCTGGTACAAATTGCTGTGGTGCTGCAGAGTTCCTGGATGAAGGTGGAGTCCTGGTGCAGTGTGCCCCAATCATCCTCTACTCTGGTGAAACCTGCCTACCTATCTGCCGCACAGTCACAGAAGCAAAGATGACAGCCAAGACCCACTCCCTTGTAGTTGTATTTGGGTATGTACCACTGTGGCCCCGATCAGCTCTGGATGCAGGCTGTGCTGGCTATCTCCTCTTCACTGACTTCTAGGTATATAGGTGGCTTCCTGCACTGCTTGAAGATGGCATGCTGTGGCTGAGGCTGCGGCCGAGGCTGTTCCTGATCCAGAGGTAGAGACTGAAATGTTCTTCCTAGAGGCCTCCAGACTTGATCCTCTGCTCTGCAGGACTGGACTCACCTATGCAGGCTGCCTCGTCTGAGCTGGCTGCTGGGTATATTGCTGGCTTCCTGCACTGCTTGGAGATGGCACAATGTGGCTGAGGCTGTTTGTAATCCAGAGGCAGAGACCCGAGGTTTTTTTCTTCTTTTTTTAAAGTGAAAACAGAAATACAATTTGGCATAACCTCATAACTCCTAGAATATACCCCTCAAATCTATACCCACTGTAGAAATCCTGGCACACCCATGTTCACTGCTGTTTTGTTTACAGGAGCTAGGAAACAAAATCAGCTTAGCTGTACACAAATGGATAAGTGGATTACAATGTGGTTCAGACATACCGTAGATTGCATTCATTTGCAAGGAAATATGAAATTTACAGGAAAACTAAAAAACACTATAATTATTGAAGTAACTCATTCCCAGAAAGAGAAATACCACATGTTCTCTCTCTTATGTAAATCCTTGCTTTAAAATTTCAGATTTGTGGGTTTGATCTATCGTATTTGTACAGACTGGGTAAAATAGAAAGGGACTACTGGGTGAGAAAGGTAGGGTTCTTAGAGGGGAAATGGTAATAGGAGAAATACATGTGACATGGAAGTAGAGTAGCAAAATACTAAGGATGGGAAAGTTTAAGCAGGGTTTGGAGCAGAGGGATAAATGCTTAACTAAAATTCAACATGTATTGAGAAAACCTCATAGAAACCCACACTTTGTAAACAAATGGAAAACATTATTTAAAGAAGGAATTTAAGCACCATGCATGGGTAGATAATGCTTCCAGAGGAGATAAATTGTTAAAACACAAATCCCAATTCTAGATGTGGGATCTCTCTCTCTCTCTCTCTCTCTCTCTCTCTCTCTCTCTCTCTCTCTCTCCCTTTCTCTCTCTGTCTCTCTGTCTCTGACTCTCTGTCTCTCTGTCTCTTCCCCCCCCTCTCTCTCTCTCTCTCTCTCTCTCTCTGTTTCTCTTTCTTTCTCTCTCTGTCTCTCTTTCTCTGACTCTGTCTCTCTGTGTCTTTCCTCTCTCTCTCTCTCTCTCTCTCTCTCTCTCTCTCTCTCTCTCTCTCTCTCTCTCTCTGTCTTTCTCTCTGTCTTTCTGAGCAATTTGTCAGGAAATCACAAGCACCCTGCCCAAAACACAAGCCATTCCTACCACTCTTGTTTATCCATAAAACTGGATGGGGAGACCTTATTGCTGAAGATGCAACATGCTTTAGGTGTGGGACCTAAAGAAATCACAATAGAACTGACATGAAAATTTACTTCATACTGGCTAATGCTCATAGTGCCAGAGATTCTCTATAGGATTCTTGGCAAAAAAAATCCATCAACTGTGTTATCCACTGGTCAACAGTACAGTATAAAATACTGATATGTCAGGCAAATATGCTTAATATTGCAATAGAATAATAGTAAAATAAAGGTATTTGGGAATCAACTGGTTTCGATTAGATCTAAAGTCTGCCTCACTAGAAATAATCAATGCCTGGTGCTATAAAGCTGGTCAAAATCTCATGTCTCCAAAGATCATGGCTCATAAGGGAGAACCTACTACTATTTTTAATTCTTTTTATCTAGATGGATGTGTCAAACTGCCCTATAAATATTTTTTATATAGCCAGAGATTAGTGTTTCCCTCAGCCTAGGCCAGAGAAGCTTCTCTGCAGTGGTCAGTGGTTAACGTAAAGACTAATAACTGATCTAAGTGTTACGAATAAGCAATTGTTGAATGCTCAGCCTTACATGGGATATCTATATCATATGCTACCACAAAATGTTCAGTGAACACTATGAAAGAGGATGTAAAAAAATGTAAGAGCTAGAGGATGGGAAAGTGCTAGGAAGGCTACCTCCTGAATATGACCTCTTCAGGGATCTCAAGAACTCACAGCAGCTGTGCTTACCAATGTAAGACCTGCATAATATCAAGCCAATTGATTTTCTATCATGCACTGTGGAAAGGATTATGATGTCTCATTTCTCCCTGGGGAAATATTGTCACTTGATGAACTACAAGTCAGGAAATAAGTTTTGGGGCTTCTTTTACTTTTGGTTTTTTCCCAATGATGTAGCTACAGTTAAGTTTTCTATGCTCCCATAAATAACCCCAGACGTATGCATATGCAAGAAAACCTAAATAAATTCCCTGTCTTGTAAAACAAAAAATGAGGAGGACTTGTTATAAAGAAGTGCTTTAGAGGGAGTGAGGATGCAATAAAAATAATGGAGGGAATATGGTAAAAATAAAATACAATAAAAGAAAAAAAACATTTGTGGAAACAGTGGGATAGGTCAACAGATATTTGCTGTAAATCTTGATGACCTCAGTTTAATCCCTGGAACCCACTTAGAAAGGCAAGACAATTGACTTTCATAAATTGTCCTCTGATCTCCACAAGTATGACATGGCACACACACACACACACATGCACACATTAAATAAATAAATGTAATAAAAATAAATTTCTTGAGGAATAGACTTTGTCCTGCACCTCAGACAGCATGCACATTCACACTATTTCATAGCATACACCCTATCCCACAAAGAAATGTGATAATTAAATCTACCTTATCAAAACAGTGTACTGGATTTGAAACACTGACTTAAGATAAACTTTTCTGTGACCTCCTCCCAACAGATAACTGTGCTAGAATAAAAACATTCTACAAAGTAAGACACAAGCACCCATTGACTGCTATTGGGTAATGACAAAGGCAGAATTAAATATGTAGATTACAACTACATTCAAACTCATTCTTTTCAAGGAAGTGACTGATCCCACTCTGAGAACCTAGAAAGACTTTACCTTATTCTCTAGCAGGAGCAGGGTGGAACTGACACAAGTACCTTCAGTCCTTTGGGGTCAGTGCCTCTTAGAATCCTGACCTTGACCTTTCTTTGATTCTGAAACACTATTATCACAGCTGTTCTAGCCACCAGGCCACATTTACTCTCAGCCATCTCTAGTCCCTGTTCTCTGCCCTGTTTTGGCTTCAAAGGACTCATTATTTCCTAGGATGAACACAAGAGCAAAATACCCCAACATCAGGAGAAGGAGAAGTAGCTTGCCCATCTCATTCTGGGCTGTCAGAGGACACAGGAGAACAGCTGGTAGCAAGTGCTCAGAAGGTGCTAGGGTAGATGAGAGCAGGTTGCAGACTCTTCTCTGAGCTACTCCCAGGATGTGGGCAGGAGCTTCCCTCCAAATCTGCCTGAGGGTGTGTATTGTCACTATCCAGGCTCATGAAAGTGTCCCACACAACCAACTCCTGCAGAGCTTCAAAGAGCAAAGGGCATAGAGATGTCTCAGGATCTATCTCACGTTTATTCAAAGATGAAGCTAGATTGTTTATGTCCTAAGTGAGCTCCTTCAGGCTGAGTGGAGAGTAGGATCATGGACCTTTTATTTCTATCTAGTCTTGACAATGGTGAGGGTAGCAGCAACAATAGAACCTTGCTCATAATGGTCTTAGCCTAGAAATATGGAATACCCAAGATATAATCCACACATCAAATGATGTCCAAGAAGAACTGAGGAGTATCCCATGGTTCTGGAATGGCTCAGTGAAGCAGTATAGGGCCATACCAGAATAGGGAAGTGGGAAGGGGTGGATGGAGGAACAAGGGGAGGGAAGAGGGCTTATGGGACTTTCTGTGAGTGGGGAGCCAGAAAAGGGGAAATCATTTGAAATATAAATAAAAAATATATGTCATAAAAAAAGAAAATACATTTTTTTTAAAAAAATAGCTTATAGGTTTGAATCCACAGCATTCCCTTAGATAAGAACAGACAGCCATGTTTTGCCCTTGAATGGTAAGATGTGAAAAATGGATCCAGCAGAGAGCTGACTTGGGTGAGACTGCCATAGGTGTCACAAAAAGTCCCAGCTGGGTATGGGGGTCCCTGGGATGGGGGTCCTCATAGTCCATGTAGATGAGGATTTGGCAGTGACAAACAGAAACAAACACAGAATCAGTTTAAATCTGAGTGTACTTTGCAGCTCTCAAGCAGGGAATTTTATACATTAAACCAAACATGACACAATTCTTAGAAACCACATCCAGCGAAACAATCATGAATACCAACAAGAATCATTTGGAACAGTAAAATACAAAGCATTGATTCTAAAACTACATGTTCAATGAATCACAAACAGAAAAGGTAACTTCACCATCACAATATAACAATTCTACAAGAATATATTCAATAGGACACTCATTCAAGGCTAGTGGAATATTCCCAAGAAAAGGTTAATAAATGTTTATGGTCAGTGCTCTTAAACACTGAAATAACTTTCCAGCCCATATGGCAAATTATTGATTAACATCTAAACCTGATACTTTATAAGTATTCAAAGCATAAATTTAAACTATTTTAATTCTTTCTAATTGAGGCTTTCTTTACCATATCCCACCTCCAATGACAAATGTGTATCCATATGAAATTTTTTTTCTGGGAAAGTTTTATCTATCATAATAATTTTGTAAATGATTTGAAAAGTAAAGCATTGCTTTCCCTGGAGATAAGAACATGTTCATGACCCATCTCAAGGGATGGTTTCATACCCATTATTCTTGCTTAAGAACATTGTCTAGGCTGTCAGGAAGCTGTAACTAAGAAAAGGAATGAAAGAGAACAAAACAGAAGAATGGCCATGAGAACTATGGCTCAATGTGTTTTCTCTGGCGGACAGTCCCAAAACTGGTTCCAGGAGACTTTATTCTTTTGAAGTTTAATGCCTCAGATTGTGGAACTTGTCACACAGATTCTACTGGAGTCTGTGTGGCATCTCCCCCCACCCTCTTTTTTTTAATTGAAACTCGTAAATTTCTCTTTTGGCTGTAGAGATGGAGGAAAAGATTAATTAGAAGATGAGTGGAAAATTAAAGAGAAGAAGAATTATTCTTGTAGCCACGGCTACAACAATGTTTCAATGTAGCCAGCTAACAGGGTCAAAAAAAACTATAAACCAAGGTTAATAGACTGATCCAAATCCTCTATGCCAGCAGATTCAACATGTGCTTCGCTCGTAGCAAAAATTTGGGCTTGTAAATGAGCCATATCATAAGTGATATCATTGTCTTTCTAAATTTCCAACAAATGTTTTTAGTAATATTCCAATTGTGACTTTCATTATAAGGTTGCACATATGTACCAAAAGCTGACTTGGCACTTGGTAGAAAGCTGAACCTTTAATATTTTCTACATCCTGTCCTAATGCCAAAACCACATCCTCTAAAGCATCAAGTTTTACTTGTAACTGTTTATCTATAATTCGTTGACTTGCAAGTATTAAAGAGACGATTTTACTTAAACCATCAAAAAATTTGCAGTGCTTATACCTAAAACTATTGCAACTGTTGAAAGTGTAAATGAGGTAAGGATGACGATTAAAGCACTAATGCCTAAAACTAAAGCTACAGCAAAACACTTTGGTCTCATTAGCTCATTAACTCTTTTAAGCGTTTGCAAAGTTATATTATCAAACCAAACATCATCTTTCAAATCTACAGTCAGCATCACATAAGAAGGTCTTTGTAATAGCAAAATAACTGAATACTTTTTCACTGAAATGTGATCAATACAGTTATAATACATTTGGAACAGCTGACATGATAAAATCGTTCTGCCTTAATAATTTGTAAATCTGAGGACTGTCCAACGAGTATACCATAAGGAAAGTTTAGGCAAGATCTAATTGCCAAAGGACTGCTCTTCAATTACTTACGCTTTGTTAGAAGAACCATATTAGTTGCAGCAAAAAGTATAAATAATCCTGGAGAAATATTAGAAATATTATTTGGAGAAGAGAGAGCAAGCGTCTTCATATTCCGTATTACTTCTCTTGACTTCTTTTGCTTCTTTCTTTTCTGGGTACTCAATAGATGATTTTTGGTGGAAGGGTCGAATAAGTCTGCCTGGGATCCAGACTGGTGTTTCTGCATTCTGTACAAAAACATATACATATCTTATTCCTGAGGTGATTAACATATCTGGCCCTTTCCAGTTACCTGTTAAAAGATCCTTCCACATTACTAAAAGAGTAACAGAATGCTGTAGGGGAGCCCAATGTTTTTGCATAGGAGTAAAACCTTTATCATCTGCATTAAGGTGATTAATGGAAAATAAAGCATGGCTTAGTAATTGTGAAAGCAAATAGTAATGGCCAGTGGATTTTAATCTTTGAAGTTTTACCTTAAGATTTTGATGAGTCCTTTCTCTGATAGTCTGAACTTGGAGGATATATGGAATTCCTTTTGTATGATCTGTACCACATCGAGAGTAAAACTGTGCAAAAGCTTGAGAAGCATAAGCTGGAGCATTATCAGTTTTAATTCTTTTTGGGACACCTAAAGAGGAGATGCATATAATAAGATGTTGAATGACATCTTTCTCAGCCTCCCCAGTTCTGGCAGTGGCTATGATCACATGAGAGTAGATATATATAGTAACGTGTACATACCCCAATTTTACAACTTCTGGGACATGAGTTACATCCATTTGCCACAAAACTTGAGTCTTAAGGCCCCTAGGATTAACTCCCATCTTTAATGGATCATATACATCAGGAAAATATTCAGAGTCCTTCACAATTTACCTAGCCCGTTCTTGTGTCAAATTGAACATCCTTCTCAAAGCTAATGTGTTCTTATGATGTAAAGCATGACTTTCTAATGCTTGTTCAAAAATACTAGCAATCAAGTGTTCTTTTGACAATAAAACTGCCATAGCATTTCCGAAATTCAATGGACCTGGCAAGCCAGTACATCCTCTGATGTGTCTTATAAAAATTTTCTTTTTCTGGATTGAATTACAATTTTGCAACTGAAGCAAGAGTGATATAATTTTGAAATTTCCAGATATAAGAGCTGTCTCTATATCTGGGGAAAATGAGTACATATTTTGAATCTGTATAAAGGTTAAATTCTTCAGGTATGTGTTTAATGGCAGTAGTAACTGCAATAATTTCCACCTGCTGTGCAGAAATTACTTTTGCATTTTTAATCATTACAGGTCTATCTTTTATATAGACAGCTGAAATTCCACTGGATGACCCATATGTAAATACTAAGAGGGCATCAGAAATAGGTTCTAATGTTATTTTGGAAGGAAAGATTATTTCCATTTCTCCTACAATCTTTAATATAGGGTGTTGAGGTACATGGTATTTGATTTGTCCCATATAATAAGCAAATGAAATTCCCCCATCATCTGAAGCTTGAAGTAAGGACTCCAATTGTTCCTTATTATAGGGTTACCAATATCATATATTTCTTTGCTCAATACTTCCCTGGATCTTAACCTTCCTTTAATATTTAATTGATTACAATTAAAGGATACACATGAAAGGATAAGCAGATACCATTTTTACTCGAGTAGGAGGGAGACAAATCCATTCCAATACACCTTCTTGCCATAAACATGCAGTAGGTGTGTAAAATGTTTTAAGTATAATAAGAGACCATGTCTTAGGTAGTTTATCTGTTTTACTCTAGCATCTTGCATCTTTGTTCTAACAATTCTAAATGTTTTAAGGCTTCTTTTGTAAGCTGTCTTTTAGAATAGGGATCAGGATCTCCTTTAAGAATTTAAAATAAATGATGCAACTGTCTTGTGGTAATTTTTAAATATGATCTAATCCAATTAAAATTTCCCAATAATTATTGAAAATCATTAAGTGTCTTTAATTTATCAATCCAAAGTTGCAATTTTTGAGATATAACATATTCATTATTAATTGTTTTCACCAAATAATTTATTGGCTTGTTATGTTGAATTTATCAGGGTCGATAATTAGTTCATGCTAGGTTAATGACTCAATCATTTTTCAAAATTCAGTTAAGTCCTTCATTTTTCTGCTATAAGAATATCATGCATAAAATGTAGAATAAAAACCTTTTTATACTTAGCCATGATGGATCTTAAAGCTTGATTTACTAACTTCTGACAAAGAGTTAGACTCTTTTTCACACCTTGAGGAACCTTTCATTGATAACTTTGAAATGGTTTTTGTACATTGAGAGAAGGAATGCTGAAAGCAAATCTTTGTGTATCTTACGGTTGTAACATTATTTTGGAAAAATAATCCTTTAAATACATAGCTATAATATAATAATTCCCTGGAACAGTTACTGGAGATAGAAATCCTGGCTGTAAAACTCCCATATGATGCGAGGGAGTCTCCTAATATCTTGTAAGAGTCTCCATTTGCCTGATTTTTTTCTTAATGACAATAACATGAGTATTCCATGGACTGTTAGATTCTTCAATATGTACTAACTTCAGTTGTTCTTCTATTAATTGTTCTAGAGTCTGTATCTTTTCTTGAGTAAGGGACTACTGATTCTTCCACACAGTCACATCATTAATCCATAAAATTTTATCTGCATATAACTCATCAGCAGCCACTATAAACAATGCTGATCATTCCAATTTTCATCTATGGTTAATTTTACTTTCATTTCCCCTAAGATATCTTGTCCCCATAGGGAGAATGGCAAAGAGAAAATAATGTAAGTTTGAAAAGCAGTCATTTTGCCTTCACATTCCCATGTCAGGATTTTTGAACTTTGAGCTACATTGGAAGGTAGTCCCAATGCCACCAGAGTAGACATGGTATGAACTATAGGACATGTCCCAGGCCAGTCCTTCCCTGCAATGTAAGACCTATCTTCTCCTGTGTCTAAAAATTCTTGGATATTTTGTCGTTCTACCTTTAAAAATTTTTAAGACTCTTTGTCTAGTAATTTCCCGAGCCCAGGCTGACACTTCCGTGAATCCAAACTCTCCATCCCTTCTAATCTGTTTTAATATTGTGTTGGGGAGTTGTATATAAGGGAGTAGTATTATCTGAGCTACCCACTGGTTTTTATGTAGTTGTATTGTTTCTTTTAATGGCCTAATCATAATTTTAATCTCTCCATGGAGTCTGAATCAATTACTCCAGGAAGAACTTCAAATTTTTTGTTATAACTTGAGCTTCTCCCTATTATAAAGCCAAAGGTGCTAGGTGATAGTGGCCCCTTAAATCCTGTATCTACCAATTTCACTCCCTCATAGAGAGTATATACTCTTTGTCTACTGCAAGATCCAATCATGTACTTCCTGATGTTGCTTTAAGTAAGCTTATGATGATAAACCCAGGGGCCACAGGATTCAGTTACTTTTACCTTCCTCTGTCTCCGTATTTTGCCCTTTTTTATTTCGGGGCAGAAGGCATGTCTCTCACCCCATTTTTTGTCTCCTCACCATTCAGAGGTGTTCCATCTTTATGAAATTTTTATTTACATGCATTCCTCCAATGCTTTCCCTTCTTACACCGAGGACATAACCCCAGACGTTGATTTTCTTATTTTTATATGTTGAAGTCTGCTCTTCTTTTTTACACTCTCGGCTCATAAGCCCTTGCTAACTGCAAGAAAAGCACAAAACCTTTTGGTTTCTTCCTCCTTTTAAGTTCTGACCATAGGCAAAAAAAAATGTTGCCCTTGCATTGCTTCAGCATAGGCTAACACTGGACCACTGCTGGTGAGGCATCTATGCATGCTTTGATGTAATCTTTCACAGTCCTGTATTTCTGATAAGTCTAATTAGTTGCTGGCAGAGAGTATTGGCATTTTCCCATGCAAGTTGATTTAATAATACAACACGTTCTCAGAGGGAGGAGGATTATGTCTAGTCCTTTTTCCAATCTAGCAATAAAATCTTCTAAAGATAGGCTTCCTTGCTCTGGGAACCACTGACTGGCTCTCAATACAAAAATCATAAAATGCTACTAAACTTTTCTCTGAGGTTTTAACACCGATAATTTCTAACATATGTCTCAGTACTGCCAAGAGCAAGCCTAGGTTTATGAACTGAGAATGCCTCATGATTCTTACTTTCTTTCTTTCTTTCTTTATTTTTATTTACATTGCAAATGATTTCCCCTTTTCTTGGTCCCCACTCCCCGCAAGTCCCATAAGCCCTCTTCCGTCCCCCTATTCTTCCATCTACCCCTTCCCACTTCCCTGTTCTGGAATTCCCCTATACTCTTGCACTGAGTCTTTCCAGAACCAGGGCCCACTCTTCCATTCTTTTTGGACATCATTTAATTTGTGGATTATGTCCTGGGTATTCAAAGTTTCTAGGCTAATATCCACTTATCAGTGAGTGCATACCATGACTGATCTTTTGAGACTGGGTTACATCACTTAGTATGATGTTCTCCAGCTCCATCCATTTGTCTAAGAATTTCATGAATTCATTGTTTCTAATGGCTGAATAGTACTCCATAATATAACTTTCTAATCCTCTTAACACCTCTATAGAGGAGTCTGAAGCACTCTTAACAAGGTCCTATCCTTAACCTGAAAAAAGTTTTTTAGAAAAAAGAGAGAGAGAAAGCTTACTTTCTTCGAGCCCCCAAGTTGAAGCACCAGCTGCTATGGACCACTCTAGCCAGCTTTGGGGGTCCCTGGAATTGAGGGTCCTCGAAGAACAGGTGGGAAAGAATTTGGTTGTGACCCCCAAAAACAAACACATAGCCATTTGTATCTGAGTGTATTTCGCAGATCTCAAGCAGGGGATTTTATACATTAAACCAAACATGAACTCTTGGAAACCTTATCCAGCGCTATAATCAAGAATACCAACAAGAATCATTAGGCAAAGTAAAATACAAAAATCATCTAAGCATTACAACTCTGAAACTACATGTTCAGTGAATCACAAACAGAACAGATAACATCATCATCAAAATATAATAAATCTAAGAGAATATATTCAATAGGGTGGTCATCCAAGGCTAGTGGCATATTCCCAAAAACTGGTTAATAAATCTTTCTGGTCAGTGCTCTTAAGTGCTGAGCTAACTTTCAGGCCCCTATGGTCAATTATTCCTCAACATCTAATACCTTATTCTTTATAAATGTTCAAATGTTTTCTACTTTTTTAATTCCTCTCCAAAATTATTATTAAAATATTTTATTTCTTTACATTCCAGTTGCCCTAATTCTCCGTCCCCACTCCCAGAGTTCTTCACCCCATATCCCTTACTCTTTACTGCTCAGAAGATGCTCCCCCCTCACCCCCAACTCTAGCATCTGTCTTCCCTGGGGCATCAAGTCTCTACAGGATGAGGCAAATCCTCTGCTACTGAGGCCAGACAAGGAAATCTTTTGCTAAATATATTCTGATGTCCACAAATCAGCCCATATATGATCTTTGGATGATAGTTTCATCTATGGGAACACTGAGGGGTCTGAGTTAGTTAATTCTGGTCTGATGTTCTTCCTATATGAATGCCATCCCCTTCAGCTCCTTCAATCCTTCCCCTAACTATTCTATAGGGGTTCGTGAGACCTCAGTTCAATGGTTGGCTGTAAGTATTTGCATCTGTCTTAGTCAGCTGCTGCTTGAGCAACTCATAGGATACCCATGCTAGGCTCCTGTCTGCAAGCACAACATGGAGTCAATAATACTGTCAGGGGTGCTTGCCCATGGGTCGGAGCCCAAGTTGGGCAGGTCACTGGAGGGACGTTCCTTCATACTCTCCTCCATTTTTCCTTGCATTTCCTTTAGATTGGAACAATTCTAGCTCAAAAAAGTGAAGTTAGATACCTGGCCCCATCCCTCTGCTGAGGACTCTATCTGCTAGAGGGGGTCTCTTAAGGTTCCATCACCCCACCACTGGGAATTTTGTCTAAGATCATACCCATTGAGTCATCAGAGCTTCAGATGGCCAGGAAAATGACTGGAATTATGTAGCTGTGGGGAGTGTGGTGGGGGATCCTCTAAAAAGTCAAAGATATGGGATGTGAGAGGCTCCCAGGACACAGTGGGGATGATCTTAGTTTTAATTCGTTCTAATTAAGGCTTTCATTACCATATGCCAAAACACACCAATGATGACACTCATGTAGCCCTATGAGATTTGATAAAAAAAAACTGGGAAAGTTTTATCTATCATAATAATTTTGTAAATGAATTAAAAAGTAAAACATTAGTTTCCCTGGAAATAAGGTCATGTGAATGACTCATCTCAAGGGGTGGTTTCATACCCATTCTTGCTTAAGTTTATTGTCTAGGTTGTCAGGAAGCTGTAACTAAGAAAAGGAATGAAACAGAACAAATCAGAAGAATTGCCATGAGAACTATGGCTCAATATGTTTTCTCTGGCACAGAGTCCCACAACTGGTTCCAAGAGACATTCTTCTTCTGAAGTCTAATGCATCAGTCTATGGAACTTGTCACACAGATTCTACTGCAGTTGGTGTGGCATCTCTCCCCTTTTGTTTAATTGAACTCACAAATTTCTCTTTTGGCTGGGGAGATGGAGGAAAAGATTAGTCAGTAGATGACTGGAAAAATAAGGAGGAGAAGAATAATTATTCCTGTAGCCACAGTAACAACAATGATCCATTGTAGCCAACTAACAGTGATAAAACACCATAAACCAAGGTTGATAGACTGAGCCAAATCCTCTATGACAGCAGATTCAACATGTGCTTTGCTCTTAGCAAAGATTTGGGCTTGTAGTTGAGCCATATCATAAGTGATAGTGTTGTCTTTCCAAATTCCCAACAAATGTTTTTAGTAATATTACAGTCGTGATTTTCATTATAAGGTACACATATGTGCCAAAAGCTGACATGGCACTTATCAAAAAGGTGAACCTTTAGTATGCTCTACCTCTTGTCCTAATGCCAAAACAACATTCTCTAAAGCATCAAGTTTTACTTTTAACTGTTTATCTATAATCCGCTCCCTTGCAAGCATTAAAGATAATTTTTTAATTTAAATCAGTAACAAAATGTGCAGTGTTTACACCTAAAACTATTGCAACTGTTGAAAATGCACATGAGGTAAGGATGGGTATTAAAGCACTAATGCCTAAAACTAAAGCTGCAGCAAAACACTTTGGTCTCATTAGCTCATTAAATCTTGTAAGTGTTTGCAAAGCTACATTTTCAAACCAAACATTATCTTCCAAATCTACAGGAAGCATAACATAAGAAGGTCTTTGTAATAGCAAAATAACTGAATGCTTTTAAATTGAAATATGATCAATAAAGTTAGAATACATTTGTAACAGCTGACATGATAAAATTGTTCTACCTTAATAATTTTTAAATCTGAGGACTGTCCAATGGTTATACCATAAGGATAATTTAGCAAGGATCTAATTGCCAAAAGAGTTTTAAGATAGTTTTTAGTTTTAATTGCCTTAGGCTTTTTTAGAATAACCATATTAGTTACAACAAAAAGTCTAAATAGTCCTGGAAAAAACATAAATAGTATGTGGAGAAGAGCAAGCAAGCTTCTTCATATTTCATATTTCTTCTCTCTCCTTTTTTTGCTTCTTTCTTTTCTGGGTTCTTGATAGAGATTTTTTTGGTGGAAGGGTCGAATAAGTCTGTCTGGGATCCAGATTGGGGTTTCTGCATTCTGTGGAAAAACACATGCATATCCCTTTCCCAAGGTGATAATATATCTGGCCCTTTCCAGGTAGCTGTTAAAAGATCCTTCCATATTACTAAAGGAGTAACAGTCTGATGTAGGGGAACCCAATGATTTTGCATAGGAGTAAAACCTTTATCATCTTTATTAAGTTCACTTAGCTGTAGCAAAAACATTGGGCGGCCTGTTCTTCTCATATGATCATATTTCTGATTTCTCAGAAGTAGAAAAGGGCATTTCCTCTTTTTGTTTATGTTAGAGAATTCTTCCTGTTCTCCAGCTGTATAAAGGGAACAAATGACTATCATTTATCTCAATCCATTTTCTATCTTCCATCATGAATTCAGTCACAAAAGTTCGCATACTGCTCATTGTGACTATCTCTTCTCAGCTCACATTGAGAAAATCCATTCCTGTGGCAGTGATTCAAATTTGCTTAATTTTTTCTCAAGAGTATCTGGTCTTATGTTGAGGTCCTTGATGCATTTGGAAATCTGTTAGTGTAAATTTATGTTTATTGAAAATTTCCTCATACCCAAGCTAGCTGCCATATAATTGAAACTGGACTATTATATTTATTTAACAAGCATTAGGGCACAACAACGGAGAAGTATTACTCTATTTTAATCATCTAATTAGGCTACAGGCCCATCCAAATTCCAATGATACTTGTATGCTATAGCTTTCTCTGCTCCTGATGTTTTCTCATGGTATCTCCAGGCTTCCCGCCCTGTGTCAAATCCCCATTCTTCTTTCTCTTACTCCCACATCCACTGCCTGGGAGGAAGTCTACCCTATTCTCTCCCCTGCTCAGTCATTGGCTGATCATGGCATTCATTGACCAATCAGAAAATAATTGGGAAGCAATGTTTGCACAACACTCAAACAGCGATTCTTAGGATAAGAACTCTAAATAGGTATGGGGAACAGAAATCAACATTTGAATAAAAAAAGGATAATTGCTACACAATAATATTTTGCCTTCAGAGAAAAGTTTTATGCAACAGGATAGATACAGTTCTGTTTTCATTCTTCTACAATGAGATATCCAGTTTTAAGAACATTCCTTGAATATTCTGTCTTTTTTTTCATTGTGTATTTTTTGCCTTTCTGTCCAAAAATAAAATGCTCATAGGTATGTGGAGTTTTTTCTGGATCTTCAGTTTAATTCTATTGATCAACATATATACTTTTATGCCAATATGCTGTATTTTTGCTAGCACTATGTAATACAATATGAAATCTGGGATGATGATAATCATGTCTAAAGTAGTTCTTTTATTATCAGAGTAATTTAAATTATGCTCAATTTAATTATTTTTGTGTTTTTATATAAAGATTAAGATTGTAATTTTTATTTTTGTGAAGAATTGTACAGGAATTTAATGTCAATTGCTTTTGGTAAGATGTTATATTACTCCTACTGATCTATAAATATGAAGATCTTTCCATCTTCTGGGGTCTTCTTTAATTTCTTTCCTTTCTGCCTTAAAGGTTTTGTTATACAGAAATATATTATACTTTGTATAACTTTGTCTTTCACTTATGTGGTTAGAGATATCCTAAGGTATTTTTGAGGATATTGTAGAAGGTATTATTTCTATAATTTCCTTCTCATCATGTTTGTAATTTTTATATAGAAAGGCTACTGAATTTTGTGGGCTCTCTTTGTATATTGCCACCTTGTTGAATGTGTTTATCAGTTGGTCCAGTGGAGTCTGTTAGTTTTGTAAACTCATATCAACTGCAAGGGATGCTTTAACTTCTTATTTTCCTATTGAAGAAGCTTGGTTTCTTTCTGTTGTCATGTGGCTCTAGCTAACAGTTCAAGTTCTGTATTGAAAAGGTATAATGATAATAAGCACACTTCATCTATTCCTTATTTTAGTGGAATGCTTTTAGTTTCTCTCCATTTATGAAGAAAATGGTGGTTGACTTGATGTGCATTTTCATCATTATATTTTATTTTTAATATTTCTTTACTCAGAATTTACTTAAAACACATTTATAACTCTAATTTCTCAGCATGGTTTCAATTGAGACCCAAATAGCAACACATTTCATTTGCAATGCAACCAATCTTGCTTCCTCACCATGTTACAGACTGAGCAAGCCAGGCACTGACTTGTGCAATTACTAACACAAGACCAGTACACAGTGGCAGAGGGTTTACAAATGGAAATTCCGGGTCCCGTGTTTATGCACCCAACCACTATACACTGTTTTCATCATTATATTGTATTTTATGTTGTCTCATTAGGAAAGTAATTGTGAAGGGGTATTTTTGGTCATAACAAGGACTTTTCTGTATCTCTTGAGAAGACTATGTGGATTTAGCATTGGAGTATGTTTATATAGTATATTATATTCATTGATATCATATGCTGAACCATCACTGAATCTGTGGTATGCAGTTAAGCTAACCATGGTAAATAATAATTTCAATATGTTCTTGAATTGGGTTTGAAAGGATTTTATTCAGAGTTTTGTATCTATCTTCACAAAAATATTAGTTTTTTAATTTCTTTCTTTTTTGTTGTTATTGGGTCTTTAGGTGTTTTGTTATCACGGTCTGCATAAAAAAAGGAATAAGACATGTTCATTCAGTTTTTAGTTTGGAGAATAACTTCGAAAATATTTTTGCTGGCTTTTTGAAGGTTTGGGAGAAATCTGTGTTAAATTCATCTGGCTCTGGACTTTGTTTTTGGCTTATGATACTTTAATTAGAATTTCTGTTTCACTACGAGATAGTAGTCAATTAAAATTGTTCTTTTCATTATGGTTTAATTTTGGTAGGTTATAGAAATCAATATTCACCCATTTTTGAGGCTTTACAGTTTTTCAGAAACAGATTTTTCTAAGTATGTCCTTTTGATTCTTTGAATTTCTTAGGGGTCTGTTATAGTAGCTCTCTTTACATACATCTCTAATTTTATTCATTTGGTTCTTCTTTCTATATCTTTCCTAACTTGACTAAGGTTTTGTCAATTTTTCTGATTTTCACAAAGAACCAATACTCCACTTCAAATTTCTTTGTAATTTTGTTTCTATTTTATTGATTTTACCTATGAGTTTAATTTCTTTACAATCACTGTTTTTGTGATTTTCTTTAAATGGTAAAGAAATTTGTAATTTCTTTACATTGACTGTTTTCTTCTAATTTTCCTATAGCTTTTAAGTCATTAAGTTATGAATATAAGATCATCACAGTTTTTTATTTAGTTGCTTAGTGCTGTGAGCTTGCCTCTTAGAAAGGCCTTCCTTGTGTCTCGTATGTTTGGATATACTGTTTTACCATTTTCATTCAATTCTGAAAAATTCTTAGTTACTTCTTGATTTTTGCCTTGACCCATTTTTCATTATGTGTTTTTCAATTTTCAATTTGATTTATAAAATTTCAATTTTATATTGTTTCTGTTGTTTTCTTGTTGTTGATGTCCAAGTTTAATTCATGGTGATCAGAAAGAAGGCAGGACATGTTCTTTCTTTACACACACACACACACACACACACACACACGCATATATATATGTGTGTGTGTGTGTGTGTGTGTATACACAGTGAGAGAAAGACCAAGAGATACAGAGAGAGACCGAGAGAGACAGAGAGAGACAGAGAGAGACAGAGAGAGACAGAAAGAGAATCAGAGAGAGAGAGAGAGAGAGAGAGAGAGAGAGAGAGAGAGAGAGAGTTACTTTCTGTCCTCATATGTTATCAACTTTTAAGATAGTTCAATCAGCTGCTGAGGAGAAATAAATTCTTGGGACTGAAATATTCTTTTACTGTCCTCTGTAGAGGTGGGTTTGTGGACATAAATTATGTCAACCAATTATTATCATAGAATATTCATTTTTCTCAGCCACTATACACAGAGAGATAGTTTTGTTGTATATAGTAGCCTATACTGGCATTTGTGATCTCCTGGAGCTTCAAAGAATACCCATCCATTCCTTCTGGCCTACAATGTCACCATTGAAATGTCAAGTGTTATTCTAATAAACATGTCTTTGTATATGACTTGTTATTTTCCCTTGCAATATTTAGTATCCTTGCTCTGTTCTGTACATTTAGTGCCTTTTTTATTACATTTTATGGGGAGTACCTGTTTTGAGACCAATCTTGGTGTTTTGTATGCCTTCAGAAACCTGATGGGATCTCCTTTTTGCATTGGGGAATTTTTGCACTATGGTTTTTTATAAGTATTTCTGTGTCTTTGAAATGAATAACTTTTCCTTCCTCCATATTTACATTGTGTTCCACATTTCATGGATATTTTGTGTCTAGAATGTTTTTGACATAACATTGCTTTTTACTGAGCCATTCATTTCTTGTATCTTGTCTTCAAGATTCAAAATTCTCTTCTTTCCTTCTTTTAATCTGCTGGTTAGGCTTACCTCTGTGGGTTTTGTTTGATATTCTGAGATTTACACTTCCACTTTTATTTCAGTTTGGATTTTCTTTAATAATTCTATTATTTAAATTTTACTTTCAAGGATTGAATTATCTTCATTATTTCACTAAACTATTTGCTTACACTTTCAAAGTCTTCATTAGAGCATTCATGTAATCTTTAGGGTCATTGAACATCTTCATAATTATTATGTTGAAGTTCATTGTTTTGTAAATAAGCTAAATCACTTTTCTTGTAATTTATTGCAATAAGGTAGTTACCTCGTGGAAAAAAACAGATTGTCTTGGATGTTTATGTCTTTGTTTTGAACTGGGGTTTAGGCATCTGAAAGGCTATGTGATTCCTGGTAGAGGTTTGCCAACTGTCACAAACAAATGGATATGGGATAGGAGAGAAGTACAAAAGCAGTAGTGGGAAAAAATAGAGAGACACAGGGTACACACCAAGAAGCAGAATCCTCAGTAGATAAAGGTAGAATAAGAAGAGGGACTCCTACAGGCAGGTGCATCAGGATAAAGAATAAGCCCGAAGAAGTAAAATAGAAGACAGGAAGAATATTAAGGGTTGCTGAATCAATCCCCAGTCCTGTGTGGCCACTGGAATTCCCTGATCCATCTTATTATTGCATGGTGCTAAACTTGGGATGAGTTCAAAGCAAGAATTACTCTTAACAGGATAAATTCTATGAAAGCATGGAGTTTATTCAGTGTTCATCTATGATCCTCCCACAAACATGATAAAGTAGTCATACCAATACTTTACTTCTGGCATCAATTTATGTTTTAATTGACGTTTCTTTTATTGTGATAAAACACCATGACCAAAAGCAACATGGGTGTTGGTTGTGGTATTTCATCTTACACTTTTAAGTGACAATCTGTCACTGAGGCTATTAAGGCAGGAACTAAAGCAGTACAGGGAGGTGGAGGCAGGAACAGAATCAGAAGCTATGGAGAAACATCATTTACTAGATTGCTTCCCATGGCTTACTCAGGTTGCTTTCTTATACCATTGGTACCACTAGTCCACAGTTGATAGTGTTTTCAGTAGATTTGGTCCTCCCATATAAATTATTATTCACAAAAATATCCCATAGGCAAATCTGATGTTTGCATTTTATTAATTGAAATTAAATCTTCTCAAATGATTTTATCTTGTGTGAAGTTGACAAAACAACACCCATAAAACAATAAAAACAATAAAAAAACCCCAAATAAATAAACAAAAAACTAGACACATCAGATGGTTTTATACATTTATGACCATTTCTGTATACATAATTTTCCAGAACTTAAGAATGGCATGGGTAGGTGGCGGTGGTGGCAGCGGCAACAGCAACAGCGGCTGGTCCAGAGGAAGGGCCATCAGCAGTAGAACCAAGGTGACAGGGTCCAGGCAGGCCTTGCGCCCACAACCACTTACCATCGCTGGCCAGCCAGACTGCAAGCAGCGGCGGATTTATGGCACCATTCACCACACCGAAGCCTGCCTCCCACCAGTCAGTCAGGAGAGACTCACCTCCATCTTGGTTCTTGGACTCCAGAGAGACAAGATAGCTATGCAAACATAACCCGAAGCCAACATCGTGGTGGTCTAAGCCTGACATGCGTTGATCTGAACCCAGGCCCTGGACTGTTCGGGGGGCGGGGGGTATCGGGTGCCAACCCAGCCAGGAGGTTGTTTGCCCAGCAATGTGTGTGTGCCGCCATTTTCCTACGGGTTGCCAGACAGTTCTAGCAGGCAAAGCCAGGTAACAGTCATAGCCCGAGGCTAACATAGCATGGGTCTAAGCCCCTACAGGCCCTGGACTGACCCCAAGACCTGGGCTGCTTGGTGGGTCATCTGTGTGCCAACCAGACCAGGAGGTTGTTAGCCCAGCCGACTCTCCTGGCACATGCAGGGAGCGTGCATGCCGCCATCCTGGTCACCTGACAGACCCAATTAGCACTCATAGCCTGAGGGGAACTTTGCTCAGAACTTTGCCTGCCAGGATGTTGCCTAGACTCAGGGCCTCAGCAGCTAGGCTAACCTTGTGTGCAACAACCCGGTTGGGAGGTCGGCTGCCCAGCAGAGTGATCAGCACTCAGAAAAGGGCCTGCAGCATACACCCTCAGCACTCCCTGAAGGAGCAAACGGGCAGCATCTGGTTCACAGACACAATCTGGGGCAAAGCACACTAGGACTGCAAGGGCACCCAAGAGGAAAACAGCACATCAGCAATCTGCAACAGGGGAAACCCAGCCATCTAGTGTTGTAGAAATAGTCCTAGAGCCTCTCAGGGGGCTCAAACACCAGCCAGAGACAAGAACAACTAAAGCCAGAGAACAAGATGGCAAAGAGAAAATGCAGGAACGCTACTAACAGAAATCTAGGCAATATGGCAGCATCTGATCCAAACTCTCCAAGATCAGCAAGTCCTGGTTATGCCAATACACCAGAGAAACAAGATTTGGATTTAAAATCACTGGTCATGATGCTGCTAGAAGAACACAAAAAGGACATAAATTAATCTCTTAAAGAAATACAGGGGATCATGAATAGGCTAGAAACCTGTATAATGGAAACACAAAAATAACTTAAAGAAATTCAGGAGAATAAGGCTCAAGACATAGAAGCTAATAAAGAAGAAACGCAAAAAAAAAAAAAAAAAAAAAAAACACTTAAGGAAATACAGGAGAACATGAGTCAACTGGCAGAAGTCATGAAAGAGGAAACACAAAAATCTCTTAAAGAATTAAAGGAAAACACAAAGAAACAAATGATGGAACTGAGCAAAACCATCCTGGATCTAAAACAGAAGTAGAAACAACTAAGAAATCACAAAGGGAGACAATTTTGGAAATAGAAAACCTTGAGAAGAAATCAGGGGCCATAGATGCAAATGTCAACAACAAAATACAAGAGGTGGAAGAAAGAATCTCAGATGCCGAAGATACCATAGAAACCATTGACTCAACAGTCAAAGAAAATGCAAAGTGCAAAAAGCTTGTATCCCAGAACATCCAAGAAATCCAGAGTACAATGAGAAGACCAAACCTAAGGATTAGAGGTATATATAAGAGTGAAGATTTACAACTGAAAGGGCCAGCAAATATCTTCAGCGAAATTATGGAAGAAAACTTTCTCAACTTAAAGATAGAGATGCCCATGAATATAAAAGAAGCTTACAGAACTCCAAACAGACTGGACCTGAACAGAAATACCTCCCGTCACATAATAATCAAAACCCCAAATGCACTAAACAAAGAATATTAAAGGCAGTAAGAGAAAAAGGCCAAGTAACATATAAAGGAAGACCTATCAGAATTACACCAGACTTCTCACCAGAGTCCATGAAAGCTAGAAGTTCCTGGGCAGATCTCTTGCAGACTCCAAGAGAATACAAATGTCAGCCAAGACTACTATACCCAGCAAAACTCTCATTCACCATAGATGTAGAAACCAGAATATTCCATGACAAAACCAAATTTACACAATATCTTTCCACAAACCCAGCTCTTTAAGGAAAAATAGAAGGAAAACTCCAATACAAAGAGGGATACTACAACCTGGAAAAAGCAAGATAGTTACCTTCCTTCATCAAACACAAAAGAAGATAACAACTCAAATATAAAAATAACATCAAAAGTGACAGGAAGTAATAATCACTATTCCTTAATATTTTTTAACATCAATGGGATCAATTCCCCAATAAAAAGACTGGATAAGGAAATAGGACCCTATATTTTGGGTCAAAGACAAAAACTACCTCAGATTAAAAGGCTGGAAGACAATTTACCAAGTCAATGGTCTCAGAAAACGAGCCAGAGTAGCCATTCTAATATCACATAAAATTGACTTTCAACCTAAAGTCATCAAAAGAGACACAGAAGGACACTTCTTGCTGGTCAGGAAAAATCCACCTAGAAGAACTTTCAATTCTGAACATTTTTGCACCAAATGTAAAGGCACCCTCATTCATAAAAGAAACTTTACTAAAGCTCAAAGCACACATTGCACCTAACACAATAATTGTGGGGGACTTCATGATTCCACTCTCCTCAATGGACCAATCAGGAAAACAGAAACTAAACAGGGACACAGTAAAACTAATTGAAGCTTTGGACCAATTTGATTTGACTGATATTTATAGAACATTTCACCCTAAAGCAAAAGAATATACATTTTTCTCAGCACCTCACTGTACCTTCTCCAAAATGGACCATACATTGGTCACAAGACAGACCTCAAAAATAAAAGAAGATCGAACTAATCCCATGCTACCCATCAGAGCACTATGGAGTAAGAGTTGTTTTCAATAGCAACAAAAACAAGAGAAAGCCCACAAATATATGGAGGCTTAGCAATACTGCACTCAATGACACCTTGGCCAAAGAAGAAATAAAGAAAGAAATCAGAGACTTTTTAGAATTTAATGAAAATGAATTCACAACATACCCAAATCTTTGAGACACAATGAAAGCAGTGCTAAGAGGAAAACTCATAGCCCTGAGTGCCTCCAAAAGGAAAATGGAGAGAGCATACACTAGCCGCTTAACGACACACCTGAAAGCCCTAGAACAAAAATAAGCGAATTCACCCAAGAGGAGTAGAAGACAGGAAATCATCAAACAAAAGGCTGTAATTAATCAAGTGGAAACAAAGAGAACCATACAAAGAATCAACGAATCCAGGAGCTGGTTCTTTGACAAAATCAACAAAATAGATAAACCCTTAGCCAAACTGAACAAAGGGCACAGAGAAAGTATCCAAATTAACAAAATTAGAAATGGAAAGGGGGATATAACAACAGAAACTGAGGAAATCCAAAAAATCATCAGATCCTACTACAAAAGCCTATACTCAACACAACTGGAGAATCTGGAGGAAACGAACAATTTCCTAGTCAGATACCAAATACCAAAATTAAATCAGGACCAAATAGATCATCTAAACAGTCCCATAAGCCCTAAAGAAATAGAAAGTGTCATAGAAAGTCTTCCAACCAAAAAAAGCACAGGACCAGATAGTTTCAGTGCAGAATTCTATCAGACCTTCAAAGAAGACCTAGCACCAATACTGTTCAAACTATTCCACAAAATAGAAACAGAAGGAACACTAGCCAATTCCTTCTCTGAAGCCACAATTAAGCTGATACCAAAACCACACAAACATCCAAAAAAGAAAGACAGCTTCAGACCAATTTCCCTTCTGAACATCGATGCAAAAATACTCAATAAAATTCTTGCCAACCGAATCCAAGAACACATCAAAATGATCATCCACCATGATCAAGTAGGCTTTATCCCAGAGATGCAGGGTTGGTTCAATATATGAAAATCCATCAATGCAATCCACTACATAAACAAACTCAATGAAAAAAACCACATGGTCATTTCATTGGATGCTGAAAAAGCATTTGACATAATTCAGCATCCTTTTACGCTTAAAGTCTTGGAAAGAACAGGAACTCAAGGCTCAAACATAAACATAATAAAAGCAATATACAGCAAACCGGTAGCCAGCATCAAACTAAATGGAGAGAAACTTGAAGCAATCCCACTAAAATCAGGGACTAGACAGGGCTGCCCCCTTTCTCCTTATCTTTTTGATATTGTACTTGAGGTACTAGCTCCAGCAATTAGACAACATAAGGAGGCCAAATGGATACAAATTGGGAAGGAAGAAGTCAAACTATCATTATTTGCATATGATATGATAGTCCACCTAAGTGACCCAAAAAACTCCACTAGAGAACTCCTACAGCTGATAAATAACTTCCGTAAGTGGAAGGTTATAAAATCAACTCAAGCAAATCAGGAGCCTTCCTATACTTAAAGGATAAGCAGTCTGAGAAAGAAATCAGGGAAATGACACCCTTCATCATAGCCACAAACAGTATTAAGTACCTTGGGTGACTCTTACCAAACATGTGAAAGATCTGTATGACAAAAACGTCAAGACTCTGAAGAAGGGAATGGAAGAAGACCTCAAAAAACGGAAACACTTCCCATGCTCATGGATCAGCAGGCTTAATATAGTTAAAATGGCCATTTTGCCAAAAGCAATATACAGATTCAATGCAATACCCATCAAAATCCCAACTCAATTCTTCACAGAGTTAGAAAGATCAATTCTCAAATTCATCTGGAATAACAAAAAACCCAGGATAGTTAAACCATTCTCAACAACAAAAGAAATACTGGGGAAATCAGTATCCCTGACCTCAAGCAATACTACAGAGCAATAGCGTTAAAAAACTGCATGGTATCGGTACAGTGATAGGCAGGTGGATCAATGGAATAGGATTGAAGATCCAGAAATTAACCCACACACCTATGGCCACTTGAACCTCAACAAAGTGGCTGAAAACATCCAATGGAAAAAAGATAGCCTTTTCAACAAATGGTGCTGGTTCAACTGGAGGACAGCATGCAGAAGAATGCAAATTGATCCATCCTTGTCTCCTCAACTCCAAATGGATCAAGGACCTCCATATAAAGCCAGACACTCTAAAGTTAATAGAAAAGAAACTGGGTAAGACCCTTGAAGACATCGGTACAGGGGAATGTTTCTGAACAGATCAAAAATAGCGTAGGCTCTAAGATCAAGAATTGACATATGGGACCTAATGAAATTACAAAGATTCTGTAAGGCAAAGGACACCATCAAAAGAACAAATCAGCAACTAACAAATTGGGGAAAGATCTTCACCAACCTTACATCAGATAGAGGGCTAATATCCAATATATATAAAGAACTCAAGAAGTTAGACTCCAGGAAACCAAATAACCCTATTAAAAATGGGGTACAGAGTTAAACAAAGAATTTTCACCTGAAGAACTTCACATGGCCGAGAAGCATCTTAAAAAATGCTCAACTTCATTAGTCACTAGGGAAATGAAAATAAAAAAAAAAACCCCTGAGATTTCACCTTACAGCAGTCAGAATGGCTAAGATTAAAAACTCAGGAGACAGCAGGTGTTGGTGAGGATGTGGAGAAAGAGGAACACTCCTTCACTGCTGGTGGGTTTACAAATTGGTACAAACACTCTGGAAATCAGTCTGGTAGTTCCTCAGAAAACTGGGCACCACACTTCCGGAAGATCCTGCTATACCACTCCTGGGCATATACCCAGATTATTCCCTGGCATGCAATAAGGATACATGCTCCACTATGTTCATAGCAGTCCTATTTATAATAGCCAGAAGCTGGAAAGATCCCAGGTATCCCTCAACAGAAGAGTGGATGCAAAAAATGTGGTATATCTACACAATGGAGTACTATCCAGCCATTAGAAACAATGAATTCATGAAATTCTTAGGCATATGGATGGAGCTGGAGAACATCATACTAAGTAAGATAACCCAGTCTCAAAAGATCAATCATGGTATGCACTCACTAATAAGTGGATATTAACCTAGAAACCTGGAATACCCAAAACATAATCCACACATCAAATGAGGTACAAGAAGAATGGAGGAGTGGCCCCTTGTTCTGGAAAGACACAATGAAGCACTATAGGGCAAAACCAGAACAGGGAATTGGGAAGGGGTGTGTGGGAGAACAGAGGGAGGGAAGGGGGCTTATAGGACTTTCAGGGAGTGGGGGACTTGTAAAGGGGAAATCATTTGAATTGTAAGTAAAAATATACCGAATAATAATAATAAAAAAGATTGGCATGACTTTGTTTTTGACTTCCTGTCACAGGAATTCATTCTTGCAGAATGAATCATATTCAGTAAGAGTATAGGCTGTGTCAAGAACAAATACTTGAAAAATGCAACTTCAGGTAGAAAGTGTTTATATGAGATTATAGTTTTAAAGAAATTATCCATCAGTGGTAAGAAGATGTGGTGATAGGCATGTGAAGGTTGTCACATTATACCTATAATCAGAAATCAGAGAAAAATGAATGCTGGTTCTCAGCTGGCATCTTTCAACTACCTTTTTACTTAAACTAAGACAGTAGTCCATTCTATGGCTCTACTAAGATTCTGTATAGATCTCAGGAAAGCTTCCCTGGAAATACACTCCAACACACACTTAGTGTGTTTCCTACATGATTATATATTTGGTCACATTGACAATGAATATTAAATACCACAAAAACAATACTCAATTTTTTTATTGAATATCATCTTCATTTACATTGCCAATGGTGAAACCTATCCCAATATCTCCGTCCCCTACCATCCCCTGGCCCTCCCCCTCCTGCTTCCCTGCATATGCCCCTCCACCCAACACACTCCCACCTCCCCCCCCCTTGGTTTCCCTTTGTTGGGGACTCTGTTGAGCCTTTACCTGACCAAGGACCATTCCCAACTGATGCCCAACAAGGCCTTCCTCTGCCACATTTTTGGCATGTGTTCCCCTTGGTTGATAGTTTAGTCCCTGGGAGTCTTAGGGTGTCTGGGTGGCAGAAATCATTGTTCTTCCCATGGGGCTGTAAACCCATTCAGCTCCTCTGGACCATCCTCCAGCTCCTCCATTGGGGACCCCATGCCCAGTCCAATAGTTCATTGCTAGCATCTGCCTCTGTATTTGTAAGGCTCTGGCAGAGTCCCTCTAAAGACAACCATGGTGTGCTCCTTTTGGTATGCACTCCTTTTTTTCTTTTGTTTTGTTGTTGCTGTTGTTGTTGTTGTTATTGTTGTTGTTTCGAGACAGGGTTTCTCTGTATACTCCTCGCTGTCCTGGAACACACTCTGTAGACCAGGCTGGCCTCAAACTCAGAAATCCGACTGCCTCTGCCTCACAAGTGCTGGAATTAAAGGCATGTGCCACCACCACCCAGCTGATATGCACTTCTTGTCTTCCATAAAAATGTTGGGTTTTTGTGACTGTTTATAGGATGAATCACCAGATAGAGCAGTCTCTGTGTGGCCTTTATTTCAGTCTCAGCTCCACACATTGCTCCTTTGAGTATTTAGTTCCCTTTCCCAGAGGAACCAAAGCACCCTCACTTAAGTTCTCCTTCTTCTTGAGCTTCCAGTGCTTGGTGAATTGTACCTTGTTTATTTTGAGCTTTTGAGCTCACATCCTCAAATTAGTAAGTGCATACTGTGTGTGTTCTTTTGAGGTTGGATTGCCTCGCTCAGGATGACACTTTCTAGTTCCATCCATTTGCCTAAGAATTTCATGAATTCATTGTTTTTAATAGCTGAATAGTACTCTATTTTATATATATATCACAGTTTCTGTATCCATTCTTCTGTTGAGGGACATCTGGGTTCTTTCCATCTTCAGGAAAGGAACATAGTGGAACATGTGTCCTTATTACATGTACAAGCATTTTCTGGTTATATGCCCAGGTGTGTTATAGCTGGGTGTGCAAGTGGTACTATGTCTAATTTTCTGATGAATCAAAAAACTTATTTCTAGAGTGGTTTTACCAACTTGCAATCCCACTTCATACTGGTCAAAGGAAAAAATCTGCCAAGATGAACTCTCAATCCTGAATATCTATGCTCCAAAGGCTAGGGCACCCACATTCATAAAATAAATTTTAATAAAGCTCAAAGCACACATTGAATCCCACAAAATAGCAGTGGGAGACTTCAACACCCCACTCTCAAAAATGGACAAATCATGGTATCAGAAGCTAAACAGAGATACAGTGAAACTAACTGAAGTCATGGACCAAATGGATTGAACAGATATTATTAGACATTCCACCCTAAAGCAAAGGAATATACCTTCTTCTCAGCACCTCATGGTACCATTTCAAAAATTGACCATATAATTGGTCACAAAACAGGACTCAACAGATACAGAAATATTGAAATTATTCCATGTAACTTATCAGATCACCACCGCCTAAGGCTGGTCTTAAGTTTAACCAAAAGCAAAGGAAAACACACATACATGTAGACATTGAACAGTACTCTTCTCAATAATAGCTTGGTCAAGGAAGAAATAAAGAAAGAAATTAAAGACTTTTCAGAATTTAATGAAAATGAAGACATGTCATACCAAAATGTATGGGACACAATGAAAGCAGTGCTAAGAGGAAAACTCATAGCTCTGAGTGTCTCCAAAAAGAGAATGGAGAGAGCTTACACGAACAGCTTGACAGTGCACTTGAAAACTCTAGAACAAAAGGAAATAAATACCCCCAAGAAGAGTAGACAACAAGAAATAATCAAACTTAAGGCTGAAATCAACCAAACAGAAACAAAAAGAACTATACAAAGAATCAACTAAGCAAGGAGCTGGTTCATTGAAAAAAATCAACAGGATGGATAAACCCTTAGCCAGAATAACCAGAGGGCACAGAGACAATATCCAAATTAATAAAATCAGAAATGAAAAGGAAGACATGAAAACAGAAATTGTGGAAATTCAAAACCTCATCAGATCCTACTACAAGAGTTTATACTCAAGAAGGTTTGAAAACCTACATGAAACGGACAACTTTCTAGATACACACCAGGTGCCAATGTTAAAAGAGCATCAGATAAATCATCTAAATAGTCCCATAAGTCCTGAGGAAATAGAAGCAGTCATTAATAGTCTTCCATCAAAAAAAAAAAAAAAAAAAAGCCCAAGACTAGATGGGTTTAGCAGAAAATTCTGTCATATCTTCAAAGAAGAGTTAACACTGATAGTCTGCAAACTTTTCTATGTAGCCACAATAACACTTATACCTAAACCAAACAAAAACTACACAAGGAAGGAGAACTTCAGATGAATCTCCCTCCTGAACATTGATGCAAAAATATTGAACAAAATACTCAAATTTTATTGTTTTCCTTAGCTTAAAATAATTACTATGAGACAGTTTTGAAATGATTGACAGGTTTATTTTCTCCCCAATAAGTCCATATAAAAGCACACACTCCAGTTACTATATTTATAAGCTATAAACTTAGATTGAGCAGCTCTATCACCACACCAACCTATCCACCAAGTATGATACCCTTGCAACTTGAAATTTTTCATGGCCACATGGTTTTGCTCCATCTTCTCTTCCTCCCTGTCTTGATCTTTTTCTCTTCTAGACTTCCCATTCCACCTTTTATTTTCTTGGACCAAATCACAGAATTTAGCATTCATTTGACCATTAAAAATTAAAACTGAGCAGCAGATTCACTTGATATCACCTGAGTATTTCCTCATCGGTCGGCAGCCCCTCCTGAGGAAGCAAAATTAACATCAGAAAACAGCATCCTGGCAACCCTCAATAATCATTTTATTTGGAAATGACCTCTGAAAGATATATATTTTACAGTGATGGCACAATAAAGATTGCATTGGGTAGTGCTAATTGAACCCAATGAGATAAAAGTAAATATTAAAATATTTTAAAATAATAAAACAACTAGGTTTTTGTTTTTAAATACTGTTAAAATAAAAAAAGTCAAAAACTATAGTAAATAATCAAATCATTCTTATTGACAAAGAACTTAAATAAAATGCATATGATGAATTTTCTCAGTTAACATGTATGATTTATAATATCAGATCAGATTCTTCACTAAAGGAGAGATGTTGGTGGTACATACTGATAGGAAATGAACTAAATGCTATAGCTTATTAGAAAAGTGTAAATTTTTCTACTGTACTAGAATAGGAAGATAGTTGGCTTTGTCTTAACACAAACACTTGATAGAAACCTAGACCCATTAAGAGGTAATCGTAATTCAGAAAACATTCATATAGAATTGACTGGTAGGCAAGTTAGTAAGGTATTTTATTGATTATAATTGATTTGGGAAGGCCAGGTCCATTGGGAGTGCTACCACTTTTGGAAAGATAGTCCTGGGTGATATAAGAAAGCATGAAGGCAAGCCAGGAACTGCAGGTCAAGAAACAGGGCTCCTTCATGAACTCTGTTTCATTAGGTTTCTGCTTCCAAGTTTCCTGTTTTTAAATCCTGCCCTCACTTATTTTAAGGATAGAGGGTGCTGTGAAAACAAACCCCTTTTTCACAAAATTGCTTTCAGTCATGGTGGGTTTTTTTTCTATCAATGTAACACTAAGATTGAAATTGTTACAGGAGTTGAGTATCACTGTGAAAGAACTAACCATGAATTTTGGGAAGGGTTGAAGAATTATTGTACAACATTTTGATTTAAAAATCTGTTGAGTGTTCAAAGCTTGGTGAGATGTTATTGAACTTTGAAGACAATTCTGAGAGCTATGTAAACAACAGAGACCTAACTTAAAGTATAATGGGGGAAATCAAAGAGCTATTGAGCTATGTAGAGAGTTTGGCAGTTTCCTATGAAGATAATCCCACATTTATCATTGGATAAATTGACATCATAAATTTTTCAAACCACTGTAAACATATTATCTAAAAACCTAAACATATTTCTCAAAACCTAATGAATATATGCCAGTAAATCTGTCATGGATTGAAAATTACCTATAACCTTCCTCTTTTTTATTTGAAATATCGAATTAAATGAAAAACAAATAAAGAGCCCAGGACCAGATTAGTTTAGCAGGAAATTCTATCAGATGTTCAAAGAAGAGGTAATACCGATACTCTTCAATCTATTCAATGAAATAGAAACTCAGGGAACACTACCCAACTCATTCTATGAATCCACAATAATGCTTATACGTAAACCAAACAAAGAACAAACAACATAGTACTAACTGAGGACCCAGCTATACCACTTCTGTGCATCCCAGAAGATACTCCTACATGTAATAAGGACATGCTCTGCTATGTACATAGCTGCCTCATTTATAATAGCCAGTAGCTGAAAAGAACCCAGATGTGCTTCAACAGAGGAATGGATACAGACACTGTGGTATATATACACAATAAAGTACTATTCAGCTATTAAAAACAATGAAATTCTTAGGCAAATGTATGGAACTAGAAAGTATCATCTTGAGCAAGGAACCCCAATCATAAAAGAACGCACATGTTATGCACTCACTGCTAAGTGGATGTTAGCCCAAAAGCTCAAAATAAACAAGTGACAATTCACAGACCACAAGAAACTCAAGAAGAAGGACTGAAATGAGGGTGCTTGGGTTCCTCTGAGAAAGGGAACAAAATACTCGCAGGAGCAATAAACATGACAAAATGTGGAGCAGAGACTGAAGTAAAGGCCACACAGAGACTGCCCTACCTGGGGATTCATCCTATAAATAGTCACCAAACCCCTGACACCATTATGAAAGACAAGAAGTGCATACCAAAAGGAGCATTCCATGGTTGTCTCCGGAGGGGCTAAGCCAGAGCCTTACACATACAGAGGTAGAGGCAAGCAGACAACCATTGCACTGTTTATAGGGTCCCCAATGGAGTAGTTGAAGGGTGGTTCAGAGGAACTGAAGGGGTCTACAGTCCAATGGGAATAACAACAATGTAGGCCACCCAGATACCTCAGGTCTCCCAGGGAGTAAGCCACCATCTAAGGGGTACACATGACTCCAGCAAAAAATGTAGCTGAGAAAGGCCCTGTTGTACATCAGTAGGAGGAGTTGTCCTTGGTCAGGTAAAGGCTCAATAGATTCCTCAACAAAGGGAAATTGTTGGCTGAGGGGTGTGTGGGTCTTGTGGAGGGACATACACATGGAGGCAGGAGGTGGGAGGAGGGTTGGGAAATTTTTAGAGAGGGGGACAACAGGGAAAGATTTTACCATTGGAAATGTAATGAAGATTATATTAAATAAAATTAAAAAAAGAATTGACAAATGAGACATCATAAAATTACAAAGTTTCTGTACGGCAAAGGGCACTGTCAAAAGGACAAATAGGCAAGCAACAATTTGGGAAAAAATCTTTTTCAACCCTACAACCAACAGAGGGCTATTATACAATATAAACAAAGAACTCAAGAAGTTAGACTCCAGAGAGCCAAATAACCCTATTAAAAATGGGGTACAGAGCTGAACAAAGAATTTTCATGTGAGGAATATCAAATAGGTGCGAAACACCTAAAGAAATGGTTGAAGTCCTTAGACATCATGGAATTGCAAATCAAAATAACCTTGAGAATTCACCTCCCACCAGTCAGAATGGCTAAGATCAAAAAGTCAGGAGATAGCAGGTGCTGGAGAATATGTGGAGAAACAGGAACACTCCTCCATTGCTGGTGGGATTGCAGGGTGGTAAAACCACCTTGGAAATCAGTCTGGTGGTTCCTCAGAAAACTGGGCATGATGCTACTGGAGGACCCTGCTATACCACTCCTGGGCATATACCCAGAGGATTCTCCAGAATGTAATAAGGACACATGCCCAGCTATGTTCCATAGCAGCCCTATTTATAATAGCCAGACGCTTGAAAGAACCCATATGTCCCTCAATGGAGGAATAGATACAGAAAATGTGGTATATTTACACAACAGAATACTACTCAGCTATTAAAAACAATGAATTCATGAAATTCTTACAGTGTAACTGGAAACTATCATCTTAATCAAGGTAACCCAATCAAAAACAACACATATAGTATGCACTCACTCATATGTCGATATTAGCCCAGAAGCTTGGAAATCTCAAGACACAATTCACATATCAAATGATGCCCATGAAGAAGGAACAACAAAGTATAGATACTCTGATCCATCTTTAAAAAAAGGGAACAAAATATTCACAGAAGGAGATACAGAGGCAAAGTATAGAGCAGAGTCTGAGGGAAAGACCATTCAAAGACTACCTTACCTAGGGATTTATAACATATACATTTACCAAACCCAAACACTATTATCGATGCCCACAAGTGCTTGCTGACATGAGCCAGATATAGCTATTACTTGGGAGACTCTGCTAGTGCATGACAAATACAGGTAGGGAAACTCTCAGCCAGCCATTGAACTGTGCACAGGGTTCCCAATGGGGGAGCTAGAGAAAAGACCCAAGGACCTGAAGGGGTATGCAGTGACATAGGAGGAACAAAGATATGAATCATCAAGTATTCCCAGAGTTCCCAGGGACAAAACCATCAACCAGATATTACACATGGTGTTACCCATGGCTCCAGACTCATAGCCAGCTGAGGATGGCCTTGTTGAACATCAAGAGCAGGAGAGTCCCTTGGTCCTGGAAAGGCTTCATGCAGTATTTTAGGGGATTAACATAGCAAGGAAGTACGAGGGGGTTGATTGGGGGACTGGAGAAAGGGAGATGGCTTATGGGATTTTCAGGGGGACAAGAAAAGAGAAAACATTTGAAATATAAAAAAAAATCTAATAAAATTAAAAAAGAAATTAAAAATAGTACATAAAATAAATGGATAAATTGCTTTATAGTAGAACATATCAGATAAGTTTAATATATGGAGAAAAATAAAAATGGACATTTTTACTCAGCATCATATTTTACTGACTTCTCACCGTAAACTAGGAACTTGAATATACAAGCACGATCATTTCAAAACCAAACCAAAACTATTCACAGAAACTATCCCTCAGGAAGTGAGTATATGAACTGGTGAAAAACAGTAAATTCATCCGATAGAATACATAATTGATTGCTTTAGAAAGTCTCAGGGCCAGGCTTTGGTGCCCTGGTCTGGCCTCAGTGTGAAAAAATGTGTTTAATCCTAGAGAGCCTTGAGGCCCCAGGGAAGGGTGAGACCTGGTGTGTGTGTGTGTGTGTGTGTGTGTGTGTGTGCAGCCTGTTGGAGGCAAGGATAAGGAGTAATGAGATGAGGACCTGTGAGAGGGAAACACAGCGGTGCCAATGACTGGAATGTAAATAAATAATATAATTTAAATAAAAAACTATATTTAAATAAAAAAGAGGTAGGGACTACTAGATTCGAAGTCACATCTGAAATGCACTTGCAGCATGAGATGTGGAACTTGCGCCCATTAACCTTCCGCACACTGATAGCACTTACTCCACATTCATTTCCATTTGCAGGATACCCTAAGTCTCCAAGAAAGGATTCTAGTTTGCCCATCCCCCAGTTGGGGATCAGTATTACCAACACTTTTAATTCCTATATACATATTAGGATTTCCCATCACTGATATGACAAATGACTACAAATGTAATTGCTTAAAACAACACACATTTATTCAATTTGTAGAACTCTGTAGTCAGAATTAAATTTCCTGGGGATAAAATCAAGCCACAGCATGGTGGTTTGTTGGTGACACTGAGAAAAATTAATTTCATTTTCCTTTTCACTTTCTAGTGGCCTTTTAAACCTCTTGGCTCATGACCATTTGAATCATAGTCAAGGGACATCATTCCAGTTACTGAGTCACTATTACACAATCATTTCCTCTTCTATAGTCAATTTATGCCCTCCCCTTATAAAATGTCCATTTTATAAGGACATTTGTACATAAACCTAGGACCCACCCTGACATACCCCCCCCAAAAAAAAGCCTTGCATATTGAGACGCCTATTTACTTTTGTAATGTCTTTTTGCCACTTACTCCAGCATCCATAGTTTCTAGAGATTAATATAAAAATCCTTGGGACACTTTTACAGGGCTTAGAAATTGCAAACGGGAAAAGTAAAATAATGTGTGGTGCTAAGGTAAGACCTGTTGGAGGACACATGATGTTCACACAGAGTATTAATTGGATCCAATGGACAGTGATGGCATCCTTTCATAATTAGACTTGGACTTGTTCATTGGTTTCTCAACTTTGTCTTCATAGGTCTTAATTGAGAGAGATATTGTGGAGAACTGCTGGTGCACCAACTGGTCCTGGTTGCTTCTGCTGACTTGTGCCAATTTGCTGGAGGCCTGAATGTTTCTGCTGGATTGTGCCACCACTGCTGATTTATGTTTCTTATCCTGAAACTACTGAATTGGACTGCTGGTATCCTGACAAACAGAGATTGGAATTGCCCCAAGGAACCACTTTTAAACAGGTCCACATCCCCTTGTCATGTTTACCCTCTTTTCTCCCTTAACATTTGGATAATAGGCTAGAAGGGGGTTGAAATCATTTGAAAATCCTTAATAAACGATGTTTACAAAAACAAAGCCTATATAAAAAGAAATTGAGGAAGATATCAGAAGATAGAAAGATTTCCCATCCTGATGGATAGGTAAATGTCCATCTCACAAAAGACAATCTAAAAATTCAATGCAGTGCCCATCAAAATTTGAACACAATTCTTCACAGACATGGAAAGAGCATTTCTCAATTTCATATGGAAAAACAAAATCCCAAAACAATCCTAAACAAATAGCTTCAGGAGGAATCATCATCCCTGGCCTGAGGGTGCATTTCAGAAAGAGTAACAAAAACTGCATGGTATTGGTACAGAGAGAGAATATTGATCAATAGAATTGAATCAAAGATCCAAAAGTAAACACACACACTTATGCACACTTTATTATTGGTAAGGAAACCTAAGCCATTCAATGAAAAACTAAAGCATCTTTTTTTAGCATTTATTTTTTAATTCAAAACATTTTTATTTACATTTCAAACGATTTCCCCTTTTCTAGCCCCCCACCCACCCCTTCCCACTTCCCCGTTCTGGTTTTGCCCTATACTGCTTCACTGAGTCTTTCCAGAACAAGGGGCCACTCCTCCATTCTTCTTGTACCTCATTTGATGTGTGGATTATGTTTTTGGATATTCCAGTTTTTTAGGTTAATATCCACTTATTAGTGAGTGCATACTATGATTCATCTTTTGAGTCTGGGTTACCTCACTTAGTATGATGTTCTCCAGCTCCATCCATTTGCCTAAGAATTTCATGAATTCATTGTTTCTAATGGCTGGATAGTACTCCATTGTGTAGATATACCACATTTTTTGCATCCATTCTTCTGTTGAGGGATACCTGGATTCTTTCCAGCTTCTGGCAATTATAAATATGGCTGCTATGAACATAGTGGAACATGTATCCTTATTACATGCTGGGGAATCTTCTGGGTATATGCCCAGGAGTGGTATAGCAGGATCTTCTGGAAGTGAGGTGCCCAGTTTTCAGAGGAACCGCCAGACTGATTTCCAGTGTGCTTGTACCAATTTGCAACCCCACCAGCAGTGGAAGAGTGTTTCTCTTTCTCCACATCCTAGGCAACACCTGCTGTCTCCTGAATTTTTAATCTTAGCCATTCTAACTGGTGTAAGGTGAAATCTCAGGGTTGTTTTGATTTGCATTTCCCTAATGACTAAAGAAGTTGAGCTTTTTTTAAGGTGTTTCTCTGCCATCTGGAGATCTTCAGGTGAGAATTCTTTGTTTAACTCTGTACCCCATTTTTTAATAGGGTTGTTTGGTTTTCTGGAGTCTAACTTCTTGAGTTCTTTATATATATTGGATATTAGCCCTCTATCTTATGAAGGATTGGTAAAGATCTTTTCCCAATTTGTTGGTTGCCGATTTGTGCTTTTGATGGTGTCCTTTGCCTTACAAAAACTTTATAATTTTATGAGGTCCCATTTGTCAATTCTTGATCTTAGAGCATACATTATCGGTGTTCGGTTCAGAAACTTTCTCCCGGTACCGATGTCCTCAAGGATCTTCCCCAGTTTCTTTTCTATTAGCTTCAGAGTGTCTGGTTTATGTGGAGGTCCTTGATCCATTTGGATTTGAGCTTAGTACAAGGAGACAAGGATGGATCAATTCGCATTCTTCTGCATGCTGACCTCCAGTTGAACTAGCACCATTTGGTGAAAAGGCTATCTTTTTTCCATTGGATGTTTTCAGCCCCTTTGTCGAGGATCAAGTGGCCATAGGTGTGTGGGTTCATTTCTGGATCTTCAATCCTGCTCCATTGATCTGCTTGCCGGTCACTGTACCAATACCATGCAGTTTTTAACACTTCAGACCAATCTCCCTTATGAACATCGATGCAAAAATACTCAATAAAATTCTTGCCAACCGAATCCAAGAACACATCAAAACGATCATCCACCATGATCAAGTAGGCTTTATCCCAGGGATGCAGGGTTGGTTCAATATACGGAAATCCATCAATGCAATCCACTACATAAACAAACTCAAAGAAAAAAAACCACATGGTCATTTCATTGGATACTGAAAAAGCATTTGACAAAATTCAGCATCCTTTCATGCTTAAAGTCTTGGAGAGAACAGGAATTCAGGGCCCATACCTAAACATCGTTAAAGCAATATGCAGCAAACCGGTAGCCAGCATCAAACTAAATGGAGAGAAACTTGAAGCAATCCCACTAAAATCAGGGACTAGACAGGGCTGCCCCCTTTCTCCTTATCTTTTCAATATTGAACTTGAGGTACTAGCTCGGGCAATTAGACAACATAAGGAGGTCAAAGGGATACAAATTGGAAAGGAAGAAGTCAAACTATCATTATTTGCAGATGACATGATAGTCTACCTAAGTGACCCAAAAACTCCACTAGAGAACTCCTACAGCTGATAAACAATTTCAGCAATGTAGCAGGTTATAAAATCAACTCAAGCAAATCAGTGGCCTTCCTATACTCAAAGGATAAGCAGGCTGAGAAAGAAATTAGGGAAATGACCCCCTTCACAATAGCCACAAACAGTATAAAGTACCTTGGGTTGACGCTTACCAAACATGTGAAAGATCTATATGACAAGAACTTCAAGACTCTGAAGAAGGAAATGGAAGAAGACCTCAAAAAAATGGGAAAACCTCCCATGCTCATGGATGGGCAGGATCAATATAGTTAAAATGGCCATTTTGCCAAAAGCAATATACAGATTCAATGCAATACCCATCAAAATCCCAACTCAATTCTTCACAGAGTTAGAAATAGCAATTCTCAAATTCATCTGGAATAACAAAAAACCCAGGATAGCTAAAACTATTCTCAGCAACAAAAGAAATTCTGGGGGAATCAGTATCCCTGACCTCTATTCCCCCTTCTAAGTGAGATTCAAGCATCCTTGCTTGTGCCTTCTTTCTTGCTTTGCTTCTTTGTGTGTGTAGAGTGTATGTAGCATGGGTATCCTTTGTTTTATGGCTAATGTTCACTATTTTTATGTGAGTACATACCATGCATATCCTTTTGAGACTTTGTTATCTCATTCAGGATGATATTTTCAAGTTCCATCCATTTGCCTAAGAATTTCTGAATTCATTGTATTTTAATGGGTGAGTAGTTCTCCATTGTATAAATGTATCACATTTTCTGTATTCATTCCTCTGTTGAAGGACATCTACGTTCTTTCCAGCTTCTGGATATTATAAATAAGGCTGTTATGGACATAATGGAGCATGTGTCCATATTACATGTTAAAGCATCTTCTGGGTATATGCCCAGAAGTGGTAAAACTAGGTCCTCAGGTAGTACTATGTTCAATTTCCTGAAGAACCACCAAACTGATTTCCATAGTGATTATACCAGGTTGCAATCCCACCAGTAATGGAGGAATGTTCCACATTCTCTCCAGAATCTGCTGTCACTTGAGTTTTTCATCTTAGTCATTCTGACTAGTGTGAAGTGGAATTTCATGGTTGTTTTGATTTTTATTTCCCTGATAATTAGGGATGTTGAAAGTTTTTTTAGGTGTTCCTCAGCCATCCAGTATTCCTCAGTTGAGAATTCTTTCTTTAGCTCTATACCCCCATTTTTATTAGGGTTATTTGTTTCTCTGGAGTCTAACTTCTTGAGTTCTTTGTATGTAGTGAATATTAGTGCTCTATCAGATGTAAAATTGATAAAAACCTTTTTCCACTCTGTTGGTTGCTGTTTTGTCCTATTGACAGTGTCCTTTGCCTTACAGAAGCTTTGCAATTTTATGAGGTCATATTAGTCAATTCTTGATCTTAGAGCATAAGCCATTGGTGTTCTGTTCACAAAATTTTCCACTTTGCCCATGTGTTCAAGGCTCTTCCCACTATCTCTTCTATTAGACTCAGTGTATCTAGTTTTATATGGATGTCCATGATCCACTTACAATTGAGCTTTGTACAGGAAGTAAAGAATGGATAAATTTGCATCCATCTACATGTTGAATCCCAGTTCAACCAGCAACATTTGTTGAAAATGCTTTCTTTCTTCCACTGGATTTCTTTAGCTCCTTTGTCAAAGATCAAGTAATCATAAGTGTGTGGGTTGGATTCTGGGTCTAAAATTCTACCCCATTGATCTACCTGCCTGTCAGGGTACCAATACCACTCAGTTTTTGTCATTATTGCCCTGTAGTATAGATTGAGGTCAGGGATGGTGATTCAGCCAGAGGTTCTTTTATTCATAAGAGTACTTTTTGCTATTCTGTTTTTTTTGTTATTCCAAATGTAGTCCAACTCTATGTAGAATTGAGTTGGAATCCTGGTGGAGATTGCATTGAATCTGTAGATTGCTTTAGGCAAATGGTCATTTTTATTATACTCACCCTGCCAATCCATAAGCATCGGAGATATTTCCATCTTCTTCAATTTCTTTCTTAAGAGATTTGAAGTTTTTGTCATACAGATCTTTCACTTGCTTCATTAGAGTCACATCAAGGTATTTGTGAGAATTGTAAGTGGTGTCTTTTCTCTCATTTCTTTCTCAGCCTCTTTATCCTTTGAGTATAGGAAGTCTACTTATTTGTTTGAGTTAATTTTATATGCAGTCACTTTGCTGAAGTTGTTTATCAAGTTTGGAAGTTCTCTGGTGTATTTTGGGGGTTACTTATGTATACTATCATATCCTATGCAAATAGTGATACTTTAACTTATGCCTTTCCAACTGGTATCCCTTTGAGCTAATTTTGTTGTCTAATTGCTCTGACTGGGACTTGGAGTACTATATTGAACAGGTATGTAGAGAGCGAACAACTTTGTTTATTCCCTGATTTCAGTTGGATTGCTTCAACTTTCTCTCCATTTTGTTTGATGTTGACTACTGGTTTCCTATATATTTCTTTTACTATGTTTAGGTATGGGCCTTAAATACCTGATCTTTCCAAGACTTTTATCATGAAGGGGTGTTACATTTTTGTCAAATGTTTTCTCAGAATGAAATGATCATGTGGGTTTTTCTTGGAGTTTGTTTGTGTAGAGGATTATATTGATGAATTTCCATATATTGAACCATCTCTGAATACCTGGAATGAAGCCTACTTGATCATGATGGATGACCGTTTTGATGTGATCTTAGATTCGGTTAACAGGAATTTTATTGAGGACTTTAGCATAGATATTCAGAAAGGATATTGGTCTAAAGTTCTCCAAGAAAGACATTACTAACTATACTCAAAAACCTAGATTTCTTTAAAAATACCACCTAAAATTGAAAGAGATAAAGGAGGACCCTATAGGAGGACTTGGAGGGAAAAATGGAAAGAGAAATGATGTAATTGTGTGACCTAAAAAATCAAAAAATTTAAGGAAAGAAAAATTTTAAAATTCCTCATGGCCAAAAACAAAAAGTTAATTCATGTCCTGAACAAATGGCTAATATTCCTACTATATATTGACTTGCAATAAAAATTTAAATAAACTAATAATCTAACAGAAACATAAGTTAAAGCAATTAAAAATTCACCATAGAGTAAATACAAATAGGTACTAAATATACAAAACTGTGCTCAGTCTCGTTTGGTACATAGCAAGAGAAATACAAATTAAAAGAACCTATCAGGTAGTCAATATTCTGAAACTGAATTACATGATACAATGGTCTGGTTATAGAGAGATAAGAATTGTCTAAAATTGATATTAAGAGTATGTGTAGTTCCATTTCCTTTAGATTCCATCTTGGAAATCTAACAAAATAATTATTTTTAACTGGCAATTTTTCTTATATGAAATTATTTAACAGATGCAGTCACATGCAAATGGAATTTTATTAGAACAACCTCACTATATTGTAAATAATATTCTTCAGGATCAGTTATATAAAAAAATAGAAATAAATGTACATAGGGATCAGTTAACTAAAACCTGCTACAAAGCTACACTGACATATAATGTATATAGCAAACTTTTTAAAAGAAATCAAAGTGCAGAATGTATATACTAGATAGCCATATCACTAAATTATAATGATCAAGTCTCTGGAATAAAAAAAATGCACTATGATTGCAACTAACCTGTGCATCTACCCATTTGCCTTAAATCATCACCACTTATAAGTGGGTGAACTCTTGGATCATACAAAGACAATCAGATTTATCATTACGCATTGCTAGCAACATCTTGTAAAGGTATTTTTTCGTGGAGCAACAAGACTGGAATATAAACCAATATCACAAAAGCATCCTCAAAATTGGATGTCAATCAAGACTTCCTGGGTTCTACCAAGGTTCTGACTCAATAATTTTGGGATGACTGAGATGAAAATTTAAGATAACATACTCCACATTTCTTCTCCATAAACATTGCTTTTAACTCTTAAAGCTTTGTCATACCTTCTGATGTCACCTCAGTGCACTGCCTCTCCTGCCCTGTTACTGCCAGACATGGAGATTCCTGGATCATTTCTCAGCTTGGTAGTAACACTTGGTGATAATTATTCCTTAAAAAGAGAGAAAGTCAGGTTAAGCAAGGTGGTAGCATCAGCAGAGAATGTAACCTCAGTGTGCTGTGAACATCCCATTGTTATTCTGTCCTCTATGCGCTCCAACACACTATTTCCCAGATCTAAACTACATGTCCATATCTCCAATAGTCAACTCAAGTCCTTGTCTAGAGAAGTCTTGCCTAGAAGACAGCATATTGACAGCATATTCATCTCTGTCCATTGAAATCTGTCTGTTGTTATACTCAAGCTACATTTGAATTATCTGTTTTTATTTCATCTTCAAATATAAGTAGGTATCAACTATGTAATATGAATGGTGCCTTTATTATCTTCATCCATTCTCTAGCTTAATTCACAGAGCTAGGTTGAATACCAGTTGATGAAGTAAACTGGCAGCACAGTCTATGTGTAGCACTGAAGCCTCTCTTTGATCTTGTAATCAACTGTTCCCATAGCACCATAGTTCATTCTAAATATCATAATCTCTCTTTATCCATCAAATACAGGTCTCATCTGTAATGTCTGTGAAAATGCACAGAGTGCAAAATGTTTAAGGAAGAGAGACACATGCACTGCACGACGTGGTGAATCGTGTGTTACCATATCATACTATTTTGGTAAGTAAGGACAATACAGACACTAAAAAATGTCTTCAAACAATTATTCTCCCTCCTTGTGCCTGGGATAAAGGAAGTAACATTGTCTATCCCTCTAAGTGGTAGGCAGTGAGTACATTTGAGAAGGGAAGAAAAGGGTACTTTCAAATTTACCTTTGAGAGGCTTGGCATCCAGATTCAGAGTCAATAAGAGAGTGTAACCTGCAAAGGAGATGAGGAAGGGGATCTAGTGTGCCCAGGTTTTCCTCTTGGTGGTAACTTTTAGAAAGTTGTCTTATAATAAATTCCTCCAGGATGTATAATGGGCCTCTTTCTTTTTAGACTCAAGATATATGCACTCACAGCAAGGGTGTCGGCCTCAATGCAAGGAAGGAGAGCACATCAATGGAAAAAGATTAACTGATATAACATGCTGTAAGACTGACTTCTGTAATAGTTTCTAGATGGAGAAGAATCACTTGAAGAAAATCATCTTCTGTTCAAGATTCAAACTTACAAATGACCAAGATGAGGAACTTGATTTTCTACTCTGTTTCCACTCTGGCCTGAGATCCCTGAGATAGCAATGGGGCCTGTGTCCTCATTCCACTGAAAGACTTCTTCTTGACCACACCATTAGACCACTGCAAAAAACCCACAATCCCAATCTTTCAATGTTATTTTACTTATCCAGCTTGCAATTTCTAAACCCTGTAATAGTGTCCCAAGGATTTTTATTTTAATCTCTAGAAACTATGGATGCTGCAGGAGGTGACAAAAAGACATTACAAATGTGAATAAGGATCTCAAGATGCAAGGTTTTTTTGGATTGTCAGGGTGGGTCCTAGGTGTAAGTACAAATAAAATGTAGAAACGAAGAGCATAATTGAACTATAAAAGAGGAAATGATTGTGTACTGGTGACTCAGTAATTGGAGTGATGTCCCTTGAAGATGGATCAAATGATCATGAGCCAAGAGATATAAAAGCTTACTAGAAGATGAAAAGGGAAATGAAATTAATTTTTCTGTGCCTCTACGAAATCACCATACTGATGCTTGATTTTATCCCTAGGAGATTTAATTCTGACTACAGAGTTCTACAAACTGAATAAATGTGTGTTGTTTTAAGCAATTATGTTTGTAGTCATTTGTCATATCAGTTATGGGAAATCCCAATATGTATATAGGAATTAAAAGTGTTGGTAATCCTGACCCCCAACTGGGGATGAGCAAACTAGAATCCTTTCTTGCATACTTAGGATGTCCTGCAAATGGAAAAGAATGTGGAGTACGCGCTGTTAGTGAGCGGAAGGTTAAAGGGTAAAAGTTCTACCTCACATGCTGCAGGCGCCTTTCAGATGTGACTTTGAAGCTAGTAGTCCTTACCACTTTCTTTACTTTAAAATATAGTTTTTTTTAGTTAAATTATATTATTTATTTACATTACAATCATTGAAACTGCCTTGTTTCCCTCCCACAGTTCCTCATCACATTTCTCTTCCTCCTTGCCTCCAAGAAGCTGCACACACACACAAACACACACACACACACACACACACACACACCAGGCCTCACCCTTCCCTAGGGTCTTAAGGCTCTCTAGGATTAAACACATCTTCTCTCGCTAAGGTCAGACCAGGGCACCAAAGCCTGAACCTACCACTTTATAATGCAATCAATTGTGTATTCTATCAGATGAATTTACAGTTTTTCAGCAGTTCTTATACTAGCTCTCCTGAGTGTTAGTCTCTGTTCATAGTTTTGGTTTGGTTTTACAATGATTGTGTTTCTATATTTAAGTCCCTAGATTACTGAGGGAAATCACTCAAAATATGATGTTCAGTAAAACTGCTCATTATTATTTTTTCTGTACATTAAACTTATCTGATATGTTCTACTTTAAAAGAATTTATCCATTCATTTGAGATACTATTTTTTAAATTTCTTTTAATAATTTTATTATATATTTTATTTACATTTCAAATGGTGTCTCCTTTTATGGTCCCCACCACCGAAAGTCCCATAAGCCCTCTCCCCTCCATCTGTTCCCCAATCAGCCTTCTCTTTCTTCCCTGTAATGGTAATCCCCTACACTGCTCTGTCAAGCCTTTCCAGGAACAAGGGACTCTCCTCCCTTTGATGTCCAACAAAGCCATCCTCTGCTGGCTAGGAGTCTGAAGACATGGGTAACACCATGTGTACTATCTGGTTGATGCTTTTGTCCCTGGAAGTTTTGGCAGTACTGGGTGGTTCAAATCTTTGTTCCTTCTCTGGTGCTGCAAACCCCTTCATCTCCTTTGGTCTTTTCTCTATCTCCCCCATTGGGAACCCTTTGCTCAGTTCAATTACTGGCTGATAGTGTCCCTCTCTGTATTTCTCATGCACTAGCACAGCCTTCTAGGGAATAGCTATATCTGGCTCTGGTCAGCAAGCACTTGTGGGCATCGATAATAGTGTTTGAGTTTGGTAACAGTATATGGAAAAGATCCCTACATAGGGTAGTCTTTGGATCATCTTTCCCTCAGAGTCGGCTCCACAACTTGTCTTTGTATCACTTTCTGTGGGTATTTTGTCCCCCCCCCCTTTTAAGATGGACTAGAGAATCGTATCCATACTTTGCTGTTCCATCATTTGCTGGGCATCATTTGATATGTTAATTGTGTCTTGGGTATTCCAAGATTCTGGACTAATACCCACATATCATTGAGTGCATACCATGTGTGCTCTTTTGTGATTGGGTTACCTCACTTAGGATGAAAGTTTCCAGTTCCACCCATTTGCCTAAGAATTTCATGAATTTATTATTTTTAATACCAGAGTAGTATTCTATTGTGTAAATATACCACATTTTCTGTATCAGTTCATCCATTGAAGGACATTTGGGTTCTTTCCAGCTTCTGGCTATTATAAATAGAGGTGTTATGAACATAGCGGGGCATGTGTCCTTATTACATGCTGGAGAATCCTTTGGGAATATGCCCAGGAGTGGTATAACAGGGTCCTCTGGTAGTATAATGCCCAGTTTTTGGAGGAACCACCAGACTGATTTCCAAAGTAGTTGTACCACCCTGAAATTCCACCAGCAGTGGAGGAATGTTCCTCTTTCACGACATCCTGGCCGGCACCTGCTGTCTCCTGAGTTTTTGATCTTAGCCATTCTGACTGGTGGGAGGTGAAATCTAAAGGTTATTTTGATTTGCATTTCCCTGATGACTAAGAACATTAAACATTTCTTTAAGTGTCTCTCAGCCATTCGATATTCCTTATGTGAAAATTCTTTGTTTAGCTCAGTACCCGTTTTTTGTTGTTGTTTTGTTTTGTATTGTTTGGTTGATTGGTTGGTTTTTGATTCTTTGTTTGATTGTTTGTATGGGTTTTTTTTTAAATAGAAGAGGAGAAGTGGAAATTTGGGTCAACACGATTACACACAAGCAAATTCTGATTTTCTATGCAAGCTCAGTCCATACCTATACTGACCCACAGGAGAGTCAACAGCATCCCGGATTACCTAGGGAAAAGCGAGAGACAAGAGACATGAGAGATTGACAGCAAGACAGTATTCTGATCAAGCTTTCATTTTAATTTTTTACACAAGGCTATATAAAGGCAAGCAAGCAGGTGTGGGGACAGGTGAAGGGGGAAAGTCATTGTATTCGGGGAACAATTTCTGGGGGCTAGCATCATTTCTCAGGAACAGTTTCTCAGAATGGTCTCTCAGAATCTCAGGGAAGTGTTGGCAAGTGCTGTAGGAACTTGGCATCATAATTCAATCATGAGGAAGTAATGTGGAAAGGGGTTGCTATGGTAACCTAACCACAGGTGAGCTTCATTTGTTTGAGCCCACTCAGGTGAGCTCTGCATGTACTGACCATCTAGCTTACTTGGCTAATCTTTAAATTATTACATTTCCTTCTAAAAGTACCCTTGAGAAAGCAGGCTAGAAACAGCAGAGAGGAGGAGGATATCTCTGAGAATAGATCCTGGCACATACCCAGGCAAGAAGAGGATCAAAAATGAATGAGGGCTCAAACATAAACATAAAGGATAATCCATGCTGTCAAAGTAAGTACATGCCTGGTACCATAAACTAAGAACTCCAGACTTGGGAGCTCATAAGGCCCAGTAATTAATCTACTACTTTTATTTTGCTTCCTTAATCTAGTATTCACCTGCCCTCTAAATCCAAATCCCCATACCACGGATTAGTGTGGCTCACAGTACTCATCACAGAATCTTCTTCATAGAATGGATTGTACCCCATTTTAATAGGGTTATTTGGCTCTCTGGTGTCTAACTTCTTGAGTTCTTTGTATATATTGGATATTAGCCCTTTGTCAGATGTAGGTAAAGATCTTTTCCCAAATTGTTTGTCCCATTGACAATGTCCTTTGCCTTACAGAAACTCAGTAATTTTATGAAGCCCCATTTGTCAATTCTTGATCTTAGAACATAAGCTATTGGTTCAGGAAATTTTTCCCTTTTCCCATTTGCTCAGGGTTCTTTTCCAGTTTCTTTTCTATTAGTTTCAGTGTGTCTGATTTTATGTGGATGTCCTTGATCCAATTGGAGTTGACCTTAGTACAAGGAGCTAAGAATGGATCAATTCACATTCTTCTACATGCTAGCTGCCAGATGAACCAGCACCATTTGTTGAAAAGGCTATCTTTTTCCACTGTGTGGTTGTAGCTCCTTTGTCAAAGGTCAAGTTACCATCAGTGTGTGGGTTTATTTCTGGGTCTTCAATTCTATTCCACTGATGTACCTCCCTGTCACTGTACCAATACCATGCAGTTTTTAACATTATTACTCTGTAGTACTGCTTGAGGTTGGGAATACTGATTCCCACAGAAGTTATTTTACTGTTGAGAATAGTTTTAGCTATCCTGGATTTTTTGTTATTCCAGATGAATTTGAGAATTCCTCTTTCTAACTCTATGAGGAATTGAGTTGGGATTTTGATGGGGATTACATTGAATCTGTATATTGCTTTTGTCAAGATGGCCATTTTTACTATATTAATCCTGCCAATCCATGAGCATGGGAGATCTTTCCATCTTCTGAGGTTTTCTTTAATTTCCTTCTTCAGAGACTTGAAGTTCTTGTCCTGGTACTTATCCTCACAAAACTGGGCATGATGCTAACAGAGGACCCCCATTATAATAGTCCTGGGCATATACCCAGAGGATTCCCCAGCATGTAATAAGGACACATGCTCCACTATGTTCATAGCAGCCCTATCTATAATAGCCAGAAGCTGGAAAGAACCCAGATGTACCTCATGGAGGAATGGATACAGAAAATGTGATATATTTACACTATAGTATACTACCCATCTATTAAAAAATAATAAATTCATGAAATTCTTATGCAAATGGGTGGAACTGGAAACTATCATTCTAAGTGAGATAACCCAATTACAAAAGAACACACATGGTATGCACTTGCTATTGAGTGGATATTAGCCCAGAAGCTCACAATTTCAAATGCCAGGAGCCATCCTCACTTAGATCTCAATGACAAGAGCTCTTGATACCAGGAACCATCCCCACCTAGATCTCGATACCAGGAGATCTTGATACCAGGAATCATTCTCACTTATATCTCGATGCCAGGAGCCATTCTTACTCAAATCCCCCTCCTCCCGAAGCTCATCTGTGAATAGGTTACTATAGCAACTCCTTTCCACTTCACCTCCTCATGATCCCATTTATTATGACAAAATTCCAGCAGCAATAACTAGCCTTTCCCAGAAACTCTGATAAACTGTTTCTAAGAAATGATGGTAGACCCTGAGTTTGCCCCCACACCTTTACCCTTCCCTTTAAAACGCCTTGTGTAAAAAATAAAATTTGACAGCTTGTTCAGAATACTGTCTTGCTGTCTGTCTCTCATGTCTCTTGTCTCTCGCCTTTTCCTAGGTCTTCTGGGGACCCTGTTGACTGTCCTGCAGGTCGGGACTACCCAAGGAACAATTCACATATCAAATGGTGTCAAAGAAGAAGGAAGGAGAGACCCCCCAGTCCTGGAAAGTCTTGATGCAGCAGTGTAGGGGAATACCGGGACAGGGAAGTGGGAAGCAAGTTGATTGGGGAAGACGGGAGAGGAGAAGGCTTATGGAACTTTCATTGAGGTTGCAACAAGGAAAGGGGAAATCATTCGAAACGTAAATAAAGAATATATCTAATAAAGAAATCTGAAAAAATATTACAAATTTTGGAAAATTTTCACACACTTAATCTGTTGACATCATTTTTATCCTTCTTATTCCTCCTCCACCTTCTCCAGTGTCCCTCATTCCCATAACCCTTTAAATTCACAAGTCTTTATGCTTTAGTATTTTAAACATATGCATGCATATATGTATGGCAAGTCCACTTTTTTGCTTGTATTCACTTAATTTATGTGTTATATGCTTAGAACTGGATATCCCAGGATTATATTATGGAGAAAACTGTTTCTGTTTCTGTCTCTATTTCTCTATTTCTCTATTTCTCTATTTCTCTATTTCTCTATTTCTCTATTTCTCTATTTCTCTCTCTCTCTCTCTCTCTCTCTCTCTCTCTCTCTCTCTCTCTCTCTCTCTCTCTCTCTCTCTCCAGTTGCCTGTAGCTCTTTATGTAGGGCTGGAACCTTGAGATATTTCCTCACACACTTTGATATATTTACTGTTGTTATTATATAGATCTTGTTGAAGGAAAACTGCTGTAGATATTCATGGGTACATCTTCCCTGTCATATAGAGAAGATAAGATGTATGAGCAGATATTTTTGTCTTCCACAATTATCATATTTTGGTTCCCTTTTGTGTCATGCTTCCTGAGTTTTTGGAGTAGGTGTTGCATTGTAGGTGGATCAGTTGAGGATGGGAGTCTCAGGGTGTGTTGCTCCCTGCATGTTGACCAGTTTCTAGGCAATGTGATTCACAAAACCTTCCTTGTTTGCCTTCAATAAGCAGCAAGACTTTATGTGCTTGTTTCTCACCAAGATGCTTCTTGCATCACTTTTCATCTCAGTCCACATCGCAGACAAAGGAAAGGATAACAAGAGTTTGGATAGATGATAGATACTAACAAAGACCCCAGCTACAACACAGTATTGGTAAACTGTCACCTAGTGGAGAGAAGTTCAGTGGTCTTTGATTCACATACTGTCTTCAGCTAAGTGCTTCTTGTCTTTCCTCAAGTTGGAGTACAGCCAGAGCTCGGACCTTTTGCTGGACAGCTGCACATGTATTTGGAACGTTGACCAAAAGGGTACATATTTGATTACCTACTTTTCTCCATTGAGTCTTGGGAAGTAGATTCATGGGTCCTCTTGCCCCTACTGTGACTGACAGATTAGGGAGGATTTCCTGGTAGAGTGAATTTTATTTATATCTAAGGTAATCTAAATCAAATCAGGCATCTGTGATATTTCCTCAAATGGCAATTTATACCCAATATGCATTCCTACAAAAGATTAAGTATGTACTTCAGAATACATTTTATATGTATCTACATTATCATAATTTCTGATGAAAATAGTCATAATTTATCAAATTTTACCTTTCTTTTTTTAATTTAGCTATATTCTTTTTTCATATTTTTATTCGATATATTTTTATTTACATTACAAATGATTTCCACTTTTCTGGCTTCCCACTCCCCAAAGGTCCAAGTTGAGCATTATCCTAGAATGGTGAGCTTCTCGAGCCAAATGCAAAGAACAGTTCATAAACTTCGAATGCATGACACTTCAGCCCTTTTGTGAATTGACCAGAGGCCACAATTTTATATGACTTTTATGTGCTATTATCTCTTTCTTACATTTTTATTTTTCTCAACATATCTTATAGTTGGCATGGATGTTTACTTCATGCTAAACATTCAGAGGGAATTGTTGAGTAATGTTAGGAAGAGAAAATGGGGAATGGGGACACAGTGCCATTGCTTAATGAATTGGTAGTTAGTATATATTCTTCTTCTCTACTTGCCCACGATATTTACCACAGAAATCTTCACCTTTGCAGCAAAAGGTAGATATCTTCAACACTCCAAAATACATGTTTTCAGGCAGACACCTTCTTTGGCAGTCCAGTTTGGTATGACTGTGGACCCAGTTGCCTAGAAAATAGATGCATTTATGTTTAGTGTCCAAAATACACTGCTGTTCACAGTGAGGGGTCTTTCTCCCCCAGTACCAACCCTGTTTTCTAGAGGAGGAATACTGCTACCTCTCAGCAAAGATGCCTTCAGAATAGCTCAAACACCTTACCTGTTTGTGAGAAGAGGAAGTAATTTCTGGGTTTGCATCTAGGCTTGTATATTGTAGTGAAATTTCTCTTGCCTGCCAAACAATTTCCATTTTTAAAAGAGTTGCAGACCATTCACACTGTAGCATGGACTGGAAAAAACAAATTTAAAGGGTGAGAAAATGAATGTAGTGCCTAAGAATTCTAGAGGATTAAAGAATTGAGAGACACAGTATAACCCAGAGGAATTATCTTAACACAACCTCAGGTGCTGATATCAACTTGGATTCATGACTTCCTTAAGAAGATAAGGACTTAACATCACAATTTTGATTGCATAGGAAATAAAGTTATTGATATTCATTTGTAGAGAATGCCATTGTGCAATAAACTATAAAAGTATCTGTGGAAGCAAATCAGACACCTAAAGTTCCTTTATAAATGCATGATAATAATAATAATAATAATAATAATAATAATCATAAATATCATGCTACTAGCACAAAATGGATACAAATATCAATGGAATAAAATAAATGGCCCAAATATAAACCATGCGCCTGTATGCACTTGATTTTTGACAGCATGTCAAAAAGACCCAGTAGCGATATTATCTTTGACAGATAATTAATGCTGAGAAAACCAGATATCTGTACATAAAATAATGAACTGGATTACTATCTTTCACCATACACAAATATCAACTCCAAATTGAGAAAACCTCAATGTGAAAGTCAGAAACTTCTAGACGAAAAATATAGGAGCTACATTCCAAAAAATAGGCATAGGCAACCAGTTCCTAAGTAGGGTTCCAGTCCCTATGGCAATAAGGGCAATGCACCACAAAAGAGACCTAGGCAAGAGGAAAATATAGGGAATTACGGTGACACAGGGAGAAAAATCTAACATAGAGTGTCAACTCTTTCTCCAGCGTCTCGGCTTATTTTACTAATGAGAAAGGCAGAGAGTTCAGACTCTACTCACACAGACTGATGGCCACAGATACAATATGAGTTTTCCAAAAGGCACATTTTCATATATAATAAACAAATTGTGTTAACTTAGTGCTAGATGTAAATTCCAAGATGAAAACAGCCTCAATCAACTCAATCAACACTCAATCAACAGTGTTAAGGACAGTAATTAGATTGTGTTTATATAGGGTAATGTCGACATATAACCAAGACTTTCTAGGCATATGGTTTTCCTCTCTAGAACTTAAGGGTGCCCGACATAAATTCACTTCCTAATTTTTACTGATAAAAAATTCTTTAACTTTGTTATGCATTATATTTTTGTGCAGTGTCACTAAGAAGGAAGGTAGTTTCTTAGCACTATTAGAGACATAACTCCAGAGGTGCCTTAAGCCCATATGTTTCTATAGTAAAGTAAGCTAACTGCATCTGTCACTTGAGAAGCCTACACATGCTTAACAGGCATGACTTCCTCACCCCATGAATAGAATAATGCTATTCACAGTGATGGTCATGTACCGTCTTTTTATAATTTTATTAATCCATGATTGCTTTAATTTTGGTGTGTCCTGAAATTAATTTATTCATTTTAATTACTTCCCTAGAGGCACAAATCCTGGCTCTGGCTATGCTGCAGTCTTTTAGGCATGTTTTAAGGTTTGCACCTGTGCCCCTATCACTAGTGATAGGAAATCATGAACTTGAATACCTCCTACCACAGCAAAGGAAATTGTCAGTTGAACAAAGAATGAAGAGGCAGCCGATAGAATTAACAAAATCTTTGCCAAATATATAGTCGACAGAAGATTGTTATCTAAAATATAAAAGAAAAAACCCTCAAGAAATTCATTAAGAGAACAAACATACCAGATTTTTTAAATGACACTTAATAGAAATCTCTCAATAGGGTAATACAAACAGCTGATAAATAAGTTGTCCTTAGCACATTCTACATTCCTACCCACTAAGAGATTGCAAATAAAAACCGCTTAATGATTATATCACACACTAGCCCCCCATTCACCAAATGTAAGCAGATGACAAGAAAAATTAACATGGATTTGAGCAAAGGGAAGCCCTTTTACTTTCCCTGAAGATGTGAATGGATACCGCTGCAGTGGAAATAACTAAGGTTTTTTTTTATTTTATTCGATATATCCAATTTATTTACATTTCAAGTGAATTTCCCTTTTCTAGATCCCCCCTCCCTGAAAGTCCCATAGACACTCTTCCCTCCCCCTGGTCTCCAATACTCCCCATCCCATTTCCCTGTCCCAGTATTCCTACACACTGCTGCACTGAGCTTTTCCAGGACCGGGATCCACTCCTTCCTTCTTGGGCATTATTTGATATATGCATTGTGTCTTGGGTATTCCAAGCTTCTAGGCTAATATCCATTTATGAATGAGTATATACCATGAGTTTTCTTTTGAGACTGGGTTACCTCACTTAGGAAGTTCTCCAGTTCCGTTTATTTGTCTAAGAATTTCATGAATTCATTGTTTCTAATGGTTGAAAAGTACTCCATTATGTATATATACCACATTTTCTGTATCCATTCCTCCGTTGCAGGACATCTTGGTTCTTTCCAGCTTCTGGCTATTATAAATAGGGCTGCTATGAACATAGTGGAGAATATATTCTTACTACATGCTGCAGAATCATCTGGGTATATGCCCAGGAGTGGTATAGCAGGGTCCTCTGGAAGTATCATTCCCAGTTTTCTGAGGAACCGCCAGACTGACTTCCAGAGTGGTTTTACCACCTTGCAATCCCACCAGCAGTGGAGGAGTGTTCCTCTTTATCCACATCCTCACCAGCACCTGTTTTCTCCTGAGTTTTTTTTATCTTAGCCATTCTGACTGGTGTGAGGTGAAATCTCAGGGTTGTTTTGATTTGCATTTCTCTGATGACTGAGGATGCTGAACATTTCTTTAGGTGCTTCTCAGCCATTCAATATTCCTCAAGTGAAAATTCGTTGTTTATCTCTGTACTCCATTTTTATTTGATATATTCTTTATTTACATTTCAAGTGAGTTTCCCTTTCCTGCATCCCCCCTCCCTGAAAGTCCCATTAAACCCTTTTCCCTCCCCCTGTTCCCCAATCCAAATCTTCCCACTTTCCTGTTCTGGTATTCCCCTACACTTCTGCACTGAGCTTTTCCAGGACCACAGGCCACTCTTTTCTTCTTCTGGGGCACCATTTGATATGTGTATTGTATCTTGGGTATTCCAAGCTACTAGGCTAATATCCATTTATCAGTGAGTATATATCATGTGTGTTCTTTTGAGACTGTGTTATCTCACTTACAATGATATTCTCTAGTTCCATGCATTTGTCTAAGAATTTCATGAATTCATTGTTTCTAATGGCTGAGTAGTACTCCATTGTGTATATATACCACATTTTCTGTATCACTTTCCCCATTGCAGGACATCTTGATTCTTTCCAGCCTCTGGCTATTATAAATAAGGCTGCTATGAACATAGTGGAGCATGTATCCTTATTACATGCTGGAGAATTCTCTGGGTATATGCCCAGGAGTGGTATAGCAGGGTCCTCTGGAAGTATCATTTCCAGTTTTTTGAGGAACCGCCAGAATGACTTCCAGAGAGTGTACCCCATTTTTAAGGGGCATATTTGGCTCTCTGGAGTCTACCTTCTTGAATTCTTTGTATAACTTGGATATAAGCCCTCTGTCGGATGTACTGTTGCTAAAGATCTTTCCCCAATTTGTTGGTTTCTGTTTTGTCCTTTTGACAATGTCCTTTGCCTTACAGAAAATTTGCAGGTTAATGAGGTCCCATTTGTCAATTCTTGATCTTAGAGCATAAGCTATTGGTATTCTGTTGAGGAAATGTTCCCCTGTGCCCATATCCTCAAGGGTCTTCCCCAGTTCCTTTTCTATGAGTTTCAGTGTGTCTGGTTTTATGTGGAAGTTCTTGATCCACTTGGACTTGGTGCTTAGTGCAAGGAGATAAGAATGGATCAATTTGCATTCTTTAGTATGCTGACCTCCAGTTGAACCAGCACCATTTGTTGAAAAGGCTATCTGTTTTCCAATGGGTGGCTGTAGCTCCTTTATCAAAGATCAAGTGACCATAATTCTTGGTTTCATTTCAGGATCTCCAATTCTATTCCATTGATCTACTTGCCTGTCACTGTATTAATATCATGCAGTTTTTTAACACTTTAAAAAATTAACACTAGATTTAAATTGCTTTGTAGTATTGCTTGAGGTAGGGGATACTGATTTCCCCAGGAGTTCTTTTACTGCTGAGAATAGTTTTAGCTATCCTGGGTTGTTTGTTATTCCATATGAATTTGAGAATTGCTCTTTCTAAGTCTATGAAGAATTGAGTTGGTATTTTGATGGGGATTGCATTGACTCTGTAGATTGCTTTTGGCAAGATGGCCACTTTTACTATATTAATCCTGACAATCCAAGAGCAAGGAAGATTTTTTTCCACCTTCTGAGGTCTTCTTCGATTTCTTCTTCAAAGACTTGAAGTTCCTGTCATACAGATCTTTCACTTGTTTGGTTAGAGTCACACCAAGATACATTATGTTGTTTGTAGCTATTGTGAAGGGTATAATTTCCCTAATTTCTTTCTCGGCCTGTTTATCCTTTGAGGATAGGAAGGCTACTGATTTGGTTGAGATAATTTTATAACCAACCACCTTGCTGAAGTTCTTTATCAGCTGTAGGAGTTCTCTGGTGGAGTTTTTTTTTGGGTCGCTTTAAGTATACTATTATATCATCTGCAAATAATGATAGTTTGACTTTTTCCTTCCAATTTGCATCCCTTTGACCTCCTTGAGTTGTCTAATTGCTCTAGCTAGAACTTCAAGTACTATATTGAATAAATATGGAGAGAGAGAAGGCAGCCTTGTCTAGTCCTTGATTTTAGAGGGATTGCTTTTCACATTTCTCTCCATTTAGTATGATGGCTACTGGTTTGCAGTATATTGCTTTCATTATGATTAGGTATGGGCTTTGAATTCCTCTTCTTTCCAAGACTGTTAACATGAAAGGATGCTGAATTTTGTCAAATCATTTTTCAGCATCTAATGAAAGGCCATGTGGTTTTTTTTCTTTGTTTGTTTATGTCGTGGATTACATTGATGGATTTCCATATATTGAACCATCCCTGCATCCCTGGGATGAACCCTACTTGATCGTGGCGAATGATTGTTTTGATGTGTTATTGGATTTGGTTGGCAAGAATTTTATTAAGTCTTTTCGCATTGATATTCATAAGGGAAATTGGGCTAAGGTTCTCTTTTTTTGTTGGATCTTTCTGTGGTTTTGGTATCAGCGAAATTATGGCTTCATAGAATGAGTTGAGTAATGTTCCTTCTATTTCTATTTGTGGTATAGTTTGAAGAGTATTGGCATTAGGTCTCCTTTGTATGTCTGATACAATTCTGCACTAAAACCATCTAGTCCTGTGTTTTTCTGGTTGGGAGACTGTCAATGACCACTTCTATTTCTTTAGGGGTTATGAGTCCGTTTATGTAGTCTATCTGATCCTGATTAAGTTTTGGTATTGGTAACTGTCTAGGAAATTGTCTATTTCCTCCAGATTTTCCAGTTTCGTTGAGTATAGGCTTTTGTAGTAGAATATGATAATTTTTTGGATTTCCTCAGTTTCTGTTGTTATATCACCCATTTAATTTCTCATTTTCTTAATGTCGGTACTGTCTGTGCCTTCTGGTTAGTCTAGCTAAAACTTTATCTAATGTGTTGATTTTCTCAAAAAAAAAGACAGCTCCTACATTTGTTTATTTTTTGTATAGTTTGTTCAACTTGGTTGATTTCAGCCCTGACTTTCATGATTTCCTGCCTTCTACTGTTCTTGGGTGTATTAGCTTCATTTTGTTCTAAAGCTTTCAGGTGTTCTATTAAACTGCTAGTGTATGCTCTCTCCAGCTTCTTTTTGTAATAACTCTGAGCTATGAGCTTTCCTCTTAGCACTGCTTTCATTGTGTCCCATAAATTTAGGTATGTTGTGTCTTCATTTTCATTAAATTATAAAAAGTCTTTGATTTCATTCCTTATTTCTTCCTTGACCACGTTTTCATTGAGTAATGAATTGTTCAGCTTCCATGTGTATGTGGGTTTTTTGTTGTTTTTGTTGCTATTGAAGACAACCCTTATTCCATAGTGATCTGATAGGAGGCATGGAATTAGTTCAATCATCTTATATCTGTTGAGGTCTGTTTTGTGACAAATTATATGGTCAGTTTTGGAGAAGATGCCATGAAGTGTTGAGAAGAAGGTATATTATTCTGATTTAGGATAAATTATTCTATAGATATCTCTTAAGACCACGTGGTCCAAAACTTCTGTTAGTTTCACTGTTATTCCATTTAGTTTGTGTTTCCCTGATCTGTCCATTGAAGAGAGTGAGGTGTTTAAGTTCCCCACAATTATTGTGTGGGGTGCGATGTATGCTTTAAGCTTTAGTAAGTTTTCCTTTATGAATGCAGGTGCCCTTGTACTTGGCAAATAGATGTTCAAAATTGAGAGTTCTTCCTGGTAGATTTTTCCTTTGATGAGTATAAAGTGGCCTTCAGTATCTTTTTTGATGACTTTTGGTTGAAAGTCTATTTTATCTGATATTAGAATGGCTACTCCTTCTTGTTTCCTGGGACCATTTGCTTGGAGGACGGTTTTCCAGCCTTTTACTCTTAGGTAGTGCTTGTCTTTGACACTGAGACGCATTTCCTGTATGCAGTAAAATGTTGGGTCTTGTTTACTAATCCAGTCTGTTAGTCTATGTCTTTTTATTGGGGAATTGAGTCCATTAATGTTAAGTGATATTAAGGAATAGTGATTGCTGCTTCCTGCTGTTTTGATGTAATTTTTATGTTTGTGTGGTTATTTTCTTTTGAGTTTGTTGAAAGGATATTACTTTCTTGCTTTTTCTTGTGTGTATTTTCCCTCACTTTGTTGGTGTTTTCCATTCATTATCCTTCAAAAGGCTGGATTTGTGGAAAGATGCTGTGTAAATTTTTTTTGTAATGAAAAACCTTGGTTTCTCCATTTATGGTAATTGAGACATTTGCTGGATATAGCAGTTTGGGTTGCCATTTGTGCTCCCTTATGGTCTGCATGATGTCTGCCCAGATTTTCTGGCTTTCATAGTCTCTGGTGAGAAATCCGGTGTAATTCTGATAGGTCTACCTTTATATGTTACTTGACCTTTTTCCCTTACTGCTTTTAATATTCTTTCTTTGTGTAGTAAATTTGATGTTTTAATTATTATATGACGGCATGAATTTCTTTTTTGGTCAAACCTATTTGGAGTTCTGTAGGCTTCTTGTATGTTCATGTCCTTTAGGTTATGGAAGTTCTTTTATATTATTTTGTTGAGGACATATACTGGCCCTTTCATTTGGAGATCTTCACTCTCTTCTATGCTTATAATCCTTAGGTTTGGTCTTCTCATTTTGTCCTGGATTTCCTGGATATTTTGGGTCAGGAAATTTTTGCATTTTTCCTTTTCTTTGACTATCGTATCAATACTTTCTATGGAATCTTGAGCATCCGAGATTCTCTCTTCCATCTCTTGTATTCGGTTGTTGATGCTTGGACCCATGACTCCTGACTCCTTTCCTGAGATTTCTATATCCCAAGTTCTCTCCCTTTGTGATTTCGGTTATTGCTTCTAACTCCTTCTTTAGATCCTGGATAGCTTTGTTTAATCCCTTCACCTCTTTTGTTGTTTTCCCTTAGTTCTTCAAGGGCTTCTCGTTGTTTACTTATGTTCTCTTGTGTTTCTTTAAGGGAGGTATTTATGTCATTCTTGAAGCTCTCCATGATGCCCTCCATCAGCATCATGACCTGTGATTTTAAATCCAAATCTTGCTTTCCTGGTGTGTTGAGGTATCAAGGACTTGCTGTAGTGGGAGAATTCGGTTCCTGTGGGTGAATTGGTGCAATATAGCCTTGATTTCTGTTAGCAACATTCCCACATTTGCCTTTTGCCATCTGGTTATCTCTGGTGTTAGTTGGGCCTGCTGTCAATGTCTGGAGCTTGCCCCTCCAGTGTGTGTGCCTGTAGGCCTATCTCAGCAACCGTGGGTGAGCTGCTTACTCCTGGTACAAATAGATATGGTGCTGCAGAGTTCCTGGATGGAGGTGGAGTCCTGGTGCAGTGTGCCCCAATCATCCTCTACTCTGGTGAAACCTGCCTACCAATCTGTCGCACAGTCACAGAAGCAAAGATGACAGCCAAGACCTTGTAGTTGTATTTGGGTATGTACCACTGTGGCCCCGATCAGCTCTGGATGCAGGCTGTGCTGGCTAGCTTCACCTCACTGGCTTCTAGGTATATAGCTGGCTTCCTGCACTGCTTAACGATGGCATGCTGTGGCTGAGGCTGCGGCCAAGGCTGTTCCTGATCCAGAGGTAGAGACTGGAATGTTCTTCTTAGAGGCCTCCAGACTTGATCCTCTGCTCTGCAGGACCGGACTCACCTATGCAGGCTGCCTCGTCCAAGCTGGCTGCTGGGTGTATTGCTGGCTTCCTGCACTGCTTGGAGATGGCACAATGTGGCTGAGGCTGTTTGTAATCCAGAGGCAGAGACCCAAGGTTTTTTTTTTTTCTTTTTTTAAAGTGAAAACAGAAATACCATTTGGCATAACTTCATAACTTCTAGAGTATACCCCTCAAAACTATACCCACTGTAGAGATCCTGGCACACCCATGTTCACTGCTGTTTTGTTTACAGTAGCTAGGAAACAGAATCAGCTTAGCTGTATACAAATGGATAAGTGGATGACAATGTGGTTCAGACATACCATAGATTGTATTCATTTGCAAGGAAATATGAAATTTATAGGAAAACTAAAAAACACTATAATTATTGAAGTAACTCATTCCCAGAAAGAGAAATACCACATGTTCTCTCTCTTATGTAAATCTTTGCTTTAAATTGTCAGATTTGTGGGTTTGATCTATCATACTTGTACAGGCTAGGTAAAATAGAAAGGGACTACTGTGTGAGAAAGGTAGGATTCTTAGAGAGGAAATGGTAATAGGAGAAATACGTGTGACATGGAAGTAGAGTAGGGAACTACTAAGGATGGGAAAGTTTAAGCAGGGATTGGAGCAGAGGGATAAATGCTTAACTAAAATTCAACATGTATTGAGAAAACCTCATAGAAACACACATTTTGTAAACAAAAGGAAAACATTATTTAAAGAAGGAATTTAAGCACCATGCATGGGTAGATAATGCTTCCAGAGGAGATAAATTGTTAAAAAGCAAATCCCAGTTCTAGGGGGGTGGGATCTCTCTCTCTCTCTCTCTCTCTCTCTCTCTCTCTCTCTCTCTCTCTCTCTCTCTCTCTCTCTCTCTCTCTCTCTCCTCTCTCTGTCTCTTTGTCTGTTTGTCTGTCTTTCTCTCTCTCTTTCTTAGCAATATGTCGGGAAATCACAAGCACCCTGCCCAAAACACAAGCCATTCCTGCCACTCTTGATAACCCATAAAACTGGATGGGGAGACCTTATTGCTGAAGATGCAACATGCTTTAGGTGTGGGACCTAAAGAAATCACAATAGAAATGACATGAAATTTTACTTCATACTGGCTAATGCTCATAGTGCCAGAGATTCTCTATAGGATTCTTGGCAAAAAAAATCCATCAACTGTGTTATCCACTGGTCAACAATACAGTATAAAATACTGACATGTCAGGCAAATATGCTTAATATTGCAATAGAATAATAGTACAATAAAGGTATGTAGGGAATCAACTGGTTTCAATTAGATCTAAAGTCTGCCTCACTAGAAATAATCAATGCCTGGTACTATAAAGCTGGTCAAAATCTCATGTCTCAAAAGATCATAGCTCGTAAGGGAGAACCTACTATTATTTTTAATTCTTTTTTTCTAGATGGATGTGTCAAACTGCCCTCTAAATATTTTTTATATAGCCAGAGGTTAGTGTTTCCTTCAGACTAGGCCAGAGAAATTTCTCTGCAGTGGTCAGTGCTTAACGTAGAGACTAATAACTGATCAAAGTGTTACGAATAAGCAATTGTTGAATGCTCAGCCTTACATGGGATATCTATATCATATGCTACCACAAAATGTTCAGTGAACACTGTGAAAGAGGATGGAAAAAGAATGTAAGTGCTAGAGGAGGGGAAAGTGCTAGGAATGCCACCTCCTGAATATGACCTCTTCAGGGATCTCAAGAACTCACAGCAGCTGTGCTTACCAATGTAAGACCAGCATAATATCAAGCCAATTGACTTTCTATCATGCACCGGGGAAAGGATTATGATGTCTCATTCCTCCCTGGGGAAATATTGTCAATTGATGAACTACAAGTCAGGAAGTAAGTTTTGGGGCTTCTTTTTCTTTTGGTTTTTCCCCGATGACGTAGCTACAGTTAGGTTGTCTATGCTCCCATAAATAACCCCAGACGTATGCATATGCAAGAAAACCTAAATAAACTCCCTGTCTTATAAAACAAAAAAGGCGGAGGACTTGTTATAAAGAAGTGCTTTAGAAGGAGTGAGGATGCAATAAAAGTAATGGAGGGAATATGGTAAAAATAAAATACAATAAAAGAAAAAAATTGTGGAAACAATGGGATAGGTCAACAGATATTTGCTGTAAATCTTGATGACCTGAGTTTAATCCCTGGAACCCACTTAGAGAGGCAAGAAAATTGACTCTCAAAAATTGTCCTCTGATCTCCACAATTATGACATGGTACATACACACACACACACACACACACACACACACATATGCACACATTAAATAAATAAATGTAATAAAAACAAAATGCTTGAGGAATAGACTTTGTCCTGCACCTCAGACGGCATGCACATTCACACTATTTCATAGCATACACCCTATCCCACAAAGAAATGTGATAATTAAATCTACCTCATCAAAACAGTGTACTGGATTTGAAACACTGACTTAAGATAAAATTTTCTGTGACCTCCTCCCAACAGATAACTGTGCTAGAATAAAAACATTCTACAAAGTAAGACACAAGCACCCATTGACTGCTATTGGGTATTGACGAAGGCAGAATTAAATATGTAGATTACAAGGACATTCAAACTCATTCTTTTCAAGGAAGTGACTGATCCCACTCTGAGAACCTAGAAAGACTTTACCTTATTCTCTAGCAGGAGCAGGGTGGAACTGACACAAGTATCTTCAGTCCTTTGGGGTCAGCGCCTCTTAGAATCCTGACCTTGACCTTTCTTTGATTCTGAAACACTATTATCACAGCTGTTCTAGCCACCAGGCCACATTTACTCTCAGCCATCTCTAGTCCCTGTTCTCTGCCCTGTTTTGGCTTCAAAGGACTCATTATTACCTAGGATGAACACAAGAGCAAAATACCCCAGCATCAGGAGAAGGAGTTTGTCCATCTCATTCTGGGCTATCAGAGGACACAGGAGAACAGCTGGTAGCAAGTGCTCAGAAGGTGCCAGGGTAGATGAAAGCAGGTTGCAGACTCTTCTCTGAGCTACTCCCAGGATGTGGACAGGAGCTTCCCTCCACACCTGCCTGAGGGTGTATTTTCACTATCCATGCTCTGGAAAGTGTCCCACACAACCAACTCCTGCAGAGCATCAAAGGGCAAAGGGCTGAGAGGTGTCTCAGGATCCATCTCATGTTTATTCAAAGATGAAGCTAGATTGTTTATGTCCTAAGTGAGCTCCTTCAGGCTGAGTGGAGAGCAGGATCATGGACCTTTTATTTCTATCTAGTCTTGACAATGGTGAGGGTAGCAACAACAACAGAACCTTGCTCATAATGGTCTTAGCCTAGAAATTTGGAATACCCAAGATATAATCCACATATCAAATGATGTCCAAGAAGAACTGAGGAGTATCCCGTGGTTCTGGAAAGGGTCAGTACAGCAGGCTCAAAACAGGGAAGTGGGAAGGGGTGGATGGAGGAACAAGGGAAGGGAAGAGGGCTTATGGGACTTTCTGAGAGTGCAGAACCAGAAAAGGGGACATCATTTGAAAAATAAAAAAATATATGTCATAAAAAAAGAAAATACATTTTTTTTAAAAAAAATAGCTTATAGGTTTGAATCCACAGCATTTTCTTAGATAAGAACAGACAGCCATGATTTGCCCTTGAATGGTAAGATGTGAAAAATGGATCCAGCAGAGAGCTGACTTGGGTGAGACTGCCATAGGTCTCAGCTGGGTATGTCACCCAAGGAAAAGTCCCAGCTGGGTATGGGGATCCCTGGGATGGGGGTCCTCGTAGTCCACGTAGATAAGGATTTGGCAGTGACAAACAGAAACAAACACAGAATCAGTTTGAATCGGAGTGTACTTTGCAGCTCTCAAGCAGGGAGTTTTATACATTAAACCAAACATGACACAATTCTTAGAAACCATATCCAGCGAAACAATCATGAATACCAACAAGAATCATTTGGAACAGTAAAATACAAGGATCTTCTAAGTATTGATTCTAAAACTACAAGTTCAATGAATCACAAACAGAAAAGGTAACATCACCATCACAATATAACAATTCTACAAGAATATATTCAATAGGGCTGTCTTCCAAGGCTAGTGGAATATTCCCAAGAAAAGGTTAATAAATCTTTATGGTCAGTGCTCTTAACCACTGAGATAACTTTCCAGCCCATATGGCAAATTATTGATTAACATCTAAACCTGATACTTTATAAGTATTCAAGGCATAAATTTAAACTATTTTAATTCTTTCAAATTGAGGCTTTCTTTACCATATCCCACCTCCAATGGCAAATGTGTATCCATATGAAATTTTATTGCTGGGAAAGTTTTATCTATCATAATAATTTTGTAAGTTATTTGAAAAGTAAAGCATTGCTTTTCCTGGAGATAAGATCATGTTCATGACCCATCTCAAGGGATGGTTTCATACCCATTGTTCTTGCTTAAAATCATTGTCTAGGCTGTCAGGAAGCTGTAACTAAGAAAAGGAATGAAAGAGAACAAAACAGAAGAATGGCCATGAGAACTATGGCTCAATGTGTTTTCTCTGGCGGACAGTCCCACAACTGGTTCCAGGAGACTTTCTTCTTTTGAAGTTTAATGCCTTAGTTTGTGGAACTTGTCACACAGATTCTACTGGCATCTGTGTGGCATCTCTTCCCCCCCCCTTTTTAAATTGAAGCTCGTAAATTTCTCCTTTGGCTGTAGAGACGGAGGAAAAGATTAATCAGAAGATGACTGGAAAAATAAAGAGAAGAAGAATTATTCCTGTAGCCACGGCTACAACAATGTTTCAATGTAGCCAGCTAACAGGGTCAAAAAAACCTATAAACCAAGGTTAATAGACTGAGCCAAATCCTCTATGCCAGCAGATTCAACATGTGCTTTGCTCGTAGCAAAAATTTGGGCTTGTAATTGAGCCATATCATAAGTGATATCATTGTCTTTCTAAATTTCCAACAAATGTTTTTAGTAATATTCCAATTGTGACTTTCATTATAAGGTTGCACATATGTACCAAAAGCTGACTTGGCACTTGATAGAAAGCTGAACCTTTAATATTTTCTACCTCTTGTCCTAATGCCAAAACCACATCCTCTAAAGCATCAAGTTTTACTTGTAAATGTTTATCTATAATTCATTGACTTGCAAGTATTAAACAGACGATTTTATTTAAACCATCAAAAAATTTGCAGTGCTTATACCTAAAACTATTGCAACTGTTGTAAGTGTAAATGAGGTAAGGATGACGATTAAAGCACTAATGCCTAAAACTAAAGCTACAGCAAAACACTTTGGTCTCATTAGCTCATTAACTCTTTTAAGCGTTTGCAAAGCTATATTATCAAACCAAACATCATCTTTCAAATCTACAGGAAGCATCACATAAGAAGGTCTTTGTAATAGCAAAATAACTGAATACTTTTTCATTGAAATATGATCAATACAGTTATAATACATTTGGAACAGCTGACATGATAAAATCATTCTGCCTTAATAATTTGTAAATCTGAGGACTATCCAACGAGTATACCATAAGGAAAGTTTAGGCAAGATCTAATTGACAAAGGAGTGCTCTTCAATTACTTACACTTTGTTAGAAGAGCCATACTAGATGCAGCAAAAAGTCTAAATAATCCTGGAAAAACATTAGAAATATTATGTGGAGAAGAGAGAGCAAGAGTCTTCATATTCCGTATTACTTCTCTTGCCTTCTTTTGCTTCTTTCTTTTCTGGGTACTCAATAGAGGATTTTTGGTGGAAGGGTCGAATAAGTCTGCCTGGGATCCAGACTGGGGTTTCTGCATTCTGTACAAAAACATATACATATCTTCTTCCTGAGGTGATTAATACATCTGGCCCTTTCCAGGTTCCTGTTAAAAGATCCTTCCACATTACTAAAAGAATAACAGAATGCTGTAGGGGAGCCCAATGTTTTTGCATAGGAGTAAAACCTTTATCACCTGCATTAAGGTGATTAATGGTAAAGAAAGCATGGCTTAATAATTGAGAAAGCAAATAGTAATGACCACTAGATTTTAATCTTTGAAGTTGTACCTTAAGATTTTGATGAGTCCTTTCTCTGATAGTATGAACTTGGGGGATATATGGAATTCCTTTTGTATGATCTGTACCACATTGAGGGAAAAACTGTGCAAAAGCTTGAGAAGCATAAGCTGGAGCATTATCAGTTTTAATTCTTTTTGGGACACCTAAGGAGGAGATGCATATAATAAGATGTTGAATGACATCTTTCTCAGCCTCCCCAGTTCTGGCAATGGCTATGATCACATGAGAGTAGATATATACAGTAATGTGTACATAGCCCAATTTTCCAACTTCTGGAACATGAGTTACAACCATTTGCCACAAAACTTGAGTCTTAAGGCCCCTTGGATTAACTCCCATCTTTAATGGATCATATACATCAGGAAAATGTTCAGAGTCCTTCACAATTTGCCTAGCCTGTTCTTGTGTCAAATTGAACATCTTTCTCAAAGCTAATGTGTTCTGATGATGTAAAGCATGACTTTCTAATGCTTGTTCGACCATACTAGCAATCAAGTGTTCTTTTGACAATAAAGCTGCCATAGCATTTCCTAAATTCAATGGACCTGGCAAGCCAGTACATCCTCTGATATGTCATATAAAATTTTTCTTTTTCTTGATTGAATTACAATTTTGCAACTGAAGCAAGAGTGATATAATTTTGAAATTTCCAGTTATAAGAGCTGTCTATATATCTGGGGAAAGTGAGTACATATTTTGAATCTGAATAAAGGTTAAACTCTTCAGGTATTCCAGGCAGTGGTGGCGAACGCCTATAATCCCAGCACTTGGGAGGCAGAGGCAGGCGGATTTCTGAGTTCGAGGCCAGCCTGGTCTACAGAGTGAGTTCCAGGACAGCCAGGGCTACACAGAGAAACCCTGTCTCAAAAAAATCTATTCAGGTATGTGTTTAATGGCAGTAGTAACTGCAATAATTTTCACCTGCTGTGCAGAAATTACTTTTGCAGTTTTAATAATTACAGGTCTATCTTTTATATAGACAGCTGAAATTCCACTGGATGACCCATCTGTAAATACTAAGAGGGCATCAGAAATAGGTTCCAATGTTATTTTGGAAGGAAAGATTATTTCCATTTCTCCTACAACCTTTAATATAGGGTGTTGAGGTACATGGTATTTGATTTGTCCCATGTAATAAGCAAATGCAATTCCCCCATCATCTGAAGCTTGAAATAAGGACTCCAATTGTTCCTTATTATAGGGTTACCAATATCATGTATTTCTTTGCTGAGTAGTTCCCTGGATCTTAGCCTTCCTTTAATATTTAATTGATTGCAATTAAAGGATACACATGAAAGGATAAGATGATACCATTTTCTCTTGAGTAGGAGGGAAACAAATCCATTCCAATACACCTTCTTGCCATAAACATGCAGTAGGTGTGTAAAATGTTTTAAGTATAATAAGAGAACATGTCTTAGGTAGTTTATCTGTTTTACTCTAGCATCTTGCATCTTTGTTCTATCAATTCTAAATGTTTTAAGGCTTCTTTTGTAAGGTGTCTTTTAGAATAAGGATCAGGATCTCCTTTAAGAGTTTAAAATAAATGATGCAACTGTCTTGTGGTAATTTTTAAATATGATCTAATCCAATTAAAATTTCCCAATATTTATTGAAAATCATTAAGTGTCTTTAATTTATCAATCCAAAGTTGCAATTTTTGAGATATAACATATTCATTATTAATTGTTTTCACCAAATAATTTATTGGCTTGTTATGTTGAATTTATCAGGGTCAATAATTAGTTCATGCTAGGTTAATGACTCAATCATATTTTTCAAAATTCAGTTAAGTCCTTCATTTTTCTGCTATAAGAATATCATGCATAAAATGTAGAATAAAAGCCTTTTTATACTTAGCCCTGATGGATCTTAAAGCTTGATCTGCTAACTTCTGACAAAGAGTTAGACTATTTTTCATACCTTGAGGAAGAACCTTTCATTGATAACTTTGAAATGGCTTTTGTACATTGACAGAAATGTACAAAATGAAGGAATGCTGAAAGCAAATCTTTGTGTATCTTCTGGTTGTAACTTTATTTTGGAAAAAAAATAATCCTTTAAATATATAGCTATAATATAATATTTCCCTGGAACAGTTACTGGAGATGGAAATACTGACTGTAAAACTCCCACATTATGCATGGGAGTCTCCTAATATCTTGTAAGAGTCTCCATTTGCCTGATTTTTTTCTTAATGACAATAACAGGAGTATTCCATGGACTGTTAGATTCTTCAATATGTACTAACTTCAGTTGTTCTTCTATTAATTGTTCTAGAGTCTGTATCTTTTCTTGAGTAAGGGACTACTGATTCTTCCACACAGTCGCATCATTAATCCATAAAATTTTATCTGCATATAATTCATCAGCAGCCACTATAAACAATGCTGATCATTCCAATTTTCATCTATGGTTAATTTTACTTTCATTTCCCCTAAGATATCTTGTCCCCATAGGGAGAATGGCAAAAAGAAAATAATGTAAATTTGAAAAGTAGCCATTTTGCCTTCACATTCCCATGTCAGGATTTTTGATCTTTGAGCTACAGTGGAAGGTAGTCCCAATGCCACCAGAGTAGACATGGTATGAACTATAGGACATGTCCCAGGCCAGTCCTTCCCTGCAACGTAAGACCTATCTTCTCCTGTGTCTAAAAATTCTTGGACATTTTGTCGTTCTACTTTAAAAAATTTTTAAGAGTCTTTGTCTAGTAATTTCCTGAGCCCAGGCTGAAACTTCTGTGAAGCCAAACTCTTCATCCCTTCTAATCTGTTTTAATATTGGGTTGGGGAGTTGTATATAAGGGAGTAGTATTATCTGAGCTACCCATTAGTTTTTATGTAGTTGTATTGTTTCTTTTTATGGCCTAATCATAATTTTAATCTCTCCATGGAGTCTGAATCAATTACTCCAGGAAGAACTTCACATTTTTTGTTATAACTTGAGCTTCTCCCTATTATAAAGCCAAAGGTGCTAGGTGATAGTGGCCCCTTAAATCCTGTATCTACCAATTGCAGTCCCGCATAGAGAGTATATACTCTTTGTCTACTGCAAGATCTAATTGTGTACTTCCTGATGTTGCTCTGAGTAAGCTTAAGATGATAAACCCAGGGGCCACAGGATTCAGTTACTTTTACCTTCCTCTGTCTCCATATTTTGCCCTTTTGTATTTCGGGTCAGAAGCATGTCCCTCACCCCATTTTTTGTCTCCTCACCATTCAGAGATGTTCCATCTTTATGAAATTTTTATTTACATGCATTCCTCCAATGCTTTCCCTTCTTACACCGAGGAAATAACCAAAGAGGTTGATTTTTCTTATTTTTATATATTGATGTCTGCTCTTCTTTTTTACACTTTAGGCTCATAAGCCCTTGCTGACTGCAAGAAAAGCACAAAACCTTTTGGTTTCTTCCTCCTTGTAAGTTCTGACCATAGGCAAAAAAATGTTGCCCTTGCATTGCTGCAGCATAGGCTAACACTGGACCACTGCTGGTGAGGCATCTATGCATGATTTGATGTAATCTTTCACAGTCCTGTATTTCTGATAAGTATAATTAGTTGCTGGAAGAGAGTATTGGCATTTTCCCATGCAAGTTGATTTAATAATACAACATGTTCTGAGAGGGAAGAAGCATCATGTCTAGTCCTTTTTCCAATCTAGCAATAAAATCTTCTAAAGATAGGCTTCCTTCCTCTGGGAACCACTGACTGACTCTCAATAAAAAAATCATAAAATGTTGCTAAACTCTTCTCTGAGGTTTTAACACCGATAATTTCTAACATATGTCTCAGTACTGCCAAGAGCAAGCCTATGTTTATGAACTGAGAATGCCTCATGATTCTTACCTTCTCATCCTCTTAATACCTCTATAGAGGAGTCTGAAGCACTCTTGACAAGGTCCTATCCTTAACCTGAAAAAAGTTTTTTAGAAAAAAAAAAAAGAGAGACAAAGCTTACTTTCTTCGAGCCCCCAAGTTGAAGCACCAGCTGCCACGGACCACTCCAGCCAGCTTTGGGGGTCCCTTGAATTGAGGGTCCTCGAAGAACAGGTGGGAAAGAATTTGGTTGTGACCACCAAAAACAAACACATAGCCATTTGTATCTGAGTGTATTTCGCAGCTCTCAAGCAGGGGACTTTATACATTAAACCAAACAGGAACTCTTGGAAACCATATCCAGCGCTATAATCAAGAATACCAACAAGAATCATTAGGCAAAGTAAAATACAAAAATCATCTAAGCATTACAACCCTGAAACTACATGTTCAGCGAATCACAAACAGAACAGATAACATCACCATCAAAATTTAATAAATCTAAAAGAATATATTCAATAGGGTGGTCATCCAAGGCTAGTAGCATATTCCCAAGAACTGGTTAATAAATCTTTCTGGTCAGTGCTCTTAAGTGCTGAGGTAACTTTCAGGCCCCTATGGTTAACTATTCCTTAACATCTAATACCTGATTCTTTATAAATGTTCAAAACATATTTTTTTCAATTTTTTTAATTCCTCTCCAACATTTTTATTAAAATATTTTATTTCTTTACATACCAGTTGCCCTAATTCTCAGTCCCCACTCCCAGAGTTCTTCACTCCATATCCCTTACTCTTTACTGCTCAGAAGATGCTCTCCCCTCACCCCCAACTCTAGCATCTGTCTTCCCTGGGACATCAAGTCTCTACCGGATGAGGCACATACTCTGCTACTGAGGCCAGACAAGGAAATCTTTTGCTATATATATTCTGATGTCCACAGATCAGCCCATATATGATCTTTGGATCATAGTTTCATCTCTGGGAACACTGAGGCTTCTGAGTTTGTTAATTCTGGTCTGACATTCTTCCTATATGAATGCCACCCCCTTCAGTTACTTCAATCTTACCCCTAACTATTCTATAGGGGTTCGTGAGACCTCAGTTCAATGGTTGGCAGTAAGTATTTGCATCTGTCTTAGTCAGCTGCTGCTTGAGAAACTCATTGGATACCCATGCTAGGCTCCTGTCTGCAAGCACAGCATGGAGTCAATAATACAGTCAGGGGTGCTTGCCCATGGGTCGGAGCCCAAGTTGGGCTGGTAACTGGATGGATGTTCCTTCATACTCTCCTCCATTTTTTCCTTGCATTTCCTTTAGATGGGAACAATTCTAGCTCAAAAAATGAGGACTCTATCTGCTAGAGGGGTTCTCTTAAGGTTCCATCACCCCACCACTGTGATCTTTTGTCTAAGATCATCCCCATTGAGTCCTCAGAGCTTCAGATGGCCAGGAAAATGAATGGAATTATGTAGCTGTGGGGAGTGTGGTGGGGGATCCTCTAAAAAGTCAAAGATATGGGATGTGAGAGGCTCCCAGGGCACTGTGGGGATGAGCTTAGTTTTAATTCGTTCTAATTAAGGCCTTCTTTACCATATACCAAACCCCACCAATGATGACACACATGTAGCCATATGAGATTTGATTGCTCGGAAAATTTTATCTATCATAATAATTTTGTAAATGAATTGAAAAGTAAAACATTTGTTTCCCTGGAGATAAGGTCATGTGAATTATACCCATTATTCTTACTTAAGATCGTTGTCTAGGTTGTCAGGAAGCTGTAACTAAGAAAAGGAATGAAAGAGAACAAATCAGAAGAATTGCCATGAGAACTATGGCTCAATATGTTTTCTCTGGCAGAGCGTCCCAGAACTGGTTCCAGGAGACTTTCGTCTTTTGAATTCTAATGCCTCAGTCTATGGAACTTGTCACACAGATTCTACTGCAGTTGGTGTGGCATCTCTCCCATATTGCTTAATTGAACTCACAAATTTCTTTTTTGGCTGGGGAGATGGAGGGAAAGATTAGTCTGTAGATGACTGGAAAAATAAGGAGGAGAAGAATAATTATTCCTGCAGCCATGGTAACAACAATGATCCATTGTAGCCAACTAACAGGGTTTAAACACCATAAACCAAGGTTAATAGACTGAGCCAAATCCTCTATGACAGCAGATTCAACTTGTGCTTTGCTCTTAGCAAAGATTTGGGCTTGTAGTTGAGCCATATCATAAGTGATAGCGTTGTCTTTCCAAATTCCCAACAAATGTTTTTTAGTAATATACCAGTAGTAGGAACAGGGAAGTGGGATGGGTTGGGTGGGAAAAAAGGGGGAGGAAAGGGGGCTTATGGAACATTCTCGGAGTACGGGGCTAGTAAAGGGGAAATCATTTAAAATGTAAGTAAAATATATCAAATAAAAAAATAAAAAAATAAAAAGAATGGCATGACTTTGTTTTTGACTTCCTGTCACGGAAATGTGAATCACGTTCAGTAAGAGTATATGCTGTGTCAAGACCAAATACTTGAAAAATGCAACTTCAGGTAGAAAGTGTTTATATGAGATTATAGTTTTAGGGAAATTATCCATCAATGGTACGAAGATGTGGTGAAAGGCTTGTGAAGGTTGTCACATTATACCTATAATCAGAAATCAGAGAAAAATGAATGCTGGTTCTCAGCTGGCATCTTTCAACTACCTTTTTACTTAAACTAAGACAGTAGTCCATTCTATGGCTCTACTAAGATTCTGTATAGATCTCAGGAAAGCTTCCCTGGAAATACACTCCAACACACACTTAGTGTGTTTCCTACATGGTTATATATTTGGTCACATTGACAATGAATATTAAATACCACAAAAACAATACTCAATTTTTTATTGAATATCATCTTCATTTACATTGCCAATGGTAAAACCTATCCTGATATCCCCTTCCCCTAACACCTTCAGCACCTCCCCCTCCTGCTTCCCCCTGCAGCCATGCATATGCATATGCCCCTCCACCAAAAACTCTCCTACCCCCCTTGGTTTCCCTATGTTGGGGACTCTGTTGAGCCTTTACCTGACCAAGGACCATTCCTCCCACTGATGCCCAACGAGGCCTTCCTCTGCCACATTTTTGGCTGGAGCCATGTGTTCCCCTTGGTTGATTGTTCAGTCCCTGGTAGTCTTGGGGAGTCTGGGTGACCGAAACCAATGTTCTTCCCATGGGGCTGTAAACCCCTTCATCTCCTCTGAACCATCCTCCAGCTCCTCCATTGGGGACCCCGTGCCCAGTCCAATAGTTGGTTGCTAGCTTCTACCTCTGTATTTGTAAGGCTCTGACAGGATCCCTCTAAAGACAACCATGGCGTGCTCCTTTTGATATGCACTCCTTTTTATCCTTTTGTTTTGTTGTTGTTGTTGTTGTTGTTGTTATTGTTGTTGTTTTTCAAGACAGGGTTTCTCTGTATACTCTTCACTGTCGTGGAACTCACTCTGTAGACCAGGCCGGCCTTAAACTCAGAAATCTGACTGCCTCTGCCTCCCAAGTGCTTGAATTAAAAGTGTGTGCCACCACCGCCCAGCTGGTATGCACTTCTTGTTTTACATAAAAATGTTGGATTTTGGTGACTGTTTATAGGATGAATCGCCAGGTAGGGCAGTCTCTGTGTGGTCTTTATTTCAGTCTCAGCTTCACACATTGCCTCCAATATAGCTCTTGTAAGTATTTTGTTCCCTTTCCCAGAGGAACCAAAGCACCCTCACTTAAGTCCTCCTTCTTCTTGAGCTTCCTGTGCTGGGTGAATTGTAACTTGATTATTTTGAGCTTTTGGGATCACATCCTCAAATTAGTGAGTGCATACTGTGTGTGTTCTTTTGTGATTGGATTGCCTCAGTCAGGATAACACTTTCTAGTTCCATCCATTTGCTGAAGAATTTCATGAATTCATTGTTTTTAATAGCTGAATAGTACTCCATTATGTGTATTATATATATATATATTATATATATATATATATATATATATATATATATATATATATATATATATATATATGTGTGTGTGTGTGTGTGTGTGTGTGTGTGTGTGTATACATATATATATTGTACACACACACACACACACACACACACACACACACATATATATATATATATATATATCTCACAGTTTCTGTATCCATTCCTCTGTCGAGGGACATCTGGGTTCTTTCCATCTTCGGGAAAGGAACACAGTGGAGCATGTGTCCTTATTACATGTAGAAGCATTTTCTGGTTATATGCCCAGGTTTGTTATAGCTGGGACTGCAGGTAGTATTATGTCTAATTTTCTGATCAAAAAACTGATTTCTAGAGTGGTTTTACCAACTTGCAATCCCACTTCATACTGGTCAAAGGAAAAAGTCTGCCAAGATGAACTTTCAATCCTGAATATCTATGCTCCAAATGCAAGGGCAACCACATTCATAAAAAAACTTTAATAAAGCTCAAAGCACACATTGAATCCCACAAAATAACAGTGGGAGACTTCAACACCCACTCTCAAAAATGGACAAATCATGGAATCAGAAGCTAAACAGAGATACAGTGAAACTAACTGAAGTCATGGACCAAATGGATCGAACAGATATTTATCGAACATTCCACCTTAAAGCAAAGGAATATACCTTCTTCTCAGCACCTCATGGTACCATTTCAAAAATTGACCATATAATTGGTCACAAAACAGGACTCAACAGATACAGAAATATTGAAATTATTCCATGCATCTTATCAGATCACCACCGCCTAAGGCTGGTCTTAAGCTCAACCAAAAGCAAAGGAAAACACACATACATGTAGACATTGAACAGTACTCTTCTCAATAATAGCTTGGTCAAGGAACAAATAAAGAAAGAAATTAAAGACTTTTTAGAATTTAATGAAAATGAATACAGGTCATACAAAAATGTATGGGACACAATGAAAGCAGTGCTAAGAGGAAAACTCATAGCTCTGAGTGTCTCCAAAAAGAGAGACACTAACAGCTTGACAGTGCACTTGAAAGCTCTAGAACAAAAGGAAACAAATATCCCCAAGAAGAGTAGACGACAAGAAATAATTAAACTTAAGGCTGAAATCAACCAAACAGAAACAAAAAGAACTATACAAAGAATCAACAAAACAAGGATCTGGTTCTTTGAAAAAACTCAACAAGATAGATAAACCCTTAGCCAGACTAACCAGAGTGCACAGAGACAGTATACAAATTAATAAAATCAGAAATGAAAAGGGAGACATAACAACAGAAATTGTGGAAATTCAAAACATCATCAGATCCTACTACAAGAGTATATACTCAAGAAGATTTGAAAACCTGGATGAAATGGACAACTTTCTAGATACATATCAGGTGCCAATGTTAAAACAGCATCAGATAAATTATCTCAATAGTCCCATAAGTCCTGAGGAAATAGAAGCAGTCATTAATAATCTCCCATCAAAAAACAAACAAACAAACAAAAAAGCCCAGGACAAGATGGGTTTAGTCGAAAATTCTGTCAGATCTTCAAAGAAGAGTTAACACTAATAGTCTGCAAACTTTTCTATGAAGCCACAATAACACTTATACCTAAACCAAACAAAAACCAAACAAGGAACTTCAGATGAATCTCCCTCGTGAACATTGATGCAAAAATATTGAACAAAATACTCAAATTTTATTCTTTTCCTTCGATTAAAATAATTACTATGAGACAGTTTTGAAATGATGGACAGGTTTATTTTCTCCTCAATAAACCCATATCAACGCACACACTCCAGTTACTATATTTATAAGCTATAAACTTAGATTGAGCAGCTCTATCACCACACCAACCTATCCCCCAACTATGATATCCTTACAACTTAAAATTTTTTATGGCCACATGGTTTTGCTCCATCTTCTCTTCCTCCCTGTCTTGATCAATTTCTCTTCTAGACCTCCCATTCCACCTTTTACTTTCTTGGACCAAATCACAGAATTTAGCATTTATTTCACCATCAAAAATTAAAACTGAGCAACAGATTCACATGATATCACCTGAGTATTTACTCATTGGTCGGCAGCCCCTCCTGAGGAAGCAAAATTAACATAAGAAAACAGCATCATGGCAACCTACAATAATCATTTTATTTGGAAATGACCTCTGAAAGATATTTTACAATATAGATTGCATTGGGTAGTGCTAATTGAACCCAATGAGATAAAAGTAAATATTAAATATTTTTAAATAATAAAATAACCAGGTTTTTGTTATAAAATACTGTTAAAATCAGAAAAGTCAAAAACTATAGTAAATAATCAAATCATTTTTAATGACAAAGAACTTAAATAAAATGCATATGATGAATTTTCTCAGTTAACATATATGATTTATAATATCAGATCAGATTCTTCACTAAAGGAGAGATGTTGGTGGTAAATACTGACAGGAAATGAACTAAATGCTATAGCTTATTAGAAAAGTGTAAATTTTACTACTGTACTAGAATAGGAAGATAGTTGGCTTTGTCTTAACACAAATACTTGATAGAAACCTAGACCTATTAAGAGGGAATCATAATTCAGAAAACATCTGTATAGAATTGACTGGTAGGCAAGTTAGTAAGGTATTTTCTTGATTAGTAATTGATTTGGGAAGGCCAGGTCCATTGGGAGTGCTACCACTTTTGGAAAGGTAGTCCTGGGTGATATAAGAAAGCAAGAAGGCAAGCCAGGAACAGCAGGTCAAGAAACAGGGTTCCTTTGTAAACTCTGTTTCACTAGGTTTTTGCCTCCAAGTTTCCTGTTTTTAGATCCTGCCCTCACTTATTTTAAGGATGGAGGGTGCTGTGAAAATAAACCCCTTTTTCACAAAATTGCTTTCAGTCATGGTGGGTTTTTTTCTATCAATGTAACACTAAGATTGAAATTGTTAAAGGAGTTGAGTATTGCTGTGAAAGACCTGACCCTGTATTTTGGGAAGGGTTGAAGAATTATTGTACAACTTTTGTGATTTAAAATGCTATTGAGTGTTCAAAGCTTGGTGAGATGTTATTGAACTTTGAAGACAATTCTGAGAGCTATGTAAACAACAGAGGTCTAACTTAAAGTGTCATGGGGGAAATCAAAGCGCTATTGTACTATGTAGAGAGTTTGGCAGTTTCCTATGAAGGTAATCCCACATTTATCATTGGATAAATTAACATCATCAATTTTTCAAACCACTGCAAACATATGATCTAAAAACCTAAATATATTTCTCAAAACTTAATGAATATATTCCAGTAAACCTGTCATGGATTCAAAATTACATATAACCTTCCTCTTTTTTTTATTTGAATATATTGAATAAAACAAAAACCAAAAAAAGAGCCCTGGACCAGATGGGTTTAGCAGGATACTCTATCAGATGCTCAAAGAAGAGCTAATATCGATACTCTTCAATCTACTCCATGAAATAGAAACTCAGGAAACACTACCCAACTCATTCTATGAATCCATAATAATGCTTATACATAAACCAAACAAAGAACAAACAACACAGTACTAACTGAGAACCCAGCTATACCACTTCTGTGCATCCCAGAAGATACTCTTACATGTAATAAGGACATGCTCCAGTATGTACATAGCTGCCTCATTTATAATAGCCAGTAGCTGGAAAGAACCCAGATGTCCTTCAACAGAGGAATGGATACAGAAACTGTGGTATATATACACAATAAAGTACTATTCAGCTATTAAAAACAATGAAATTCTTAGGCAAATGGATGGAACTAGAAAGTGTCATCTTGAGCAAGGAACCCAAATCATAAAAGAACACACATGTTATGCACTCCCTGCTAAGTGGATGTGAGCCCAAAAGCTCAAAATAAACAAGTTACAATTCACAGACCACAAGAAACTCAAGAAGGAGAACTGAAATGAGGGTGCTTTGGTTCCTCTGAGAAAGGGAACAAAATACTCCCAGGAGCAATAAACATGACAAAGTGTGGAGCAAAGACTGAAGTAAAGGCCACAGAGAGACTGCCCTGCCTGGGAATTCATCCTATAAATAGTCACCATACCCTTGACACCATTATAGAAGACAAGAAGTGCATACCAAAAGGAGCATTCCATGGTTGTCTCTGGAGGGGCTAAGCCAGAGCCTTACACATACAGAGGCAGAGGCAAGTAGACAACCATTGCACTGTTTATGGGGTGCCCAATGGAGTAGTTGGAGGGTGGTCCAGAGGAGCTGAAGGGGTCTACAGTCCAATGGGAATAACAACAATGTAGGCCACCCAGAAATCTCAGGACTCCCAGGGAATAAACTATCAACCAAGGGGTACACATCTTTTCCAGCAAAAAATGTGGCTGAGAAAGGCCTTGTTGTATGTCAGTAGGAGGAGTTGTCCTTGGTCAGGTAAAGGCTCAATAGATGCCACAACAAAGGGAAATTTTTGGCGGAGGGGTGTATGAGTCTTGTGGAGGGACATACACATGGAGGCAGGAGGTGGGAGGAGGGGGTTGGAAATTTTTAGAGAGGGGGAGAACAGGGAAAGGTTTTACCCTTTGAAATGTAATGAAGATTATATTCAATAAAATTAAAAAAAGAATTGACAAATGAGACCTCATAAAATTACAAAGTCTCTGTAAGGCAAAGGGCACTGTCAAAAGGACAAATAGGCAACCAACAATTTGGGAAAAGATCCTTTCCAATCCTACATCCAACAGAGGGCTATTATACAATATAAACAAAGAACTCAAGAAGTTAGACTCCAGAGAGCCAAATAACCCTGTTAAAAATGGGGTACAGAGCTGAACAAAGAATTTTCATGTGAGTAATATCAAATGGGTGAGAAACACCTAAAGAAATGTTTGAAATCCTTAGACATCATGGAATTGCAAATCAAAATAACCTTGAGATTTCACCTCCCACCAGTCAGAATGGCTAAGAACAAAAAGTCAGGAGATAGCAGGTGCTGGAGAGTATGTGGAGAAACAGGAACACTCCTCCATTGCTGGTGTGATTGCAGGGTGGTAAAACCACCTTGGAAATCAGTCTGGTGGTTCCTCAGAAAACTGGGCATGATGCTACTGGAGGACCCTGCTATACCACTCCTGGGCATATACCCAGAGGATTCTCCAGAATGTAATAAGGACATATGCCCAGCTATGTTCATAGCAGCCCTATTTATAATAGCCAGAAGCTGGAAAGAACACATATGTCCCTCAATGGAGGAAGAGATACAGAAAATGTGGTATATTTACACAACAGAATACTACTCAGCTATTAAAAACAATGAATTTGTGAAATTCTTAGGGTGGAACTGGTAACTATCATCTTAATCGAGGTAACCCAATCAAAAAAGAACACATATGGTATGCACTCACTTATATGTCGATATTAACCCAGAAGCTTGGAAATCTCAAGACACAATTCATGTATCAAATGATGCCCATGAAGAAGGAACAACAAAGTATGGATACTCTGGTCCATCTTAAAAAGGGGAACGAAATATCCACAGAAGGTGATACAGAGGCAAAGTATAGAGCAGAGTCTGAGGGAAAGACCATTCAAAGACCACCTTACCTAGGGATCTATCCCATATACAGTTACCAAACCCAAACACTATTATCAATGCCCACAAGTGCTTGCTGTCACGAGCCAGATATAGGTATTACTTGGGAGACTCTGCTAGTGCATGAGAAATACAGATAGGGAAACTCTCAGCCAGCCATTGAACTGCACACAAGGTTCCCAATGGGGGAGCTAGAGAAAAGACCCAAGGAGCTGAAGGGGTTTGCAGTGACATAGGAGGAACAAAGATATGAACCATCCAGTATTCCCAGAGTTCCCAGGGACAAAACCATCAACCAGATAGTACACATATTATTACCCATGGCTCCAGACCCATAGCCAGCAGAGGATGGCCTTGTTGAACATCAATGGCAGGAGAGTCCTTTGGTCCTGGAAAGGCTTCATGAAGTAGTGTAGGGGATTACCATAGCAAGGAAGCAGGAGGGGGTTGATTGGGGAACAGGGGAAGGGGAGATGGTTTATGAGATTTTAAGGGGGACAAGAAAAGGGAAAACATTTGAAATATAAAAAATATATCTAATAAAAAATTAAAAAATAAATTAAAAATAGTACATCAAATAAATGGATAAATTGATTTATAGTAGAACATATCAGATAAGTTTAATATATGGAGAAAAATAAAAATGGACATTTTTACTCAACATCATATTTTGAGTGACTTCCCACAGTAAACTAGGAACTTGAATATACAAGCACAATCATTTCAAAACCAAACCAAAACTATTCACAGAAACTCTCCCTCAGGAAGCTAATATACGAACTGGTGAAAACTGTAAATTCATCTGATAGAATACATAATTGATTGCTTTAGAAAGTCTTAGGGTCAGGCTTTGGAGCCCTGGTCTGGCCTCAGTGTGAGAAAATGTATTTAATCCTAGAGAGCCTTGAGGCCCCAGGGAAGGGTAAGACCTGGTGTGTGTGTGTGTGTGTGTGTGTGTGTGTGTGTGTGTGTGTGCAGCCTGTTGGAGGCAAGAATAAGGAGTAATGAGATGAGGACCTGTGGGAGGGAAACACGGCGGTGCCAATGACTGGAATGTAAATAAATAATATAATTTAAATAAAAAACCATATTTAAAAAAAGAAAGAGGTAGGGACTACTAGATTCGAAGTCACATCTGAAATGCACCTGCAGCATGAGATGTTGAACTTGCACCCATTTACCTTCCACTCACTGACAGCACTTACTCCACATTCATTTCCATTTGTAGGATACCCTAAGTCTCCAAGAAAGGATTCTAGTTTGCCCATCCCCCAGTTGGGGGTCAGGATTACCAACACTTTTAATTACTATATACATATGGGGATTTCCCATCACTGATATGACAAATTACTACAAATGTAATTGCTTAAAACAACACACATTTATTCAATTTGTAGAACTCTGTAGTCAGAATTAAATCTCCTGGGGATAAAATAAAGCCACAGCATGGTGGTTTGTTGATGACACTGAGAAAAATTGATTTCATTTTCATTTACACCTTCTAGTGGCCTTTTAAACCCCTTGGCTCGTGACCATTTGAACCATCGTCAAGGGACATCATTCCAATTACTGAGTCACTATTACACAATCATTTCCTCTTCTATAGTCAATTTATGCCCTCCCCTTATAAAATGTCCATTTTATGAGGACATTTGTACATAAACCTAGGACCCACCCTGACATTCCAAAAAAAAAAACCTTGCATATTGAGATGCCTATTTACATTTGTAATGTCTTTTTGCCACTTACTGCAGCATCCATAGTTTCTAGACATTATTATAAAAATCCTTGGGACACTTTTACAGGGCTTAGAAATTGCAAACGGGAAAAGTAAAATAATGTGTGGTGCTAAGGTAAGACCTGTTGGAGGACACATGACGTTCACACAGAGTATTAATTGGATCCAATGGACAGTGATGGCATCATTGCATAATTAGACTTGGACTTGTTCATTGTTCTCTCAACTTTGTCTTCATAGGTCTTAACTGAGAGAGATATTATGGAGAACTGCTGGTGCACCAATTGGTCCTGGTTGCTTCTGCTGACTTCTGCCAATTTGTTGGAGGCCTGGATGTTTATGCTGGATTGTGCCACCACTGCTGATTTATGTTTCTTATCCTTAAACTACTGAATTGGACTGCTGGTATCCTGACATACAGAGATTGTAATTGCCCCAAGGAACCACTTCTAAACAGGTCCACATCCCCTTGTCCTGTTTACACTCTTTTCTCCCTTAACATTTGTATAGCAGGCTAGAAGGAGGTTGAAACCATTTGAAAATCCTTATAAAACGTAGGTTTAAAAAAACAAAGCCTATATAGAAAGAAATTGAGGAAGATATCAGAAGATAGAAAGATTTCCCATGCTGATGGATAGGCAAATGTCCATCTCACAAAAGACAATCTACAAATTCAATACAGTGCCCATCAAAATTTGAACACAATTCTTCACAGACATGGAAAGAGCATTTCTCAATTTCATATGGAAAAAGAAAAAATCCAAAACAAACCTAAACAAATAACTTCAGGAGGAATCATCATTCCTGGCCTCAAGGTGCATTACAGAAAGAGTAACAAAAACTGCATGGTATTGGTACAGAAACAGAATATTGATCAATAGAATTGAATCAAAGATCCAAAAGTAAACACACACACTTATGCACACTTGATTATTGGTAAGGAAGCCTAAGCCATTCAATGAAAAAGTAAAGCATCTTAAATGAAAAGTGCTGGTCTAACTGTTTGTCTACAAGTAGAAACTGCAAATAGATCCATATTTATCACCTGGCAGAAACTCAAATAAGGTGGATCAAAGATTTCAGCATAAAACTGAATATACTAAATTTCACAGAGTAGAAAATGGTCAATAGACTTTAACACATTTGTACAGGAGACAATTTCCTGATTCAAACATCAATCCCTCTAGCCCTGAGATCAACAATTCATTAAAGGTACCTCATAAAACTGAAAATCTGTAAGGCAAATAGCAGTGTCAATCAGACAAAATAGCAATATACATATTGGAAAAAGATTTTCACAAACCATGTATCTGATAGCAAAATCTAATTGCAAAATTTATAAAGAACTCAAGAAGTTAGGCACCAATAACACAAATAACCAGATTGAAAAATGGTGTACAAAGCTAAACAGAGAATTCTCAATAGAGGAATCTCAAAGGGATGAGACACACTTAAAGAAATGTTTAAAGTCCTTAGTCATTAGGGAAATGCAAACAAAAACCACTCTGAACTACCACATTACACTGGTCAGAATGCCTAGATCAAAAACTCAAGAGATAGCACATGCTGGTGTGGATGTAGAGCAGGGGAAACATTCCTCCATTGCTAGTGTGACATCAAATGTATACAACCACTTTGGCAATCAATGTGGCCGTTTCTCAGAAAGCTGGGAATGCTTCTACCTCCAGACCCAGCTATAGCATCCTGGGCATATACCCAAAAGATACTCCACTATCCCAAAAAGACACTTGCTCAACTATGTTGGTAGCAGCTTCATTCATAACAGCCAGAAACTAGAAATAATCTAGATGTCCCTCAACTAGAAAATGTATAGACAAAATGTAGTATTTCTGCAGAATAGAATACTATTCAAGGTTCTTCAGGTGAGAATTCTTTGTTTAACTCTGTACCCCATTTTTTAATAGGGTTGTTTGGTTTTCTGGAGTCTAACTTCTTGAGTTCTTTATATATATTGGATATTAGCCCTCTATCTGATGTAGGATTGGTGAAGATCTTTTCCCAATTTGTTGGTTGCCGATCTGTCCTCTTGATGGTGTCCTTTGACTTACAGAAACTCTGAAACCTTATGAGGTCCCATTTGTCAATTCTTGCTCTTAGAGCATACGCTATTGGTGTTCTGTTCAGAAACTTTCTCCCTGTACCGATGTCCTCAAGGGTCTTCCCCAGTTTCTTTTCTATTAGCTTCAGAGTGTCTGGCTTTATGTGAAGGTCCTTGATCCATTTGGAGTTGAGCTTAGTACAAGGAGACAAGGATGGATCAATTCCCATTCTTCTGCATGCTGACCTCCAGTTAAACCAGCACCATTTGTTAAAAAGACTATCTTTTTTCCATTGGATGTTTTCAGCCTCTTTGTCGAGGATCAAGTGGCCATAGGTGTGTGGGTTCATTTCTGGATCTTCAATCCTGTTCCATTGATCCTCCTGCCTGTCACTGTACCAATACCATGCAGTTTTTAACACTATTGCTCTGTAGTATTGCTTGAGGTCAGGGATACTGATTCCCCCAGATTTTCTTTTGTTGCTGAGAATAGTTTTAGCTATCCTGGGTTTTTTGTTGTTCCAGATGAATTTGATAATTGCTCATTCTAACTCTGTGAAGAATTGAGTTGGGATTTTGATGGGTATTGCATTGAATCTGTATATTGCTTTTGGCAAAATGGCCATTTTAACTATATTGATTCTACCGATCCATGAGCATGGGAGGTTTTCCCATTTTTTGAGGTCTTCTTCCATTTCCTTCTTCAGAGTCTTGAAGTTCTTGTCATACAGATCTTTCACATGTTTGGTAAGAGTCACCCCAAGATACTTTATACTGTTTGTGGCTATTGTGAAGGGGGTCATTTCCCTAATTTCTTTCTCAGCCTGCTTATCCTTTGAGTATAGGAAGGCCACTGATTTGCTTGAGTTGATTTTATAACCTGCCACTTTGCTGAAGTTGTTTATCAGCTGTAGGAGCTCTCTAGTGGAGAAGCATCTTAAAAAATGCTCAACTTCATTAGTCATTAGGGAAATGCAAATCAAAACAACACTAAGATTTCATCTTACACCAGTCAGAATGGCTAAGATTAAAAATTCAGGAGACAGCAGGTGTTGGAGAGGGTGTGGAGAAAGAGGAACACTCCTCCACTGCTGGTGGGGTTGCAAATTGGTACAACCACTCTGGAAATCAGTCTGGCGGTTCCTCCAAAAACTGGGCACCTCACTTCCAGAAGATCCTGCTATACCACTCCTGGGCATATACCCAGAGGATTCCCCACCATGTAACAAGGATACATGCTCTACTATGTTCATAGCAGCCCTATTTATAATTGCCAGATGCTGGAAAGAACCCAGGTATCCCTCAACAGAAGAGTGGATGCAAAAAATGTGGTATATCTACACAATGGAGTACTATTCAGCCATTAGAAACAACGAATTCATGAAATTCCTAGGCAAATGGATGGAGCTAGAGAACATCATACTAAGTGAGGTAACCCAGACTCAAAAGGTGAATCATGGTATGCACTCACTAATAAGTGGTTATTAACCTAGAAAACTGGAATACCCAAAACATAATCCACACATCAAATGAGATACAAGAAGAAAGGAGGAGCAGTCCCTGGTTCTGGAAAGACTTAGTGAAACAGTATTCGGCAAAACCAGAATGGGGAACTGAGAAGGGGTGGGAGGGAGGACAGGGAAAGAGAAGGGGGCTTACGGGACTTTCGGGGAGTGGGGGGGCTAGAAAAGGGGAAATCATTTGAAATGTAAATAAATTTTAATGAAAAATTTTAATAAAAAAAAAGAATACTTTTCAAGTATTAAAAACAAAGACATCCTGAATTTTGCAAGCAAATGGATGGAATTTGAGAATATCATCCTGAATGAGATAACCAAGTCTCAAAAGGATATGCATGGTATGTACTCACATATAAATAGTGAACATTAGCCATAAAACACAGGATACCCATGCTACATACTCTCTACAGACACAAAGAAGTGAAGCAAGAAAGAAGGCACAAGCAAGGATGCTTGAATCTCACTTAGAAGGGGGAATAGAATAGTCAAAAATGGTGATGGAAGGAGAGAACTGAGAGGGGTAGGAAGAGGAAGGGGAATGGATGAGTTCAGGATCAGATGTGGGGAAGGATAGGGGAGGTGACCAGATGGTCATGAGATTGAATGGAAGTCCACAAGTGAGCTGAGTGCATCTCCAGAACATGACAGAGCCTTGCATTAAGGGAGGTATCTAAGAATAGATAGAGGCAACCTTAGCTGTGGCTTAAAATTTTGGCGATGTGGAAGCTGAAGAGGCAACCTCCTATAGGAACTCCAGTGGAACAATAGAGACAGCAAACCACCTGCAAAATATTTGTTATAAAATTTATCCTGTCTACAAAAAAAGCAGTGGAAGGAGCACAGGGAGTCTTATGGAAGAATAGAGGGAAGTATTGTGGGTCCTGAAAAGGACAGAAAATCCACAGGAAGGCCAATAGAGTGAAGTCATCTGGACCCTTGGTGCCCCCAGAGACTGAAGCACCAACCAAAATGCATACATGGGCTGGAGTTAGGCCTCCCTGCACATATGTAGCAGATGTGCATGCATCTTGGTCTTCATGTGTGTCCTGAACAACTGGAGAGGGGGCTATTCCAAAAGCTGTTGCCTGTGTATGGGATATATTCTTCTTGCTGGCCTGCATTGTCTGACGTCAGTGGGAAAGAATGTGAATAGTGTCACAGAACTTAATATGCCCCAATGGAATATTTGTGGAGCCTCCAACTACTCAGAAGAGATAGGGATGTAGGGAAGGGGGAAAGGATTGCTTTAGGGGATGACCTGGAGGGAGGCAGTGAATGGAAATAAGTTAAAAAAGTAGTTCACTATCATTCAACGGTGTTTTTAATTATAATACTTATGTAGCTTATCACATCTTGCCTATTTTTTGTTTACATTGTTTATGAATTACATGAAATTTATAAAAGAACAATTTAATTATTTCTAACATTAAAAAATTAGAAATAATCAATTTGTCTGCAAAGCATCACTACAAGACAGAGCATTTTTTCCAATCTACAGAAAATCTGCCCAATAGTGTGGGCAAATGCTCAGGAATTAACACCCTAATTTAATGATAGAAAAGGCATATCAACTGCAAGAAGCAATCCTGAGAAGAGATTTCTGAAAGTCTTGTAATTCAGAATTATTCATTGCAGACCATGCCATACAACATGTCATTACCAGAATGTTTTATAAGTTGTCTTGGTTAATGGTGTGTTTTTCATAGAAATAGAAAAGAAACTAAGAAAGAGCCATGTTACATATAATTTTCTGTTATTCGTCTTCATTTTGTTTGTTTTTTGTTATTGTTATTGTTTTTGTTTTTGTTTTTGGAGACAAGGTTTCCAGGCTGTCCTGGAACACACTCTGTAGACCAGGCTGGCCTCAAACTCAGAAATCCACCTGCTTCTGCCTCCCAAGTGCTGGGATTACAGGCGTGTGCCACCATGCCTGGCTCTTATTTTTTTTCTTCTACTTCTACTTCTTCTACGTCGTCTTCTACTTCTTCTACGTCGTCTTGTTCTTCTTCTTCTTCTTCTTCTTCTTCTTCTTCTTCTTCTTCTTCTTCTTCTTCTTCTTCTTCTTCTTCTTCTCTCTCTCTCTCTCTCTCTCTCTCTCTCTCTCTCTCTCTCTCTCTCTCTCTCTCTCTCTCTCTCTCTCTCTCTCTCTCTCATCTATCTGAAAACTGAGAGGTCAGACAAACTCCATCTTGGGTTCAGACTCCATCTTTGAGAACGTGACTTATGGTTGAACCCAAGTTAACCAACAAACCTGGAACTAGCACTACTTTGCAGGTTAATCTCCAATAAGCCTGCACCTAGCGCTTCACTCCATAACAACAACCAATCAGGAGAAGAGCAGAAGTTAAGTTTATGGTTTGGCTCCCAGCACTGATCAATTATTTAAAAGACAACACAATTCCATAATAGCCCCAATCATATGTGTGCCAGGATAGAAACCACCTTGCTTGTTTTCTTGCCTCTGTAAATACTTGCTTGAAACTAGACTTGGGGTTTCACCCCTCTAATCCTGCTGTATCAGGGTTGGCAGTGTGCCCAAGCTCGAACTTGTATAAAAAGACCCTAGTGATATTGCTTTGGTATTAGCTTCTTGGTGGTCTTTTGGGGTCCATGAATAGGCACAACAAAAACTATTTTTAAAAGAAAAATATACATGAATTAAAAGTGAAAGGGAGAAAATGGCATATTAGGTAAACACTAATCTAAAGAGAGGTAAATGACAATAATATCAAAATATTGATATTCTCTATTAAAGTAAAGGCTATTACTTAATGACCAGGAATGTCAATATACAACAAAGACATGCTATCATAAATATTTGTGTAGTAACAGAATCTCAAGCATATTTTGTACAAATATAAAACCAATTACAATAAAAAGGTATAACATATTGATGAGGAAGGTTATATGCAATTTTCTCTTCTTATTTTTTTATTCGATATATTCTTTATTTACATTTCAAATGATTTCCCCTTTCCTGGATCACCCCCTTCCCAAAAGCCCCATAAGCTCTCTTCCATTCCCCTGTTCCCCCATCCACCCCTTCCCACTTCCCTGTTCTGGTATTCCCCTACAGTGCTGCATAGACCTTTCCAGAACCAGGGGCTACTCCTTCTTTCTTCTTGGACATCATGTGATATATGAATTGTGTCCTGGGTATTCCAAGATTCTAGACTAATATCTGCTTATCGGTGAGTGCATAGCATGAGTGTTCTTTAGAGACTGGGCTACCTCACTTAGGATGATATTCTCCAGTTCCATCCATTTGCATAAGAATTTCATTAATTCATTGTTTTTAATGGCTGCATAGCACTTCATTGTGTATATATACCACAGTTCCTGTATCTATTCCTCCATTGAGGGACATCTGGATTCTTTTCAGCTTCTAGATATTATAAATAGAAGAGCGTATATACTGGAGTGTATATCCTTATTACATGCTGGGGAATCCTCTCAGTATATGTCCAGGAGTGGTATAGTGGGGTCCTTTTTTGATGGGAGACTATTAACAACTGCTTATAATTCCACAGGACTTATAGGACTATTTAGATGGTTTATCTGATCCTGTTTTAACATTGGCACCTGGTATGTGCCTAGAAAATTGTCCATTTAGTCCTGATTTTCAATTTTTTGTTTGTATAAGTTCTTGTAGTAGGATCTGATGACTTTTTTGAATTTCCACAATTTCTGTTGTTATGTCTCTTTTCATTAATGATTTTATTAATTTTGGTAGTGCCTCAGTGCCATCTGGTTAGTCTGGCAAAGTGGTTATCTATCTTGCTGATTTTCTCAAAGAACCAGATCCTAGTTTTGTTGAGTCTTTATATAGTTCTTTTTCTTTCTATTTGGTTGTTTTCAGCACTGAGTTTGATTATTTCCTGCCCTCTACTCCTCTTGAGGTTATTGCTTCTTTTTGTTCTAGAGCTTCCAAGTGAATTCTCAAGCTATTAGTGTAAGTTCTCTTCATTTTCTATTTGGAGGCACTCAGAACTATGAGCTTTCCTCTTATCACTGATTTCATTTTGTTCCATAGGTTTTGGTATGATGTGTATTCATTTTCATTAAACTTAATTTAATGAAAATTCTTTAATTTAATTATTTCTTCCTTGACCAAGCTATCGTTGAGTAGAGCACTGTTCAATGTCCATGTGTATATCTGTTTTCCATTGTTTTTGTTTGAGCTTAAGACTAGCCTTTGTCCATGGTGATCTGATAAGGTGCATGGAATAATTTCAATATTTCTGTATCTATTGAGGCCTGTTTTGTGACCAATTATATCATCAATTTTGGTGAAGGTACCATGAGGTGCTGAGAAGAAAGTATATTCTTTTGCTATAGGGTCAGATGTTGTATAAATATCTGTAGGATACTTTTGGTCCATAACTTCATTTAGTTTAACTGTCTCTATTTAATTTCTGTTTCTGTGATTTGTCCATTGTTGAAAGTGGGGTGTTGAAGTCTTCCACTATTATTGTGTGACATGCAATGTGTGCTTTGAGCTTTAGTAAAGTTTCTTTTATCAATGTGGTTGCCCTTGCGTTGAGAGCATAAATGTTCAGAATTGAGAGATAATCTTCCTGGACTTATTTGACCAGTATGAAGTGTCCCTCCTTATCTTTTTCAACAACTTTTGTTTGAAAGTCAATTTTGTCTGATATAAGAATGGCCACTCCAGCATGTTTCTTGGGACCATTTTCTTGGAAAATTGTTTTCCAACCTTTTGACTTTGAATTGGTGAGTGCCTTTGTCACTGAGGTGTGTTTCTTATATGCAGCAAAATGTTAGGGCCGGTTTACATTTCCAGTCTGTTAGTCTGTATCTTTTTATTGGGGAATTGAGACAATTGATGTTAAGAGATGTTAAGGAAAGGTGATTGGTGCTTATTGTTATCTTCTTTGTTAAAGGTGAAATTCTGTTTGTGTAGCTATGTTCTATTGGGTTTGTTGAAAGATTACTTTAATTGCTTTTTCTATAGTGTGGTTTCCCAACTTGTATTGGTATTTTTGACCCATTATCCTTTGTAGAGCTGAAATTGTGGAAAGATATTGTGTAAATTTGCTTTTATAATGGAATGTTTTGTTTCTCTGACTATGGTAATTGAAAGTTTTGCTGGGAATAGTATCCTGGGCTGACATTTATGTTCTCTTGGAGTCTGCATGACATCTGCCCATGATCTTCTATCTTTTGTAATTCTAGTGACAAGTCTGGTGTAATTCTGATAGGTTTGCCTCAATATGTGACTTGCCCTTTCTCCCTTACTGCTGTTAATATTTTTTCTTTGTTTAGTGCATTTGGTGTTTTGAATATTATGTGTTGGGAGGAATTTCTGCTTTAGTCAAGTCGGGTTGGATTTCTGTAGGCCTCTTGTATGTTCATAGGCATCTATTTCTTTAGGTTAGTGAAGTTTTCATCTATAATTTTGTTGAAGATACCTACTAAAAAATGGGGTACAGAGCTAAACAGAGAATTCTCAACTGAGGAAACACAAATGGCTCTAAATAACCTAAAGAAATGTTCAGCATCCTTAGTTATCAGGGAAATTAAAATCAAAACAACACTGCGAGTCCACCTTACACTGATCAGAATGGCTAAGATGAAAAACTCAGGGGACAGCAGATGCAGGCAAGGATATGGGGAAAAGGGAACACTTCTCCATTGTTGGTGGGATTGCAAGCTGGTAAAACCACTCTGGAAATCAGTTTGGCAATTCCTCAGAAAATTAGAAAAATAGTACTACCGGCAGACCCAGCTATACCACTCCTGGGCACATACCCAGAAGATGCTCCTACATGTAATAAGGACACATGCTCCACTGTGTTCATTGCTGCCTTATTTATAATAGCCAGGAGCTGGAATGAGCCCAGATGTCCCTCAACAGAGAAATGGATACAGAAGATGTGGTATATATAAACAATGGAGTACTGTGCAGCCATTAAAAACAATGAATTCATGAAATTCTTAGGCAAATCGATGGAACTAAAAGTGTCATCTTCAGCAAGGTAACCCAATCAAAACAGAATGCACATGGTATGCACTCACTAATAAGCGGATGTTAGACCAAAAGCTCAAAATAAACACGTTACAATTCACCCAGCACAGGAAGCTCAAGAAGAAGGACTTAAGTGAGTTTGGTTTGGGTCCTCTGAGAAAGGGAAGAAAATACTCACAGGAAAAAAAGGGAGACAATTTGTGGAGCAGAGACTGAATTAAAGGCCACCCAGAGACTCCCATACCTGGGGATTCATCCTATAAACAGTCACCAAACCACAACACTACTATGGACAACAAGAAGTGAATATCAAAGGAGCATGCCATGGTTGTCTCCAGAGGGGCCCTGCCAGAGCCTTACAATTACAGAGGCAGATGACTAGCAACAAACTATTGGACTGGGCATGGGGTCCCCAATGGAGGAGCTGGAGGGTGGTTTGGAGGACCTGAAGGACTCTACAGTCCCATGGGAAGAACAATAATTTCAGCCACCCAGAGGCCCAAGACTCCAAGGGACTGAATCATCAATCAAGGGGTACACATGGTTCCAAACAAAAATGTGGCAGAGGAAAGCCTTGTTTGGTATCAGTTGGAGGAGTAGTCCTTAGTCAGGTAAAATCTCAATAGAGGTCCCAACAAAGGTATTCTGAGGGAGGGATGTGGGAATATGTTGGGTGGAGGGGCCAATATGTGGAGGCAGAGGGAAGGAAGAGGGGTTGGGGGGTCTTTGGGGAGAGGGAAATCAGTGAAGGTTTTTCCATTGGCAATGTAAATGAAGACAATATTCAATTAAAACATTTTTTGTAGAAAATAATTACTGGGCCTTTAAGATATAAATCCTTGCTTTCTTCTATACCTATAATCCTTAGGTTTGGTCATCTCATTGTATCCTGGATTTCCTGGAAGTTTTGGGTTACAAGCTTTTTGCATTTTGCATTTTTTTGACTATTGACTCAATGTTTTCTATGGAATCTTCAGCATCCAAGATTCTTTCTTCTATCTCTTGTATTCTGTTGTTGATGCTTGCATCTATGACTCCTGAACACTTTCCAATGTTTTCTATCTCCAGAGACATCTCACTTTGCAATTTCTTTATTGCTTCTACTTCAATTTTGAGATCCTGGATAGATTTTTTTAAGTTTCTTCACTTGTTTGTGTTTTCCTGAAATTCTTTAAGGGATTTTTGTGATTCCACTTTAAGTCCTTCTACCTGTTGACACATGTTTTATTGTATTTCTTTTAGGGATTTTTGTGATTCCTCTTTAAGGGCTTCTACATGTTGACCCTTGTTCTCCCATAATTATCTATGGGAATTTTGAGTTGCTTCCTTAAAGTGTTCTTCTAACAGTTGACCCATGCTTTCCCATATTTCCTTAAGGGAATTTTGTTTTTCCTCTTTCAGGGCATCTACCTGTTGACCCATGTTTTCCTATATTTCCTTAAGGGAGTTATTTATGCCCTTCTTGAAGTCCTCTAACACAATCATCAGATGTGATTTTAAAGCCAGCTCTTGCTTCTCCGATGTGATAGAGTATCCTCGATTTGCTGTTGTGAGAGAACTGGTTTCTGATGGTGCCATGTTGCTTTGGTTTCTGTTGGTAATGATCTTGATTTTACCTTTTGCCATCTAGTTATTTCAAGTGTTAGCTGGTCTTGCTGTCTCTGACTGTAACTTTTCTGTCCTGCAGGCCTGTGTATCTGTACTCCTGGGATTCCCTTACTCTCAGCTGCCCTGAATGCAGCTGGTTCTCCAGGGAGCTTCAGGAGATATGGCCATCCCTGTGGCAGACTTAGCAAGGATTGAATGCCCTACATGATACTGGTTCTATAATGCCCTGCTGCTGCTGGATCTCTAGAAAGTATCAGGAAATGGGGTCTTCCACGTGACAGAACTGGCATGAGTCTACCATGTCGAAGCAAATAGGACAGGCAGTGGAGGAGGAGGGAGGGGTAGAAGGGACAGAAGGAGAGAACGAGAGTGATGATCTGGAAGGATGGAGAGTTTTGGTGGTTGCTGGGTAGTGAGTTCCAGCCAGTGACTCTGGGCCTCCAAAGGTGTGGAATGGTTCTTACCAAATGCCCTGCTGCTGCTGGATTTATAGAAAGTATCAGGAAATGGGGTCTTCCCAGTGGCAGAACTGGCAAAAGAACAGGACAAACGGTAGCAGAGGAGGGAGGGGTAGCAGCTCATGTGTCAATTGTTGATCTTAAAGCATATACTATTGGTGTTGTCTTCAGGAAATTTTCCCCTGTGCTTATGTTCTAAAGGCTGTTCCCCAGTTTCTTTTCTATTAGTTTCAGTGTGTCTAGTTTTATGTGGAGGTCCTTGATGCACATGGACTTGACCTTAATACAAGGAGATAGAATAGATTGATTGGCATTCTTCTGCATGCTAGCCACCAGTTGAACCAGCTCCATTTGTGGAAAAGACTATTTTTTTCCCACTGGATGCTTTTACCTTTTTTGTCAAAGATCAAGTGGCCATAAATATGTTGGTTCATTTCTGGGTCTTCAATTCTAGTCCATTGATATACCTGCCTGTCACTGAACCAAAAACACACAGTTTTTAGCACTATTGCTCTGTAATACCGCTTGAGGTCAGGAATACTAATTCCCCCATAAGTTCATTTACAGTTGAGAATATTTTTATCTCTCCTGAGTTTTTTGTTATTCCATATGAATTTGAGAATTGTTCTTTCTAACTCTATGAAAAATTGGGTTGGGATTTTGATGGGAATTGCACTAAATCTGTATATTGCTTTTGGTAAGATGGCCATTTTTACTATATTAATCCTGCTAATCCACAAGCATAGCAGATCTTTCCATCTTCTGAGGTCTTCTTCAATTTCCTTCTTCAGAGACTTGAAGTTCTTGTCTTGGTTCTTGTCCTCAGAAAACTGAGCATGATACAACCTGAGGACCCCATTATACCACTCCTGGCCATATACCCAGAGGATTCTCCAGCATGTTCTAAGGACACATGCTTCACTATGTTCATAGCACCCATATCTATAATATCCAAAAGCTGGAAAGGAATCAGATGACCCTCAACAGAGGAATGGATACAGAAAATGGTGTATGTTTACACTATGGAATACTACTAAGCTATTAAAAAATCAATTCATGAAATTCTTAGGCAAATGCATGGAACTGGAAAATATCATCCTAAGTGAGGTAACCCAATCACAAAAGAACACACATGGTATACACTCACTGATAAGTGGCTATTATCCCAGAACCTCTCAATACCCAAGACACAATTCACATATCAAATGATGCCAAGAAGAAGGAAGGTGTGGCCCCTGGTCCTGGAAAGACTCAATGCAGTAGGGTATGGGAATACCAGGACAATGAAACAGGAAGGGAGTTGATTGTGGAACAGGGGGAAGTGAGGAGGCTTTTCGGACTTTCAGAAAAGTGGAAACCAGGAAAGGGAAAATCATTTGAAATGTAAATAAAAAATATATCTAATAAAAAACCAGTAAAAAATTCAAATTAAAAAAATTACACACATAATCTGTTGACATCATTTTTTATCCATCTGACTCCTCCTCCAACTTTTCTGGTGTCCCTCATTCCCATTACCATTCAAATTCACAAGCCCTTATTGTCTAGTATTTTTTTTATTCGATATAATTTTTATTTACATCTCAAATGATTTCCCCTTTTCTAGCCCCCCATTACCCGAAAGTCCCATAAGCCCCCTTCTCTTCCCCTGTCCTCCCACCCACCCCTTCCCACTTCCCCGTTCTGGTTTTGACGAATACTGCTTCACTGAGTCTTTCCAGAACAAGGGGCCACTCCTCCTTTCTTCTTGTACCTCATTTGATGTGTGGATTATGTTTTGGGTATTCCAGTTTTCTAGGTTAATATCCACTTATTAGTGAGTGCATACCATGATTCACCTTTTGAGTCTGGGTTACCTCACTTAGTATGATGTTCTCTAGCTCCATCCATTTGCCTAAGAATTTGATGAATTCATTGTTTCTAATGGCTGAATAGTACTCCATTGTGTAGATATACCACATTTTTTTGCATCCACTCTTCTGTTGAGGGATACCTGGGTTCTTTCCAGCATCTGGCAATTATAAATAGGGCTTCTATGATTATAGTAGAGCATGTATCCTTATTACATGGTGGGGAATCCTCTGGGTATATGCCCAGGAGTGGAATAGCAGGATCTTCTGGAAGTGAGGTGCCCAGTTTTTGGAGGAACCGCCAGACTGATTTCCAGAGTGGTTGTACCAATTTGCAACCCCACCAGCAGTGGAGGAGTGGTCCTCTTTCTCCACACATTCACCAGATCTTTCACATGGTTGGTAAGAGTCACCCCAAGATACTTTATACTGTTTGTGGCTATTGTGAAGGGGGTCATTTCCCTAATTTCTTTCTCAGCCTGCTTATCCGTTGAGTATAGGAAGGCCACTGATTTGCTTGAATTGATTTTATAGCCTGCCACTTTGCTGAAGTTGTTTATCAGCTGTAGGAGATCTCTAGTGGAGTTTTTTGGGTCACTTAGGTAGACTATCATGCCGTCTGCAAATAATGATAGTTTGACTTCTTCCTTTCCAATTTGTCTCCCTTTGACCTTCTTATGTTGTTGAATTGCCTGTGCTAGTACCTCAAGTACAATATTGAAAAGATAAGGAGAAAGGGGGCAGCCTTGTCTGGTGACTGATTTCAGTGGGATTGCTTCAAGTTTCTCTCCATTTAGTTTGATGCTGGCTACCGGTTTGCTGTATATTGCTTTTACTATGTTTAGGTATGGGCCTTGAATTCCTGTTCTCTCCAAGTCTTTAAGCATGAAAGGATGCTGAATTTTGTCAAATGCTTTTTCAGCATCCAATGAAATGACCATGTGGTTTTTTTCTTTGAGTTTGTTTATGTAGTGGATTGCATTGATGGATTTCCGTATATTGAACCAACCCTGCATTCCTGGGATATAGCCTACTTGATCATGGTGGATGATCGTTTTGATGTGTTCTTGGATTCGGTTGGCAAGAATTTTATTGAGTATTTTTGCATCGATGTTCATAAGGGAAATTGGTCTGAAGTTCTCTTTCTTTGTTGGATCTTTGTTTGGTTTTGGTATCAGCGTAATTGTGGCTTCGTAGAAGGAATTGGGTAGTGTTCCTTCTGTTTCTATTTTGTGGAATATTTTGAAGAGTATTGGTGTTAACTCTTCTTTGACGGTCTGATAGAATTCTGCACTGAAACCATCTGGTCCTGTGCTTTTTTTGGTTGGAATACTTTCTATGACTCCTTCTACTTTTTTAGGCATTTCGGGACTGTTTAGATGGTCTAGTTGGTCCTGATTTAATTTTGGTATTTGGTATCTGTCAAAGAAATTGTCCATTTCCTCCAGATTCTCCAGTTGTGTTGAGTACAGGCTCTTGTAGTAGGATCTGATGATTTTTTGGATTTCCTCAGTTTCTGTTTTTATATCTCCCTTTTCATTTCTAAGTTTGTTAATTTGGATTCGTTCTCTGTGCCCTTTGGTCAGTCTTGCGAAGGGTTCATCTATCTTGTTGATTTTCTCAAAGAACCAGCTCCTGGTTTTGTTGATTCTTTGTATGGTTCTCTTTGTTTCTACTTGATTTATTTCGGCCCTGAGTTTGATGATTTCCTGCCTTCTGCTCCTCCTGGGTGAAATAGCTTCTTTTTGTTCCAGGGCTTTCAGGTGTGTTATTAAGCTGGTAATGTATGCTCTCTCCATTTTCTTTTTGGAGGCACTCAGGGCTATGAGTTTTGCTCTTAGCACTGCTTTCATGGTGTCCCATAGATTTGGGTATGTTGTGTCTTCATTTTCATTGTGTTCTAAAAAGTCTTTAATTTCTTTCTTTATTTCTTCCTTGACCAAGGTATCATTGAGTAGAATATTGTTCAGTTTCCACGTGTATGTGGGTTTTCTGTTGTTTTTGTTGCTATTGAAAACCACTTTTACTCCATAGTGATCTGATAGGAGGCATGGGATTAGTTCGATCTTCTTATATTTGTTGAGGTCTGTCTTGTGACCAATTATATGGTCGATTTTGGAGAAGGTACCATGAGGTGCTGAGAAAAAGGTATATTCTTTTGTTTTAGGATAGAATGTTCTATATACATCTGTTAAATTTAATTGGTCCAAAGATTCAATTAGTTTCATTGTGTCCCTGTTTAGTTTCTATTTTCCTGATCGGTCCATTGAGGAAAGTGCAGTGTTGAAGTCACCCACAATTATTGTGTTAGGTGCAATGTGTGCTTTGAGTTTTAATAAAGTTTCTTTTATGAAAGAGGGTGCCCTTGCATTTGGAGCATAGATGTTCAGGATTGAGAGTTCTTCTTGTTGTATTTTTCCTTTGACCAGCAAGAAGTGTCCCTCAGAGTCTCTTTTGATGACTTTGGGTTGAAAGTCAATTTTATCTGATATTAAAATGGCTACTCCAGCTTGTTTCCTGAGATCATTTGCTTGTAAAGTTGTCTTCCAGCCTTTTACTCTAAGGTAGTGTTTGTCTTTGACCCTGAGGTGTGTTTCCTGTAAGCAGGAAAATGTAGGGTCCTGTTTACGTATCCATTCAGTTAGTCTGTGTCTTTTTATTGGGGCATTAATCCATTGATGTTAAGAGATATTAAGGAATAGTGATTGTTACTTCCTATCATTTTTGATGTTATTTTTTAAATTTGATTGCTTAACTTGTTTTGGGTTTGATGAAAGGTTACTATCTTGCTTTTTCCAGCGTGAAGTTTCCCTCCTTGTATTGGTGTTTTCCTCCTATTATCCTTTGTAGGGCTGGGTTTGTGGATAGATATTGGGTAAACTTGGTTTTCTCATGAAATATATTAGTTTCTCCATCTACGGTGATTGAGAGTTTTGCTGGATATAGTAGTTTTGTCTGGCATTTGTGTTTGCTTAGAGTCTGCATGAGATCTGCCCAGGACCTTCTAGCCTTCATAGTCTCAGGTGAAAAGTCTCCTGTGATTCTGATAGCTCTTCCTTTATATGTAACTTGGCCTTTTTCTGTTACTGCCTTTAATATTCTTTCTTTGTTTAGAACATTTGGTGATTTGATTATTATGTGACAGGAAGTATTTCTGTTCTGGTCCAGTCTGTTTGGAGTTCTGTAGGCTTCTTGTATATTCATGGGCATCTCTCTCTTTAGGTTAGGGAAGTTTTCTTCCATAATTGTATTGAAGATATTTGTTGGCCCTTTAAGTTGTAAATCTTCACTCTCATCTATGCCTATAATACTTAGGTTTGGTCTTCTCATTGTGTCCTAGATTTCCTGGATATTTTGGGTTACAAGCATTTTGCATTTTGCATTTTCTTTAACTGTTGATTCCATGGTTTCTATGGAATCTTCAGCATCTGAGATTCTTTCTTTTATCTCTTGTATTCTGTTGTTGATTTTTGCATCTCTGTCCCCTGATTTCTTCCCAAGGCTTTCTATCTCCAAGGATGTCTCCCTTTGAGTTTTCTTAGTTGTTTCTACTTCTGATTTTAGATCCTGGATGGTTTTGCTTAGCTCCTTCACTTGCTTGTTTGTGCTTTCCTGTATTTCTTTAAGAGATTTTTGTGTTTCCTCTTTCATGACTTCAGCCTGTTGACCAAAGTTCTCCTGTATTTCTTTAAGTGTTTTTTGCGTTTTCTCATTATTGGCTTTTGTATTCTCCTGGATTCCTTTCAATGATTTTTGTGTTTCCCTTGCAAGGGCTTCTAATTTTGATCCATTTTCTCCTGAATCTTTAAGTATGTTCTTCATGTGTTCCTCTACCAGCATTATGACCAGTGATTTTAAATCCAAATCTTGTTTTACTGGTTTGATGGGGTATCCAGTACATGCTGATAGAGGAGAATTGGGTTCAGATGTTGCCATATTGCCTTGATTTCTGTTAGTGACGTTCCTGCGTTTGCCTTTTGCCATCTAGTTCTTACTGGTGTTAGTTGGTCTTGTCAGTGCTGGACTCACCACTGCAAGCTGCCCCTTCCCAGGTGGCCTCTGGTGCACAGCTTACCTCCTGCACTGGCTGGAGACAGGGTGCTGTTGCCCAGGCTGTTCAGATCCTGAAGCAGACACCCGAAGGCTCCCGCTGGGGCCCGCTGGATTCACTGAAGCACACCGACCTCTCCCAGCTGGCTGCCCAGAAGCCCCTCTTGCCTCTTGCAGGACCCGTAGATGTTGTGTTGCCGCCCAGAGTAATCTGGATCCGGAAGCAGAGAGAGCTGAGGGCTCCCGCCAGAGGCCTCAGGACTGGGACCCAAGCTCTGGGTCACAGGAGCAAGCTGTGTTGCGAGCTCCCAGACTGCCTCTGGGTGCACACCATGTCTCCCCAACTTGCACTGTGGCCCAGGCTGTTCAGATCCCAAAGCAGGCACCCGAAGGCTCCCGCTGGGGCCCGCTGGATTCACCGGAGCACACTGACTTCTCCCCGCTGGCCGCCCAGAAGCCCCTCTTGCCTCATGCAGGACCCAAAGATGTAGTGTTGCCGCCCAGGGTAATCTGGATCCGGAAGTGGAGAGAGCTGAGCTGAGGGCTGCAGCCAGAGGCCTCAGGACTGGGACCCAAGCTCTGGGCCTAAGGAGCAAGCCATGTTGCAAGCTCCCAGATTGCCTCTGGGTGCACACCGGGTCTCCCGCACTTCCTGGAGACCAAGCGCTGTGGCCCAGGCCGTTCAGATCCCAAAGCAGGCACCCGAAGGCTCCCGCTGGGGCCCGCTTGATTCACCAGAGCACACTGACTTCTCCCCGCTGGCTGCCCAGAAAACTCTCTTGCCTCTTGCAGGACCTGGAGATGTGGTGTTGCCGCCCAGGCTGATCTGGATCTGGAAGTGGAGAGAGTTGAGCTGAGAGCTCCTGACAGTGGTCTCAGGACTGTCTAATATTTTATACATATGCATATATATGTATGGTAAGTCCAGTTTTTTGCTTGTATAAATTTGCATATGGGTGTCTGCTTAGGACTGTATCTATCTATACCAGGGTTAGATTATAGAAAAACTGTTTCTGTTTCTGTCTCCATCTCTACTTCTCTCTCTCTCTCTCTTTCTCTCTCTCTCTCTCTCTCTCTCTCTCTCTCTCTCTCTCTCTCTCTCTCTCTCTCTCCCTCTATCTCTCTCTCTGTCTGTCTCTCCACAGTTGCCTATAGCTTTTTATGTAGGGATGGAAACGAGATATTTCATCACCCACTCTGATATATTTACTGTTGTTGTTATGTAGATCTTATTGAAGCAACACTGCTTTACAGATGTTATGGGTACATCTTCCCTGTCATACAGAGAAGATAATGCCTAGGAACAGATACTCTTGTCTTCCACCATTAGCATCTTTTGGTTCCCTCTTGTGTCATGATTCCTGAGTTTTAGGAGTAGGTGTTGCATTGTAGATGGATCAGTTGAGGAGTCTTATAGTGTGCTGATCTCTGAATGTTGTCCAGCTTTTAGGCAATGTGATTCACAAAACCTTCCTTGTTTGCCTTCAGTAAGCAACAAGACTACGTACTTGTTTCTCACCAAGATGCTTCTTGTATCGCTTTTCATCTTGGGCCACATCCCAGACAAAGGAAGGGACAACAAGAGGTTGGATAGTTGATGGATATTCACAAAGACCCCAACTACAACACAGTATGGGTAAACTGTCACCTAGTGGAGAGAAGTTCAGTGGTCTCTGATTACCAAGGATACAAGGCACACAAACTGTCTACAGCTGAGTGCTTCTTGTCTTTCAGCAAGTTGGAGTACAGCCAGAGCTAGGACCTTATGCTGGAACAGGCACACATGTATATAGAATGCTGACCACAAGGGTTGAGATTTGATCACCTACTTTTCTCATTGAATCTTTAGAAGTAGATTTATTACTCACTCTTACTGTGACTAACAGATTAGGGAGGATTTCCTGGTAGAGTGAATTTTATTAATATATAAGGTAGTCTAAATCAAATCAGGTATCTGTGATATTTCCTTAAATGGCAATGTACACCCAATATACATTCTTTCAAAAGATTAAATATGTACTTCATAATACATTTTTATGTGTATCTATATTATCTTATATTAATGTTGAAAAATAAACATAATTTATCAAATTAGACCTTCCAAAGATGACCATCAGCCTAGAATTGTGAGCTTCTCTAGCCAAATGCAAAGAACAGTTCATAAATTTTGAATGTATGATGCTTCAGCCCTTTTGTGAATGCCAGGAGGGTATAATTTTATATGACTTTCATGTTTCATCTGTTTCTTACATTTTTATATTTCTCAACATAACTTATAGTTTTATGGATGTTTACTTCATGCTAAACATTCAGAGGCATTTGTTGAGAAATTCGAGGAAGAGGGAATGGAGAATGAGGACACAGTGCCATAGCTGAATGAATTGGTAGTTAGTAAATATTCTTCTTCACTACTTGCCCATGATATTGATCACAGAAATCTTCACCTTTGCAGCAAAAGATAGATATCTTCAGGCCTCCAAAATACATGATTTCAGGCTGACACCCCCTATGGCAGTCCAATTCAGTATCATTGTGGACCCACTTGCCCAGAAGTTTATGTTTAGTGGCCAAAATGCACTGCTGTTCACAGTGAGGGGTATTTATCCCCTAGTACCAACCCTGTTTTCCAGAGGAGGAATACAGCTACCTCTCAGCAAAGATGCCTTCAGACTAGCTCAAACACCTTACCTGTTTGTGAGACTAGGAAGTAATTCGTGGTTCTTCAGTCAGTCATGTATATTTCAGTACAGTTAGTTGCTTTTGCCAGTCAAAATATGACCACTTTTAAAAGAGTTGCAGACCATGCATACTGTAGGGCGGACTTGAAAGAATAAATGAAAAGGGTGAGAAAATGATTGTAGTGTCTAAGAATGCTAGAGGATTAAAGAATTCAGAGACACAGCATAACCCAGAGGACTTCTCCTAACACAACCTCAAGGGCTGATGTATTACATCAAATTGGATTTATGATACATTAAAAAGCTAAGGACTTGAGATCACAATTTTTATTGCGTAGTAAATATAGTTATTGGCATTCCTTTGTATAAAATGTCTTTGTGCAATAAACTAGGGTGATGTCAACATATAACTACGACTTTCTAGGGATATGATTTTCCTCCCTGGAACATAAGGGTGCCCTCACAAATTTACTTCCCAATTTTTACAGAGAAAAACTCTTTAACATTGTTATGAATTATAGTTTTGTGCGGAGTCACAAAGAATGAAGGTGGTTTCTTGGCACTATTAGAGACATAATTCCAGAGATTTTTAAGCCCATATGTTCCTATAGTAAAGTAAGCTAACTGCTTCTCTCACTTGAGAAGCCTACACATGCTTAAAAGGCATGACTTCCTCACCCCAGGAAGGGAATAATGCTAATCACAGTGATGGTCAGTTACACTCTTTTTATATTTTTAGTAAATTCACCTTTGCTTTAATTTTGGTGTGTCATGAAATTAATTTCTTCCTTTTAATTACTTCCCTAGAGACACAAAACCTGGCTTTGGCTAGGCTCAGTCTTTGGGGCATGTTGTTAGGTTTGCACCTGTGTCTCTATCCCTAGTGACAGAAAATCATGAAGGTGAATACCACCTACCACAGCAAAGGAAATTGTCAGTTGAACAAAGAATGAAGAAGAAGCCTATAGAATTAATATCTTTGCCAAATATATATTGGACAGAGGATTGTTATCTAAAATATAAAGAAAAAATTCTCAAGAAATTCATTAAGAAAGCAAACATACCAGCTCTTTTTAAATGACACTGAATAGAGATCTCCGAATAGGATAATACAAACACCTGATAAATATGTTTTTCTTAGCATGTTCAACATCCCTACCCACCAAGAAAATGCAAATGAAAAGCACTTCACGATTTTATCTCACACTAGCCCCCATCCCCCAAATGTAAGCAAATGACAAGAAAAATTGACATGGATTTGAGCAAAGGAAAGCACTTTCACTTTCATTGAAGATGGGAAATGATATAGCTACAGTAGAAATAACAGTAGAGGCTTTTTAAAGTAAAAACAGAGATACCATTTGGCATAACCTCATAACTCCTGGAACACACCCCTTGAAACTATACCCACTGTAGAGATCCTGGCACACCCATGCCCACTGCTGCTCTGTTTATAGTAGCTAGGAAACAGAATCAGTCTAGCTGTACACAAATGGATGAGTGGATGACAATGTGGTTCAGACATACCATAGACTATTCATTTGTCAAAGATCAAGTGACCATAGCTTAATGGAATCATTTCTGACTCTTCAATTCTATTCCGTTCATCTACCTGCCTGCCACTGAGCCAATATCATCCCATTTTTATCATGATTGCTCTGTAATATAGCTTGAGATCAGGGATGGTGAATCCCTGAGAAGTTCTTTTATTCTCACTATCCTTGCTTTTTGGTTACTCCAAATGAATTTGGAAATTGCCCTTTCTAACTCTATGAAGAATTGAGTTGAAATTTTCACGAGGATTGTATTGAACCTGTAGATTGCTTTTGGGAAGATGGCCATTTTTACTATGTTAATCCTGCCAATCCATGAGCATGGGAGATTTTTCCATCTTCTGAGATCATCTTTTATTTCTTTCTTCGAGGACTTGAAGTTCTTGCCGTATAGATCTTTCACTTGTTTGGGTAGAGTCCCACCAAGGTATTTTATATTATTTGTGACTAAAGTGAATGGTATTATTCCCCTAATTTTGTTCTCAGCTTGTATATCCTTTGAGTAGAGGAAGACTATTGATTTATTTGAGTTGATTTGTATCGAGCCACTTTGCTGAAGTTTATCAGTTGTAGGAAGTCTCTTGTAGAATTTTTGTGATCACTTGTGTATGCTATCTTATTATCCAGAAATAATGGATACTTTGACTTCTTCATTTCCTAGTTTTATCCCTTTGCTCCTTTTTGTCTGCTTTCTCCAGCTAGAACTTTGAGTAATGTATTGCATAAATAGAGGGAGAGTGGGCATCTTTGCCTTGTCTCTGATTTTAGGGGAATTGATTTAATTTTCTCTGTATTTAATTTGATGTTGGCTGTTGATTTGCTGAATATTGTTTTATTATATTTAGGTATATGCCTCGATTTTCTGGTCTCTCCAAAACTGTTAACATGAAGAGGTATTGTATTTTGTCAACAGCTTTTTCAGCATCTCATGAGATTATTATATGATATTTTCTTTGATTTTGCTTATTTAATGAATGGATTATTTCAAGTATTTTGAAAATAAGTATTAGATATAAATATTTTATTCTACTTCCATAAATATAACTTGGTAGATACTAATAAGTAACCGCAATGATTAAACTAAAGATGGATACTACTGCTATATCTGAGATAATATTGCATTTGTGTATGTGATTACATGGTTAAAGTATAGGCAGATATTGAGACTCTAAAATGTGAGAGAGTTAACATTCTAACAAAAGAAATGTAAAGTGAGTGGCTGATAAATCTAATGTAAATGTTAATTATGTTTCCAAGTTACAGAAGTTTTCTAAAGGCCTCTATTTCCTGGATAGCGTCATGCCACGTGTTGTTTAAAAATGGCGACTACCCTAAACTACCAGCTTTAACCTAACTTTTGTTAATAACATTATACCTTTTAAATCATGTCCAGTGACTTAAGCCAATACTCTATAGTCAAGTCATGCAAAATATACCTTTAAATCCAATTATAAACAAGAACAAAGCATGAGTTGCGTTAGGCCACGTGTAGCTAGTTAAGATGGCTCCAACACCGAATCACCAGTTTTAAACTAACCTTTTCTTACTAACACTATATCTTTTAAATCATACCCAATTAATTTATAACTCTTTAGTCAAGATGTTATGTAAAACCTTATACCGTTAAGACCAATTAGAAACAAGTATAAAGCAACTACATGAATTTCACAAGCCAAACCAAAGTTTTCCCAAATCTTGAGGCTTCTGGGCTTTTAAAAGCAGCTTTTTCCCCAGCCATGCTTGCCTCTTGGGTGAGTGAGCTGCGCTGCTGCGGCGCGGCTTTAAATCAATCCCCACACAAACTGTGGCTGGCTCAAGAGGTTGCCAGCAGATGAAATCCTTACCAATTTTTCTTTTTAACATGAAACAGTCATTCACACAAAAACACAGAGAGGACATAAACATACACATAGACAAACAGTTGGTGCACCGGGACAAACACGCAAAGATACACAGAAAGATAAGCGTGCTTGTTAAGCAATTGCATCCATTTTCCTCTTTAAACAGCTCTTAGAGGCTGTGGACATATGCCTATTTATATAACCCCTTTCTTTTTCGCCTAAATCAGCTCTTACGAGCTTTGGGCAAATGCCTACCAAATTCCTTCCCCATATTCCACTGTCTACCCCCTAAGCGAGTACAGCACTGGGTCCATAGTGCCTCACTTAGTCCGTATCCTATAACTCACCATGCAGGATACTATCTTTTCCTTTTTCCGTTTTCCGCGAAGCTTCGCCAAGACAGGGTCACTTCAGGTAATCTTCTGGAATCCAGCCAGTCCCGCGTCCGAGTGCCACTCTGTTGGGTTCCATAGCTGCCTGCAGCTATTACGAAGTGGGTTTCTGGAACAGAAGCTGAGGGATAAATGGGGAAGAGGGGCGAAAAGAAGTATGGCTAAGACAATATTCACTGATCAAAGCCCGAAACTTTAATGGTGCCAGACCTTTTAACAGTTTGGGCAAACCCTTTCCCCCAGACTCCAGGCTGAGTTCTGGTGGAAGTTGTCTAGCTTCTCTTGGAGGTCCTCGTCTTGACTGCTCCGGCAGCTGGCTGGGTCACCTGCTTAATTCAGGAATTCCTAGACCTGGAGGAACAATGAACTTAACCTTTACTTCGAGCACTCTGCCCTAGGTGGAGCAGGATCCTGGCTATCTGGGAGAAATTAACCTTGACCAAAGTCAAACTCTGACGAAGTGCATGATTGCCCCAATATGGCTCTGTACAAACATGATTCCTTGACCCTGTTTCTATGTAGTCTGCTGTCCTTGATCCTCCACATGAAGATCCCTCAGAAAATGCCTATTTTTGCAATGGTACTTTTAGCACAGTTGAGCATCACAACATAAGGATTAATGAAGTTGACTAGGAGCTACCATTGAACCAAAACTAGAACATTCACTAGAAGGCAGAATTGAGGTTTGTGTGACCTATGTATGTTCTCTTTCTTATTAATTGAAATGTGGAAATAAAAAAAAAGTGAGTTTGCATGGGAATATTTACTGACAAAGAGAAGCATGTGGGGCCTGGATTTTATAAATGGCAAGAATATAGGGGCAAGTTCTATTTAAATCCTCATTATTTTAGTCATCATTCAATGCTTTCTTTTCCCTAATATCCTCTAAATGTATTGTTGAGATATCAGAGTTAGCATCGCCATCATTACATTAGCATTTGTCAAGACAGCAAGATGTTCTCTCAGGAGGTGATGGAATATTTGATACATCCCGCCCTCACAAGGATTACAATTAAGCTTAGCATAACAAAAATGTATAACCTTAAAAAGAAGAAAAACAAATGTCATCAACATGACTCCCTCTAGAATCTCATAATTTTTCTGAAATAAGTAAGAGCCCAGGGCTGTGGCAGAATCTCATCTATGTATCGCTAGCCATAGTCAGCCAAAATTCCTGTCTTCCACCAGAACCATGCCTTGGTTTGTGTCTTCAGAACCCATGAGATGTAAGCTTCCCTCTGCACCTTAAGTTCAAAATTTGTAGGTACTTCAAGAGGCATTTTTGCATTTGTCTCTCAAAGGTTCACTTATCTGTGAAATGGTCATAATAATAATAGTTTTCTGTGGCACAAGTCCTGTTTTGTGTCCATATATCTAACTTCCAGCAAGATTTCATGCCAGCCTGGCATTTGAACCCATCATGGTGCTGACATAGATTACAATGTTTAATCACTAAAGGAAAGGGAGATTTTTAAGGTTTGGTCTGTAGAAAATAACTACTTTAGAAATCAAAATTATACAAACCCAATGAGAATAAATTTGGCACTCTTACCCCATCCCCCCTGATAATATTAATGGTAGCAATGATTCCATCCAAGAATTCCCCACTCATCCACAAATCAAAGGTATAGAAAGAAGACCCTGAAGTAGTGAGTGGGGTATGGAGAAGGACACATTATAAGTGGTTCAAGAATCCCTCCTCTTATGGTAGTATGATTTTTCCAATAAATGCAAACCACATATTCAGTACAGCTAAATGTCAGCACTCCTTCCCCTGTGAAGAGAAGGAAAATTCACCTTAAGTAATTTCATAGCAGCTCCATAGCAAACTATATTAATCTCTTCCTCCTATACCCTATCATCCTCCTTTCTTTCCAGGCCTTACCTACATCCATGAGGAGGGATCGTTCTGCCCTCAGAAGAAGGTTCTGGAACATAATTGTGCCTCCTTCTGACAAGATCCAACCAAGAGGTTCCAGTTGTACTTATTTCTATCATCTGCCCTCAAGCATCCAACTGGAGTCAGAGAATCATAAATATAAACTCAAACAACCGAATCTTCTCCATAATGTTCTAAGAATAGGGTATATCCTATCTGTCTTTATATTTCTCCAACCACTTGGAACTAAGCCTACACAGACACCTTGTAACATTTTATTGAATTAATCATAAGACAACAGTTCATACTCTGTTTTAGTTAGCATTTCTATTGCTGTGAAAAGACACTATGACCAAGGAAACTCTTAAAAGGGACAATATTTAGTTGGGACTGGTTTACAGGTTCACAGGTTTAGTCCATTATCATCATAGCAGGAAGCACTGCCCAGGAAGACATGGTACTGGAGGAACCAAGAGTTCTAAATCATGTTCCAAAGTGTAGGAAGAGGGCCTCAAAGACCACCCTACAGTGAAACACTTCCTCCAACAGGGCCACACTTTCTAATCCTTCCATTCTCTGGGCCAAGAATATTCAAACCACCACATACTGGAAGAGAATCTCTTGCCTCTTCATTAATTTGTATTGATTTATTAACTTGATGCCTTAGTTTTCCATCTATACAACATACTTTCCAATAGGAAAAAGCCACAAAAACAAAGTACTTATGAATGACATAAATAGCCCCTTTCAGAGACCACAGTCTTCCTGACTTTCATTTGTATAACATCTAGCAACCCCTCAGTTCCTTGCACAGTGTGGTAATATAACCTGAGCTTCACACTTCATCTGTATGCTGAGAGCTCACGCTCTTTCTGGGTGGGTAGAAGGGCCTTGGGAAAAGAGACTTGATTGAAGGAAAGATGACATCAGCCTTTCATGAGTTTGATTCATTCATTTTCCAAAGGACACAAAAACTATAATGATGACAGTGGCAGAGACTAACACTTAAATGATGTATGACTAGACTGGTGTGTGGAAGAGAATTTAGTGAGAGTTCCAGGGATGTTACATTTTCCTGCTAACCCTCATTTTGGTGAAGCTGCCACCTTTTATTTTGAAACACACAAATATATAGATGTAATAATAAGACCCTCTTAACTCTCTTTCTTCCTGTCTTCCCTCCAGTATCCTATTATATCTGTGATCGCATGGCTTTATCTTACTTGTGTTCATTTTGTTCCTTGCCCTTCTCTAGTCACTGGTTTCATGTGCTGAAGACCTCCCTGTCTCTTCTGTGTCTAGCTTATGCCCAGAACATATCATATCACCAGGATTATGATGGAAAGATAAATAGCATGATTAGGTACAGGCAACATGGGAGAGGTCAGAGAATTGTTGAAAAGTCTTTATAGTGACTAACAGCCTTACTTCTAAGCTTACAAAATGAAATTCTTGGTCATACATTTTCATATATTATTACTGCATGGTTCATTGGCAGCACAATTGGTAAGCTTTTCTGTGGTGGGGAAAGAGGAAATAAGGAACACATTTATCTGAGAAGTTTAGTTCCCAAATCCTGAATCATGAACCATCCAATGTAACCTCTCACCAAACACACAACAAGACAGAAGCTCAAGTGTCCTGTCTGCCTACTCTGTATGTCTATGATAAAAAAGGTGAAAAGAAGAACTATTATAGGTATATGGAATCTCTGAGGCAGCTGTTATACTTAGGAACTTATACATATTTAACAAAGCCTTACTAAGATTTAGACATATTCTCCTATGATTCTCACTTATGACTTTGAAATCTCTGACAGCATTGTGGGCTAGAAATAATTAAACTATTTTTTGATAAAGATCAAGGGGTGTTGGGATGAAATGGCTTTTCATCAAACAGCAGGGGTGCAAACCTGTCAGATCTTCATTTACACTCAAGAGTCAGGTTTCTAGGTTTGGAGCAATGGATGGTTTCTACTCTAGGATCCTCACAACAATGATGAGTGAGAGATAATTGAAATAAGTTTCTCTGTGCCACACAGATACTACAGTTACTAGTAGATCACACTGAGACTAGAAATCTCTGTGAATCTGGCTGAGCTCTAGAGTTTACATGCCATTGTTGGAAAAAATTGCCATATTGATTTTAGGACTCATTTAATGGAACTCATATTTGGACCATGTGAGACTGAGTGCAATCAATAGCCCTAGATGCTTCAAGCTAGGAGCACCAAGTTAATGTCTCCCAGGAAAAGACTTACTCCAGACCAGAAAAGTAATGGTTTCTGAAGATTAAACACTTTGATGGAATGCCTCGTTCCAAGCCTTATATACTTTGTCTGGGCTACTCCAATATTTTTCTTAGAATAAGAGTGAAAGGAAATTTAGAACTAAATCAACATTGTCAAGATGTAAATGACAATCACTTCTTGTTCAAAAAGAAACAATGTAATTAGCTGTCTTTCCATCCAATATTATTTCCCTACATATATTAGATGTCTATGTTCACATGGTTGATATGTCAATATATATGTTGTTCTGATATTACCACTTAATAAATTAGTGTGTAAATTATCTTCTCAAATTGTTATTCTTTATAGAATTGAGTAGTAGAATTAAGAAAGTATCTAATAAGCCAATCATCAGAAGAAATTATATGGAAAGCTGATACACAAGCTTTGCCTTGACACTATTCATACTTGTCAGATCAATAGGAGCCATATAGTCTTAACATACGTAAAAACCCTTGTTCCTTCCAGAGGGAGGATGACTTACTATGCAACATGTTATCACTTCTATTTTTGAACTTCTAGATTTCCCCTCACCTTTTCTTGAGTCATCTAGTAAATCTGGAATGTATGAAGTTACTTCCAACATTGGCACTAGCCATTTCATTTCTCAGTATTCTTTCTCAGACCAAAGTTTGTTGGATGAACTATTCTCTTCTGTTCTCCTCCTGCCCAAAGACTCCCCTCACCCATTCCCTTATTACCTATTACAAGGGGATGGCAAATTGTAGAATTGAATCCTGATTAGGCTTCTTTGTGTTTATCCCTGGAGAGAAGCAGGGAGAAATAAATGAAGAACAGTGTCTTCAAAAGTAAATGCTTTTCATTCATTAAAAAGCAGGGAAGATAACTTGGCTCCTGCACAGACCGGACAGGCAACACCAGGTACAGAGAGATATCCCAAGTTTAACATTGCTTGGTACATAGCCCACCAGGCTTCAGCCTGCACCCAAGGCCTGAGTAGCTCTGCAGGTCATCTGTGTGCCAGGTATGCCAGGGAACATTTGCCCTGCAGAGTGAGAGGCATTTGGAAGGGGTCTCCACCATCTTGGCTCCTGGAAGGATCAGACAGGCAACACCAGGTACACAGAGATGTCCTGAGGCTAACATCACTCAGGACACAGTTGGCCAGGCTTCTGCCTGTGCCCAAGGCCTGGGTAGCTCTGCAGGTTGTCTGTGTGCCAGGCCTATTGGGGGATGTTTGCCCTGCACAGTGACTAGCACTTGCAAGGTGTCCCCACATCCTCTGCCATCTTGGCTCCCAGATGGACCAGACAGGCAACACCAGGTACACAGAAACAACCCAAGTATAACATTGCTTGGGGCAAGGCACACCAGAGTTCCTACTCCAAGAGTAGGGCAGCCTATCAGCAATCTGTGCCAGGGGAAAGCCGGTCATCCATGCCTGGGGAAATAGTATTACTGGCTCATAGGAGGTTCAAGCACCAGACAATGACAACAAGACCAACTAACGCCAGAAATAACCAGAGGGCAAAAGGGAAATGTAAGAACATTACTAACAGAAATCAAAGCAATATGGCAGCATCTGAACCCAATTCTCTAACAACAAGTCCAGCATAATCTAACAAACCAGAAAAACACGATCTGGATTTAAAATCATATCATGATGCTATTAGAGGATTACAAGAAGGACACAAATAAATCTCTTAAAGAAATGCAGGAGAACATGAATGAGGTAGAAGCCCTTACAAAGAAAACATAAAAATCACTTAAAGAAAGTCAGGAGAATATGGGTCAACAGATAGAAGCCAATAAAGAGGAAATAAAAAAATCACTTAAAGAAATGCAAAAACTCAGGAGACAGCAGGTGTTGGCAAGGATGTGGAGAAAGAGGAACACTCCTCCACTGCTGGTGGGATTGCAAGATGGTACAACCACTTTGGAAATCAGTCTGGCGGTTCCTCAGAAAACTGGGCATGTCACTTCCTGAGGACCCTGTTATACCACTACTGGGCATATATCCAGAGGATTCTTCAGCATGCAATAAGGACACATGCTCAACTATGTTCATAGCAGCCCTATTTGTAGTAGCCAGAAGCTGGAAAGAACCTAGGTGTCCTTCAACGGAGGAATAGATACAAAAAATGTGGTATATTTACACAATGGAGTACTATTCAGCCATTAGAAACAATGAATTCATGAAATTCTTAGACAAATAGATGGAGAACATCATACTAAGTGAGGTAACCAAGTCTCAAAAGATCTATCATGGTATGCACTCACTGATAAGTGGATATTAGCCTAGAAACTTTGAATACCCAGGACATAATCCACAAATTAAATGATGTCCAAAAAGAATGGAGGAGTGGCCCCTGGTTCTGGAAAGACTAAGTGCAAGAGTATAGAGGAATTCCAGAACAGGGAAGTGAGAAGGGGTGGATGGAAGAATAGGGGGATGGAAGAGAGCTTATGGGACTTGCGGGGAGTGGGGACACAGAAAAGGGAAAATCATTTGCAATGTAAATAAAAAAAATCCAAAAAAAAAAAAAAAAGAAAAAGGAATCTCAGATGGCAAAGATACTATAGAAAGCCTTGACTCAACAGTAAAAGAAAATGCAAAATGCAAAAAGTTTGTAACCCAAAACATCAAGGAAATCCAGGACAAAATGAGAACACCAAACCTATGGATTATAGATATAGATGAGAGTGAAGATTTAAAACTGAAAGGGACAGCAAATATCTTCAACAAAATTATGGAAGAAATTCCCTAACCTAAAGATAGAGATGCCCATGAACATACAAGAAGCCTACAGAACTCGAAACTGACTGCACCAGACCAGAAATACCTTCTGTCACATGATAATCATAACCCCAAATGTACTAAACAAAGAAAAAGGCCAAGTAATATAAAAAGGAAGACCTATCAGAAATACACCAGACTTCCCACCAGAGACCATGAAAGCTAGAAGATCCTGGGCAGATCTCATGCAGACTCTAAGAGAACACAAATGTCAGCCAAGACTACTATACCCAGCAAAACTCTTAATCACCATAGATGGAGAAACCAAGATATTCCATGATAAAAGCAAATTTACACAGTACCATTCCACAAACCCAGCCCTACGAAGAATAATAGGTGGGAAACGCCAATACAAGGAGGAAAACTACACCCTGGAAAAAGCAGGAGAGTAACCTTCTTCATTAAACCAAAAAGAAGATAACCACTCAAACATAAAAATAACATTAAAAAATAACAGGAAATAATAATCACTATTCCTTAATATCTCTTAACATGAATGGACTCAATTCCCCAATAAAAAGACATGGACTTACAGAATGGATATGTAAACAGGACCCTACATTTACGGCATACAGGAAATATACCTCACTGTCAATGACAAACATTACCTCGGAGTAAAAGGCTGGAAAACAATTTTACAAGCAAATGGTCTAAGGGAACAAGCAAGAATAGCCATTCTAATATCAGATAAAATCGAGTTCCAACCTAAAGTCATCAAAACAGACATGGAAGGACACATTTACTAGTAAAAGGAAAAATCCACCAAGATGAACTCTCAATTCAGAACATCTATGCTCCAAATTCAAGGGCACCCTCATTCAGAAAAGAAACTTTACTGAAGCTCGAAGCACACATTGCACCCAACACAATAATTGTGGTGACTTCAACATTTCACTCTCCTCAATGGACTGATCAGGAAACAAACTAAACAGGGACACAATGAAACTAATTGAAGCTTTGGACCAATTGGATTTAACATATATAGAACATATCATCCTAAAGCAAAAGAGTATACCTTTTTCTCAGCACCTCATGGTACCTTCCCCCAAATTGACCATATAATTTGTCACAAGACAGACTTCAACAGATATAAAAAGATCAAACTAATCCCATGCCTCCTATCAGGTCACTATGGAGTAATAGTGGTTTTCAATAGCAAGCAAAACGACAGAAAGCCCACATACACATGGAAGCTGAACAAGGCTCTACTCAAAGATACCTTGGTCAAGGAAGAAAGAAGGAAAGAAATAAAGGCATTTTTAGTATTTAATGAAAATGAAGACACAACATACCCAAATTTATGTGACACAATGAAAGCAGTGCTAAAAGGAAAACTCATAGCCCTGAGCACCTCCAAAAGGAAACTTGAGACAGCATACACTAGCAGCTTAACTGCTCACCTGAAAGCCCTAGAACTAAAAGAAGCTAATTCACCCAGGAGGAGTAGAAGATAGGAAATAATGAAACTCAGGGATGAAACCAATCAAGTAGAAACAAAGAGAAACATATAAAGAATCCACAAAACCAGGAGTTGGTTCTTTGTGAAAATCAACAAGATAGATATACCGTTAGACAGACTAATCAGAGAGCACAGAGACAACCTTAGAAATGAAAAGGGAGGTATAACAAAAGAAACTGAGGAAATCCAAAAGAATCATCAGTTCCTACTACAAAAACCCATACTCAACACAACTGGAGAATCTGGAGGAAATGGACAATTCCTGAGACAGATACAAAATACCAAAATTAAATCATGATCAAATACATCATCTGAACAGGCCCATAAACCCTAAAGAAATAGAAGTGGTCAATGAAAATCTTCCAAATAAAAAAGCACAGGAGCAGATGGTTTTAGTGCAGAATTTTATCAGATTTTCAAAGAAGACCTAACACCAATAATCTTCAAGCTATTCCACAAAATAGGAATACTAACCATCTTGTTCTATGAAGCCACAATTTTGCTGACACCAAAACCACACAAATATCCAACAAAAAAGAGAACTTCAGACCAATTTCCCTAATGAATATTGGTGCAAAAATACATGATAAAATTCTTGCCAAGTGAATCCAAGAACACATCAAAACAATCATTCAACGTCATAGTAGCCAGGGATGCAGGGATGGTTCAATATATGGAAATCTGTCAATGCAATCCACAACTCAAGCCAATCACTAGCCTTCCTATACTCAAAGGATATGCAGCCTGAGAAATGACACCTTTCACAATAGCCCCAAACAATATAAAGTATCTTGGTGTGACTCTAACCAAACAAGTGAAAGATCTATATGGCAAGAACTTCAAGTTTCTGAAGAAGGAAATTGAAGAAGACCTCAGAAAATGGAAGAATGTTCCATGAGCGTGGATTGATAAGATTAATATAGTAAAAATGGCCATCTTGCCAAAAAGCAATATACAGATTCAATGCAATCCCCATCAAAATCCCAACTCAGTTCTTTGTAGAGTTAAAAAGATCAATTCTCAAATTCATCTGGAGTAACAAAAAACCCAGGATAGGTAAAACTCTTCTCAACAGTAAAAGAACTTCTGGTGGAATTAGTATCCCGGACCTCAAGGGGTACTACAGAGCAATAGTGTTAAAAACTGCATGGTATTGGTACAGTGACAGTCAGGTAGATCAATGGAATAGAAATGAAGACCCAGACATGAACCCACACACACCTACGGTCACTTAATCTTCAACAAAGGAGCTAAAGCCATCCAATGGAAAAAAGATAGCCTTTTCAACAAATGGTGCTGGTTGAACTGGAGGTCAGCATGCAGAAGAATGCAAATCGATCCATTCTTATCTGCTTGTACTAAGCTCAAGTCCAAGTGGATCAAGGACCTCCACATAAAACCAGACACACTGAAACAAATAGAAAAGAAACTGGGGAAGACACTTGAGGTCATTGGCCCAGGGGAAAAGTTCCTGAACAGAACAAAAGCTTCTGCTCTAAGATCAACAATTGACAAATGGGACCTCATAAAATTACAAAGTTTCTGTAAGGCAAAGAAAACTGTCAAAAGGACAAATAGGCAACCAACAAAATGGGAAAAGATTTTCACCAGCCCTACATCCGACGGAGGACTACTATCCAATACTACAAAGAACTCAAGAAGTTAGACTCCAGGGAGCCAAATAAGCCCATTAAAAATGGTGTACAAAGCTAAACAACGAATTTTCACCTGAAGAATTTCAAATGGCTGAGAAGCACCTTAAGAAATGTTCAACATCATTAGTCATTAGGGAAATGCAAATCCAAACAACCCTGAGATTTCACCTCACACCAGTAAGAATGGTTAAGATTAAAAACTCAGGAGACAGCAGGTGTTGGCAATGATGTGGAGAAAGAGGAACATTCCTCCACTGCTGCTGGGATTGCAAGCTGGTACAACCACTCTGGAAATCAGTCTGGTGGTTCCTCAGAAAACTGGGCATGACACTTCTGTAGGACCCTGCTATATCACTCCTGGGCATATACCTAGAGTATTCCCAAGCATGCAATAAGGATACCTGCTCCACTACGTTCATAGCAGCCTTATTTATAATATCCAGAAGCTAGAAAGAACCCAGATGTCCCTCAGTGGAGGAAGGGATACAGAAAAATGCGATATATTTACACAAGGAATACTACTCATTGATTAAAAACAATGAATTCATGAAATATTTAGGCAAATGGTTGGAACTGGAAAATATCATTCTAAGTGAGGAAACCGAATCACAAAAGAATACACATGGAATGCAGTCACTGATATGTGGATATTAATTAGCCCAGAAGCTCGGAATTCTCAAGACACAATTAACATATCAAATGATTCCCAAGAAGAAAAAAGGAGAGTGCCCTGGTCCTAGAAAAGCTTGATCCAGCATTATAGGGGAGTACCAGGACAGAGAAATGGGAGAGGGGTGATTGGGGAATGGGCAGAGGGAAGAGGGCTTATGGGACTTATGGGGAGGGAGTAACTAAGAAAAGGGAAATCATTTGGAATATAAGCAAAGAATATACAAAACTAAAAAAACAAATCTCCGCAAGATAGATTCTCAATTTGAAGTATTTATTATAATAAAATAATTATAATACAAATAAAAAATAAATGATAAACAAGCATTCTATTATGTAGATATATACCTGTAGTCTTGCTTTGTGTTGTTGTTGTTGAACACTCAATGGGGATCCTCAACATAACCAATAAAGCATGCTGAGTTTATCAGAAAGTTGGGATAGCATAAGCTGTTATTTCTTCTATAACTAGAACTATATCCAATTTTATGTTTTAAAAGTTCTCTTCTACATTTTTTCTTTAATGGTCATTGGATACTTCTTTAGTGTTAATCAGCAAGAATCTGCTGTACCAGTCCAGAATGTTAATAAATCAATAAAATTCCAAAAAAAGAAAAGAAAGATCTGTAATTATTGAAACCAAACTTGGTTCCTCAAGACATGCAAGCCAACATTTAACCTACATGCCACTTTCTCTGTCACTATTAAAAATGTTTCCACATTTCTTCCTGATTCATTTGTTCTAAACATACTCAGCACCATAACTATGGTTCTGGTACTGATAAGCTGTGATGAGACAGACTCAGTGTCCGGTACTAGCAGATCAGGGAGACAGTAGTTAAGTAACCACATATATGCTAGTGTCATAGTAACAGGGACACAACATTCAGGTTGATAGCACAGGACACCTAGGTGAAAATGGACAGGTAAGGAGATGCTATGGAGAGACAGTATTTGGTCAGGATTACAAATCCACAGTAAGGACAAATGCTGGTGCTACCTTTAAATAGTTCTTTGAATAAGACTCATCTGGCTCTCATATAATGCAGGGAAATAGTGTAAATTAAGAGATGCAGACTTGAATACCAAGACTAGAACAACAAATGCCTATGATTACTATCTGCTAACATTATTCTTGATATGATTAATCCTCTCTGCATTATGCAGGACATGGACAGTAAGAGAGAGGGAAGAAGACTGCACCATGACATAATTTCTATGCCTGATGATAGTGGACCTTCAGATTCCAAATAAACTATAGGATCCAGTGTGCTCTGTAAAAGCAGATAAAGACAGAAATGTTTTTAAAATTCAAAACAAGAGAAAACCTTAGATCTCTAAATGACTCTAAAAATCTTTTTATATAGCTTATGCAAATGATCCCTGAAGAGACATTACAAGACAGTAGAGAACACATCAAGGGTGAAGATGCTATGGCAAACTGTTCTGTTTGTTTGTTCTGTGACAAAATGCAGGATGGATCTAATTGGGTTCCAGCTTGAGGACTCAGCCTGTGGTGTTGGGAAGGTATGCTGTCAGGGGCCCGAGACTGCAGATCACATGGTCTCTGAGGAAGGTGTAGCTGGCTCTGACCGCACTTTCTCTTCCAATTCAGTTCAAGACCCCGGCATGGAAGGCAAGGGATCTTTCTACCTCAGTTAGCACAGACTAAAATCCCAGAAGATTGTCCCCAAGGTGATGCTAGATCTTGTCAAGGTGACAATATTGACCATTACACAAACCTAAGTCTTAGTTGTCTTGGAGGATGTGAAAAAATACAATTTAATAACCAATGTCTGTCTTGCCTGGACTGGGGCTCCTAATACAGAAACACAAATGTACTTAAAACACATATCATGTATCATACTTTCAGTTATTGCAATAATCACTCATATTTCCTGTAGAGAAGTTTTATTTTATGTTCCCAAAGGAAAAGCAAAGTAAGATCAGGAGATAACATTTAAGAAACTGACAATAATATGATTAGAAAGGGGCCAATTACAGCAGAAGCCAGACACATGGTCAAGAGGAATAAAAGTTTGAGGTGAATCACCAAAATCTTTACTTTTTAACAACTGGAAATGGGGATCTCTTCACAGACCTTTGTGGATTTGCTATACACTGGCATCTACGGCCACTTCTTCATAGGAAAAGACTTAAAGAGAAGGAAAAGCATGCCCTCTTCTTCCAGCCAGAGGAGAAAGGATGGTGGAGGAACAGAAGAGAAGAAACAGCAAGAAAAGATTTGCCCTGTGCATTTGCCATAAGAAACCTGACCATGCTCTAGCCACTGGTCTGGTACAGACATTGTCTCACAGTGGCCAGAATAGGCTTGGCATCAGAAGGAAACTAGGGTAGTTTTACTTTACATGTGAGGAAGGCACACCTGAAAGGCAGTGAGCCTTCATTGAGGCTGTAGCACATCAAAGCAATTCTAAGTTAGAGACTACTGTAGGAGATTCAGAAGGTGTATGAGGAGAAATTGCCAAGGTTACAGGCTAAAGTAAAATCCCTGCCAGGTCAACTTAGGCAGAAGTCAGTCCAGCTAAAATGATTTAAATCTTCATTCTTGGAAGTATTGCCCTAGGATATAACAAGAAACCCAACAAAGGCTCACTAGCTACAAAGGGCTGTAAAGATGCCCTGGTACCTGGACATGGATGGTAGGATGAGATGATTGGTGGTTCCTTATCTACTGAAGGTGAAGTTGCAAAGACATTATCTTCTGAATATAATATATAGGACTCCACTGAGTTCAGCTGGATCACAAAATTTCTCTGTCATTTTTTTCCTCTATTTCCAGACACAGAAAAGTCTTGCTCAGGGGAGTTTTCTTTCTTTTTTTATTCCATATATTTTTTATTTACATTTCGATTATTACTTCCTGTCATTTTTGATGTTCTTTTTATATTTGAGTGGTTATCTTCTTTTGGGTTTGATGAAGGAAGGTAACTATCTTGCATTTTCCAGGGTGTAGTTTCACTCCTTGTATTGGAGTTTTCCTCCTATTATTCTTTGCAGAGCTGGGTTTGTGGAAAGATATTGTGTAAATTTGGTTTTGTCATGGAATATCTTGGTCTCTCCATCTATGGTGAATGAGAGTTTTGCTGGGTATAGTAGTCTTGGCTGACATTTGTGTTCTCTTAGAGTCTGCATGAGATCTGCCCAGGATCTTCTAGCTTTCATGGTCTCTGGTGAGAAGTCCGGTATGTTCTGATAGGTCTTCCTTTATATGTTACTTGGCCTTTTTCTCTTAATGGCTTTAATATTTTCTTTGTTTAGTGCATTTGGGGTTTTGATTATTATGTGACAGGAGGTATTTCTGCTCAGGTCCAGTCTGTTTGGAGTTCTGTAGGCTTCTTTTATATTCATAGGCATCTCTCTCTTTAAGTTGGGAAAGTTTTCTTCCATAATTTTGTTGAAGATATTTGCTGGCCCTTTCTGATGTAAATCTTCACTCTCATCTATACCTATAATCCTTAGGTTTGGTCTTCTCATTGTATCCTGGATTTCCTGGATGTTCTGGGATACAAGCTTTTTGCATTTTGCGTTTTCTTTGACAGTTGAGTCAATGGTTTTTATGTTGTCTTCAGCATCTGAGATTCTTTCTTCCATCTCTTGTATTCTGTTGTTTATATTTGCAGCTATGGCCCCTGATTTCTTCTCAAGGTTTTCGATCTCCAAAGTTGTCTCCCTTTGTGATTTCTTAGTTGTTTCTACTTCTGTTTTTAGGTCCAGGATGGTTTTGCTCAGTTCCATCATTTGTTTGTTTGTGTTTTCTTGTAATTCTTTAAGAGATGTTTGTGTTTCCTCTTTCATGAGTTCTTCCTGTTGAATCAAATTCTCCTGCATTTCTTTAAGGTTTTTTTGCCTTTCTTCTTTATTGGCTTCTATCTCTTGTGCCTTATTCTCCTGCATTTCTTTAAGTGATTTTTGTGTTTCCATTATACGGCTTTCTAGCTTATTCATGTTCCCCTGTATTTCTTTAAGAGGTTCATTTATGTCCTTTTTGTGTTCTTCTAGCTGCATCATGAACAGTGATTTTAAATCCAAATCTTGTTTCTCTGGTGTGTTGGCATAACCAGGACTTGCTGATGTTGGGGAGTTTGGTTCAGATGCTGCCATATTGCCTAGATTTCTGCTAGTAGCGTTCCTGCATTTGCCCTTTGCCATCTTGTTCTCTGGAGCTAGTTGGTCTTGTCTCTGGCTGGTGTTTCAGACTCCTGAGAGGCTCTAGGGCTATTTGTGCAACACTGGATGGCAGGGTTTCCCCTGTTTCAGATTGCTGATGTGCTGTCCTCCTCTTGGGTGCCCTTGCAGCCCTTCTGTGCTTTGCCCCAGATTGTGTCTGTGAACCAGATGGTGCCCGTTTGCTCCTTCAGGGAGTGCTGAGGGTGTATGCTGCAGGGACCTTTTCTGAGTGCTGATCACTCTCTGACCAGCGGAACTCCCAACCGGGTTGGTGCACACAAGGCTAGCCTCACTGCTCAGGCCCTGAGTCTAGGCAAAAGCCTGGCAGGCCAATGTCCGAGCAAAATTCCCCTCAGCTGTGAGTGTTAATTGGATCTGTCAGGTGGCCAGGGTGGCGGCTTGCACGCGCTCCCTGAGAGTGCTGGGAGAGTCTGCTGGGCTAACAACTTCCTGGCTGGGTCAGCACACAGATGGCCCACTGAGCAGCCCAGGGCCTGGGGGCAGTCCAGGGCCTGACCGTCTTAGACCCAAGCTATGTCAGCCTCGGGCTAGCCTGTTAGCTGCTTTTGCCTGCTAGGACTCTCTGGCTTCCCGTAGGCAAAATGGCTGTGGTGGTGCCCTCATGTGCAACGGCCCGGGCAAACAACCTCCTGGCCGGGTTTGCACACCAATGGCCCCCTGACCAGCCCAGGGCCTGGGTGCAGGCCAATACCTGTCGGGCTTAGACCCCCTCGATGTTGGTCTCGGGTTGTATTTGCGTACCTCAGTCTGTCTGATCTCTCTGGCGTCTGAGAACCAAGATGGAGGCCAGTCTCTTGTAACTGACTGGCAGGAGGCAGAGTTCTGAAGTGAGTTTTCTGATTTAGGTACTACAGGTGTTATTTCTGGATGTGGCTGCGTGTGATATGTTACTGGAATGGAAGTGTCTCTTCTGTATCTGGCCAACAACATAAGGCTTCACTGTGATCTTCCCTCAGTCTATAGGACTCTAGCCCTTATCTGTAGCTGTAGTGTATACCCTGCCCTTGTACAAACACTCATTAATATAGTTTTGTTAGCATGTCATCCTGGAATATAGAACAACAATTCTAGTTTGAAAGAATGATTATACCTGAGTTCTCTCTCAGAGGAAGTACAGTATGTTGGGAATAACACACCCCACTAGAACTTTCTGATGGCTCTTATATGTTATTTAATAATAGATAGTCTAACCCACAGGCAGCAGAGGATGGAGCTTTGGGACTCTGGTGGAAGAATAGGAGGGAGGATTACAGGCCCCAAAAGGGATAGGAACTCCACAGGAAGACCAACATATTCACCTAACTTAGAACCTTGTGTCTCTCAGGGTCTGAGCCACTAATGAAAGAACATGCATGGTATGTACCTAGGCCTCCCTGCACATATGTAGCAGATGTACAACTTGGTCTTCATGTGGGTCTCAAACAACTAGAATGGAGCCTATCCCAAAAGCTCTTGCCTATATGTGGGATATATACTTCTAGCTAGGCTGCTTGTTTGACCTCAATGAGAGAGGAAGCAACTAGCCTTACAGAGAATGGAAATTCTAGGATGGTGAATACCCATGGGTACCCACCCACTCAGAGGAGGAAGGGAGGGAGGAGAGAGGAAGGACTATGAGACAGGATAACCAGGAGAGGGGCACTGAACAGGATGTAAATTGAATTAAAGTTTTTTCAGTAATGATAGCTGTGACACTGCCAGGGATTCCAGTCTCATATAGGAGATGGAAAAGCCATCCCATGCCACAGGAGCCTGTGATGACCAGGTGATTAATTCAGAGCAGATGCATTTGATTAAATGCAGAAAAATCCATGTCTCTAGTAGGAAAAGCTTATTTATTTATTTATTTTGTGTGTTTTCTCCTACAAACATGGAAATGTGTATTTAGGAAGATTTAGTTAGATCTCAGTGGAGATAATTGTCTCAACGGAATTTAGCAAATCAAACCTAGAAGCAGGTGGTGGCATAGGGATACAGGGACTTCTGAGAATGGACTGGTCTGAAGAAATATTGCAGCAGGGCAAATTTAAAACTGTAGTCTAGGCCTGGTAAATGAAGCCATTGAAATCTGAAGGCAAATCTCTTGGGAAACATAGAAAACTATATTCAAAAACTATCATCCAGCATAGTTTTCTCAGACAAATTGTATTTTTATTTCTAATTTATTAAGTTATTTACTTTGCATCTTTACTGTAGCTTCTTCTTCCTCCTTTCCCAGTACTTTTAACTCACTCCTTCATCTACCACTCTTCCCATTTTCCTCAGAAAATTTGGAGGCCTTTCAAAGATGTGAACCAGAACTGGCATATCAACTTGCAGTAAGACCAGTTCTGTCTTCCATCGAGGCTAGACAATGCATCCCAGCTAGAAGAATATTATCCAAGGGCATTCAATGTAGTCAGAAACAGTCCCTGATCTTGTTCAAGAGCCCCTGTCCCTTTAATACACTCTATTTGGCAGTTCTTTCTCTGAGCCCCATAGGACTAGGTTAGGTCATTTTGTAGGTTTTTTATGGTATCATTGACCTCTCTGGCTCCTACAATCTTTCTTCCAATTCTTCCACAGAATTCCTCTAGCACTGCTTATTGTTTGGTTATGGGTCTCTGTATCTTTTTCCATCAGTTACTGGATGAAACCTCTCTGATGACAGTTATGCAAGGCTCCTGTCTTGCAGAAGTATAGCAGAATATCATGAACAGTGTCAGAGGTGGGCTCCCTCTTATGACATGCAACTCAAGCTAGGCCAGTAATTGGTTGGTTCCTCCCTAAAATTCTGGTCCATCTTTTACCCATGCACACCTTGTAGGCAGAAGAAATTGTGGATCTAAGCTTTTGTGGCTGTGTTGTTGTCCTAATCCCTCCACTGGAAGTCTTACCTGATTATAGGATGTGGCCAGTCCAAGCTCCATATCCCCCATTGCTAGGAGTCTAGAGTCATCTGAAAAATTGCTGGGAGTTTTCTTTGTCCTAGGTTTCTAGCTCATTTTAGAGATGCTACCACCATGTCCAATAGTACTATCCCTTCAACCTCCCACCACCTTGTTATTTATTTTTAAACATTTAAGATTCCACTTAATTTCAATTATAAAATAACACATGGCTGTTACAATTTTTTAAACAATAAAAAACAGTTCTAAAAGGTTAGTGTTCTGATCTTCATATTTTCAAATCACACACTTTCTTGAAGACCAGTTAATAAGATGATCACACCACATTACAGGGAGTGTAATTAATATGCTAAGTTGACAACTATCAGAGGAATCCTTGTGTGACCAAAGAATATCAAGATGGAGACTCTCATCTCTGAACATTTCTTCTTGTGCCCTCTGTGGGATCATGCTTGCAATGTTATAAGGTGAGGCAGAGAACTGTGCCTCAAGGTTTTCACTCATTCACAGGAATTTATTGGTCCCACTAACAGGCACTGGCCTAGGATCTGGGAAGACAATTGTAGATATTGTTGCAAGATAGAGACACAAAGACCATTCAGCTCAACCAAAATTCAAATTGATAGTCTGTGTTAAGGGGACCAGCAACTACTTGAAGAGAAACATTCTCACAAAACATTCTCTAATTCATATTACAGGGAATCTTTAAATACAAAGAACACAGAAAATCTACCTCTTGCTAGGCAGTTTACCAAGAGCTAAGGATTTGAATTAGCTGGGACATTTTGACTCCGAGTATCTAGAACAGGACTTGGTGCTTTACCATGACACATTTCATGAAGAAAAAGGGGGCACAACTCCAGTTTAAACTGGAGATGGTGGAATCTGAGAGAAGATGGAGAAACATTTGCCCTGTTACATCCCCCACTAGTCTTAGTGAATGAGTCAAATCCTGGACTCTGCAATACTAAAGAGATGCAGTTGGTGCTAAGGACCATTAATTTGACTGAAGTAATCCTTTCATAAGTGTGGCAAATTGATAATCAAAATTATCCATTATAGAATGTTTAATCAGTATAGCTACTTTGGGAGAGACAGAGTTGACAAATGGTCTCAGATGTAGGTGTTAGGTGGCAGATATTAACATGAGCTTTAAAATTAAGAAGAAAAACCCCTTTAAATGACAAACTGTGATTATCCTTCATAAGTACAGGTATTTGCATGTTTAGTCTCCATTTAGTGGTGGTATTTGGGGAGGTATATGCAGCCTTTCTGGAGAAAGGGTGTCACACAATAAATGAACTTACTGGAGAACATGTGTCACTGAGGGAGCCTTTGAAGACTCAAGGTCTCAAAAAGGCATGTGCTGCTCCTAGTACATCCACTCTGGTTCTTGTTCAAAGTTCAGGATGTGAGTTCTCAGCTACAAATGCAGACACCATGCGTCTCTTCTGGACATTATATCATTCCTCCATACTATTCACTTAGACTACATAGCTGTATTTTATTATTGTCATTTTTGAAATTAGGAACAGCCACAGAAACAGTGAGACTGAAGATATATCAATAGCAAACTCTCAAACTGAAATGCAAATAAAGAATAAAAACAATAAAGAAAGAAGAGAATATTCAAGACCTTCAAAGCCTTCAATTATCTGACTTTGTGGGTCCTTGGAAGGGCAAATGCCCCCAGAATCCAAAGAAATACGAAAAAGCAAAGGCTGTATTGAAACTAAAAATCTATAATAGTTGGGGCTTGAAGTCCTCTCAGAACCTAGGATCACTCTAGAAAGAAGGTACATCAAATTAACTTCCTGGTAGACAATGGGGCACATCATTCAGTTCTTCAAAAGCCTTTTGAATCTGTGACAAGTCAAACTATGCTGATCCAGGCTACAACAGTTACTAAATTTTGCCCATGGACTACCAAGTGACATGTGGACTCAAGCAAATGACTGTCATTCACTTATTCCTGGTAATTTCTGAATGTCCTTATCCTTTGCTGGGGAAGAAACTCCTGACTAAAATCAGAGCTTTTATTTCATTCTTCCTCAGAAGGCAAACTGTCTGTACAGAGCAACTCAGTTTTGGTTTGTATACTCTATCACCTGAGGCAATCTCTACCACTTGTCTTGAAAGAACTTATAGGTTTGATTTCCCAGCATTCCCCTAGAGAAGAACAGACAGCCATGTTTTCCCTTGAATGGTAAGATCTGAAAAATGGATGCAGCAGACAGCTGACTTGGATGAGACTGCCATAGGTGCCATGGACCACTCCAATAGGGTATGGGAGTCCCTGGAATGGGGGTCCTAGAAGTCAAGCTGGGTAAGGATTCAGCGGTGAAAAACAGAAACATAGAGGCAGTTTGAATCTGAGTGTATTTTGCAGCTTTAAAGCATGGCATTTTAAACATTAAACCAAACATGACATAACGTTTAGAAACCATATCCAATTAAACAATCTTGAATATCAACAAGAATCATTTGACACAGTAAAATACAAAAATCAGCTAAGTATTATGACTCTGTAACTACATGTTCAGTGAATCACAAACAGAATAGTAAAGTCACCATCTAAATATAACAATTCCAATCTGCCATCCTCGCTCCCAGACAGACCAGACAGGCAACACCAGGTACACAGACATATCCTAAGTTTAACATCACTTGGGACACAGCCCGTGAGGCATCTGCCTGTGCCCAAGTCCTGAGCAGCTCTGAGAGTCGTCTGTGTGCCAGCCCTCTCCTGGGCCATTTGTCCTGCAGAGAAATCAGCACTTGGAAATGGTCCCCTAAGCATCTGCTGTCTTCCCACCAGGACAGACCAGACAGGCGACACCACATACACAGAGACAACCTGAGTATAACACTGTTTGGGGCAAGGCACATCAGGGATCCAACAGTACACAAGAGTAGGGCAGCCCATCAGCAATCTGTGCCACAGGAAACCCAGTCATCCAGCGGTGTGGAAATAGCCTTACAGGCTCACAGGAGGTTCAAGCACCAGACATTGACAACAGGACCAACTAACGCCAAAGATAACCAGATGGAAAATGCAAATGTGGAAACATTACAATCAGAAATCAAGGCAATATGGCATCATCTGAACCCAATTCTCTGACAGCAACAAGTCGAGGATACCCCAACAAACCAGAAAAAAAATGATTTGGATTTAAAATCACATATCATGATGCTATTAGAGGATTACAAGAAGGACATAAATAAATCTCTTAAAGAAATGCAGGAGAACATGAATGAGGTAGAGACCCTTACAAAGGAAACATAAAAAGCACTTAAAGAAAGTCAGGAGATATAGGAGTTAACAAATAGAAGCCAATAAAGAGGAAACACAAAAATCACTTAAAGAAATACAGGAGAAATTGGATCAACAGGCAGAAGTCATGAAAGAGGAAACACAAAAATCTCTTAAAGAATCACAGGAAAACAAAGAAACAAGTGAATGAACTGAGAAAAACCACCCTGGATCTAAAAACAGAAGTAGAAATGACTAAGAAATCACAAAGAGAGACAATTTTGGAGATAGAAAACCTTGGGCAGAAATCAGGGGTCATAGATGCAAATATCAACAACAGAATACAAGAGCTAGAAGAAAGAATCTCAGATGCTGAAGATACCATAGAAAGCATTGACTCAACAGTCAAAGAAAATGCAAAATGCAAAAAACTTGTAACCCAAAACATCCAGGAAATCCAGGACACAATAAGAGAATCAAATCTAAGGATCATAGGTATAGATCGGAGTGAAGATTTACAACTTAAAGGACCAGCAAGTATCTTCAACAAAATTATGGAAGAAAACTTCCCTCACCTAAAGACAGAGATGCCCATGAACATACAAGAAGCCTAAAGAACTCAAAGCAGATTGGACCAGAACAGGAATGCCTCCGGTCATATAATAATCAAAACCCCAAATATACTAAGCAATGAAAGAATATCAAAAGTAGTAAGAGAAAAATGACAAGCAACATATAAAGGAATACCTATCAGAATTACACCAGACTTCTCACCAGAGACCATGAAAGCTAGAAGATCCTGGGCAGGCAAATCTCAAAGAGATTCTAAGAGAGCTAAAATGCCAGCCAATAGTGCTATATCCAGCAAAATTCTTAATCACCATAGATGAAGAAACCAAGATATTCCATGATAAAACCAAATTAACGTAATATCTTTCCACAAACCCAACCCTACAAAGGATAATAGGTGGAAAACACCAATACAAGGAGGGAAACTACACCCTGGAAAAAGCAAGATAGTAACCTTCTTTTGTCAAACCAAAAAGAAGATAACCACTCAAATATTAAAATAACATCAAAAATAACAGGAAGTAATAATTACTCTTCATTAATATCTCTTAACATCAATCGAGTCAATTCCCCAATAAAAAGACATAGACTAACAGACTGGATATGTAAACAGGACCCTACATTTTGTTGCAAACAGGAAACACACCTCAGTGTCAAAGATTATCTATCTCAGCTTAGTGAAGCCACAATTACACTGATACCAAAACCACACAAAGATCCAACAAAGAGAGAGAACTTCAGGAGGTGGTGGCAGCAGCATGTCTGGCAGAGAGAGCCTCCACCAGTGGAACCGAGGCAACAGGGACCAAGCAGGTCCTCCGCGCACTACCACTGGCCAACGCCAGCTAGCCAGGCTGCATGCAGCTGGTCACTTCCGGAGGGCCCTGCTATACTACCCTGGGCATATACCCAGAGGTTTCCCCAGCATGTAATAAGGATACACGCTCCACTATGTTCATAGCAGCCATATTTATAACAGCCAGAAGCTGAAAAGAACCTAAATGTCCCTCAACGGAGGAATGGATACAAAAAAATGTGGTATATATACACAATGAATTCATGAAATTCTTAGACAAATGGATGGAGCTAGAGAACATCATACTAAGTGAGGTAACCCAGTCTCAAAAGATCAATCATGGTATGCACTGACTGATAAGTGGATATTAGCCTAGAAACTTAGAATACTCAAGACATAATCCACATACCAAATGATGTCCAAGAAGAACAGAGGAGTGGCCCCTGGTTCTGGAAAAGCTCAGTGCAGCAGTATATGGCAATACCAGAACAGGGAAGTGGGAAGGGGTGGATGGGTGAACAGGGTGAGGGAAGAGGACTTATGGGACTTTCAGAGAGCTGGAAGCCAGGACAGGGGAAATCACTTGAAATGTAAATAAAAAATATATATTGAATAAAAAAATATTACAGAGAACGTTTAAAAAAAAGAAAGAGAACTTCAGACCAATTTCCCTTATGAATATCGATGTGAAAATACTTCAATTAGTTGCACAGTATCTATGTTTTGTTTCTGATTCCATGATTTATCCATTGTTGAAAGTAGGGTGTTGAAGTCTCCCACTATTATTGTGTGGGGTGCAATGTGTGCTTTGAGCTTTAGTAATGTTTCTTTAATGAACGTGCGTGCCCTTGCATTCAGAGCATTGATGTTCAGAATTGAGAGGTCATCTTGGTAGACTTTTCCTTTGACCAGTGTGAAGTGTCCCTCCTTATCTTTCTTGACAACTTTTGGTTGAAAGTCAAATTTATCCGATATAAGTATGGCCACTCCAGCTTGTTTCTTGGGACCATTTGCTTGGAAAATTGTTTTCCAACCTTTGACTCTTATATAGTTACCGTCTTTGTCTCTGAGGTGGGTCTCTTGTATGCAGCAAAATGTTGGGTACTGTTTACATATCCAGTCTGTTAGTCTATGTCTTTTTATATAGAATAGAGACCATTGATATTAAGAGATATAAAGGAAAAGTGATTGTTGCTTACTGTTATCTTCTTAGTTAAAGTTGAAATTCTGATTATGTAGCTATCTTCTATTGAGTTTGTTGAAAGATTAACTTATTGATTTTTCTATGGTGTGGTTTACTGACTTGTGTTGTTATTTTCCACCCAGTATCCTTTGTAGAGATGGATTTCTAGAAAGATGTTGTGTAAATTAGCTTTTGTCATTAAATGTCAAGTTTTCTCCATCTATGGTAATTTAAAGTTTTGCTGGGTATAGTAGTCTGGACTGACAATAATTTTCTCTTAGGGTCTGTAAGGCTTTCATGGTCTCTGGTGAGAAATCTGGTGTAATTCTAATAGGTCCACCTTAATATGTTACTTGACCTTTTTCTCTTACTGCTTTTAATATTCTTTCTTTGTTTACTGCATTTCCTGTTTTGATTATTATGTAACTGCTCTGGTCCACTCTGTTTGGAGTTCTATAGGCTTCTTCTATGTTCAAAGGTATCTCTTTTTTTTTAGATTAGGGAAGTTTTCTTTTATAATTTTGTTGAAGATATTTACTGGGCCTTTAAGATGCAAATACTCAGTTTCTTCTATACCTATAATCATTAAGTTTGGTCTTCTCATTGTGTCCTGTATTTCCTGGATGTTTTTGGGTTACAAGCTTTTTGCATTTTGCATTTTCTTTGATTTTTGTGTCAATTTTTTTATGGAATCTTCAGCAACTGAGATTCTTTCTTCTATCTCTTGTATTCTGTTGTTGATGCTTCTTGCATCTATGACTCCTGAATTCTTTCCAAGGTTTTCTATCTCCAGAGATGTATCACTTTGTAATTTCTTTATTCTTTCTACTTCTGTCATTAGATCCTGGGTAATTTTGCTCTGTTCTTTCACTTGATTGTTTTTGTTTTCCTGAAATTCTTTAAGGAAGCTTTTTATTTCCTCTTTAAGGGCTTCTGCCTATTGACCCATGCTCTTCTGTATTTCTTTAAGGGATTTTTGGGTTTCTTCTTTAAAGACTTTTACCTGTTGACCCATGTTCTCCTGTATTTCTTCAAGGGATTTTTGTGCTTCCTCTATAATGGCTTCTACCTGATGAGCAATGTTCTCTTGTATTTCTTTAAGGGAGTTATTTATGTAAAAAATATGGAACCTTTAATGAATTTGTGTGTCATCCTTGTGCAGAGGCCATGCTAATCTTCTCTGTATTCTTCCAAATTTAGTATATGTGCTGTCGAAGCACACATACTATGTACATATAAACTACATACACCTGTACTTTCTAACATATGCCTCAATACTGCCAGGAGTGAGCCTATGTTTTTGGACTGTGAATGGCCCATGATTCTTACTTTCTCGACCTCTTAACTCTATGTGTCTCTATAAAGGAGTCTGCAGCACTCTTGATGAGGTCCTATTTTTTACCTGAAAAAGTTTTATAGAAGAGAGAGAGAGAGAGAGAGAGAGAGAGAGAGAGAGAGAGAGAGAGAGAATCTGCTTCAAACCCTACATTGAATCACCAGCTGCAACAGACCACGCCAGCTGGATATGAAGGTCCCTGGAATGAGGGTTCTCAAAGACCAGGTAGGTAAGAATTTGGTGGTGACAAACAGAAACACAGAGGCAGTTTGAATCTCAGTGTAGTTAATTCTTGATTAACATTTAATAATAAAGAATAACATTAATTCTTTATGAATTTTCAGAAATTTAAACTATTTTAATTCTTTCTAATTCAGGCTTTCTTTACCATATACCAAAAACCACCTCTGGTGACACATGTGTGGCCATATTAATTTTGATAAGGTCATGTTAATGACCATTCTGAAAAGGTGGTTTCATACCCTTTATGCTTGCTTAAGGTCATTGTCTAGGCTGTCAGGAAGCTGTAACTAAGAAAAGGAGTGAAAGGGAGCAAAATAAAAAAAATGTCACGAGAAGTATGGCTCAATACGTTTTCTCTGGCTGAGAATTCCACATCCAGTTCCAGGAGACCTCCTTCTTTTGAATTCTAATGTATCAGTCTGTGGAACTTGTCACACAGATTCTACTGGGGTCGGTGTGGTAACTCTCCCTTTTTATTTTTGAATTGAAGTTCATAAATGTCTCTTTTGTCTGTAGAGATGGAGGAAAAGATTAGTCAGAAGATGATTGGAAAAGTAAGGAGAAGAAGAATTATTCCTGTAGCCACGGTGACAATGATCCATTGTAGCCAACTATCAGGGTTTAAAGACCAAACTAAGGATAATAGACTGAGCCAAACCCTCTATGCCAGCAGATTCAATATGTGCTTTGCTAGTAGCAAAGATATGGGCTTGTAATAGAGCCATATCATAAGTGATATCATTGTCTTTCCAAATTCCCAACAAATGATTTTCAGTAATATTCCAATTGTGACTTTCATTATAATGTAATGAATTGGATTACACATATGTGTCAAAACCTGGCATAGCACTTGGTAGAAAGCTGAACTTTACTTACTTCTGACTCTTGTCCGAATGCCAAAACTACATCCTCTAAAGCATAAAGATTTACGTCTAATTTTTGTTAAAATAATTTGTTGCCTTGCAAGTATTAAAGAAACATTCTTAAATCATCAACAAAATGTGCAGTGTTTATACCTAAAACTCTTGCAACTGTTGAAAGTGTAAATGAGGTAAGGATGGCTATTAAAGCACTGATGTCTAAAACTAAAGCTGCAGTAAAACGCTTTGGACTAATTAGCTCATTAACGTTTTTTAAGCATTTGCAAAGCTACATTATTGAACCAAACATCATCTTTTAAATGTACAGGAAGCAAATCGTAAGAAGATCTTTGTAACAGCAAAATAATTGAATAATTTTTAATTGAAATAAGATCACCACAATTAGTTAGAATACATTTGGAACACCTGACCTGATAAAATCGTTCTACCTAAATAATTTTTAAACCTGAGGACTGTCCAGCATGTATACCATAATGATTATTTAGACAAGATCTAATTGCCAAAGGAGTGCTCTTAGATTCCTTGGACATTTTTAGAAGAACCATATTAGTCGAAGCAAAATGTCTAAATAATACTGGAAAAACATTAAAAATTATGTGAAGAAGAGAGAGGAAGTTTCTTCATATTCCATATTATTTCTCTTGCCTTCTTTTGCTTCTTTCTTTTCTGGGTTCTTGATAGAGGTTTTTTGGTGGAAGGGTCGAATAAATCTGTCTGGGATCCAGATTGGTGTTTCTGCATTCTGGGGAAAAACACATGCATATCCTCTTCCCAAGGTGGTTAATATATCTGGCCATTTCCAGGTACCTGTTAAAATATCTTTCCATAATACTAAAGTAGAAACAGTCTGCTGTATGGGAGCCAATGTTATTGCATAGGAATAAAACCTTTCTCTTCTGTATTAAGGTGACTTAGCTATAGCAAAAACATTGGGCAGCCTGTACTTCCCACATGATCATATATCTGATATCTCAGAAATAGACAAGGGCATTTACTCCTTGTGTTTATGTTAGAGAATTCTTCCTTTTCTCCAGCTTTATAAAGGGAACAAATGACTGTCATTTACCTCAATCCACTTTCTATCATCCATCATGAATCCAGTCACAAAAGTTAGCATACTGCTCATCATGACTCTCTGTCTTCTCTGCTCCACAGCAGGTAAGTTTTAGATCATGGCATGTGTAGATGGATGATATTAATGAATACTTTTCTCCATTAGTACTATAAACAGTACCTTTAAGCAACACAAATGATTATCAGTAGGAGTTGAAGCTTCAATTTGGGCAACAGCTACATTTCTCCATCATCCAGGACATAAGAGCTGTCTTCAGCAATGTGCCTTACCATTGGGGTCTGGAAAGCAACCATAGTCTTGGTAATAGTCCATGATGTAGGTGGAAGGAATTTTGTGGGAATCCTTTTTCTTGGTGGCATAAAATGTATAGCTGGGTCATTGTCTACTCTTCAAATGTCTCCATTTGCATTTCCATATACATATATGCTTTAGGAATCTCATAGAACAGTAATTTTCCATAAGAATTTCCAAAAGGCATTTAATGACAGCTCCTACTATACTTTCTCCTTAACCCTTTCCTTCCATCTAACTCCCTTTTAGTCTGGTTTAACCTCTATTTCTCTATAACTCTTTATTATTTTCCACCTATAATGATATATATTCATCTCTCCTCATACTCATTATTGGAAATGTAACATATTTCTTTATTGATCTTTGAAATTGTAACTAAGGTAAGATGAATATTGAAGTTGTTTTAATTCATATTTCCCTGCTTGCTAGCCTGTTAAAGATTCCTTTAAGTTTTCCCAGCCATTTACGTTTCAGTTTAAGAGAACTGTCAGTATTTTAATTGAGTTGTTTTCATGATGTTATGTTTTTCAGATTTTTTATATAATCTAGTTATTAATTTTCTATCAGATATATAACTGGTAAAAATTTCACCCTGTTTTGTAAGTTGCCACTTTGCTTGCATGATGTTATATTTTGCTATGCAGTTTTTCAGCTTCATGAGGTCCCATTCATTCATTGTTCATAGTGCCCATTCTATTGAATTTCACGTTGAGAAAGTCCATTCCTGTGGCAGTGATTCGAACTTGCTTCATGTTTTCTCAGAGTATCTCGTCTTATGTTGAGGTTCTTGATCCATTTGGAGATCTGTTATTGTAAATGTATTTGTTTTTTTTTCCTTAATATCTCTTTTTTTATTATCTTTGTTTACATTCCAAATGATTTTCCCTTTCCCGAGTCCCTCCTCCCTGTAAGTCCCATAAGCCCTCTTGCCTCTGCCCATTCCACAATCACCCCCTCCCATTTCACTGTTCTGGTAATCCCCTACATTGCTGCATCAAGCCTTTTTAGGACCAGGGCCCTCTCCTTCCTTCTTCTTGGGAATCATTTGATATGTTAATTGTGTCTTGGGTATTCAGAGTTTCTGGGATAATATCCATGTATCAGTGATTGCATTCCATGTGTGTTCCTTTGTGATGGGGTTAACTCATTTAGGATCTTATTTTCCAGTTTCAACCATTTGCCTAAGAATTTCATGAATTCATTGTTTTTAATTGCTGATTAATATTCCATTTTGTAAACATATCACATTTTCTATATCCATTCCTCCATTGAGGGACATCTGGGTTCTTTCCAGCTTCTGGGTATTATAAATAAGACTGCTATGAACATAGTGGAACATATGTCCTTATTGCATGCCAGGGAATCCTCTGGGTATATGTCCAGGAGTGGTAAAACAGGGTCCTCTGGAAGTGTCATGCCCAGTTTTCTGAGAAATCACCAGACTGATTTCCAGAGTGCTTGTACCATCTTGCAATCCCACCAGCAGTAGAGGACTGTTCTCTTTCTCCACATCCTCGACAACACTTGCTGTCTCCTGAGGTTTTTTGTTGTTGTTGTTTTTGTTTTGTTTTGTTTTTATTGAGTATCTTCTTCGTTTACATTGCCAATGATAAAACCTTTCCCAATTTCTCCCTCCCCAAAGCCCCCCTCCCCAATGATTCCATACCCCTCCTTTCTCCCCCTGCCTCCATGTATATTCCCCTCTACCCAACACAGTCCCACCTACCCCCATCTGTTTCCCTTTTTTGTGGCCACTATTGAGCCTTTACCTGACCAAAGACCACTCCTCCCACTGATGCCCAAAAAGGCAATCCTCTGCCACATTTTTGGCTGGAACCATGTATACACCTAGGTTGATGGTTCAGTCCCTGGGAGTCTTAGGGTGTCTGGGTGTCCGAAGTCATTGTTTTTCTCATAGGACTATATACCCCTTCAGCTCCTTCGGACAACCCTCCAGATAGACCATGGGGGACCCCAAGCTCAGTCCAAGCTTGGTTGCTGGTTTCTGCCTAAATGTTTGTTGAAAATTTCCTCTTATCCAACCTAGCTCCCATATAATAGAAAACGGACTATTATATATATATTTAACAAACATTAGGGCACAACAACTGAGAAGTATTACACTATTTTAATCATCTAAGCTAATCTGGCTGCAGGCTCATCAAAATCCCAATGATACTTGTATGTTATGGCTTTCTCTGCTTCTGATGTTTTCTCATGGTATCTCTTGGCTTCTTTCCCTGTGGCAAATCCCCATTCTTCTTTCTCTGACTCCCACATTCCCTGCCTGGGAGGAAGTCTACCCTATTCTCTCCCCTGCTCAGTCATTGACTGATCTTGGTATTTATAGACCAATCAGAGAATAATTGGGAAGCATTGTTTGCACAACACTCAAACAGGAGATTCTTAGAATAAGGACTCCAAATAGGTATGGGGAACAGAAATCAACATTAGAATAATAAAAGGATAAATGGTACAAAAGGCATAATAACATTTTTGTGCAATATGATAGAGTTCTATTTTCATGTCTACAATGAGACATCCAGTTTTAAGAACACTTCGTGAATATTCTCTTTTTCTATTGTGTATTTTTTGCTTCTTTGTCAAAAATAAAATGCTCATAGGTATGTGGAGCTATTTCTGGACCTTCAGTTTAATCTACTGATCAACATATCTACTTTTCTGCTAATATCATGCTGTATTTTTGCTAGCACGCTGTAATACAACATGAAATCTGGGATGATGAGGATCATGTCTAAAATAGTTTTTTATTATTCAGAATAATTTATGCTGAATTTAATTATTTTGTGTTTTTATATAAAGATTAAGATTTTATTTTTGATTTCTGTGAAGAATTGCACAGGAATTTAATGTCAATTGTTTTGGTAAGATGTTATATTACTCCTACTGATCTATAAATATGGAGAACTTTCCATATTTATATCTCCTGTTTGAGTGTTGTGCAAACAATGCTTCCCAATTATTCTCTTGGGTCAATAAATACCAAGATCAGCCAATGACTGAGCATATGGGGTCTTCTTTCTTTCCTCGGTGTCTGAAAGGTTTTGTTATACAAAAATATATACTACTTTGTATAACTTTGTCTTTCACTTACTTGGTTAGAGTTATCCTAAGGTATTTTTGAGGATGTTGTAGAAGCTATTATTTCTATAATTTCTTTATTATGTTTGTCATTTTTATATAGAAAGGTTACTGAATTTTGTGAGATAACTTTGTATATTGCCACCTTGTTGAATGTGTTTATCAGTTGGTCCAGTGGAGTCTGTTAGTGTTGTAAACTCATGTCAACTGCAAGGGATGCTTTGACTTCTTATTTTCCTATTTAAGAAGTTTGGTTCCTTTCAGTTGTCATGTTGCTCTAGCTAACAGTTCAAGTACTGTATTAAATAGGTATAAAGATAGTGGGCACCCTTCCTCTATTCCTTATTTTAGTCGAATGCTTTGAGTTTCTCTCCATTTAGGAAGATAATGGTTGTTGGCTTGATGTGAGTTTTCATTATTATGTTGTATTTTATGTTGTCTCATTAGGAAAGTCATTATGAAGGGGTATTTTTTGTCAAAATGAGGCCTTTTCTGTATCTCCTGAGATGATCATGTTGATTTAGCATTGTAATTTTGTTTCTATCTCATTGATTATATCTACGAGTTTGATTTCTGTTTTTCTTTTTTTATTAGATACATTTTTATTTACATTTCAAATGATTTCCCCTTTCCTGGATTCCCCCCCCCCTGAAATTCCCATAAGCCATTTCCCCTCCCCCTGGTCCCAAATAAAGACCCTCCCAATTCCCTGTCCTAGTATTCAGTTACACTGCTGCTTTGAGCATTTCCTGGACCAGGGGCTTCCCCTTCATTCTTCTTTGACATCAGTTGTTATGTGAAATGTGTCTTGGTTATTCCAAGCCTCTGTGCTCATATCCACTTATCAGTGAGTGCATAATATGTGTGTTCTTATATTTTCCAGTTCCCCCCATTTGCCTAAGAATTTTATAAATTCATTGTTTTTAATAGCTGAGCAGTATTCCATAGTGTAAATGTACCACATTTTCTGTATCCATTCCTCTGTTGAGAGACATCTGGGTTCTTTCCAGCTAATGGCTATTATAAAAGGGGCTGCCATGAACATAGTGGAGCATGTGTCCTTATTACATACTGAAGAATTCTGTGGGTATATGCCCAGCAGTGGTACAGTAGGGTGCTTTGGTAGTATTATGACCAGTTTACGAGGAACCAAGAAACTGATTTCCATATTGGATGTTCCAGCTTACAATCCCACCAGGAGTGGAGGAGTGTTCCTCTTTCTCCACAACCTCTCCAGCACCTGCAGTCCCCAGATTTTTGTATTCGATATATTTTATTTACATTTCAAATGATTTCCCCTTTTCTGGCCCCCCACCCCCCAAAAGTCCCATACGCCCTCTTCCCTCACCCTGTTCCCCCATCCACCCCTTCCCACTTCCCTGTTCTGGTATTAACCTATACTGCTACACTGAGTCTTTCCAGAACCAGGGGCCACTCCTCCCCTTGTATATCATTTGATGTATGGATTATGTCTTGGGTATTCCAATTTTCTAGGCTAATATCCACTTATTAGGGAGTGCATGCCATGATTGATCTTTTCAGGCTGGGTTACCTCACTTAGTATGATGTTCTCCAGCTCCATCTATTTGCCTAAGAATTTCATGAATTCATTGTTTCTAATGGCTGAATAGTACTCCATTGTGTTTATATACCACATTTTTTTTATCCATTCTTCTGTTGAGTGATACCCAAGTTCTTTCGGCTTCTTTCTATTATAAATAGGGCTGCTATGAACACAGTGGAGCACGTATCCTTATTATATGCTGGGGAATCCTCTGGGTATATGCCCAGGAGTGGTATAGAAGGATCCCCCAGAAATGACGTGCCCAGTTTTTTGAGGAATAGCCAAACTGATTTCCAGATTGGTTGTACCAATTTGCAACCCCACCAGCAGTGGTGGAGTATTCCTCTTTCTCCACATCTTCACCAACACCTGTTGTCTCCTGAATTTTTAAACTTAGCCATTCTGATTGGTGTAAGGTTAAAATCTCAGGTTGTTTTGATTTGCATTTCCCTAATGACTAATGAAGTTGAGCGTTTTTTAAGATGCTTCTCAGCTATCCAAAGTTCTTCAGGTGAAAATTCTTTGTTTAGCTCTGTACCCCATTTTTAATAGGGTTATTTGGTTTTCTGGGGTCTAACTTCATGAGTTCTTTGTATATATTGGATAGTAGCCCTCTGGTGGATGTAGGGTTGGTGAAGATTTTTTTCCCAATTTGTTAGTGGTGATTTGTCCTTTTGATGATGTCCTTTGCCTTACTGAAACTTTGTAATTTTAGGAGGTTCCATTTGTCAATTCTTGATCTTAGAGCATACGCTATTGGTGTTCTTTTCAGGAAGTATCCTGCTGTACCGATGTCCTCAAGGGTCTAGGAAATGGAAGAAGACCTCAGAAAATGGAAAAATACCCCACACTCATGGATTGGCATGATTAATATAACTAAAATGGCCATTTTGCCAAAAGCAGTATACAGTATACAGCAGTAATACCCATCAAAATCCCAACTCAGTTCTTCATAGAGTTAGAAAGAGCAATTTTCAAATTCATCTGGAATAACAAAAAACCCAGGATAGCTAAACTATTCTCAACAGCAAAATAAATTCTGGGGAAATCAGCATTCCTGACCTCAAGCAATACTACAGAGCAGTAGTGTTAAAAACTGCATGGTATTAGTACAGTGATAGGCAGGCGGATCAATGGAATAGGATTGAAGATCCAGAAATGAATCCACACACCTCTGGTCCCTTGATCCTTGACAAAGGAGCTGAAAACATCCAGTGAAAAAAAGATAGCCTTTTCAACAAATGATGCTGGTTCAACTGGAGGTCAATATGCAGAAGAATGTGAATTGATCCATCCTTATCTCCTTGTACTAAGCTCAACTCCAAATGGATCAAGGACCTCCACATAAAGCCACATACTCTTGTCTCCAGAGTTTTTTTTTTTTTATTCGATATATTTTTTATTTACATTTCAAATGATTTCCCCTTTTCTGGTCCCCCATTCCGCGGCAAGTCACATAAGCCCCCTTCCCTCCCTCTGTTCTCCCACCCATCCCTTCCCACTTCCCTGTTCTGGTTTTGTCTTATACTGCTACACTGAGTCTTTCCAGAACTAGGGGCCACTCCTCCGTTCGTCTTGTACCTCATTTCATGTGTGGATTATGTTTTGGGTATTCCAGTTTTCCAGGCTAATATCCACTTATTAGTGAGTGCATACCATGATTGATCTTTTGAGATTGGGTTACCTCACTTAGTATGATGTTCTCCAGTTCCATCCATTTGCCTAAGAATTTCATGAATTCATTGTTTCTAATGGCTGAATAGTATTCCATTGTGTATGTATACCACATTTTTTGCATCCATTCCTCTGTTGAGAGATACCCGGGTTCTTTCCAGTTTCTGGCAATTATAAATAGGGCTGCTATGAACAAAGATCCAACAAAGAAAGAGAACTTCAGTCCAATTTCCCTTATGAACATCGATGCAAAAATACTCAATAAAATTCTTGCCAACTGAATTCAAGAACACATCAAAACGATTATCCACCATGATCAAGTAGGCTTTATCCCAGGGATGCAGGGTTGGTTCAATATACAAAAATCCATCAATGCAATCCACTACATAAACAAACTCAATGAAAAAAAACTACATGGTCATTTCATTAGATGCTGAAAAAGTATTTGACAAAATTCAGCATCCTTTCATGCTTAAAGTCTTGGAAAAAACAGGAATTCAAGGCCCATACCTAAACATAGTAAAAGCAATATACAGCAAACCGGTAGCCAGCATCAAACTAAATGGAGAGAAATTTGAAGCAATCCCACTAAAATTAGGGACTAGACAGGGCTGCCCATTTTCTCATTATCTTTTCAATATTGTACTTGACTTACTAGCTCGGGCAATTAGACAACAAAAGGAGGTCAAAGGAATACAAATTGGAAAGGAAGAAGTCAAACTATCATTATTTGCAGATGATATGATAGTCTACTTGAGTGACCCAAAAAACTCCACTAGAGAACTTCTACAGCTGATAAACAACTTCAGCAAAGTGGCAGGTCTCCAGAGTTTTTGCCATTCTGACTGGTGTGAGGTGAAATCTCAGGTTTCTTTTGAAAGAGAGGTTTCATTTGTCAATTCTGGATCTTAGAGCATAAGCTATTAGTATTCTATTCAGGAAATTTTCTGCTGAGCCAATGTGCTCAAGGGTCTTCCCAGTTTCATTTCTATTAGTTTAAGTGTGTCTGGTTTTATGTGGAGGTCCTTGATAAACTTGGATTTGACCTGAGTACAAGGAGATAAGAATGGATCGACTTGCATTCTTCTGCATGCTAACCACCACTGAACGAACACCATTTGTTGAAAAGGCTATCTTTTTTCCACTGGATGGTTGTAGCTCCTTTGTCAAAGATCAAGTGACCATAATTGTGTGAGTTCATTTCTGGGTCTTTACTTCAATTCGACTGATCTACCTGCCTGTCACTGTACCAGTACCACGCAGTTTTTAACGCTCTTGCTCTGTAGTACTGCTTGAGGTCTGGGATGCTGATTCCGTCAGAAGTTATATTACAGTTGAGAATAGTTTTACCTGTCCCGGGTTTCTTGTTATTCCAGATGAATTTGAGAATTGCTCTTTCTAAGTCTATGAAGAATTGAGTTGGGATTTTAACGGGGATTGTATTGAATCTGTAGATTGCTTCTGGCAAGATGGATATTTTTACTATATTAATCCTGAAAATCCAGGAGATTGGGAGATCTTTCCATCTTCCTAGGTCTTCTTAGAGTTTTTCTTCAATGACTTGAAGTTCTTTTCATACCAATATTTGATTAGTTTAATTAGAGTCACACCAAGATATTTTATATCATCTGTGACTATTGTGAAGGGTGTCATTTCCCTAATTTCTTTCTCAGTCGGTTTATCCTTTGAGTATAGGAAGGCTGCTAATTTGTTTGCATTCATTATATATCCAACCATTTTGCTGAAGTTGTTTATTAACTGTAGGAGTTCTATGGTGGAGTTGTCTGGATCACATAAGTATACTATAATATCATCTGACAATAGTGATAATTTGACTTCTTCTCAATTTGTATACATTTGACCTCCTTTTGTTGTATAATGACTCCAGCTAGAACTTCAAGTACTATATTGAATAGATATGGAGAGAGAGGGCAGCATTGTCACATCCCTGATTTTAGTGGAATTGCTTCAAGTTTCTCTCCATTTAGTTTAATGTTGGCTAACAGTTTGCTGTATGTTGCTTTTACTATGTTTAGGTATGGGCCTTGAATTCCTGTTCTTTCCAAGACTTTAAGCATAAAAGGATGCTGACTTTTGTCAAATGCTTTTTCAGCATCCAATGAAATGACCATGTTGTTTTTTTCTTTGAGTTTGTTTATGTAGTGGATTGCATTGACAGATTTCTGTATATTGAATCATCCCTGCACCCCTGGGATGAAGCCAATTTGATCATGGTGAATGATAGTTTTGATGTGTTCTTTGGTTCACTTGGCAAGAATTTTATTGAGTATTCTTGCATTGGTGTTAATAAGGGAAATTGGTCTGAAGCTGTCTTTCTTTGTTAGATCTTTGTGTGGTTTTGGTATCAATGTAATTGTGGCTTTGTAGAATGAGTTGGGTAGTGTTCCTTGTGCTTCTATTTTCTGGAATGGTTTGAGGGTATTGGTGTTAAGTCTTCCTTAAAGGTCTGATAGAATTCTGCACTAAAAACATCTGATCTTGTGCTTCATTTGGTCAGGAGACTTTCAATGATTTCTATTTCTTTAGGGGTTGTGGAACCGTTTAGATGATCTATCTTTTTCTGATTTAACTATGGTATTTGGTATCTGTCTAGGAAATTGTCCATTTCATCCAGATTTTCCAGTTGATTTGATTATAGCCTTTTGTAGTAGGATCTAAAGATTTTTTGAACTTCCTCAGTTCCTGTTGTTATGTCTCCCTTTTCGTTTCTGATTTTGTTAGTTTGGATGCTGTCTCTGTGCCCTCTTGTTAGTCTGGCTATGGATTTATCTATCTTGTTGATTTTGTCAAAGAACCAGCTCCTGGTTTTGTGGATTCGTTGTATAGTTCTTTCTGTTTCTACTTGGATGATTTCAGCCCTCAGTTTGATGATTTCCTGCCTTCTACTCCTCTTGTGTATATGAGCTTCTTTCTGTTCTAAAGTGTTCTAAAGCTTTTAGGTGTGCCAATAAGCTACTAGTGTATGCTGTCTCCAACTTCTTTTTGGAGGCACTCAGAGCTATGAGTTTTCCTCTTAACACTGCTTTCATTGTGTCCCATAAATTTTGGGTATGTTGTACCTGCATTATCATTAAATTCTAAAAAGTCTTTGATTTCTTTTCTTATTCCTTGACCAAGGATCATTAAGTAGAGCATTATTCAGCTTCCATGTGTATGTGGGCTGTGTGTTGTTTTTGTTGCTATTGAAGAACACCCTTACTCCATAGTGATCTCATAGGATGCATGGGATTATTTCAATCTTCTTATATCTGTTGAGGCCTGTTTTGTGACCAATTATGTGGTCAATTTTGGAGAAGGTACCATGAGGCACTGAGAAGAAAGTAAAGTATATTCTTTTGATTTAGAATGAAATGTTCTATAGATATCTATTAAATCCAATTGGTCCAAAATTTCTGCTAGTTTCACTAAGTCTCTGTTGAGTTTGTGTTTCCCTGATCTGTCCACTGCATAGAGTGGTGTGTTGAAGTCACCCACAATTATTGTGTGAGGTGCACTGTGTGCTTTAAGCTTTAGTAAAGTTTCTTTTACAAATGAGGGTACCCTTGTATTTGGAGCATAGATGTTCAGAATTGAGAGTTCTTCTTGGAAGATTTTTCCTTTGATGAGTATGAAGTGTCCTGCCATGTCTTTTTGTTTTATGACTTTTGGTTGAAAGTCTATTTTATTGGCTATTAGAATGGCTACTCCAGCTTGTTTCCTGTGACCGTTTGCTTGTAAAACTGCTTTCCAGCCTTTTCCTCTGACTTAACGTTTGTCTTTTATGCTGAGATGTGTTTCCTGTATGCAGCAAAATGTTGGGTCCTGCTTAAGTATCTAGTCAGTTAGTCTATGTCTTTTTCTGGGGAATTGAGGCCATTGATGTTAAGATATATTAAGGAATAATGATTGTTGCTTCCTGTTATTTTTGATGTAATTTTCATGTTTGTGTTTTTATCTTCCTTTGTGTTTGTTGAAAGAAGATTAATTTTTTTGCCCTTTCTAGTGTGTAGTTCCCTCCTTTTTTTGGTGTTTTCCATTCATTACCCCTTAAATGGCTGGCTTTGTGGAAAAATATTATGCCAAATTGTTTTTGTCATGTAATACCTTCTTTCTCCATCTATAGTAATTGAGAGATTTGCAGGGTATAGCAGTCTGACTTGGCTTTTGTGTTCCCTTAGTGTCTGTATGACATTTGCCCAGGCTCTTCTGGCTTTCATATTCTCTGGCATAAAGTCAGGTGTAATTCTGATAGGTCTATCTTTATATGTTACTTGACCTTTTCCCCTTACTGCTTTTGATAGTCTTTCTTTGTTTAGTACATTTGGTGTTTTAATTATTATGTGACATGAGGAATTTCTTTTCTGGTCAAATCTATTTGAGGTTCTGTAGGCTGCTTGTATGTTCATGGGAATCTCTTTCTTTAGGTTAGGGAAATTTTCTTTTATAAGTTCATTGAAGACATTTACTGGCCCCTTAAGTTAGAAATCTTCTCTCTCTTCTATACCTATAATCCCTAGATTTTATCTTCTCATCTTGTCCTGGATATTTTGGGTCAGAAGCTTTTTGCATTTTTCATTTTCTTTGACTGGGGTGTCAATGCATTCTATGGTATCTTCTGCATCTGATATTCTCTCTTCTATTTCTTGTATTCTGTTGTTAATGCTTGCATCCATGACTTCTGACTTCTCTCATAGGTTTCCTATGCCCAAAGTTCTTTCCTTTTGTGATTTCTTTATTGTTTCTACTCCGTTTTTACATCCTGGATGGTTTTGTTGAATTCCTTCACCTGTTTTGATGTGTTTTCCTGTAGTTCTTTAAGGGTTTGTCCCTGTTTACTTGCGTTCTCCTGTATGTCTTTAAGGGAGTTATTCTTGTCCTTCTTGAAGCTCTCTATCAACATCATGAGCTGTGATTTTAAATCCAAATCTTGCTTTTCTGGAGTGTTGAGGTATCCATGACTTCCTGTTGTGGGTGAATTGGGTTCAGATGATGCCATGTTGCCTTGATTTCTGTTAGTAATGTTCCTACATTTGCCTTTTGCCACCTGGTTATCTTTGTTGATAGTTGGTCCTGCTGTCTCTGGCTGATGCTTGTCCCTTCTGTGTGCCTGCAAGCCTGTCTCAGCATCCTTGGATGACCAGCTCTCCCCTGGCACAGAGTGCTGTGGTGCTGCCCAGCTCCTGGATGCAATTGGGGCCCTGGTAGACAGAGTCCAAGGTGATCTGTTTCCTACAATTCTGGCTCTAACAACTCATTCAGTTGCAGGAGTAAAGTGGCCTCACCTCTAACCGTGGGACTCCCTGCAGCGCAGATGTCCCCTGGCAGGAAAGGTGTACAGATGGCTGTGGTGCTGCCCAGATCCTAGATGCAGGTGTGGCCATGGGTGGACCAAGTCTCAAGTGGTATTACACTCAGGTGTTCTCTGAGTTCCTGGTTACACCAGACTTCTCAAGTCACCGGAGCAAAGATGGTGCGAGTTTAATTTCTTTACATTGTGGTTTTGTGGGATTATTTCTTCTAGTTTTCCTAGAGCCTTTAAGTCATTAAGTTATGAATATAAGATCATTATAGCTTTTTATGTAGTGGCTTAGTGCTGTAAGCTTGCCTCTTAGAACTGCCTTCATTGTGTCTTATATGTTTGGATATATTGTATTATCATATTCATTCAATTCTGAAAAGTTTTTAGTTTCCTTCTTGATTTCTGTCTTGGCCCATTTTTAATTCTATACTGAGTTTTTGAATTTTCCATTCTATTTATATACTTTCCATTGTTTTTTTGTTGTTGATGTCCAGCTTTAACTCATAGAGATCAGATAGAATGCAGGATATGTTATTTCTTTACACACAAACACACACACACATACACACACAAATGCACATATATATGTTGAGAGTTACTTCCTGTCATCATATATGATCAACTTTTAAGATAATTCCATCAGCTACTGAGAATAAAGTATATTATTTAGACCATAACAATATTATTATTGTGTGTATATTCCACATTGGGGTTGAATGTTCTGAAGGTGTTTGTTAAATCTATTTGATTTATGAAATTATTTGATGCCAGCATTTCTCTATTATTATTTTTTGTCTCTGGTTATGTTTTGCCTTGTGTTTCATTCATAAATGTTTGGAATGGTAATAATCTCTTGGTGGATATTTTTCTTTCATGAGCCCTTACCTGTCTCATCTGATTAGATTTGTGTTAAAAACTATTTTGTTGGATTTTAATATAGCCATTGCTTGCTTGCTGTTTGACTTCATTTTCTTGGAATACTCTTTTCTATCATTTTGCCCCGAGGTAATATTTGTCCTTGGTGGTAAGGAATACTTCTTGGCTCCAAAAGGAATATGAATATTAGTTATTTTAAATATGAATATGAATTCTTTTCTAATCCAATTTGTTAGGCACTTTCTTTTTTGAGAGATCGAACTCTTAAATATTAAGCTATGAATGAGCAATGTTTATTGATCTTTGCTCTTTTGACATGATGGTGAGGTTCTCCCATCTTTTGATTATTTTTTCTTTGTGTCTTCTCAATTATAGCTAACCTCTTGGGAATGAAGTATACTTTTAGTGTTCTCTGTAGAGGTGGATTTGTGAACATAAATTGCTTCAATTAATCATTATCATAGAATATTTCATTTTTAGCCACTATACACAGATAGATAGTTTTGCTGTACATAGTAGCCTATACTGGCATTTGTGGTATCTTGGAGCTTGAAAGAATACCCATACATTGGAACTGGAAAATATCATCCTAAGTGAGGTAACCCAATCACAAAAGAACACTCATGGTATGCACTCACTGATAAGTGGATATTAGCCTAGAAGCTTGGAATACCCAAGATACAATTCACATATCAAATGATGCCCAAGAAGGAGGAAGAACAAAGTATGGATCCTTGGGTCCTTTGTAGAAAGGGGGAAAAATACCAACAAAAGGAGATGCAGAGACAAATGGTTGAGCAGAGTCTGAGGGAAAGACCATCTAGAGACTACCCCACCCAGGGATATATCCTATACACAGTTACAAAACCCAGACACTATTGTGGATACACACAAGTGCTGGCTGACCAGAGCCAGATATAGCTATTACCTGAGAGCCTCTCCTAGTGCATGACAAGTACAGAGGGAGAAATTCACAGCCAGTGATTGTATTGAGCACAGGGTCCCCAATGGGGAATCTATAGAAAGGACCCAAGGAGCTGAAGGAGTTTGCAGCACCATAGGAGGAACAATAATATGAGTCACCCAGTACTCCAAGACAAAACCATCAACCAAAGAGTACACATGAAATTGCCCATGGCTCAAGACACATCAGCAGCAGAGGATAGTCTTGTTAGATACCAAAGGGAGGAGAGGCCCTTGGTCCTGAAAAGACTTGATCTCGTAGTGTAGAGGAATACCAGAACAGAGAAGCGGGGGAGGGTTGACTGGGGAAGGAGAAATGTCTTACAGGATTTTCGGGGGAGGGGGAACCAGGAAAGGGGACAATATTAGAAACATAAGTAAACAATATACCTAGTAAAAAATAAAATTGCAGCTCTGGAGAGATAAAGACAACAGGAAAAAAAAGAATGCACATCCATTCCTTCTGGCCTCCAATGTCACCACTGATATATCAAGTGTTAGTCTAATGAACATATCTTTGTATACATTTGCTATTTTCCTTTGCAATATTTAATATCCTTTCTCTGTCCTGTACATTTAGTGCTTTTGTTATTATATTTTATGTGGAGTTTCTGTTTTGATACCAATTTTGGTGTTTTGTATGCCTTCTGAAACCTAATAGGAACCTCCTTCTTTAGATTGGGGAATATTTGCTCTATGATTTTGTTAAAGTATTTCTGTGTCTTTGAAATGAGTATCTTTTCCTTGATCCATATTTTCATTGTTTGCCACTTCATGGATGTTTTGTGTCTAGTTTTTTTTTTTTTTTTTATTTAACATTGCTTTTGACTGAGCCATTTGTTTCTTCTATCTTGTCTTCAAGATTCAAAATTCTCTTCTTCCCTTCTTGTAATCTACTGGTTAGGCTTACCTCTGTGGGTTTTGTGTGATATCCTGAGATTTACACTTCCGCTTTTATTTCAATTGGGTTTTCTTTAATTATTCTATTTGTTTACTTTTACTTTCAAGGCTTGAATTATCTTATTTCACTAAACAAATATTTCACTAAACTATTTGCTTACACTTTCAAAGTCTTTATTAGAGCATTCATATAATATTTAAGGTCCATTGAACATGTTCATAATTATTTTGAAGTCCTTTGTATATCAGCTAAATCACTCTTCTTGAAATTGATTGCAATAAAGTAGCTGCCTTGTGGAAAAAAAAAAACGTATTTTCTTGGCTGTTTATGTTTTTGTTTTTGAATGGGGGCTTAGGCATCTGAAAGGCTATGTGATTCCTAGTAGAGGGTTGTCACGTGTCACAAATAAATGGATATAGGATATGAGAGAAGTACAAAAGGGGCAGTGGGAAAAATTAGAGTGATCCAGGGCCCACACCAAGAAGCAGAATCCTTAGTAGATAAAGGTGGGATAAGAAGAGGTACTCCTACAGGCAGGTGTTTCAGGATAAAGAATAAGTCTGAACAAGAAAAATAGAGGACAGGAAGAATATTAAGGGTTGCCTACTCAAGCCCCAGTCTAGTATGGCCACTGGAATTCTCTGGCCCAACTTATTATTGTGTGGCACTACATTTGGGTTGGGTTCAGAACAAGAATGATTCTTAACAGGATACAGTCTATGAAAACATGAGAAAATTTATTTATTTAGTGTTGATCTATGATCCTCCCACAAATATGATCAAGTTGTCATACAAATACCCTACTTCTGGTATCAATTTATGTTTTAATAGACTTTTCTTTTGTTATGATAAAACACCATGATGAAAAGAAAGTTGGGTTGGTTGGTTGGTGGTTGTTTGTTTGTGGTATTTCATCTTACACTTCTGGGTGACAATCTGTCACTGAGTTTGTTAAGGCAGAAACTAAAGCAGTACAGGGTCATGGAGGCAGGAACAGAATCAGAAGCTATGGAGAAAAAGCATTTACTAGATTGCTTCCTATGGCTTACTCAGTTTTCTTTCTTATACCATTGGTACTACTAGTCTAGGGCTGTTAGTGCTTTCAGTGGAATTGGTCCTCCCATATAAATTATTATTCAAGAAAATAGCCCACAGACAAATCTAATGGGGGCATTTTATAAATTGAAATTTACTCTTCTCAAATGATTCTAGCCTGTGTGAAGCTGACAAAATAACTCCCATAGAACACCAATAAAAGCAAGCAAAATAGCCCCACATGAATAAACAAAAAACTAGACACAACAGATGGTTTTATACTTTTATGACCATTTCTGTATGCATAATGTTCCAGAACTTAAGAATGGCATGATTTTGTTTTTGACTTCCTGTCACAGAGATGTGAATCACATTCAGTAAGAGTACATATTTTTTTTCTCATTGTCAAGACTAAATACTTGAAAAATGCAGCTTCAGGAAAAAAATGTTTATATGGGATTATAGTTTTAAGGAAATAATCCATTAATAGTAAGAAGAGGTGGTGACAGGCATGTGAAGGTTGTCACATTATACCTACGGTCAGGAATCAGAAAAAAATGAATGCCAGTTCTCAGCAGGCATCTTTTGACCATCTTTTTATTTAGAATAAGACTATGATCCATGCTATGGCTCTGCTAACATTCTATATAGAACTCAGGTAAGCCTTCCCGGAAACACCCTCCAAAATACACTTAGCAGTGTTTTTCCTGTGTAATTATATATTTGGTCACATTGACAAAAATATTAAATACCACAAAAACAATACTCAAATTTTATTGCTAAGATCAAGAATTGACAAATGGGACCGCATAAAACTACAAAGTTTCTGTAAGGCAATGGACATTGTCAAAAGGACAAAATGGCAACCAACAAATTGGGAAAAGATTTTTACCAACACAACATCCGAGAGAGGGCTTGTATACAAGATATACAAAGAACTCAAGAAGGTAGACCCCAGAGAGCGAAAGATCTCCCTTAAAAAAATAGGGTACAGAATTAAACAAACAATTTTCACCTGAGGAATATCGAATGGCTGAGAAGCACTGAAAGAAATGGTCAACATCCTTAGTCAAATCAAATCAAAACAACCCTGAGATTTCACCTCACACCAGTCAGAATGGCTAAAATCAAAAAGTCAGGAGAAAACAGGCACTGGTGAGGATGTGGAGAAAGAGGAACACCCCTCCACTGCTGGTGGGGTTGCAAGTTGGTACTACCACTCTGGAAGTCAGTCTGGCAATTCCTCAGAAAACTAAAAATGATACTTCCAGAGGACCCTGCAATACCACTCCTGGGCATAAACCCAGAAGATTCCCCAGCATGTAATAAGGATACATGCTCCACTATGTTCATAGCAGCCCTATTTATAATAGCCAGAAGCTGGAAAGAACCCATATATCCCTCAATGGATGAAACTGGAGAACATCATCCTAAGTGAGGTAACCCAGTCTCAAAAGAACACTCGTGGTATGCACTCACTGATAAATATATATTAACCTAGAAGCTTGGAATGCCCAAGACACAATGCACATATCAAATGATGCCCAAGAGGAAGGAAGGAGTTGCCCCTGGTCCTGAAAAGGCTCAGTGCAACAGTGTAGGGGAATACCAGGACAGGGAAGTGAGAAGGGGCAGATTGAGGAACAGTGGGGATGGAAGAGGACTTATGGGACTTTCAGGGAGGGGGAAATCTAGGAAAGGGAAAATCACTTGAAATGTAAATAAAGAATATATGAAATAAGAATTTTTTATTGTTATCCTTAGCTAACAATAACTACTATGAGACAGTTTTTGGAATGCTGGACAGGTTTATTTTCACCCCAATAAGCCCATATAAAAACACAAACTTCAGTTACTATATTTATAAGCTATATGCCTAAATTGGGCAGCTCTATCATCACACCAACCTATCCCCCAACTATGATACACCAAATATAAGGCAATTTTCCTGGCCACGTGGTTTTGCTCCATCTTCTCTTCCTCCCTCTCTTAGTTGTTCTCTTCTAGACCTCCCATCCCACCTTTTACTTTCCTTGCCAAACCACAGGCTTTAGCCTTTATTTGACCAGTCCAAATGGGCAACAGATTCACATGATATCACCTGAGTACGTGAGTGACTGCTCATTGGTTCAGCAGCCCCTCTTGCGGGGCTTAACCAAAATTAAGATCAGAAAACAGCATGCTGGCAACCCACAACCATCATTTTATGTGGCAATGACCTCTAATAGATAGCTATTTCAGAGTGATGGCACAATATAGATTGTAAATGCTAATTGAACTCAATGTGATAAAAATAAATATAAAATATTTTAAATAATGAAACAACTAAATTTTTGTTATAAAATACTGTTAAAATCTGAAAAGTTGAAAACTATATAAAATAATCAAATCATATTTTATTGACAAAGATCTTGAATAAAAATACACTTGAAGAATTGTGTCAACTGACTCGTCTAATTTATATCAGAATAGATTCTGCGCTAAAGGAGAGATGTTGGTGGTAAATACTGATGGTAAATGAACTAACTGCTATTGCTTATTAGAATTGTGTAATTTAAACCACTAATACTGTCCTAGAATAGTAAGATAGTTGGCTTTGTCTTAATACAAACACTTCACAGAAACCCAGACCTATTAAGAGGGAATATTAATTCAGAAAACATCTGTATAGAATTGACTGGTAGGCAAGTTAGTAAAGTATTTTATTCATTAATAATTGATTTGGGAAGGCCAGGTCCATTGGGAGTTCTTCCATTTTTGGAAACATTGTCCTGTGTGATATAAGAAAGCAAGAAGGCAAGCCAGGAACAGCAGGTCAAGAAACAGGGCTCCTCCATGAACTCTTGATTCATTTGGTTTCTGATTCCAAGTTTCCTGTTTTTAGATCCTGCCTTCACTTCTTTTAAGGATGGAGTGTGCTGTGAAAGTATAAGGCAAATAAACCCCCTTTTCACAAAATTGCTTTCAGTCATGGTGGGTTTTTTCCTACCAATATAACACTAAAATTGAAATTTTTACAGGAGTTGTGTATTGCTTTGTAAAGAGTTTGGCAGTTTCCTGTGAAGGTAATTAATTCCACATTTATCATGGAATAAATTGACATCATCAATTTTTTCAAACTATTGCAAACATATGACCTCAAAACCTCAACATATTTCTCAACACTTGATGAAGTGTATGTCAGTAAATCTGTCATGGATTGAAAATCACATATAACCTTCCTCATCATTATGTTATAACCTCTCATTGTAATTGGTTTTATATTTGTACAAAATATATTTGAGATTCTGTTACTACTCAAATATTTACGATGAATTCATTGTTATACTGGCTGAATAGTACTCCATTATGTATATATACCACATTTTCTGCATCCATTCTTCTGTTGAGGGATACCTGGGTTCTTTCAAGCTTCTGGCTATCATAAATAGGGCTGCTATGAACATAGTGGAGCATGTATCCTTATTACCTGCTGGGGAATCCTCTGGGTATATGGCCGGGAGTAGTATAGCAGGGTATTCTGGAGGTGTCGTGCCAAGTTTTCTGAGGAACCACCACACTGATTTCCAGAGTGGTTGTACCCATTTGCAAACCCACCAGCAATGGAGGAGTGTTCCTCTTTCTCCACATCCTCGCCAACACCTGCTGTCTCCTGAATTTTTAATCTTAGCCATTCTGACTGGTATAAGGTGAAATCACAGGGTTGTTTTGATTTGCATTTCCCTAATCATTAATGAAGTTGAGCATTTTTAATATGCTTCTCAGCCATCCGAAGGTCTTCTAAATTCTTGAGTCCTTTGTATATATTGGATATTAGCCCTCTATCTGATGTAGGGTTGGTGAAGATCTTTTCCCAATTTGTTGGTTGCCAATTTGTCCTTTTGATGGTGTCCTTTGCCTTACAGAAACTTCGTAATTTTTTGAGGTCCCATTTGTCAATTCTTGATCTTAGAGCATACAATTTGGTGTTCTGTTCAGGAACTTTCCCCCGTACCGATGTCCTCAAGGGTCTTCCCCAGTTTCTATTCTATTAACTTCAGAGTGTCTGGCTTTATGTGGAGGTCCTTGATCCATTTGGAGTTGAGCTTAGTACAAGGAGACAAGGATGGATCAATTCCCATTCTTCTGCATGCTGACCTCCAGTTGAACCAGCACCATTTGTTGAAAAGGCTATCTTTTTTCCATTGGAAGTTTTCAGCCCCTTTGTCGAGGATCAAGTGGCCATAGGTGTGTGGGCTCATTTCTGGATCTTCAATCCTGTTCCATTGATCCGACTACCTATCACTGTACCAGTACCATGCAGTTTTTAACACTATTGCTAGTAGTATTGCTAGAAGTCGGGGATACTGATTCCCCCAGAATTTCTTCTGTTGTTGAGAATAGTTTTAGCTATTCTGGGGTTTTTTGTTATTCCAGATGAATTTGAGAATTGCTCTTTCTAACTCTATGAAGAACTGAGTTGGGATTTTGATGGGTATTGCATTTAATCTGTATATTGCTTTTGGCAAAATGGCAATTTTTAACTATATTAATCCTGCGGATGCATGAGCATGGGAGATTTTTCCATTTTTTGAGGTCTTCTTCCATTTACTTCTTCAGAGTCTTGAAGTTCTTGTCATACAAATCTTTCACAAGTTTGGTAAGAGTCACCCCAAGGTACTTTATACTGTTTGTGGCTATTGTGAAGGGGGTCATTTCCCTAATTTCTTTCTCAGCCTGCTTATCCTTTGAGTATAGGAAGGCTACTGATTTGCTTCAGTTGATTTTATACCCTGCCACTTTGCTGAAGCTCTTTATCAGCTGGAGTTCTCTAGTGGAGTTTTTTGAGTCACTTAGGGAGACTATCATATCATCTGCAAATAATGATAGTTTGACTTCTTCCTTTCCAATTTGTATCCCTTTGACCTTATGTTGTCTAATTGCCCGAGCTAGTACCTCAAGTACAATACTGAAAAGATAAGGAGAAAGGGGGCAGCCCTGTCTAGTCCCTAATTTTAGTGGGATTGCTTCAAGTTTTTCTCCATTTAGTTTGATACTGGCTACCAGTTTGCTGTATATTGCTTTTACTATGTTTAGATATGGGCCTTGAATTCCTGTTCTTTCCAAGACTTTAAGTGTGAACGGATGCTGAACTTTGTTGATTGGATGCTTTTTCAGCATCCAATGAAATGACCATGTAGCTTTTTTTCTTTGAGTTTGTTTATGTAGTGGATTGCATTGATAGATTTCCATATATTGAACCAACCCTGCATCCCTGGGATAAAGCCTACTTGATCATGGTCGATGATCGTTTTTATATGTTCTTGGATTCGGTTGGCAAGAATTTTATTGAGTATTTTTGTATCGATGTTCATAAGGGAAATTCGTCTGAAGTTCTCTTTCTTTGTTGGATCTTTGTGTGGTTTTGGTATCAGCATAATGGTGGCTTCATAGAATGAGTTGTGTAGAGTTCCTTCTGTTTCTATTTTGTGGAATAGTTTGAAGAATGTTGGTGTTAGGTCTTTTTGAAGGTCTGATAAAATTCAGCACTGAAACCATCTGGTCCTGTGCTTTTTTTGGTTGGAAGACTTTTCTATGACCCCTTCTATTTCTTTAGGGGTTATAGAACTATTTAGATGATCTATTTTGTCCTGATTTATTTTTGGTATTTGGTATCTGTCTAGGAAATTGTCCATTTCCTCCAGATTCTCCAGTTGTGTTGAGTATAGGCTTTTGTAGTAGGATCTGATGATTTTTGAATTTCCTCAGTTTCTGTTGTTATATCCCCTTTTCCACTTCTAATTTGGTTAATTTGAATACTTTCTCTGTGCCCTTTGGTCAGTCTGGCTAAGCGTTTATCTATCTTGTTGATTTTCTCAAAGAACCAGTTCCTGGATTCGTTGATTCTTTGTATGGTTCTCTTTGTTTCCACTTGATTGATTTCAGCCCTGAATTTGGTGATTACCTGTCTTCTTCTCCTCCTGGGTGAAGTAACTTCTTTTTGTTCCAGAGCTTTCACATGTGCAATTAAGCTGCTAGTGTATGCTCTCCCTAGTTTCTTTTGGGAGGCATTCAAGGCAATTGGTTTTCCTCTTACCACTGCTTTCATTGTATAGCAAAGATTTGGGTATGTTATGCCTTCATTTTCATTAAATTCTAAAAAGTCTCTGATTTCTTTCTTTATTTCTTCTTTGTCCAAGGTGTCATTGAGTAGAGTATTGTTCAGCCTCCATGTGTATGTGGGCTTTCTGTTGTTTTTGTTGCTATTGAAGACCACTCTTATTCCATAGTGATCTGATAGGAGGCATGGATTTAGTTCGATTTTCTTATATTTGTTGAGGTCTGTCTTGTGACCAATTATATGGTCAATTTTGGAGAAGGTACCATGAGGTGTGGAGAAAAAGGTATATTCTTTTGCTTTAGGGTGAAATGTTCTATAAATATCAGTCAAATCCAATTGGTCCAAAGCTTCATTTAGTTTTACTCTGTCCCGGCTTAATTTCTGTTTTCCTAATCAGTCCATTGAGGATAGTGGAGTGTTGAAGTCACCCACAATTATTGTGTTAGGTGCAATGGGTGCTTTGAGCTTTAGTAGTTTCATTTGCAAATGAGGGTGCCCTTGCATTTCGCACATAGATGTTTAGAATTGAAATTTCTTCTTGGTGGATTTTTTCTTTGACCAGTAAGAAGTGTCCTCCCGTGTCTCTTTTGATGACTTTAGGTTGAAAGTCAATTTTCTGATATTAGAATGGCTACTCTGGCTCGTTTCCTGAGACCATTGGCTTGTAAAATTGTCTTCCAGGCTTTTACTCTAAGGTAGTTTTTGTCTTTGACACTGAAGTGTGTTTCCTGTATACAGCAATATGTAGGGTCCTGTTTCCTTATCAAGTCTGTTAGTCTATGTCTTTTTATTGGGGAATTGAATCCATTGATGTTAAGAAATATTAAGGAATAGTGATTATTACTTCCTGTCATTTTTGATGTTATTTTATATTTGAGTGGTTATCTTCTTTTGGGTTTGATGAAAGAAGGTTACTATCTTGCTTTTTTCCAGGGTGAAGTTTCCCTCCTTGTATTAAAGTTTTCCTCTTATTATTCTTTGTAAAGCTGGGTTTGTGGTAAGATATTGTGTAAATTTGGTTTTGACATGGAATATCTTGCTTTCTCCATCTATGGTGATTGAAAGTTTTGCTGGGTATAGTAGTCTTGGCTGACATTTGTGTTCTCTTAGAGTCTGCATGAGATCTGCCCAGGATCTTCTAGATTTCACGGTCTCTCGTGAGAAATCTGGTGTGATTCTGATAGGTCTTCCTTTATATGTTACTTGGCCTTTTTCTCTTACTGCCTTTAATATTCTTTCTTTGTTTAGTACATTTGGGGTTTTGATTATTATGTGATGGGAGGTATTTCTGCTCAGGTCCAGTCTGTTTGGAGTTCTGTAGGCTTCTTGTATATTCATGGGCATCTCTCTCTTTAAGTTAGGGAAGTTTTCTTCCATAATTTTGTTGAAGATAATTGCTGGCCCTTTCTGATGTAAATCTTCACTCTCATCTATACCTATAATCCTTAGGTTTGGTCTTCTCATTGTGTCCTGTATTTCATGGATGTTCTGGGATACAAACATTTTGCATTTTGCATTTTCTTTGACTATTGACTCCATGCTTTCTATGGTATCTTTGGCATCTGAGATTCTTTCTTTCATCTCTTGTATTCTGTTGTTGATATTTGCATCTATGGCCCCTGATTTCTTCTCAAGGTTTTCTATCTCTAAAGTTGTCTCCCTTTGTGATGTCTTAGTTGTATCTACTTCTGTTTTTAGATCCAGAATGGTTTTGCTCAGTTCCTTCATTTGTTTGTTTGTGTTTTTCTTTAATTCTTTAAGAGATTTTAGTGTTTCCTCATTCATGACTTCTGCCATTTTATTCACTTTCTCCTGCATTTCTTTAAGTTTTGTGTGTGTGTGTGTGTGTGTGTGTGTGTGTTTCTTCTTTATTGGCTTTTATTTTTTGAGCCTTATTCTCCTGAATTTCTCTAAGAGATTTTTGTGTTTCCATTATACAGGTTCCTAGCTTATTCATGTTCCCCTGTATTCTTTAAGAGATTCATTTATGTCCTATTTGTGTTCTTCTAGCAGCATCATGACCAGTGATTTTAAATCCAAATCTTGTTTTTCTGGAGTGTTTGTGTATCCAGGACTTGCTGATGTTGGAGAGTTTGGTTCAGACAATGCCATATTGCCTAGATTTCTGTTAGTAGCATTCCTGCATTTGCCCTTTGCCATCTTGTTTTCTCTGGTTTAGTTGGTCTTGTCTCTGGCTGATGTTTGAGCCTCCTGTGAGGTTGTAGGGCTATTTCAGCAACACTGGATGGCTGGGTTTCCCCTGTCACAGATTGCTGATATGCTGCCCTCCTCTTGGGTGCCCTTGGAGCCCTAGTGTGTCTTGCCCCAGATTGTGTCTGTGAACCAGGTGGTGCCCTTTTGCTCCTTCAGGGAATGCTGATGGTGTATGCTGTGGGAACCTTTTCTGCAGGGATCAGCAGAGTGCTGATCACTCTGCCGGGCAGCCACTCCCCCAACCCAGTTGGTATACACACAGCTGCTCAGGCCCTGAGTCTAGGAAAAGCCCGGCAGGAGGCCTTAGCAATGTTCACCTCAGGCTATGACTGTTAAGTGGTTCGGTCAGGTAGCCAAGATGGTGGCATGCACACCCTCCCTGAAAGGGCTGGGAGAGTCTGCCCAGCTAACAACCTCCTGGCCAGGTTCGCATACCGATGCCCCCCCCCAAACAGCCCAGGGCCTGGGTGCAGTCCAATGCCTGTCGGGCTTAGACCCCACCCACCCACCCATCCACCCCCACTATGTTAGCCTCAGGCTATGACTGTTAGCTGTCTTTGCCTGCTAGACCTCTCTGGCATCTCATAGCCAAAATGGAGGTGTGTGAGCCTGGACAGACTGCCAGGCAAACAACCTCCTGGCCGGGTTCTCACACTGATGCCCCCCCCCCTGCCCCTGAACAGCCCAGGACCTGGGTGCAGGCCAACGCCTGTTGGGCTTAGACCCACCACATGTTGGCCTCCGGCTAAGTCTGCATACCTTGGGCTGTTGGTTCTCTCTGGCGTCCAAGAGCCAAAATGGTGGAGAGTCTCTTGTAACTGACTGGTGGAAGGCAGGGTTCTGGTGTGGCTTCTGTGAGGTGAAAGGCGCTGTAAATCTGCTGCCGCTTGCAGCCCGGTTGGCCAGCGATGGTCAGTGGTAGCAGGGGCAGGGCCTGCCAGGACCCTGCTGCCTTGGTTCCACTGCTGATGGCCTTTCCACTGGACGAGCTGCTGCTGCCGCTGCCGCTGCCACCACCTCCTCTTCCAGTGTCTTCGTTTTTAATAGCTGAATAGTAGTCTATTCTGCAGAAGTACCACATTTTCTCAATACATTTTTCAGTTGAGGGACATCTAGATTATTTCTACTTTCTGGCTGTTATGAATAAAGCTGCTATAAACATAGCTGAGCAAGTGTCTTTTTGGGATGGTGGAGTATCTTTTGGGTATATGCCCAGGATGCTATAGCTGGGTCTGGTGGTAGAACCATTCCCAGTTTTCAGAGAAATGGCCACATTGATTGCCAAAGTGGTTGTGTATATTTGATCTCATACTAGCAATGGAGGAATGTTTCCCTTGCTCTAAATCCTCACCAGCATGTACTATCTCTTGAGTTTTTAATCTTGGCATTCTGACCAGTATAATTTGGTACCTCAGAGTTGTTTTTGTTTGCATTTCCCTAATGACTAAGGACTTTAAACATTTTTTAAGTGTGTCTCATTCCTTTGAGATTCCTCTATTGAGAATAATCTGTTTAGCTCTGTACACCATTTTTTAATCTGGTTATTTGGGCTATTGGTGCCTAACTTCTTGAGTTCTTTATAAATTTTGCAATCAGATTTTGCTATTAGATATATGGTTTGTGAAAATGCTTTTCCAATATGCGTGTTGATATTTTGTCTGATTAACACTATTCTTTGCCTTACAGAAGATTTTCAGTTTCATGAGGTCCCATTTATAAATTGTTGATCTCAGGGCCAGAGGCATTGATATTTGATTCAGGAAATTGTCTCCTGTACTAATATGTTAAAGGCTATTACACTTTTTCTATTCTATAAGATTTAATAAATTCAGTTTTATGCTGAAATCTTTAATCTACATTATTTGAGTTTTGTGCCAGATGATAAATATGGATCTATTTGCAGTTTCTACTTGTAGACATACAGTTAGACCAGAACTATTCATTTAAGATTCTTTACTTTTTCATTGTATGACTTAGGCTTCTTTACCAGTAATCAAGTGTGCATAAGTGTGTGTGTTTACTTCTGGATCTTTGATTCAATTCTATTGATCAATATTTCTGTTTCTGTACCAGTACCATGCACTTTTTGTTACTCTTGCTGTAATGCACCTTGAGACCAGGGATGATGATTCCTCCTGAAGTTATTTGTTTAGGATTGTTTTGGGTTTTTTGTTTTTCCATATGAAATTGAGAAATGCTCTTTCTATGTTTGTGAAGAATTGCGTTCCAATTTTGATGGGCACTGTATTGAATCTGTAGATTGTCTTTTGTGCGATGGACATTTACCTATCCATCGTCATGGAAGATCTTTCTTTCTTCTGATATCTTCCTCAATTTCTTTCTATGTAGGCTTCGTTTTTTTAAACCTACTTTTAATAAGGATTTTCAAATGTTTCAACCCCCTTGTAGCCCACTATACAAATATTAAGGGAGAAAAGAAGGTAAACAGGACAAGGGGTTGTAGACCTTTAGAAGAGGTTCCTTGGGGCAATTCCAATCTCTGTTTGTCAAGATACCAGCAGTCCAATTCAGTAGTTTCAGGATAACAAACATAGATCAGGAGTGGTGGTACAATCCAGCAGAAACTGCCAGGCCTCCACCAAATTGGCACAAGTGAGCAGAAGCAACTAGGAGCAGCTTGGGCACCAGGAGTTCTCCACAATGTCTCACTCAATTGAGACCTGTGAAGACAAAGATAAGAGACTAATGAACAATTACAAGGCTAGTTATGCAAGAATGCCATCACTGTCCATTGGATCCTATTAATACTCTGTACAAACATCAGATGTCCTCTAATGGGTCTTGGCTTAGCAAAACACCTGGTGAGTCTGCAACATCTTAAACATCCAGAAACTTCTTCAAAATTACACCAAGACATTTTATATTATTCAGGCTATTGTAAAGGCTGTTGCTTCCACAATTTTTTCATGGACCCTTTATCATTTGTATAAATGGAGGACTACTGATTTCTCTGAGTTAATTTTATATCCAGCCACTTTGCTGAAGGTGTTTATCAGCTGTAGCAGTTCCCTAGTAGAATTTTAGAGCTGATTATGTATACTATCATCATCCACAAATAGTGATACTTTGACTTCTTTTCCGATTTGTATCCTCTTCTTCTCCTTTAGTCTTTTTATTGCTCTGGATAGAATTTCAAGGACAATATTGGATAGATACAGGGAGATTTGGCAGGCTTGTCTTGTCCTGATTTTAATGAAATTGCTTTAAATTTCTCTCCATTTAGATTGGTCTTGACTATTGGTTGCTGTATAATGCTTTGATTATGTTCAGGTATGTGTCTTGTATTCCTGATCTCTAATACTTTTAATATGAAGAAGTATTGGATTTTGTCAAAGGCTTTTTCAGCATCTAATAAATGATTGTGTGTTTTTTTTAACTTTTCAGTCTGTTTATATGGTGGATTACATTGTTGTATTTTCCTGAATGTAACTAGCCTTACATCATTGGAATGAAGCCTACTTGATCATGGTGGACAATGTTTTTGATGTGCTCCTGGATTCAGTTTACAAGTATTTTATTGAGTATTTTTTTTTCAGTTTTCATAAGTGAAACCAATCTGACATTCTTTTTGCTGATTCTTCATGTGGTTTAGGTATTGGGGTGACTGTAACTTCATAGAGTGAATTTGGCAGTATTCCTTCTGTTTCTATTTTGTGGAATAATTTACAAAGTATGATGGGGGATAGAGAAGGAACATAGAAGAGTGGAGGGAGGAGAAACCACATGGAAATATTTTATATTAAAATATTTTCAATAAAATGAAAAGGTGATATTTTCTGTATCTTATTTTACATAAATAAAAGGGTCAGGATATTATCTGCACCTTTAACTATCACCTCTTCCTGTTATGTATATGGTAGATTTGTTCCTTTCATGGTGTCTGAATCTTGTTTGTGCCTGTGTTAATTTCTTAGACTTAGTATTTTCCTTGACTAAAGTACCAATTTTGTCTATCTTTTCTTTTATGCCTAACATCTCTTTTCCATTTCTTGTATTCTACTAGTGTGGCTTGCTTCTTAGGTTTCTGTTTGGTGCCTAAATTTTTCATTTCCCAGTTTTCCTCAGCTTAGGTGTTCTTTATTGATTCTATTTCCTCTTTAATGTATTGAACTGTTGGACTGTTTTCTTCATTTCATTCCACTGTTTCTCATTTAAGAGAATTCAGGAAGGTTTACATGACCCCTTTGAGGTCCTTGAGTATATTCAGAAGAGCTATTTACAGTCTTTCTCTTGCAGTGTGAGTATATAATATTTCTAAGAGCCTACTATAGTAAAGATGTTTGTCTCTAGTGGAAACATATTGTCCTTGTTGCTTTGATTATACTTTTATGCTAGAGCTTAGTCTTCTGCGATTGGGATGGTTGTAATTCTAGGTGCTGATAGTCTAGGGTTTGGTAGATGAGTGTTTCATTTGTTAGATTCTGTTGTCCTGGTGGCTCTTAGGAGAATGTGGTGGTTGTGTATTACATGGTAAAAAAAAAATGCTTCTAAGGTCTTAATAGATGTGGCCACAGGTCAACCAGGGATAAATTTCTTCTTGGTCTTGGGAATTGACACTTAGGAATAAGGATGGACTAGAAGGTGTGGAACATTGAATGGGTCTACAGAAGGAAAAATTGGATGTGCTATCAGGATCTGTGCATACCCCCAAGAATGAGGGCAGAGAGAAGAAAGTCCATAATAGGTGTTCTGCTACAAGTTGGGGTTACAACCAGAGGAGTAGAATTAAATGACAGAGGGAGAGTGAAGATCACCTACTTCATCTCCTTGTTGGCAAAAAGTGTTTCCTGGAGACAAAGGGATGGGGTGGTAAAGGGTCTGTAACTGAAGAATTTTTAAAGCAATTTTAATTGGTGCCTTTTTATATTGATTTTTCTAATAAAAGTACATTGAAAATCAATACTAACAAGTTTCTGAGCTTAGTTTTCTTTCTTTTGACTGATTTGATTTCATGCATGTGTATGTATTTTTATCAAACCCAGCTCCTTCCCTCACCTTGCTTTTCTTTCACGTCTCATCCTACCACTTTTTCCTTTCAACTCCTCATGCAGTGTATTCAAGTCAACTGAATAATGATAATCATTTTTATATTAATGGTATAATATCATTTACTGGAGAATGGTTAACTTCTTAGACAACATCTCTCTGGGGGAAAAAACTTCCTTTCCCTTTACATCAATTAACAATAGCATCCAAGCTAGATGTGAGGATTTCATGACCGCCACTGTCATCCATATCAGGAATTTGGATACCTTGATCTTGTCTTGTGCATGTAGGTACTGCCTTTGTGAGTTCTTATATGGAAAGACACTGTCTTGTCTGGAAAACCCAATTTTGATTATTACATCCAATACCCTTGACTTACAAACATTCTGACACTTCTATGATGATTCTTCTATCTTATAGGGTGACTGGTATACTATATATGTATCAGTTGTATTTCCAATAGTCTCTTATTCTCTGAATGTTAACCAGTTTTGTGTCTCTGTATTAACTGTCAATTATTGAAAAGGCAAGCTTCAGTCATAAAAGTGGGGAGATGCAAATATATATCACTAGAAACATAATAACTTGGAAAGCGTTTTATTTCTATGTTCACTTAGTGAAATAATAATACTAGATTCCCCCTAGGGTCTCCAATGTAGCTAGTAACACTGTTTTAATTAGTTAATAGTTCTTGGCATGATTTGTTTTGGGGAGTGGGCCTTACATCCAATCAGAAAATGGCTGTTCAGTTGCTCTCTGCTCCTAGTATTCCAATGTAATTAGAATGTACCACCTGCTGTTCCTGCCAGTACTCTCTTTGCTGGTAGGCTTCCTGTAAGGTGATATTCTGGTATTCAAGGGCCTTTCCTTTGGACAGACATCCTGTTATCACAGTGTGTTGTGCTTTGGGGAGTTGATCACCAGGAGATAGGACGTGACTGCATTTAGACATGATCCTTGAATCTTTCATTCCCATAGATAGGACGTGACTGCATTTAGATGTGATCCTTGACTCCTTCATTACTATACTCATACATTCCTCATTTCCCCTTGCTTGTGATGTGAACACTATAAGCCCTTTGATTGTCCTTCTATTTCTTCTTTTCATTGTCCTGGTCCTTCCTCAGGTTACTAGTCTTCCTCCTTACTTCACCTCCTTCACAATGCAAGATTTTCAATTTCTCCAGCTTCAGTTTTGACGGCCCTAAATATGTAAGTTGAAAGTTGTGAAAGGAAAGCTCTCTCTCTATCTGTTTGTCTGTCTGTCTGTCTGTCTGTCTATCTATCTATCTATCTATTTATCTATCTCTCTCTCCCTTCCTTACTTTCTCTCACTCTTTCTTTCATTGTCCCCCTCCTGGTTCCCCTTCACACAGTTCCTTCTCTATTCTGCCTACTCTGAGACTGTGGCACCATTCGGGTATCCCCCAAACCTGCTTTATCAGCTTCTGAAGGATTAGGTACATCCTCTCCCTCTGTGATCAGACATGGCACACCTGTTGGAAAATGGATATCACAATCTGGCTATAATTTTAGGGGAGAACCCCTGTTCCAGTAATTGGGGGAACAACATGGAGGCTGAACTGCACATTTGCTACATATATGCCAGGGACTATGGTTCAGGTCATTTATGGTGTATGCTCTTCTGTTGGTTTCTCAATCTCTGAGAACTCCCATGGGTCCAGGTTAGTAGACTCTATTGGTCTTCCTGTGGTTTTCTATCTCCTTCATGGCCCATAACAGTGAGAAAATGGGAGGATCTACCAAAGCATTTGTGGTTTGTTCAGGCAAGCTGCATTAGATCTTTGATTGCCATCATTTTAATTTATCCACTGCCAATATTCAAGGTGGAGTAGCCATTTTGGTGTCTTGAAGTCCATCCTTTTCTAGAGTCCTGCCAGGATAAGCACAACATACAACAGCCCAGCCTTCCCCTTGTCATTATTTCTTCTTCAGAGACACACCGCAGTGCTTGAAACTGACCCTGAATAAACCCCTTAAACATGGGTTTGCATTTACATTTCTGATATGTGTTAACATCTTCAATCTTCCAGGAAGGGGGAGTCAACACATAATTTCTCTAAAGCTACAGAAGACCAAAAATGTGCTCTAACAAAAGTCACTTTGGGTATGTGGGTTCTTTGAGTCTTAAGGATGATCATGCTTTCCCTTAAGAGATGCAACCTCCATAAGATTCATGAGCAAAGATGCTGAGTGTGGGAGAATGTGGTTCTGTATAAAAGTAGAAAAAGGCTCCACTTATGGTATTGGTTGCCAAATATGGTAGAGCAGACAAATAAACCAATTAAGATAAAAACACCCTCACCACTTGAAAGATCTCTTGATGGCCCTAAGATATTTGTATATGAATACAATCAGGGATGAGAGGATTTGTGAACTAAAATTTTACCTAGGACATTTGAGAATAGCAAACTACCTGTGTATAAAATTATCACCCAATGAATGACTGACAAACTACACGGCAGGATTGAAAACTGGTATAACCACTCTGGAAATCAGTTTGGCAGTTCCTTAGAAAATTGGACATTGTACTACCCAAGGACCCAGCTATACCACTCCTGGGCATATAGCCAGAAGATGTTCCAACATGTAATAAGGACACATGCTCCACTATGTTCATAGCAGCCTTATTTATAATAGCCAGAAGCAAGAAAGAACCCAGATGCACTTCAACAGAGGAATGGATATAGAAATTGTGGTATACATACACAATGGAGTAATATTCAGCTATTAAAAACACTAAATTCATGAAATATTTAGGCAAATGGATGGAACTAGAAAGTGTCATCTTGAGTGAAGTAACCCAGTCACAAGAATACACATGGTATGTACTCACTGATAAGTGGATATTAACCCAAAAGCTCAAAATAAACAAGTTACAATTCCCAGACCACAGGAAGCTCAGGGAGAAGGAAGACCAAAATGGGTGGGGGGCTTTGGTTCCTCTCAGAAAGAGAACAAAATACTCACAGAAGTAATTATGGAGACAAAGTGTGGATCCGAGACTAAGAGAAAGGCCACCCAGAGACTGCCCTACATAGGGATCCATCCTATAGTTACCAAACCCCAATACTATTATGGATGACAAGAAGAAGTGCTTATGGAAAGGAACCTGTTACAGTTGTCTCCAGAGGGGCCCTGCCAGAGCCTTACGGATACAGAGGGAGATTACAGCCAACCATTGGACTGAGCGCAGGGTCCCCAATGGAAGAGTGAGGGATGGACTGGAGGAGTTGTAGGGGTTTGTAGCCCCCATGCGAAGACCGATGATGTTGGCCAACCAGACACCCCAGGACTCCCAGGGACTAAGCCATCAACAAAGGATTACACTTGTTTCCAGCCAAAAGTGTACCAGATGAATGCCTTGTGGGAGGAGAGGTCCTTGGTCCTATGAAGGCTCAATAGATGCCCCAGATCTGCACCTTCTCTCTGAAGGAGACCAGCTAGGAGCACATAGGGCATAAGATCAGTGGAGCAGCTGGGAGGGAAGTCTTCCCACTGCCATTGGCACCAGGGAGCTGGGAAACTCCTCAGCCTTCTGTGCATAGACAGCCAGGAGAGAGAGAGAGAGAGAGAGATCTCCCAGCAGTGCTTTCACTTTTGAGCTCAGAGGAGCAAGGGAATAGGCTTGTAGCCCCACAGGAGGAATAAACTCCAGCCAGAGATAAGTACACCAACTAGCACCAGATGTCGAAAGGCAAGCATAAGAACCCTACCAATAGAAACCAAGGCCACATGGCAACATCATAATCCAGTTCTCCTACCACAGCAAGTCCCAGATACCCCAACACACCGGAAAAGCAAGAGTTGAATTTAAAATCGTATCTCATGATGCTGATAGAGGGTTTCAAGAAAGACTTAAGTAACTCCCTTAAAGAAATACAGAAGAACATGGGTCAATGTGTACCTTAAAAAGGAAACACAAAAATCCCTTAAAGAAATACAGGAGATCATGGGTCAACAGGCAGAAGCCCTTAAAGAAGAAACACAAAAAATCTCTTAAAGGATTACAGGAGAACACAATCAAGTGAAGGAACTGAACAAAACCATCCAGGATCTAAAAGTGGAAGTAGAAACAATAAAGAAATCACAAAGTGAGACACCTCTGGAGGTAGAAAACCTTGGAAAGATTTCAGGAGTCATGGATGCAAGCATCAACAACAGAATACAAGAGATAGAAGAAAGAACCTCAGGTGCCCAAGATACTATAGAAAACATTGACACAACAGTCAAAGAAAATGCAAAATGCATAAAGCTGGTAGCCCAAAACATCCAGGAACTCCAGGACATAATGAGAAGACCAAACCTAAGGATTATAGGTATAGATGAGAACAAAAATTTACATCTTAAAGGACCAGTAAATATCTTCAACAAAATTATAGAAGAAAACTTCCCTAACCTAGAGAAAGAGATGCTCATGAACATACAAGACGCCTTCAGAACTCCAAACAGACTGGACCAGAACAGAAAGTCGTCCTGGCACATAATAATCAAATCACCAAATTCACTAAACAAAGAAAGAATATTAAAAGTAGTAAGGGGAAAGGGCAAGTAACGTATAAAGGCAGACCTATCAAAATTACACCAGACTTCTCACCAGAGACGATGAAAGCTAGATGATCCTGGGCAGATCTTATACAGACCCTAAGAGAACACAAATGCCACTCCAGGTACTATACCCAGCAAAACTCTCAATCACCATAGATGGAGAAACCAAGATATTCCATGATAAAAACCAAATTTATACAATATCTGTCCACAAATCCAGCCCTACAAAAGATAATTGATGGAAAATGCCAACACAAGGAGGGAAACTACACCCTAAAAAAAGCAAGAAAGTAATCTTCCAACAAACCCAAATGAAGATACTCACACAAACATAAAATAACATCAAAAATAACAGGAAGCAACAATCATTATTCCTTAATATCTCTGAAAAACAATGGACTCAACTCCCCAATAAAAAAACATAGATTAATGAAATATTTCTCATGTAAATCTTCAATTTTATCAGAAAATGTTTGTAATTCCCCTTTTAATTAATTTAGTAAAGTTTTTATGTCTACCATTTTATCTGCATTATTTTTCATGATAGTCTTAAATTTTAATGTCTTTCTATAAATTTCCTCTATTTTATCAGAAATGTTTTCAATGTAAATCTTTGATTTTATCACAAATGTTTCTATTCCACCTTCAATTAATTTAGAGTTTTTATATCTACCATTTTATATGTAAAATTTTCCATGAAATAGACAATTTTAAGGTGTTTGTCGATATATTTCTTGAATTGTACCAGAAATATTTTCCAAGTAAATCTTCAATTTTACCCAAAAATGTTTAAAATTCCACCTTCAATCAACTTAGAATTATATTTATGTCTATCATTTTATCTATGTAATCTCCATGATAATCTTTCATTTTAACATGTTTTTCTATACATTTCTTCAATGTTATCAGAAATATTTTCCATGAAATTCTTCAAGTTTATCAGAAAATGTTTATTATTCCAATTTCAATCAACTTAGGAATACTTTTATGCCTACCATTATTATATCTATATAAAATTTTCCATGATAATCTTTAATTCTAACATGTTTTCCTATATTTTCTACAATTTTATCAGAAATATTTTCCATGTCAATCTTTAATTCTATCATAAAATGTTTCTATTCCATATTTCAATTAATTTAGCAAAGTTTTATATGTCTACCACTTTACTCTTTAATTTTTCATCAAAATTGTCAATTTTAAGGTGTTTATCTGAAATATTTTCATGTAATTTTTTAATTTTATCATTAAGTGTTTTTACTTCCAATTTCAATAGAGAAAAATACTGAAAAAAAGAATAGTGTTCAGGATCAGTTATTGTGCCAACTAATATCAAAAAATAGAAGTGAATGTACATAAGGAATTGATTAACTAAAGCCTGCCACAAAGCAACACTGGCATATTATATATATAGCAAACTGTTCAAAAGAAATCAAAGTGCAGAATATGTATACTGGATAGCCATATCACTAAATTATAATACTCAAGTCTCTGCAATAAAAAAAATTTGCACTATGTTTGCAACTAACCTGTGCATCTACCCATTTGCTTTAAATCATCACCACTTATAAGTGGATGAACTCTAGGATTATACAAAGAAAATTAGATTTGTCATTAGGAATTGCTAGCAACATTAGTAAAGGTAGATTTTGTGGAGCGAGGAGAGTGAAATATAAACCCATGTCACAAAAACATCCTCAAAACTAGATTCTAGTGAAGCCATCCTGGGTTCTACACAGGTTCTGACTCAATAATTTAGGAACATCTGAGATGAAAGTTAAAATACTGTACTCCACATTTTTTCTCCATAAATGTTGCTCTTAACTCATAAAGCTTTGTCATAGCTTCTAATGTCACCTCTGTACTCTGCCTCTCCTGCCCTGTTACTACCTGACATGGAGATTCCTGGATCATTTCTCAGCTTGGTAGTAACACTTGGTGATACTTATTCCTTGAAAAGAGAGAAAGTCAGGCTAAGCAAGGTGGGAGCATCAGCAGAGAATGTAACCTGTGTGTGCTGTGAACATCCCATTGTTATTTTGTAATCTATGCCCTCCCAGATCTAACTGACATGTCCATATCTCTAATAGTCAACTCAAGTCCTTGTCTAGAGAAGTCTTGCCTAGAAGACAGAATATTGACAGCATATTCATCTCTACCCAATTAAATCTCTCTGTTGTTATACTCAAGCTACATTTTAATCTCTGTTTTTATTTCATCTTCAAATATAAGTAGGTATAACTATGTAATATTAATAGTGCCTTTATTATCTTCATCCATTCTCTAGCTTAATTCACAGACCAAATGATGGAGTAAACAGACAGCACAGTCTATGTGTAACACTGAAGCCTCTCTTTGATCTTGTAATCAACTGTTCCCAAAACTCCATGCTTCATCCTACAAATCCTAATCTCTCTTTATCCAACAAATACAGGTCTGATCTGTAATGTCTGTGGACATGCAACGAATAAAATATGTTTACACAACCATAAAAGATGCTTTGCTTTACCTGGTGAATCATGCTTTAGCATATCATACTATCATGGTAAGTAGAGATGATACAGACTCCAAAAATGTCTTCAAACAACTATTCTTCCTACTACTGCCTTTATAAAGAAGGTAACATTATCTATCTCTCTAAGTAGTAAGGCAGTGAATACATATGAGGAGGGAGGGAAAGGGTACTTTCAAATTTACCAGTGAGAGGCTTGGCATTCAGAGTCAGAGTCAATAAAGGAGAGTAACCTCCAAAGGAGATGAGGAAGGGGATCTAGTATGATTGGGTTTTCCTCTTGGTGGTGAGTTTTAGAAAGTTGTCTTATAACAAATTCCTCCAGAATGTATAATGGGCTTCTTTATTTTTAGGAGCTGAACATGTGTTCTCACGACAAGGGTGCCGGGCTCAATGCAAGGAAGGAAATCTCAGCAACGGAAATTCATCGGCTATCATAAAGTGCTGTAATAAAACCTTGTGTAATCGTTTCTAGATAGAGAAGAATCGCTTGAAGAAATCATTTTCTGTTCAAGATCCAAACTTACAAATGAACCAAGATGAGGAACTTGCTTCCCTACTCTGTTTCTACACTGGCTTGAGATCCCTGATACAGCAATAGAGTCTGTATCCTCATTCCAGTGAAAGACTTCCTGACCACATCATTAGATCGCTAAAAACAAAAACAAAAAAAACAAAAAAACAAAAACAAACAAACAAAAAAAAAAACACGCTTACCATGTGATTTTTCTTTTCCGGTTTGCAATGTCTAAGCCCTGTAATAGTGTCCTGAGGATTTTTATTTTAATCTCTAGAATCTATGGAAGATGCAGTAAGTGACAAAAGAGCCATTGGAGATGTGAATAAAGATCTCAAGATGGAAGGATATTTCTGGGTTGTCAAGGTGGGTCTTAGTTCTAAATACAAATGTCCTTATAAAGGGGGGAAGGGAAAGCATGAATTGACTATAGAAGAGGAAATGATTGTGTATTGATGACTCAGTAATTGGAGTGATGTCCCTTGAAGATGGATCAAAAGGTGATAAGCCAAGAGATATAAAAGGCCACTAGAAGCTGAGAAGGGCAAAGAAATTAATTTTTCTCAGAGCCTCCAGAAAACCACTATGATGCTGCTTGATTTTATTCACAGGAGATTTAATTCTGACTTCAGAGTTCTACAAATTGAATAAATGTGTGTTGTCTTAAGCAATTACACTTGTTGTCATTTGTCGTATCAGTGATGGGCAATCCTAATAAGTATGTAGGAATTAAAAGTGTTGGTACTCCTGTCTCCCAACCAGGGGGTGGCCAAACTAAAATCCTTTGTCTCAGACATAGGGTACCCTGCAAAAGGAAAAGAATTTAGAGTAAGTGCTGTCACTGAGTTTTCGAAAGGTTAGTGGGTGAAAGCTCCACCTCACATGCTGTAGGCACCTTTCTGATTTGACTTGGAAGCTAGTCGTCCCTACCTCTTTTTTTTAAAAACATAGCTTTTTATTTAAATTATTTATTTACATTCCAGTCATTGACACCCCACTGTTCCCCACCCACATTTCTTCGTCCCATTATTCATCCTCCTTGCCTCCAAGAGGGTGCTCACACACACACACACACACACACACACACACACACACAAACACACACACTAGGCCTTGCCTTTCCCTGGGGCCTCAAGACTCTCTAGAATTAAACATATCTTCTCCCACTGAGGACAGACCAGAGCACCAAAGCTTGAACCTACCACTTTTTAAAGCAATAAGATATGTGTTCTAACAGATGAATTTATAGTTTTTCATGAGTTCATGTGCTAGCTCTCCTGAGTGTTAGTTTCTGTGAATAGTTTGGTTTAGTTTTGCAATAATTGTGCTTGTATATTCAAAGTTTAGGGTGGGAAGTCACTCACAATATATTGTTGAGTAAAAATATCCATTATTATTTTTCTCTATAGAATATACTTATCTGATATGTTCTGCTATAAAAGAATTTATGCATTTATTTGAGATATTATTTTATAATATATTTAAAAAGAAAGCCTTCCAGTATGAGCCGGTGCCCTCAGCAGACATTGAGAACTGTTTGTGCACCCACTCCCACAACACCGAGAGGAAGCTCAACTCCCAGATGCTCTAACATGCCCAGGATCACACGCAAGGAGGCTACATCTGCCCCAACACTGAAAGTAACTGGGACCAACTCCATCCAGGGACAAAGGAACACCAGACTAGCCAGTTGTTCCTTCCGGTCTGGGCCAGTCCCCTGAGTAGACCTTGGGAAATGACTCCACACCCAGAGGAAACTCCCAAATGCTCTAACATGCCCAGGATCAAAGGAATTCAGAAGCTTGTTCACACCAGGATTTCAATTACCATAGAGAAACCAAGGTATTCCATGACAAAAACAAATTTACACAATGTTTTTCCACAAATCCAGCCCTCCTCAGGATAATGGATGAAAAACACCAACAAAAGGAGGGAAACTACACACTAGAAAAAGAGAGAAATTAATCTTCTATTAACCAAAAAAAAAGAGAGACAGAAACATAACTCTACCTCCAATAACAAAACAGGAAGCAACAATCACTTCTCCTTAATATCTCTTAATATCAATGGACTCAATTCTCCAATAAAAGGACATAGAACAAAATACTGGATACATAAGCAGGACCCAACATTTTCCTGCATACAAGAAACTCACCTCAGGCACACAGACAGACACTACCTCAGAGAAAAAGGCTGGAAAACAATTTTCCAAGCAAATGGTCGCAAAAAACCAAGCTGGTGCACCCATTCTTTTTTTTCTATATTCTTTGTTTACATTCCAAATGATTTTTCACTTCCCAGTTCACCCCTCCTCATAAGTCCCATAAGCCCTCTTCCCTCCGCCCACTAACCAATCAACCGCCTCCCATTCTCTGTCTTGGTAATCCCCTACATTGCTGCATCAAGTCTTTCCAGGACAAGGGCCCTCTCCTTCCTTCTTCTTGGGAATAATTTGATATGTTAATTGTATCTTGGATATTCAGAGCTTCTGGGCTAATATTAACTTATCAGTGACTACATTCCATGTGTATTCTTTTGTGATTGGATTACCCCACTTAAGATGACATTTTCTAATATCAAATAAAATTGACTTTCAACTGAAAATAGGCAAAACAAATAAGGAAGGACACTTCATATGCATCAAAGGAAAAATCTACCAAGATGAACTCTCAATTCTGAATATATATGCTCCAAATACAAGGGCGCCCACATTCATAAAACAAACGTTACTAAACCTCAAATCACACATTGCACCACACACAATAATAGTGGGAGACTTCAACACCCTATTCTCATCAAGGGACAGATCAGGGAAGCACAAACTAAACAGAGAGACAGTGAAACTAACAGAAGTTATGAACTAAATGGATTTTACAGGTACCTATAGAACATTTTATCCTAAAAGAAAAGAATATACCTCCTCAGCATCTCACGATACCTTCTCCAAAACTGGCCATATACTCAATCACAAAACAGACCTCAACAGATATAAGATTGAAATAATTCCATGACCTCTATCAGATCACCAGGGACTAAGACTGGTCTTCAATAATAACAAAAACAACAGAAAGACCACATACATGTGGAAACTGAACAACATTCTACTCAATAGCTTGGTCAAGGAGGAAATAAAAAAAGAAACTAAAGACTTTATAATTTAATGAAAATAAAGGCACAACATACCCAAACTTATGGGACACAATGAAAGCAGTGCTAACGAGAAAACTCACAGCTCTGATTGCCTCAAAAAGAAACTGGAAAGAGTATATACTAACAGCTTAACATCACAGCTAAAGGCTCTAGAAAAAAATGAATCAAATACACCCAAGAGGAGTAGACAACAGGAAATAATCAAACTCAGGGCTGAAATCAACCAAGTAAAAACAAAAAGAACTATACAAAGAATGAGCCAAACCAAGAGCTGGTTCTTTGAAAAAGCCAACAATATAGGTAAACCTTTAACCAAACTAACCAGAGGGCACAGAAACAGTACCAAAATCAGCAAAATAAGAAATGAAAAGGGAGGCATAACAACAGATATTGAGGAAATCCAAAAAATCATCAGAACCTACTACAAAAGCCTATACTCAACAAAAGTGGAAAATCTACAGGAAATGGACAATTTTCTACACAGATATCAGGTACCAAAGTTAAATCAGATAAATGATCTAAACAATCCCATAACCCCTAAAGAAATAGAAGCAGCCATTAATAATCTCCTAACAAAAACAAGCACAAGACCAGATGGGTTCAATGCAGAGTTCTATCAGACCTGCAAAGAAGACCTAATACTAATACTCTTCAAACTATGCCACAAAATAGAAACAGATGGAACACTACCCAATTCGTTTTATGAAGCTACAACTACCCTGATACCTACACCACACAAAGACCCAACAAAGAAAGAAAACTGTAGACAAATTTCACTTATGAATATCAATGCAAAAATACTCAATAAAATTCTTGCCAACTGAATCCAAGAACACATAAAAACAATCATCCAACACGTTCAACGAAGCTTCATCCCAGGGATACAAGGATGGTCCATTCTTTCCCTACCTTTCCCTACCTACTTGAGGTAGGGAGCAATAAGAGGTAAAAGGGACTCAAATTGGAAAGGAATAAGTCAAAGGGGTTCACCACCCAGAGGCCTGCTGGGAGCAAGTAGCATGCTCGGGTGAGTCAGGCCCTGCAGAGCAGAGGATCCAGCCCTGAGGCCTCTGGCAGGAGCCTTCTGGCCTCCACTTTGGGATCAGGAGCAGCCTGGGCCTCGGCACCCTGTCTCTAGGAAGTGCAAGAGGCCAGCGGTACACCCGGAGGCCAGCTGCAAAGAGGAAGCTTGCACTGGTGAGTTCAGCATTGACAACAAGACCAACTAACACCAGTAAAAACTAGATGGCAAAAGGCAAACGCAGGAATGTCACTAACAGAAATCAAGGCAATATGACAGCATCTGAACCCAATTCTCCATTAGCAGCATGTTCTGGATAACCCAACACTCCAGAAAAACAAGATATGGATTTAAAATCACTGGTCATGATGCTGTTACAGGATCACATGAAGGACATAAATAAATCTCTTAAAGAAATTCAGGAGAAAACGGATAAAAAGTTAGAAGCCCTTACAAGGGAAACACAAAAATCATTGAAAGAAATTCAGGAGAATTAAGAAGCCAATAAGAAGGAAATGCAAAAATCACTTAAAGAAATACAGGAGAACTTTGGTCAACAGGCTGAGGTCATGAAAGACGAAACACAAAAATCTCTTAAAGAATTACAGGAAAATACAAACAAGCAAGTGAAGGAGCTAAGCAAAACAATACAGGATCTAAAATCAGAAGTAGAAACAACTAAGAAATCTCAAAGGGAGCCAACTTTGGTGATAGAAAATCTTGGGAAGAAATCAAGGACCATAGATGCAACTAAAAACAACAGAATAGAAGAGATAGAAGAAAGAATCTCAGATGCTGAAGATACCATAGAAACCATGGACTCAACAGTTAAAGAAAATGCAAAATGCAAAAAGCTTGTAACCCAAAACAGCCAGGAAATCCAGGACACAATGAGATGACCAAACCTAAGAATTATAGACATAGATGAGAGTGAAGATTTACAATTTAAAGGGCCATCAAATACCTTCAATAAAATTATGGAAAAAAACTTCCCTAACCTAAAGAGAGAGATGCCCATGAATATACAAGAAGCCTACAGAACTCCCAACAGACTGGACCAGAACAGAAATACCTCCTGTCACATCATAATCAAAAATGCAAATGTACTAAACAAAGAAAGAATATTAAAGGCAGTAAGAGAAAAAGGCCAAGTAACATATAAAGGAAGACCTATCAGAATCACACCAGACTTCTCACCAGAGACTATGAAAGCTAGAAGATCCTGGGCAGATCTCATGCAGACTCCAAGAGAACACAAATGCCAGCCAAAAGTACTATACCCAGAAAAACTCTCAATAATCATAGATGGAGAAACTAAGATATTACATGACAAAACCAAGTTCACCCAATATCTTACCACAAACCCAGATCTACAAAGGATAATAGGAGGAAAACACCAATACAAGGAGGGAAACTTCACCCTGGAAAAAGCAAGATAGTAACCTTCTTTCATCAAACCCAAAAGAAGATAACCAATCAAATAAAAAAGATAACAGCAAACATGACAGGAAGTAATAAACACTATTTCTTAATATCTCTTAACATCAATGGACTCAATTCCCCAATAAAAAGACATAGACTAATAGACTGGATATGTAAAAAAGATCCTACATTTTGCTGCATACAGGAAACACACCTCAGTGTCAAAGACAAACACTACCTTAGAGTAAAAGGCTGGAAGACAATTTTTACAAGCAAATGGTCTCAGGAAACAAGCAGGAGTAGCCATTCTATCAGAAAAAAATTGGCTTTCAACCTAAAGTCATCAAAAGAGACACTGAGGGACACTTCTTGCTGGTCAAAGGAAAAACACACCAAGAAAAACTCTCAATCCTGAACAACTATGCTCCAAATGCAAAGGCACCCTCATTAATAAAAGAAACTTTACTAAAGCTCAAACCACACATTGCACCTAACACAATAATTGTGGGTGACTTCAACACTCACTGCAGTTTCCTCAATGGACCGATCAGGAAAACAGAAACTAAACAGGGAGACAGTGAAACTAATTGAAGCTTTGGACCAATTAGATTTAACAGATATATATAGAACATTTCACCCTAAAGCAAAAGAATACACCTTTTTCTCAGCACCTCATGGTACCTTCTCCAAAATTGACCATATAAATTGGTCACAAGAGAGACCTCAATAAATATAAGAAGATTGAAATAATCCCATGCCTCCTATCAGATCACTATGGAGTAAAAGTGGTCTTCAATAGCAACAAAAGCAACAGAAAGCCCACATACACATGAAAACTGAACAATACTCTACTCAATGATAACTTGGTCAATAAAGAAATAAAGAAAGAAATCAAAGACTTTTCAGAATTTAATGAAAATGAAGACACAACATACCCAAATCTATTGGACACATTGAAAGCAGTGCTAAAAGGAAAACTCAAAGCCCTGAGTGCCTCCAAAATAAAATGGACAGAGCATACACCAACAGCTTAATGACACACCTGAAAGCCCTGGAGCAAAAAGAAGTGAATTCACCCAGGAGGAGTAGAAGGCAGGAAATCATCAGACTCAGGTCTGAGATCAATCAAATAGAAACGAAGAGAACCATACAAAGAATCAACAAAACCAGGAGCTGGTTCTTTGAGAAAATCAACAAGATAGATAAACTCTTAGCCAGACTAACCAAAGGGCACAGAGACAGTATCCAGATTAACAAAATTAGAAATGAAAAGGGATATATAACAACAGAAACTAAGGAAATTCAAAAAAATCATCAGATCTTACTACAAAAGCCTATACTCAGCACAACTGGAGAAACTGGAGGAAATGGACAATTTCCTAGACAGATACCAAAGGCCAAAATTAAATCAGGATCAAATAGATCATCTAAACAGGCCCATAACCCCTAAAAAAAGAAAAGGGGTCATAGAAATTCCCCCAACAAAAATCTGCCATGCTCGTGGATCGGCAGGATTAATATAGTTAAGATGGCCATCTTGCCAAAAGCAATCTACAGATTCAACGCAATCCCCATCAAAATCCCAACTCAGTTCTTCACAGAGTTAGAAAAAGCAATTCTCAAATTCATCTGGAATAACAAAAAACCCAACATAGCTAAAACTATTCTCAACAACAAAAGAAATTGTGGGGGAATCAGTATCCCTGACTTCAAGCAATACTACAGAGCAATAGTGTTAAAAATATTTTCCTTTTATGTTGGATATAATGTTTTCACTCTGCCAGGGTTATTTTAAAAAACCTTGATAAAATAAATAAGTTATACTACCAATGTCCCATGTTCATAGAATGACACAAATGTTACAGAATGTGAAATTTCAAGTCAAAACTGTAAGAATAAATGGGTTATGTCCAAGCATCATCATCACTATCACCATCATTTCCTCCACAGAAGAAAAGATAAACAAAATACCCATTTGCCTCCCAGCAAAGGCCATGGCACATGCCAATATTTTTAGAGGGCTTCAAAGAGACACTGAGCACAGATAACAGTGAAAGATCAGTCTCTGTTGTGATAGCAATTTCTTCTAAATGATAGCTAGGGAGGGGCTTCCCAACTCATTTTTGTATCTTGCCTCAGATATTAACAACTGAGATGACTCTTTGCTGCAACGTTTGTAGCAACCAAAGACCATGGGGTTTAGCCTGAGACAACCAATCAGTTTGAGGATTAGTACTCATGCACTCCTGTAATACCAGAAGGATGCTACTATTTTCCTACACACAAAAGAAATAATTTTATCTCATAAGGAAAAGCATCTACTGTGTGGATAGAGTTTTGGTATTAAAATACTGTTGACATTTAAAAAGTTGTATTTATTATCAATAATTATTTCACCGGTGCATTTGGGAAGGGAGGGATGAAAATGGTTAACTGTTTGTAATATTAGTTCCTTTTGATCTCCCTTTGATTATAGTGTGCAAAACTGATAGAATCTGTTATTATTTCCATTAATAACTAAGTATCTGTGGCTTGGTTGACAAGGCAATTTGTTATTATCAGGCCTCTTTTGTGCAGTGCAAAGAGGTTTACACCCGCTCTCCCACCCAGCCCTTGTAAATAGGCATTTATCTGCTTTTAGCAGCCTGGGGGTGCTGCCCTCTCTTCACAGGGACTCTAAATAGATGTCCAGGAAACACATTGACAGAGAGAGGTGGAGAATGGCAATGGAGGGGGAGTTCAATCTGGATACAGCTTCTTCTACCTTACAGGTAAACTGGGACACTGGGTTCCTGAACCTTCTCTTGCACTTGCTTTGTTTTCTTCAGATTGCCATAAGGGCAAGGAAGGAGATGAACGAAGGATGCTGAAGGTGAGCTTTCTCTGACACCAGCCAGGTGTACTTTCATCACACCTTCTGCATTTGGACCCTCCGATCTTGAAGTTCTGGCAGATTATGAAGGTGAAAGATTCAGCAACTCAGTTGGTTTTAGCATCAAGTTTCTATATTTGTCTTGGATTTGTGTGTCTCCGCCATCCTCATTCCCAGGGACTTTGAGATATTTGACACACTTGACACATACTGAGATAATTCCCTCCACTTTCAAAATGACCCCCCCTCCAAAAATAACTCAGTGTTTGCCTCATTAAAACAGAACTGACTGAGAGGAGTTGGGTTCAAGATATGACAATTTCCCATCTTTTAAATACAGTAGGCAGTCTCTAAAACACAAATGTTCCCTGGAGGGCTGAGCTGACATTCTGACTGTCATCTACAACAGATGCTTCATAATTTTTCAAAATCTATTGGTTTGCTGTGCACACTGTATTCTTGGAAGCCTCCCTGGCTTATGGATTTACCCATATGCCCTAATAATAACAGCAAAAAGAAGGCAAGGGAGTTTTCCAACGTAGCAGCTGCAGACAGCTGTTGGCAGCTGCTCCATTTCCCCGGAGGCAAGTCTAGTCTATGGTTACATGAGCTGGTGCAGACAGTCCCGGGAGATTTTTTGCATATGGTCACGAAGTACTGTGAGCATATGTCCAAAAGATCTAAGAGAAAAGAATGCATCAGGCAAATCAAGTCACCCTGCCAGGTCCTCTGGGGGCTCTGTTGCCTCTTAGGTAATTGAGTAGCTTTCAGATTTTTTTTTTCTGAAGGTTTAATAGCTTATGAGGTAGGACCCAAAGGTAGGAAGGTAAGCAGTCTTAGTAAGCCTTGAACTTACTGACTCACCCAAGAACACCAGATCTGGATAGCACATCTTCTGTGACAACTTCACTGCTTAAGGGTTAGTTCCCAGGAACCTCTTCAACCACATATGTAGGGATACACATATGACATGTCCCCACATATGCTGAGAGAGGTTCATTTGGTCCTACCAGCAAGAAATAGAGAAGTGTTTCCCTCCCTTGAGCCTTATTATAGTCCTTCCCTGAATCAGGATCTTTGTACATGCCTCGTGTTTGCATATTGTTCCATAGCTCAAGATTACTCTTATACTTTTACTATTTTTTAATGATTTATTCTGTTTATATGAGTACACTGTCTCTGTCTTTAGACATACCAGAAGAGAACATCAGATCCCATTACAGATGGTTGTGAGCCACCATGGGGTTGCTGGGAATTGAACTCAGGACCTCTGGGAGATCAGTCAGTGCTCAGAACTGCTGAGCCATCTCTTTAGCCCTTTATTTTTGCTATTTTTAAATGCTAAAGCAAGTAAGAAGGTCATTTGCCCGAGGATGTCCCTGTACATGGAGTCTTTCCATAAGCAATGTGAAGCTAGGAGACATTTCTTGTATCTTTTCAAAAAATGATTCTTAAGTATACAGGCACTTGGTGATGTAACTAAAGACCTCCTATGATTCCACACCCAAATAAGGCAAGTGCTTCTCTGTAGCTAATTAAGGCAGTTCTTCTCAATTGTTAGTAGGAAAGTTTAGAAACCTCTAAGTTCTGAGTACTTTGTGCATGTGTTTTTCATTTACTCTATTAGATAGAGGGAAGGATGAGGAGGAGAGAAAGAGAGAGAGAGAGAATAGCATGTAAGCAATAAGGCAAATCCTAGCCAACAGAAATCATAGGGTTTTACTCTGAATCCCTTAGATGTTGACACAAATTAGAATTACATAATATTTACATTATATATACACATTGTTTATATTTCTTTTTTTCCTTTTTCTTTTCTTTTTCTTTTCTTTTTTTTTTTTTTTTTTTTTTTTGAGACAGGGTTTCTCTGTATAGTCCTGGTTGTCCTGGAACTCACTCCGTAGACCAGGCTGGCCTCGAACTCAGAAATCCACCTGCCTCTGCCTCCCAGAGTGCTGGGATTACAGGCATGAGCCACCACTTCCCAGCTATATTTTTTCTTCTAGTAAAATTTAGTGATTTCCCTCATTCAAGAAATTCCAGACCAGATATACTTGTTAGGGGATGGAGGGCAAACAGAGTTGGTTCACAACAGATGGTTCCTCCTTGTTAGATTATGATCCATCCTGGAGCAGTTTAAAGAAGAGCTGTCTCCCCAATCTTGTGTGTGAAACCATGGTCACCAGCTCTCTCTGGCACTATTTTGAGAGTGTTTAAACTTTGGAAAGCAAAGCCTCTCTGGCGGAAGGGAGTCACTGCAAGTGTATCCTTGGAGATGGAGGACAATATCTTATCACAGATCTCTTTGCTCTTTCTGCTTCTGCAGAAAGTCTGACTTAAATAAACCCCTCTACCTTCAACTTGCTATGTGGGTTATAACTATGCCAAAAGAAAAAAAAAAAAGAAAAGAAAAAGAAACTCGGCATGCCTTTTATTTGACTGGGTACAGAAACCATTGCCAGCCTTGGGATTCTTTCTCAAACTTTTACCACAGTACAGGAAGGCCAAACCTCTTGATTACTAAGCAATAGCATTAGGCACTAGGCAGGGATGCCATATTGCCATCTTTGCAAGGTGTGAGATTTATCTTCTGGGAATTCTGCACACAGTTCTTGTTGTGACTGACTCACTTTAGTATACTAGAAATCAGTCACTATTTGCTAATTTAATTCGTTCTCTGCAAAGAAGGAGAAAGCATCTATTAATTGTGTGGTCCTAGCAGAAATTTCTCCATCCATAAACTGAAGTTTGACTGATGATCACTCACCATAGCAGATATCATCATGCTAATATCGATAGGTGAAAATTTCCAATCACAGAAGATCAGTAATCACATCCAAGTTAGATCATTTCTGGGGTGAAAACAGTTCTTGAAACTAGCACTGAGAACCTTTACACTAATAAACACACACCCATCTCTTTTCCCTGATAATTTCTTTTTTTTCCTTGAAAGAAGAGGCGGCCATGAAGTGGGACACAAATTAGGCTCCAGGTGATTTGGAGGGCAATAATTTTTCTGACATGTAATGTCTGACTTTTATGTTTTGAGTCATAATTGCTGTAGGAGGTCTGAGAATGGGAGTCAGAGCTAGGCTGACTATTAAATCTAATTATTTGGCTGAGTTGCTAGGACTACAAGTGAAAGAGAACAGTCCATAAAATTTTTGTCAATATATACTTAGTATAAATTGATTGACGTGACTTTAATGTTTATCAACATGGGAGTATTCATCTTCAGCTTTTAGGCATGTACTCTTTCATTTTAGAAACTGTTATATCTTGGAAATACTTCAGTCCTTGCTACCCAGTCTGCTGTGTCTACCACCTTGGAGTAGATGGTTCAGCAGATCATTTTTGGTTGACTACATCGGACCCTTAAGTCAGATACAGGCTTGCATATGCTACTTTGACCTCCCTAGGCATACTTAGAATTCCTTTCAAGTTTCCACAGAAGCTCCAGCTAACAGAGAGAACAGGAGCTTTAACTGGCAGCATTACATTTAAAAAAAGAAGAAAAAAAAGCCTAATAGCATTTTTCTATAATAGTAATTACCCAATAAATGTTTGCTAAATTGGATGCTATTCGCAAAACAAATTTCAGTTCGCTGAACATTTTTACCATCGTAAGGAAAGTGTTCAGCTTCCCTTTACTCAACAACCATATCACACTGGTTACAGAGTACAACTGCCTAGAGGTTTAAGAAAAGCACAAAAGCTGCAAGCATTTTTTTATGACAGCCCAGTTCTGAGAGGACAGATGTGAAGTCGTAAAACACTGAAGAATAATGTATTCTGGCTGAACTAGACCTGTGCAGCCTTCCAGGAGCTTCTGTTATTAGTCAAGCTTGTCAAGAACTAATCATTAGCTTTCAAGTTCTGGAAGGCTACTCTGAAAGTTTACTTTAACCTTTTTTTTTTTTTGGTTCGATATATTCTTTATTTACATTTCAAATGATTTCCCCATTTCTAGCCCCCCACTCCCCGAAAGTCCCATAAGCCCCCCTTTCTCCCCCTGTCCTCCCACCCACCACTTCCCACTTCCCCGTTCTGGTTTTGCCCTATACTTCTTCACTGAGTCTTTCTAGAACAAGGGGCCACTCCTCCTTTCTTCTTGTACCTCATTTGATGTATGGATTATGTTTGGGGTATTCCAATTTTCTAGGTTAATATCCACTTATTAGTGAGTGCATACCATGAGTCACCTTTTGAGTCTGGGTTACCTCACTTAGTATGATGTTTTCTAGCTCCATCCATTTGCCTAAGAATTTCATGAATTCATTGTTTCTAATGGCAGAATAGTACTCCATTGTGTAGATATACCACATTTCTTGCATCCACTCTTCTGTTGAGGGATACCTGGGTTCTTTCCAGCATCTGGCAATTATAAATAGGGCTGCTGTGAACATAGTAGAGCATGTATCCTTATTACATGGTGGGGAATCCTCTGGGTATATGCCCAGGAGTGGTATAGAAGGATCTTCTGGAAGTGAGGTGCCCAGTTTTTGGAGGAACCGCCAGACTGATTTCCAGAGTGGTTGTACCAATTTGCAACAATACCAGCAGTGGAGGAGTGTCCCTCTTTCTCCATACCCACTCCAACACCTGCTGTCTCCTGAATTTTTAATCTTAGCCATTCTGACTGGTGTAAGGTTTTCACAATCTCAGGGTTGTTTTGATTTGCCTTACCCTAATGACTAATGAAGTTGAGCATTTTTTAAGATCCTACTACAAGAGACTGTACTCAACACAACTGGAGAATCTGGAGGAAATGGACAATTTCCTTGACAGATGCCAAATTCCAAAATTAAATCAGGACCAACTAGACCATCTAAACAGTCTCATAACGCCTAAAGAAATAGAAGGAGTCATAGAAAGTCTCCCAACCAAAAAAAGCACAGGACCAGATGGTTTCAATGCAGAATTCTATCAGACCTTCAAAGAAGAGTTAACACCAATATTCTTCAAACTATTCCACAAAATAGAAACAGAAGGAACACTACCCAATTCCTTCTACGAAGCCACAATTACGCTGATACCAAAGCCACACAAAGATCCAACAAAGAAAGAGAACTTCAGACCAATTTCCCTTATGAACATCGATGCAAAAATACTCAATAAAATTCTTGCCAACCGAATCCAAGAACACATCAAAACAATCATCCACCATGATCAAGTAGGCTTTATCCCGGGAATGCAGGGTTGGTTTAATATACGGAAATCCATCAATGCAATCCACTACATAAACAAACTCAAAGAAAAAAGCCACATGGTCATTTCATTGGATGCTGAAAAAGCATTTGACAAAATTCAGCATCCTTTCATGCTTAAAGTCTTGGAAAGAACGGGAATTCAAGTTTACTTTAACCTTAACATACACAAAAATGTTTGTATTGCTACCCACTGATAAGAAAACTATTAGCATTCATTAAGTGCAGTCATAAATCTCTCCCTCTAGAACAACAATATTGCAGCCTTCGAACTGCCGTAGTAAATGCTGTGCTTAATCTCTTCTTGGGAGAGTGTCCTGGCTTCAGACTTTCTTTACACTCTTACTATGGGGGAAGCAGGGTACTCTGGAAATGGGCCTGATGCCAAAGAGGATATACCGCACCCAAATTCAACTCTAGAGTGCCTTAAAATCACTATTAGCTAAGAAGACTTCATTTTGAAGAGAAACTGGAAAGAAATGTGACTTTTTCAGAAACAAGAGTTGACCTCTCCTGTGAATCCACTAGCTCACCCATTGCTGTGACTGGACTTGGTCTTGTCAGTAGTTCGGTTTGTCCTTGTATACTCTTTCCATGCTATTGCTGTGCCAAAGGTAGGGGAGGCATGAAGGCAAAAATATGTTGAGGCCTAAAATTTAAGATCATATGAAGTTTATGATCATGCTTTGAAGTTTAAATGTAGCCATCTCTGCCTCTAGAGCATGACATTGATTTGCAGCTTGTGTTGTTCCCACAACCGGTATTTTAATTCAAGGAACACCATAAAGACGAAGATCACTGTTTCTGTTCCTATTATAGCTTCAAGAGTTAAGATTTCTGTTTACTTTGGATGGCACAGTGTTCCATGTTTTTCTTTGAAAAAAAATGGCTTCCCTAGGTTGTAATCTTCTTAAACATGCCCCTGCCCTGGGGGCTCTGCCTTATACAATCAAGCTCCCTGGATTGCAAACACCTGGTGCCCCATGTCATCTGCTGGAGTTGCACAGCTATGCTATGAAACACTGGGAACCAATGGCCCAGGGACAGGGAAGTGTTTCTCTATGGACCAATAGAGCAAGATCCACCATGATGTTCTACTAATTATCAACCAGATGTAAGAAAAGCCTGTGCAGTGTATAGCTCCTTGTCTTCCTCTTCCATAAGCTTCATGCACAGGAATCTAAATTTCCAACCTTTTAGAGCCTCTGGGTTTCTAAGGCAGATAGTAACAAATGATCATCATTACCAAGGGGATCTCAGTTTCAGAAAATAAAGAAAGTAAAAACAGCTTTTTAAAGTCTGAACATGTCCTGCAGGCAATGCCATATATAGAAACCCTGTAGCTGGGGCCTTCCACAGGCCCTTTACACCCTGGAAGAAGATGGAACTGAGGTATTGATATGGGAGTGCTGAGTACTAGGGTAGCAATTTGCTTATCCATGTGGGGAAGTGGAAGGTTACCTTAAGCACTGTGTTACATTTAGAACATTACTGTATGAGTTGAACATCTGTTTTCTAAAAATACAACATCTCAAAGACTTCACAATCTGACATGTTTTAGGCAACCACATAATGCCACTGTCAAAAATACTCACTAAAAACAGTGAAGAAAGATAGATTATAGATTATGGTCATAAACAAATCAAATCAATTTCATGTCTAGACATGAGTTCTACCTCTAAGAAACATAATTAGATAAATAACTACTACTAAACATGAAAAATGTTGAAGTTTAAAGCACTTCTCACAAGTAAGTAAGTGTGTGTGTGTGTGTGTGTGTGTGTGTGTGTGTGTGTGTATGTATTTAGTGAGCATCTTAAGATAGGTGCTCACTACTTAGACCAAAGTGACTGCAACTTGTGGTCTTCCTGCCTCAGACTCCCAACTGGTGGAATTACTTGAGTGAAATATGATATCTAGATGGTTTCAGACATTTTCAGTTAGAGATTCTCAACCTTTGTACAAAACATGGTGGCTGCCTTCTGGAATAACCAGAGTGGCAAAAAACCCTGGATAAGATAGAACCGAATGGCATGGCTCATATTTCAAGAAGCTAAACTGAAATGGGCATGGGAGAAACTGCCTAACAATTTGTATTAGAAAACATGGTCTATCTGGAAGGGAGAGAGAATAGGTCCCTGAAGATGGCAAATGGTTCATTGTGCTTATTTGGCAAAAATCTATCTGCTCAGTTTTGTTTGGGTTCATTCCTCTGAGTCAATTCAGAATACTTCAATGGAATGCCAGCTTTTATCAAGCTTCCTGTTTTAGTAATTCTGTGTGTGTAGGTTGCATATGTGCACATATGTTATATGTATAAGATTATGTATGTGATATATGTATTTGTTTTATATGCATTTGCAAGTGGTGAATAGAAATTGTTTGTGTGCAGATAACCATGCCCATGCACGTGTGGAGGAAGCCAGAATATATGTTCCTGCTCTATCCGTCTCACCTATATTCCATCCAGAAACAGGTTCACAGATTTTAGGATTGCTATGCTAACCAGCAATCCCCAGTGTTCTCCCATTTCTGCTCCCCAAAGCACTAGGTTTCTTAGATGCTTGAAGACATGACTAGCTTTTCTCAGGGTGTTGGAGATTCATGCTCTAGTCCTCCTGCTTCTGTAACAAATACCATTACCCTGTTACACACTGAGCTATCTTCCCAGTCACTGCTTTTGTTAAGCTTTATCTGCTCAACTTGCCTGAATACATCTACATAAATATTCTATTCTGTGAAAAATTGAAAAAGACAAGGAGAATTCCCACTGAAAAATGAATCATAATAATTATTTCATTATATCTGCAATGTTTTTTCTCTACCTGATTTTGAGTCGTATTTGTATTTTTTATTCCCTTAAGAATGAACTAATAGGACTATCCATGTATTACAAAGAGAAAAATCTGTGTATTTTTGTGTGCATCACAGAAAGACAGAAATGGGAAAAAAATCTTCAAATGAAGTAAAAATAAAACCTGTGTGATCTTATCTGACTAATAAACTATGCAAAAGGTATTTTAGCCTCAGCAGGAGTTTAACTATTTGCATGGATTTTTTAGTTCCCTTAAGGGGCTTCAAAAATTCCAAATAAGTGAAAGAATACTGTTGGTTTCCCCAGTAAGAGCTGGCTGGATGTGAGCCATAGCTGAGGATGAGAAAAATCAGAAAGGTAAGAGCTTGGAAAGCAGCCAGGAACAGCTCTGATTCTGTGGCTCATTTCGGATCCTCCACCTAGTTATGGGGTGGCCTCTCCACTCTGAGCATTCTATTTCTGCTTCTGTAGTGATAAGAGGTATACATTAATAAAAGATAGATGCTGAGTCCCATCCCATCTGCTCCCTGCCCTAGATCCTGGGAATGGTGTGGACATTCCTTATTTTCAAAAACAGTGAGTTATCTAAGCACCTGTAAATAGTTTGCCCCAAATCCAATTAGACAATAATTTCTGGTAACGTTTGGACAGGTTGAGAAAAATCTAGATCTAGTGGTCCCTAGAAGAGTGGGGATCTTTAAATAGATGTTATCTAACAGAATATTAAGAAAAAATTATAACAAACAGTTTTGGATCAGCTAGAACTATGGAATGCTGAGGAATTTCCTAATAAGGTTTGACTTTCAGCTGATTTCCATCAGGTAGGAGTAGTCACTTGATACTTGCAAACTGGGACCTCACAAGGCCTCCAATGCAGGGGTTTAATGTCTTGTTTTATTAATCCAATCAATTAACAATTCTGAATATAATTTATTTGGAGTATTTGCACATGCAAGCAGTGAAACTGTATTGATTTGATTTTGGTTTGTTCTAACAGTTTCCTACATTCATTCATGTGTCCCAAATCACCCAGCTATATTTTATTTATTTACAGTGTTAAATTAATCTAATGTATGAATGGTATTGGAGTTAAAGGAACGTTGCATTTCTTGGGTAATTTCTCACATTTGATGAATATAGAAAATGGCAAATCAGCTCTGTGAATCGTTACAGTAACCTGATAATGGAAGAAGAAGAAAAAAAGCAGAGAGAGAAAGGCTCCCTTTCCCCCAGTCACCCTGTGACATACCACAAACATTACCATTCTGACTTGTTTCATGTCAAGATGGCATAGATAGGGTCATGGGGAAGGAACTGAGAGGTCATCAATTGAGAAAAAAAAACAAACACACAAACAAACTTCCATACAATTGGGATGTAAGCAAGTCTGGGGGGGGGGTATTTTTCTTAACTAGTGATTGCTGGGGAAGGACCTGACCCATTGGGGGTAGAGTCATCCCTGAGAAGATGGTCCTGGGTTCTATAAAAATGTGGGCTCCACAAGCAATGAAGAGCAAGAGAACAAGCCAGTAATCAGCATTCTTCCATCAGATCCTGCTCCAGATTCCTGCCCTGCTTTATTTCCAGACATCATTGCTTTTGATGATGAACAGTTATATGGAACTATGTGGGAAATAAACCCTTTCCTCCCCACATTACTTTTGGTCATGGTGTTTGTTCACAGCAATAACACTAACTAAGCCAATTACAGGGAAGCCTTTAAATACCATTATTATATGTTCTTAAAAGAACTATTAAAATGACTCACAAAGTACAGCCATTTCTGTAATTCTGTATGAAAACAATATATTCAATACTTACAATTCAAATTTATTGCATTACATTTAGTCCTCAGAATTTACTGGGAACAAAATAATCTAAGCTGGTAATCTTCTCTAATTTATACATGTACACTCATTGATTTCTTTTCTTTTTGTCTTTGTTTTATTGTCTGTGCCTTTCTCTGACTATTCTCTCCTTTCTGTTTGTAAAAGACTTGTAGACTTATAACCAGTACATGGATATTTCCTGGAGTTAAGCAACATGAGAAAACTCAGATCAGCAGCCACCAACCTGAAATCTTCCTTGAGCCAGTGTTATCCCCTGCCTTCTCTTCTCCTCAACAGTTCTTCTCCAGACAGCCAGACCACAATTCTTGGATGACACTTCTGTTATTTTACATTAATGGTCTGACACATCATGTCCTCTTGCAGTCTATTGATTTATTTCAGAATAATGATGCGTTGTTGTTATATTGCACTCTTGTTATCAATTCACATCTTGTTGGGCTACAAAATGTGTTCATATTTTATCTGTTATGCATAGATCTGACATCAATATTCATAACAAGCCTCCATCGGTCCATGTTATTTCAATTCTCCTGTATTAATACTAATACAAGAATAGCTGGATGTTGTGTTAGGCAAACACTTAACATTTTAGAAAACCAAGAAACTGTTGACCAGAGTGCTTGTTCTCTTTTCTGTTCTATCAGCTCCATGAGAACGAGACAAATCACTATTGCCAGGCTCCAGCCCTTGATATGGTCATTGTGCTATGGCCTTGGCTATTCTAATAAGAGTGTGGGAGTATTTTGCTGTAGTCTCAATTTACATATGTGTTTTTACTACTGAGGTTGTGCACACTTGTATTTGCTTATTTACTATCCTTATCTCTTTTTCAATAAAATGTTCATAAATTCGTCTATTTTTATTGGGTTGTTTGCATTTTTATTAGCAAACTTTGAAATAAAAACTTCTCCTAATCTGATTACAAGACCTTTACTGTTTATGTGATATTCAAATACCTCTTCTAAATCTGTTGGTTTTCCTTTTATTCTCTTTGCAATCTCTTTAGAAAGTGTTCAGATTTTTATAGGAGAGGCTAATTTATAAATCTTTGTGAATTTGATATTTACTCTTTATATACAAATTTTTTGGATAGATAATAAAATCTAACACCCCCAACTTTGGTGTGTCTGTGGGTATGCAACATGGTGTGAATGTGCTTGTTACTGTGTGTGTGTGTGTGTGTGTGTGTGTGTGTGTGTGTACATACAAGTGCATGCGCATGTCTAGGCACATGCATGGGTAAAACAAAGGTTAACAGCCATTTCTTTACTTGTTCATTTTCTATCTTTAGTTTTTGAAGTAGGGCCAGCCAGTGGTCTCATGTCTATCACTTCAAACAGACAGTGGCCAATGAGCTGCAGGATTCCAAATGTATCCATCAGCACCAGTGCTGATGTTGCAAGAACATCTTATTTTGCCCAGATTTTTCATGGATTCTGGGAATGTAAGCCCAGGTCCTTGTATGTATATAATAGGCATTTTACTCACTGAAATACCTCCTCTTCCTAACTCCCTTTTTCTATGCATTCAAAACAGTTTTAGGTCTGCAATTAATTTTAGATTAATTCTTTCTCAGTACAATCACTTTAATTTGTTTATAGTGCATTATTTGATTTGATTTTAATTATGTCATTTTAATATACACTGATATATATAAGTGCTTCAGTATAGAAGCTTTTTGATGATAGGATTGTTATTTTGTGTTTAACAATTCCATTATTTTCTCTAACATGCTTTTATTATTTTATATACTTTATTGAATTTTGTAATTTACCAATTACATACAATATAATCATAGAAAATATTGCAAGATTTTATATTCTTCAGCCATGACAAATATCAATGATTGCTTTTCCACTAGTCACTATGATTTGAAATATATTGATCGTGTTTTGTGTATATATAGCTCATGGTTTTGTGTTTTTATGGGATTCTTGTGTGTGCAGACATATGTCTTTATGTGTCTATGTGTTTCTTGCACTTTCTCTTTGTCTCATAGTCTTTGTTTTGTCTTACTCTAACTTTTTTGTTTCTGATTTATCTTATTTTATTTTATTATCATTACCTACATGTCCATTTTCTTTATTTATTAAAAAATGAATGATTGTCTTTATTTTCTAAGATAAAAAGAAATATACCGATTCAACAAATTAGCAAAATGTGTTTTTGTATTCACAACATGATATAAATTCAATAATGTTATTGAATTATTGAGGCACAAGATTGTGAAGATTCAAATTAGACACCAAAATTTAAGTGGCTATTTTTCTTACATAATATGTCCTAATCACAGTTTGCTCATTCTACTCCTCCCAAGTCCTCACCATTTATTTAATTTTTATAGATCATATAAAGGTACAAATCAAATTATATTTTTGCATGTAGAATTTCGTTATTTCAAAACCTTCATTTGAAAACGTACAACTTTCCAATTATATTACATTTTCATCTCATCAAAAATTAAATGTGTCAAAAGGTATTGTTTTGAACTTTTTTGTTTTGTGCTGCTGATAAGCCAATATAATCCCTAGGATAGTTAATATACTAGAATCAGGTAGAGTCAGTCATTAAATATTGTTCTCCTTCAGAGTTGCTTTGAAATACCACCATGCCCTTTGCATTTCTCTAATTATTTGTAATCAGCTCATCTTCCTAACATTTTAAGAACAAAAGTTAGAGAACATGTCTAGTTTTTCTTAAAGTAATATTAGTTAGTTTTCTCAAATAGAATTTTTACAACAATTTCAGGTTCAGAGCAAAATTAAACATAAAATGCTTGCAAAATTTGCAATGCTTACATACATGTGTCCTGCTTATTTGTTGTTTAGGGGAAGAGAAGGTTGAGATTAAATCTGGTGCCTCAAAGACACAAAGTAAGTTTCCTTCCACTGAGCTACACATCTGGCTCTCCTGTTTTCTCATAACAAGAGCCCCTCCTATTATCATCATCCAGGATTGTATATTAATTAAAACCACTTGCCATCAATTTAACCTAAAATTTATAAACTTTCGCTGGGTTACTTCTAATGTCATGTATCAGGACAAATACACAATGACAAGTGTCTGCCACTGTAGTGTCAGAGTGAGATACCTTTGCTCTAAAACCATCCTATGATTATGAAAATCCTCTGATTATCGATTCTTTCCTCCTAAGCCCTGGTAGCCACTGAATGTTTTATTGTCTCCATAATTTTGCCATTCCCAGAGTGCTGTGCAATTTGAAATTGTGTAGTATATTTTCTTCTCAAATTGGTTGTTTATTAATGAATATGCATTTAAGAATCCATGTTTCTTCATAATCCAATAGTTTATGTCTATCTGATGCTAAAAGATACTGCATTTTATGATACATTCATTATACATAGGCAGTGGCAACTTAGCTGCTTCTAAGTTTTGACAATTTTGAGTGAAATGCATATAAATGGTTGAATTCAGGATTTTTTTGTGCATGTAGCAAATGTCTTATCACTTGTTTGGTAAATAACAAGCATAATTATTCACTACGAAGAAAAGTAATAGGTGGGTCTTATGGAAAGATTTGGGTTATTTTCAAAAGAAACATCAAAGCTCTCTTTCAAAAGTGAGCAGGAAGTTCAAAGTCCTACCAGAAGTTAACTACAGTTCCCATGGTCCCCCATTCTTGCTAACACTTCACACCAGTGTTATGGATTTTGTACATTTTAATACATATGTGGTGATACATCATTGCTGTTTTAATTTACAATCCCCTAATGGTTTAATCTAAGCATTTTTACCTTTGCTTAGTTTTAATCTGTAATCTTTTGAATCTATTTGTTCAAATCATGACCATTTTTCTAGCCAAGTATCAAGTTGTCACTATTTAAAGGTTCATTGGATGCTTTTTGTAAGCCGTTTGTCAGAGGAGCTGCTAGGAAATACATCCTTCCCATCTCTTTACTTCATAATGTTTTTAACCAGAGTATTTATTTTTAATTTTGATGAAGTTATATCTTATTTCTTTTATGGATTAGACCTTTTGTCTTGGTGATTGTCCCTTCCCCCACAGCATTGAGCTGGACTTCTCATCCTCCACCCTTCCTGTGACATTCCTGGCTGGAAGCCTCCACCCTTTCCTGGTGTTATCTCCGGCCCTTGTTCCTTGAGAACAATACAGCCGCTTTCACCTTGACAACCAAGGCTGCCTCAGAGCAGTCTCACCTGGAGACCAGCAGAGACCTGCGTGACTGGAAGCAGGTGATCCGCTGAGAAGTGGAACCAGGGAGTTCTCGACCTTCTCCTTGTTGGGGGGGGGAGGGGTGCGGCGGGTTGTTTTCTAAAAACTATATATATTGGCTAAATAATAGTAAAGTCAGTCTTGATCGGTAAAATGTTGTCTTGACTCAGTTCTCTTTCGTTGCCTTCCCATTTATCCCCAGAATTCTCTTCCAGGTCTCCAGTTCACATGTGGCCATGGGCGGCTACAGGTGATCTCTGATAATTTTATTGGGAACGCAAGGACTGTGGAAATGTCTTGTAAACAGTACCCGATCTCAAGAGGTTGAGAAAGAACATGAGTCTGAGGCTGTCTGGGAATACACAGAAGCCCACGGGCATCCAGAACCTCCCCCTGATTTATAGAATTTTAGTTTTCCTTTTAGGTTTAAGTCTATGAGCCATTTGGGGATTATTCCTGTGACTAACTTAAAGTCTGTCTAAATTTGAGTTTTTATATGTGATGTTCAGTTGTTCTAGCAGAGTTTATTTATGTTTTAAATATTTAGAATTTAAGCCAGGGCCTCATAAATGAGAGGGAAATGTTCACCCACCAAACTATACTCTCGGCCTCTTTTTACCTTCATTGATTTAGTTTTAGTAAGCTTAGTTTAGACAGTTTTGTACATGTGCATAATACATTCTGTCCACTCCTACCTCCATGCTCTCTAACATCGCTTAAATCTCTATAATCCTTTTACCTACTTTCTAACATTTGGTTTTATTTTGTGATCCATTTAGTTAAACCAGAGCTATCTTTGTGACTACTGGATTGGAGCTCTGGATGGAGTCACCAGTACGCAAGCAACTGATGTCAGCATTTTTCTCTCTACCTGAATCTAAAAGTAGCAAACAGTTCGGTAGTGATGGGGTAGCATTCATGGGTCCCCCTCTCTCATTGCCTGGTTTTGTGCATACCCAATACAGGCATCCATAGCTGCTATGCATTCTTTATTACAATGGCCATATTGCCCAAAAGATGGCATTTCACACTCTTTTTTTTCCCAGCTCTTAGCAGGGATGATATAGATGTCTTCTTTAGGGGTGAGCCCTCAGAAGTCACCTGTTCCCATCAGCTTTGCAGCCATGAGTGTCTGCCTTCACCCTGTTTTTATTTTAAAATAAGAAGTCACTAACTTGACCAGGCTGGCCCTGAACTCCCTCTAAAACCCAGGCAAACCTTGAATCTAAGATTCTCCTGACATCATTTAATGAAGAGACTGGTTTTGTTCCTATCTGCTCTTTTGTCATTGTATATCAAAATATGGCTGGTCATCTGGCTCTGTCTCTCAGACCTTCTCCATTGATTTACTTGTTATTTCATCAAATGTGTACTGTTTTCATTACTGTATCTACAGTAAAGATACAGTCTTAGACTACTGTACTTAGACTACTGTTCTGGTAAAGGTTAGACTAATATCAGTCTTGTGAGTTTATTTTTATCTGTTATTATAGTGACTATTATGACTTTCATGTCACTATAAACAAATGTTGGATTCAGTTTTCAATACCTACCAAATCACTTTCTGAGTTTTGTTTTTTTTTTAAAACTCAGATCACATTGAGCCCACAGATTAAGTTCCAAAGAACTAATCAATATCTTTTTTTTTTAGCATCCAGTGCTCTTTTTTTTTATTCGATATAATTTATTTACATTTCAAATGATTTCCCTTTTCTAGCCCCCCCACTCCCCGAAAGTTCCGTAAGCCCCCTTCTCTTCCCCTGTCCTCCAACTCACCCCTTCCCACTTCCCCGTTCTGGTTTTGCCGAATACTGTTTCACTGAGTCTTCTAATCAATATCTTGAGAATATGACGCTTCCTAGTCATGCACAAGGAATTTACCTCAATTGTGTTTTTTTTTTAATTTGCAACTCAGAATTTTATAACATCCTTCAAAAAATGTCTGCTAGACTTATAACTCAGTGTTTACTTTTACATGCTGATTTAAATAACTTTCTAACTTCATATTTCAGTTGTTCGTTACTGGTGGATTGGGAAACAAATCGCTTATGTATATCAAATCTTTCAATCTCTAAGCTTACTATAATTGCTCATTAGTTCTGGATATTTTTGTTGTTAATTTCTTTGGGATATTCTTTATAGACAGTCATCATCTGCAAATATATAAATTACTATTTCTTCCTTTGAATTTGAACACATTTTTATGTTTCTAAAGACTATCCAGAGAATTGTAGGTTCTAAGAAGACAAAATAATGACAATACATATGACTCGCTTTAGTATTTTAATCCATTAAAGATTTCATCACAGGCGAAGATACCTCATCAATTTAAACTTAACAGTATTTTGAATCACAATCCTCCCAAAATCCTTCTCTCTTCCATATTCCCCATTTTCTTTATTCTTTCCACTATAGCAAAAAGATGGTGGATAAGGGCACACTCACCTAAACAGAAAATGGAACAATTAGAGAAGATGCAAGAGTAACTCCCTAGCCTGTGATTAAAAGAAATAATTCACTGTACCAGTAATAAATTCAGTGTTCTGATTTCATGCTGAGAAATCAGGCAGAGCCTAGATGGGGAAGTCAAGTCTCTCATTTGAGATGGCTTCCCACTGCTCAGGACACAGTCATGAATCAGCCTTGAAAATATTTTTCACGACTCACACAGTGTTTTCCTATTTCCTCCCTCCAAACCACTTTGCAGATCCCTTTGCTCATCACCACTTTGAAGCACACACTCAGCTATTTATTCTGCCAGTGGTATAATTATACTATTAAGCATAAACAGCAATTTAATATTAGTACTAGAAGACAGGGATTATATATTACCACGTTAGAAATGAAAACTAGGTCTTATTTCTCCTGCACTTTCCCATCAATCAAAAGCTATTACTTGGAAAGTACTGATATAAAGGTGGTGAGACCATGTCACAGTTCAATAGAAAAAAAGTATGTCATAATTCATATAACGGATAGAGTCTAGGGGTTTAGCATGATCACTGCATATTTGCAATGTCAGATTTAATCCAGTAATTTCATTTCTCAGGAAGGAAAGATGGAGCCCAGAAGTTCAAATGAATTCTCTAAGTCTTAGGGTTATTGTTGGTGGTATTAACTCAAATCCACCTCCCTTACTCAATTCTTGAATACAAAACTTTTTCTCCCTGACCTACCACATCTTAAAATGCCAAAATAAAAAGCAAAAATATTTTGAAATATTAGACTAAAAGGTTGCAGTTTACTAACATTAAAATTCAACCTATCTTGTTGTGGGCAAAGGTGGGAGTTTCCAGATTATGAACCTCAGTCTGACATGCATTTTTCTCATCAGGGTTTCAATTTCCAGAGTTGTAAATAGAGTTCATTATATACATAAATTCAAAGCAGCTTGATCAGAACCTCATGTGGTTAATACTCAATAAGGGCTTAGCCATAATTATTACTTTTATGATTGTGAAAATACATTTATTCAAGGTGATGCTTTTCAAAATGAATTTAAATCTAAAATTAATTATAATAGCCTCTCCATTCATAGTTTTTTGAGGTCCTTTAATATGTGAGATGTCACAAGAAATATAAACCCATTTATCCCATTAAAATTTTAGAATGCTTTTACAATCAAATTATACAAAATACAGAATAATCTAAATCTGTCTAAAAATTCATATGTACTCATGTGTTTCACCTGTGCTAAGCACAAGCCATAGAATTTCATATATTTTGATTTCAAAGAATCAGGTTCTGCTTAACTGGAAACATTATTTAGCTCTATTATGTTTTATAACTTGTTCTTTGCATGTTTAGCGGGAGTCTATCCTATAGAGAAAAAGAGAGAGAGTAAGACAGAGCAAGTAGAGCACAGTCCAATGCTCCTTAACAGACAGTCTAATAGCTTGACTGCAATTCTAATAGTTTAGGATGCCCTCCTTTTTAATTGCAAGAATATTTGCAGCTTTGAGAATATTCTGGGAGTCACTGGGTGACTTCACCTGATTCCACATCTGCATAAGGTGTTGATATGGACTCTCTGGGAATGTGCTTTTATTCTAAGACTGCCCCTGTGTACTACAGGAAATACATCTGCCCCATGAGACTTACTGTGGCAGATCTGGGGTAATTACACATAGCTGTCCAAATAGCGAGACCTTTGCTTCACAGATATCTCAGCTCCAAGGATTCTGAACACATTGGTGGTTGCATCAATTCGCATTATGCCTGAGCATCTCATGAGCACATTGCCAAATTTTGGCATGGGCAAACTGCAGGTGCTTCAAGGCTGAGGGGCCTACAAAAGCCCAGTCAGTGAACAGACAACAGCTTTGCAACAGGGTAGGGAATTTGATTTTAAAATTGTGGGAACATATGTTAACTCACCTTGGAGATGCTATAAAGTCATCACTTGTACACTTAACTTCTTCAATACCGTTTTTTAAATTTAATCATACCCTGGCTTATTGAATTATAGATCTGGCTCTTGTCTACCTTCTGATTAGAGGATGCTTGGATTGGACCACATGTTGAATAATTCTGCCAGTGCCAAATATGGCTCTGCTGAGCCAAGTTTCTAAACTGAATCTCTTTACAATCATTTGAGAGATAGGAAAAGCTAGTCCTTATCTTTGTTAGAAAGTATTCCCATGGCTACTCTTAAAAGTTATTATTCATAATTTAATAATGGTATTAATTAGAGAATAGTGACTCCCAAAATCATATGGTTTGCCAGCCATTTAATGAACATATATATTCATCACAAATTTCAAGGAAGCAGTTATAAGAATCAGTTTAAGAAACATGTTTGCAAGAAAACAAGATTGTATTTTGGCCAGTGAAAGTAATCATTACACAATAATTTGTTGTAACCTTAAAGTCAGAAAATTGTGTAAAAAGCAAATGTAAAATTTTCATTGACATGTAACTTAACCTCAAATTTGGCATGAACCCTGAGTATATGCCTATGAGCTTCAGCATAAAAACATCTTGTTATGATGCATTAGACTTGGAGATTACTAACTATACATGCAATCCTGTCATACAATTTTATCTCCAATCCTATGAAATCTGCAGTACCAGTGTCCAGATACAAGCTACACAAATACTCTTAATGCTAGCACTTAATGTCTGTCTTCTGACTTTAAGTAGCATGTAAATTGGCTAACTTACATCTCTTAAAAGATGCTATTTTCCTTCTGTTTGATGCATCTCTATATATAACCCATCACACATGAATGCCATAATAACCACCAAGACAACAAGCTAGATAATACTTCTGTGAGCAAGGAAAGGACTTACTCTCCTGTGCTTGCCTTATTGCTTTTCAGGGATTGGTCCCTTACTTCATTAAGAAGAATGTGATTTATACTGTTATTCATTTTAAGCTATTTGATTATGATTTTTAGAAGGATACAGATTATCCTAAATAACCAAACCAACAGGTGTTTAATAAGTTCTATCATATCCTTAATTCTGAATAATGCTCAGATGATCTAAAACAATAGATCCAATGGAAAAATTCAAAAGAAAATTAGTCATCAAGACAAGACACCTTCTGGTTGTGAGAATTCTGGACGAGGGAGAGGAAGAGGGAGAGGGAGAGAGAAAGGGAGAGAGAGAGAGAGATTGGTTTTAAAAAGAGTTGAACTGTCAAAGCTATGCAGTGTGAATCTGTTTAATTTACCCAGTGTTTTCAAGACTTGGTTACCAGATGAGTCTGTGGCTGTGTGTGCTTGATAGTTTAGAACTATATTCTACTTCTGTATGGGCTCATGAGTCATTGATAACACAATAAAACACTCTTTGAAGACTGATGCTGCATTGTGTTTCAGGGGTGTTCTTCCAAAGACTCATATGGCCTCAGGTCTGCTATTTCTAAGGATTTGTCTGTTGAATTTTTAGCATCAGTTTGTTCATTGAAACTGAGAGTATGAAATCATTTCTGAAAGACCATGTTGGCCCAGGTAAGTATTTGTCTCAGTCTTTTAAATTTAGAATATTATCACAGGTGTGCTTATCTCTGTAAAGATTAAACTAATTTCATTAAAGAGAATAATGTCTAATCTTTTGGATAAACCAGTGAGCTGTGCATGTCTACAAAACTGTATAGGCTAGGTTATGCATGTATTCAGTGCTAGTTACTACTCTACATTATTATATTCCATCATTTAATATAAAGCAAGTGCTTGTGCTATTAGATGGCCTATTATATTTTTGTAGCCTGAAACATATTTATTTAGATTTGAATGTGAAATGTCCCCCATAGGTTAATGTCTTTGAACCCTTGGTCCCCTGCTGGTCGTGATAACTCGTAGAGCCTCTAGAACTATGTGGAGTCTTTAGAATGTAAGGCTTAGCTGGAGACAATGGGTGGGTGGACTCTCCTTCCTGCATGCTTTTGCCCTTTGCTTCTTGTACAATCATAATAGGAAACCTGACCAAGCAAGCTCCAGCTCCTTTGCCTTGTCTGAAAGGTGGCCTGATCATTTGAAGCGAGGAGCTTAGAGAGAGTCTCGTTTCAGGTTCGGTCCACTGTTCTGTTCCAGCAAGAACAGCAGCTGGTGAGATGCTTCAAGGTAACAGTGAGGGAATATTCATTCAATGGAATCCTGGCCAGTGACCAGATGAGTAACCATAAGTAAGTAGATGGTAATAGATTGCCATAATATCAGATGCCATAAGATTCTAGAAAATCTGGTGTAACAGAAAATGTGGGTGTAACAGAATTGTGATATGTGGACCTCAACATTCAAAAACTGGAGGAATTCATATTTAAATGATTGCATTGAAAAAAATTTGTAAAGAAAAGGAATTTTGATGAGAAATAATGATGCATTTTAGAAGATTTACTCTATTTTTAATCGATAATAATTCTATACATATGTAGTCCAATACACTGTTTTGATCTGTGTGTGCATAACAGAGTGATCAAACCAGACTAATTAGTATCTCCATCATTTTAAAGTTGTTTCCCTGCAGGAAAATCTCTTGAAACTCTGTAGCAAATTTTATTGTTGAGATATTTATTCAGGAGAATGTTTCCAATGTCTTTTACTCCATCTATCTACACTCTTTTGGCAAAGGCCTTAAATGCATGTTATACACCAATGGCATTTTCATGCTGGAAATGTCCTCTTTCTATAATTGAACACCTGTCACAAACATATCACACACTGAGTGTGCATTCAAGTGTTCTAAAGTCGATATATTAGAAGTTATAAGAATGCATTGCTCAAAAACAACAAAAAAAAAATATCCAAATATCCTGTTTCAGTTTTGCTAGCAACAGCACAGCAGACTGCAGGATTGATTAGTTACTTATTAAATAAGAGCACTGGTGATGGTCTTAAAATATCAAATTAGTCTAACAGAGCTCCCTGCAAAATTGAAACTCCTGAGCACAAGGTAGCTGTGGACATGGCAGGGGGCTGCCCAGGAAAAGCAGAATAAGGTTCTCACTGAGGTTGCCTTCTGCCAAACTTTTCAGACTCCTTAAAAGTTGTTCTAGTTTGTTATTTTTTTCCTAGGTTTCTTTTTCTTGGGCCAATTTTTCCACTTGGCCTGAGATGATACCTGGGAAACTTTAAGAAGCCCAGAGGCACTAAATGTGGCCCCCAAACCGCTCATCTCTCTGGCATCCTTTTGGCTGCTAAGAATCTGGATGAACTGAATCTTGACAGAAAGCATAACCACTGGAATGCACCACCTATGTGACGCTTGTACAAGGAAGGCAAGGGAAAAATGGTAAAGAGAGGCAAATGTGCATTCTACTCCTGGATAGGTGAGCTGCATTCTATGAGCTAAGGTTCCGTGCAGCCCCTGTCTCTTGACAGAAGAGAATGCATGCCTGTAGGACCTAATGATGTGTGGTAATTCTAAATGTTGGCTTGCAGTTTAAATGGGAGAACATAGATGACAAAGTACATAGAATCTCCTTTTCTTTTTGTTCGTACCAAGAACAGAAACAATTGTCATAGAGGGGAAAATATTTCTCATCCAATATATAGAAAGCTGTACAATGTTGCCAGACTCATCTTACATATACTGCACAAATTTATACCAATTTATGCCACTGCTGGTGAAATGAGTCAATTCCAACCAGATTAGATTATATTAAAGGAAGATTTGTTTCGAAGATGCTCTCCAGCAGGTGAGTTCACTGGTTCACTGACCCCAAGGGAGAGGGCTAGGGAAGTTATCTTAGGGGATGTGGGGGAAGAAAGAAGTGAACGAGTTCCTGCTCTGAAAGAATGAAAAGGAGAGAGAGATAGAGAGAGAGAGAGGGAGGGAGGGAGGGAGGGAGAGAGAGAGAGAGAGAGAGAGAGAGAGAGAGAGAGAGAGAGAGAGAGAGAGAGAGTCCATAACTTCTGGATTACAAAGGGAAGAGCCTCTGGGGCAAGGGCAGCCCAACACTGGGGCTGGAAAGTTCAAGGATGGGGCAGGGTATGCTGGTTAGCAAATGAGGGATGCCAGAGAACCTGGAGGCTAGACTTGTTTGATATGTAAAATATGCACCACAGTCTCTTTTCCCAGGTTCTAAAAGCAAACATTAGAGGGCAGTTGTCACTACCCTTCTGAGGGACACAGGTATTTATCCACCATCTGATAGTGTCCCAGATGTAGGAAAGTTAACAACACAATAACAACGAACAAAAGAAAGAAAAACAACAATGACAAAAAAAAAAAAAAACCAAACCTCTGATGCCTAAAAATAACAAGTCTAGTTTTAGACTGTTATCTAAATCTAAAACTATAATCTAGCAAGTGACCAGAGAGCTGGTTGTTGCTGACAGCCACAAACACTTTTAAAAAAATATACCACATATATCACATTCTCTCTCTTTCTATCTCTCTGTCTCTCTGTCTCTGTCTCCCTCTGTGTGTGTGTGTGTGTGTGTGTGTGTGTGTGTGTGTGTGTGTGACAGACAGAGAGAGACAGAGAGAGAGAGAGCAAGTGTGTGTGCATATCATAACATGCACATAGTGTAAAGAAGAGATCTTGCTGGAGTAAAGAAGAGATCTTGCTGGAGTCAGCTCCTTTCTGTGGGTCAAAGCAACTGAACTTCAGTCCTTGGGCTTGGTGGCAAGTAAGCTAACTCACTGTTGAACCAGCTTACAAGGCTGAGACAATGTGTTTTTAAGAGTATTCAATAAATCTATTTTTTGTTAATTCCAGCATTTGGGAGGCAGAAGCTTGAGGAGAATCTTTATGATTTGAGGCCAGCCTGCCGTACAGAGTTCCAAGACAGCTAAGGCTACACAGAGAAACTCTGGGTCAAATAACCAAACCAACCAACCAAACAAACAAACAAACAACAAACCATCCAACCAACCAACCAACCACCCACCCACCCACCCACCCAACCAACCAACCAACCAACCACCCCTCCAAAAAAAAAACAAATAAAGAATGAAAAACTATGCAACCAAGCACATCTGTTTCTACAAACTACTCTGGCCATTTGGCTGTTTTCAAAGCCAAATAAATATTGTAAGACTGGAAATTTTACAAGACTTTTACCTGGCATTTAATCTTATAAATGTCCTTGAAGACAAACTAGTATACTTGAGACCAGTAAATGGTCATACTTTGCACTATAATTTTTGTGGAGGGTTAGTCTGGTGCTGTTATGTATTCAAATGCCAAATACTGGTCCCCAAGATTTGGTTTAGTCCTGATGAGCACATTTTCGTGTATACTAACATATGCTGTGCAAACTTTGCTCCCCAATCTTCTCTGACTGTTTAAATAAAAGTGGCTGACTGCCAATTTCTGAGGAGAACAGATGTAGGCAGGGCATCAGTTACCAGGCTAGGAACCATTAGGAGAGAGAGAAGAAGAAAAAGATAAAGAAGACAGAGAGAAAAGGAGGTCTCTATAAGATGGGATGGATCAGAAGCACATGGACAAGGGAGAAAAAGTATATCCTGAGGACATACTGATGGGGCAGAATAACCCAGACAAGACTCAAACAGCAAATAACTTTTTTTTTTATTTGGAGCACAGCTAGAAAACAGTCTGGTGTAGGAAAATAGTTTAAGCTTAATTACCCAGTAATTGTGCTACAACTGATAAAATAAATCTATAGGACTCTGACTTGATTGTTGGGGGTGGGAAGGTGCTGGCAGGGTCATAATAAGAACTAGTAAAGTTATTAAATAGATTACAACAACAGATTTTTGGTTTAGGAGTAGAGTGCAACTACCCAATTTCTTCTAAGTCTTAGTTCTACCCTTAGCTTAGAGCTATATTAGGTTTGATTTTTTTTTCCTCTTACCACTCACGACTTCCTTTATGAGTAGTAAGAAAACTCACTATCTGTTTATTGGCAGCATGGTGAAGCTAATGAGTCAAGACAAGAAATAAATCTGGCAGCAAAAGAGTTACAGATAAATTGCCCAGACCACATGTTCTCTTGTTGCTAGTGATAATTTCCAATGGTTATCTCTATGGTTGTATGAGGAAATCATCCATGTGTCCTAGCATGCTCTGGAAAAGGTCTGATGCGTTTCCAAATTCTTTCAGCTATGTAAGGTATTCACTGTGGGATTAGATTTGGAAGATGGAAACTATTTATATCTCAAATTACCTTCTAGTCTGGCTTTTTCAACAACTAATTGGCATGACCTTGGGTGTATCTGCTTTTGAATATCCTTAACATCCATCTGCTATGAAGATGAATTGGTTATTTAGGTAGCAATCAGATTCCTGGCTAAATCCAAGTGTATCCATCCTTCTTCAAGCCTATTAAGCTGGGTCTGGACACTCAAGCTAATGCACAATGCAATCACTACCATTCGAGAGATGTCGGACACCTACATATTTTCTATCCACTAATGAAAAACCCCTTTCTAAAACAAGAGGGATACAAAGAAAGAAGGGCAAGGGAGGAAAAGTCAATAAAGACCTAAAGATTCAATTAAGAGTTCAGGTATCTGCCAGCTTTTATTAGCTCCAATGTTGACTTACACTGCTAAGGTCAGCAAGTGGTAAATAGGAAATGGTGGAGTGGGAAAAGCATTGTCATTAGGATCTTAGACAGAAGAATATCCCAGTGTTCTAAATGGATAAGAAGATATAATTGGCCTTCATGACTCAAAAATCACAGTTAATTACTGAGATTGAAAATTTTCTCTGCAATCATCTAACAAATATGATGTGTTTTCCCACCACTACATTGACAAGCCAGTGTAACACCATAGTCAAGGGACTATGCCCCTATCTCCATATACACACGGGTACAATCCTTAAAGAATATAAGAGGGTAGTACCCATCCAGACACCAAATAAGAGATAATATGAGATATTTGCATTCACATTGTATTTAGTAACATGATAATATTAAGTTCATAGATGTGATTTTATTTACCAGATAAGAAAATAATAGAGCTTATCCTTTGTCCAAGTGTCCAGACATACAGTATGGTAGGACATCCTCAGAACAATAGCATGAGGTAAACATCATGGTGCATGCTTACGAACAAAGGAAATGGCTCTCAGTGGAGATTTTCCCTGAACTCATCCAGGTATGACAGCTTTACTCAGAAACCCTCTGATTTTTGCACCATGGTGGCCATCACTATTATTTTTAGTGAGGCAGGCACTCATTCAGCACCTAGCAGTTCATGTTCCAGATACATGAATTTTGCCACAACCTCTTTGTCTTTCTTTCTAACCCTTGAGGACAAATGGCAGACAGTGATTTTTAATTTGCTTGCCTATTGCTCTTTGGGATCAAGATTTCTTCTTCATTCCTGTCTATCCCATGTTCCCAGGACACTCACATTACTTTGATTTTATCCGGTTACTTATTTTTAACTAGCATGTGATAGAAGCTAGTAGATTAGTCACTGGAGATGTATATAGAAACTGATGACAAGGGAATGGAAAGAAAGTGGACGTAGACCTCGAGGAAATCATAGGGATTCTGGTTTGACTGAGTAGACTGGTACATGCCTTCTCTTGAAGCACCACTACTTTTTAGTTCCATCATTTTTAGGTAACGTAAAGTAATGGATTTCATTGTTGTATTTTCATTGATGTATAACACTGTACCTTATTCTAGCTCTCCACAAAGTATCACTACTTTTAAATTAAAGGAATATAAAATATAGGCTCACCAGGGCAAAGGTGGTATGACATATATGTTTAGTAAGTACTGGGATTATATATAGGCATAGAAAAAACAGTATGCTGACAGAAAAGTGACTTAGCTTGCTTAGAAAAGTTAATTTCTCAGTGTTTAGAGGCACATGTATTTTGATGGTTTTATATATATAATGGTCAGTGTTGTTTCAAAGCACTTATAATGCTCAAGAGTAAAAGGGTAGCAAGATATTGGTATGACTGAGTGGTATAATTTGGTATAATTTCTCAGTGTTTAGAGGCACATGTATTTTGATGGTTTTATATATATATATATATATATATATATATATATAAAGGTCAATGTTGTTTCAAAGCACTTATAATGCTCAAGAGTAAAAGGGTAGCAAGATATTGGTATGACTGAGTAAGACAAGCAAAATGTCCAGTAAAGAAAAGAGATACTCTCTGCAGCCACCTATCCCTTTCAAAATCATTAGGCATGGCCCAAATATTCAACAACTGAGTCTATCTCAACGATTTGCACAGAGTTTCCTAAAAGTATTACAGTGTTTCACTCTTAAGTACACTTACAATCAATATTAGAATAATACTTTAAAGAAAACTTTAATTTAAACATAAAAGAGATACATAGAAAGAATTAAACGAAAATATGCAACATAGAGAGCAGACAGAAGTGTCACCATAATCACACATGCTAATAAATCTTTTAGGGATATTAAGTCCTGCATCAGAATTATTGCTCTGAAAGGAGGCATGCTAGATTAAATAAACCTGTGACAGATGCTGTTTTATCATACATGTTAAAAGATGAAGACCATTTGTAGGAAACTAAAGGGAGGATAGGTTGACAAACTGTAGCTTAATCCTGACTCTCCTCCCCATCCCATGCATCTGGTCATGTGACTTTCCTGACCTCTGTAGAATACTGGTGTTTAATTCTCTGTGTAAGAGTGGCTAGAGAAAACTTTGTTTGGGGGGATACAGGATGTGCCAAAGAATGCAGGCAATACTGCAATCAATTGAATTATGTCACAGACTGCCTTAAAAATCCTTTGTGCTCTGCTCTATTCTCTAAATTCCTTCTGTGGTGGGTAGCTAAGACATTATACTCAATAATGGTCAACACCTGGATATTTGCTTCTAATATAATAAAATATGGTGATGTATGAACAAACGTGAGAACGGTGATGGCAGTCATTGTTATAGTTGTAGTGCCATTTCATCTTGACTCCTTATTTATTTGATTTATAAACAGATTCTGGAAAATCCCTTATAGATGCAAATCATGGAAGACCTATTTCTAATAACCTGTGAGGTAAAGGAATTCTGCCAAATGTCAGGAGAGTAAGTTGGAAAAAGTCCTTCCCTGCCTTCCTTAGAATAGGATACCTGAAGAGTTGTAATGTAACCCTATGTCCTAGTTTGTCCAGAAAATTTTACAATGCATAATATTGGGGATTAAAATTGGAAACATCATGGAAAAGTTAAGATGTTTGCTCATTCTACTAATGAGAAATATACTAACAGAAATCCTTCTTATTCTCATCCAAGTTCCTAATCTCAAATGCTGTGAGATGATTGGTATTATTTGAAGTGAGTGTTAGGTCTGAGGTAATTCATTATTTAGCACCAGGTAAGGAAGATAGATTCCCATTACACCAGTAGTCAGAGGTGCACCAGCAAGACAAGCAAAATGTCCAGTAAAGAAAAGAGATACTCTCTGCAGCCACCTATCCCTTTCAAAATCATTAGGCATGGCCCAAATATTCAACAACTGAGTCTATCTCAACGATTTGCACAGAGCTTCCTAAAAGTATTACAGTGTTTCACTCTTAAGTACACTTACAATCAATATTAGAATAATACTTTAAAGAAAACTTTAAACATAAAAGAGATACATAGAAAGAATTAAATGAAAATATACAACATAGAGAGCAGACAGAAGTGTCACCATAATCACGCATGCTAATAAATCTTTTAAGGATATTAAGTCCTGCATCAGAATTATTGCTCTGAAAGGAGGCATGCTAGATTAAATAAACCTGTGACAGATGCTGTTTTATCATACATGTTAAAAGATAAAGACCATTTGTAGGAAACTAAATAAAAAGACAAAGTTGATGGTACAAAAATTTAAGCTAATCTGAACATAGTAGTGATTTTCTAAAAAGCAAGAAAACAGATAAAATTGTCAATTAAAAATCAACTTGAAAACCTATTCAACACAGTAAATCCCATATTTCCTATAGGAAGTCATTACAAAAAATTAAAAAGAAAAGATTAAAGTAAGTTCATATCACAAAACTGTAGAATACTACACAAAGACAATAATGGTGAAAATAATTGGAGAGGAAAAAAAGTGACACCAAAACATATTAGGACTGAGGAAAATATCAGATTTTGCAGCAGCAGCAACATAGCCAGATTCTCAAACATTACAACCAAGATAGATAAGCAATGCTCCGAATGATTCTCCAAAGCAATGATTGCCAAACAAACGGGCAGAAAAGCTGGATGCATGTTTCTGGGAAGAACATGAGATAAATGTGAAAGAGGGTGGTGAAATGTAAACTCGAGCAGGCAGCAGTTTATCCGTGAATGTGGGAGATCGTGCAAGCAGGGCTGTGAGAGGAGGGGCAGCCTGCAGTAGAGAGCCATAGTGATAATGCCTTGAGACATTTTCCCCTGACACACACACTCGCACACTCACTCGTGTATGGTCTGATTGCTTACCTTCCCTGGATTTAGATGTCACTAGGTAACTTCTTCGGCACTGGAATTGGAAAACAAAGCGCTGCATGTGTGATTTACAGGCAGAAGCACTGAGCATTGCTGCCCAGTTCTTCATTCTCTCTTTGGGTACAGTGTTAATCCCCAGAGTTTGTGTGGAGATGTCAGGACTTCATTGCGGTTCTCCAACAGGCAAGATTGAGCAGAGACCTGGGACCACAGTAACAGCAGTGGGCATGGGGCATACTAAGATGTTCATTTTGTTTGGGATATTAATGTTTTTGAGTAATTTTCAAAACATAATTTATCAAACTCCTGAATTGGATTCAATGTTTGTGTTTGATGTGAAAATGTATTTTGTATTTCATGTGATGAAATAAAACTTCATCTAGTAGGGCAAAGAAATGCCTTAGTGCCTAAGATGGCTTGATGCTCTTTCAGAGAGTTAAGTTTGGTTCCCAGCACCCACATCCAGCCACAACTGCCTATAACCCTATCTATAGGTAATCCAATTCCTTCTTCTGGCCTCCATGGGCAATTTCCCACATGTGCACATACCCATACACAGACACACATTTACATATATGCAAAATATAAAATGAATCTTAAAACATGCTTCTAAATAAGGAGCTATAGAACATTCTAGAGAAAAGACCTGGATCAAAGACATATGACAGGGGAGCAGAAGGAAAGCCTGGAGAATCACAGGTTAAGAGAGGACTTGACCGACAGCTTGCTCCGGCAGCACGGAGCTTAGGTTCCAGTCCTTAGGCCTCTGGTGGGAGCCCTCAGATCTCTGCTTCGGGATCCAGAACAGCCTGGGATGCAATGCCATATCTTCAGGTCCTGTAAGACGCAAGAGGGGCATCCAGGAGGCCCGCTGGGAGGAGTCAGTGTGCTCTGGCAAGTCCAGCAGGCCCTGGCAGGAGCCTTCAGGTGTCTGCTTCAGGATATGAACAGCCTGGGCCACAGTACAGGAACACATGAAGGACATACTTAAAGAAATTCAGGAGAAAATGGATCAAAAGTTAGAAGCCCTTGCAAGGGAAACACAAAAATCATTGAAAGAAATCCAGGAGAATACAAAAGCCAATAATGAGGAAACGCAAAAAACACTTAAAGAAATACAGGAGAACTTTGGTCAACAGGCTGAAGTCATGAAAGAGGAAACACAAAAATCTCTTAAAGAATTACAGGAAAGCACAAACAAGCAAGTGAAGGAGCTAAGCAAAACCATCCAGGATCTAAAATCAGAAGTAGAAACAACTAAGAAAACTCAAAGGGAGACAACTTTGGAGATAGAAAGCCTTGGGAAGAAATCAGGGGACAGAGATGCAAATATCAACAACAGAATACAAGAGATAGAAGAAAGAATCTCAGATGCTGAAGATTCCATAGAAACCATGGACTCAACAGTTAAAGAAAATGCAAAATGCAAAAAGCTTGTAACCCAAAATATCCAGGAAATCCAGGACAAAATGAGAAGACCAAACCTAAGGATTATAGGCATAGATGAGAGTGAAGATTTACAACTTAAAGGGCCAGCAAATATCTTCAATACAATTATGGAAGAAAACTTCCCTAACCTAAAGAGAGAGATGCCCATGAATATACAAGAAGCCTACAGAACTCCAAACAGACTGGACCAGAACAGAAATACTTCCCGTCACATAATAATCAAATCACCAAATGTTCTAAACAAAGAAAGAATATTAAAGGCAGTAACAGAAAAAGGCCAAGTAACATATAAAGGAAGAGCTATCAGAATCACAGGAGACATTTCACCTGAGACTATGAAGGCTAGAAGGTCCTGGGCAGATCTCATGCAGACTCTAAGCGAACACAAATGCCAGACAAAACTACTATATCCAGCAAAACTCTCAATCACTGTTGATGGAGAAACTAAGATATTTCATGACAAAACCAAGTTTACCCAATATCTATCCACAAACCCAGCCCTACAAAGGATAATAGGAGGAAAACACCAATACAAGGAGGGAAACTTCACCCTGGAAAAAGCAAGATAGAAACCTTTCATCAAACCCAAAAGAAGTTAACCAATCAAATTTAAAAAATAACATCAAAAATAACAGAAAGTAACCAATCACTATTCCTTAATATCTCTTAACATGAATGGACTCAATGCCCCAATAAAAAGACATAGACTAACCGACTGGATACGTAAACAGACTAACGACAGGATACATTTTGCTGCATACAGGAAACTCACCTCAGGGTCAAAGACAAATACTACCTTAGAGTAAAAGGCTGGAACACAATTTTACAAGCAAATGGTTTCAGTAAACAAGCTGGAGTGGCCATTCTAATATTAGATAAAATTGACTTTCAACCCAATATCATCAAAAGAGACTCGGAGGAACACTTCATGCTGGTCAAAGGAAAATACAACAAGAAGAACTCTCAATCATGAACATCTATGCTCCAAATGCAAGGGCACCCTCATTCATAAAAGAAACTTTACTAAAGCTTAAAGCACACATTGCACCTAACACAATAATTGTGGGTGACTTCAACACTGCACGTTCCTCAATGGACCGATCAGGAAAACAGAAACGAAACAGGGACACAATGAAACCAATTGAAGCTTTGGATGAATTAGCGTTAACAGATATATATAGAACATTCTATCCTAAAACAAAAGAATATACCTTTTTCTCAGCACCTCATGGTACCTTCTCCAAAATCGACCATATAATTGGTCACAAGACAGACCTCAACAAATATAAGAAGATAGAACTAATCCCATGCCTCCTATCAGATCACTATGAAGTAAAAGTGGTCTTCAATGGCAACAAAAATAACAGAAAATCCACATACATGTGGAAACTGAACAATATTCTACTCAATGATACCTTGGTCAAGGAAGAAATAAAGAAAGAAATTAAAGACTTTTTAGAATTTAATGAAAATGAAGACACAACATACCCAAATCTATGGGACACAATGAAAGCAGTGCTAAGAGGAAAACTCATAGCCCTGAGTGCCTCCAAAAAGAAAATGGACAAAGCATACACCAGCAGCTTAAATGATGCACCTGAAAGCCCTGGAGCAAAAAGAAGCAAAGTCACCCAGGAGGAGTAGAACAACTTCAGCAAGTGGCTGGTTATAAAATCAACTCAAGCAAATCATTTGCCTTCCTATACTCAAAGGATAAGCAGTATGAGAAAAAAGTTAGGGAAATGACACCTTCACACCCTTCACACCCTTCACACTCTTCACACTCTTCACACCCTAACCAAACAAGTGAAAGATCGATATGACAAGAACTTCAGGTCTCTGAAGAAGGAAATCGAAGAAGACCTCAGAAAATGAAAAAATCTGCCACGCTCATGGATCGGTAGGATTAATATAGTTAAAATGGCCATCTTGCCAAAAGCAATCTACAGATTCAATGCAGTCCCCATTAAAATCCCAACTCAGTTGTTCACAGAGTTAGAAAAAGCAATTCTCAAATTCATCTGGAATAACAAAAAACCCAGGATAGCTAAAACTATTCTCAACAACAAAAGAAATTGTGGGGGAATCAGTATCCCAGACTTCAAGCAATACTACAGAGCAATAGTGTTAAAAACTGCATGATATTGGCATAGTGACAGACAAGTGGACTAATGAAATAGAATTGAAAATCCAGAAATGAATCCACACACCTATGGCTGCTTGATCTTCGACAAAGGAGCCAAAAACATCCAGTGGAAAAAAGATAGCCTTTTCAACAAATGGTGCTGAATCAATTGGAGGTCAGCATGCAGAAGAATGAGAATTGATCCATTCTTATCTCCATGTACTAAACTCCATTCCAAGTGGATCAAGGACCTCCATGTAAAACCAGACACACTGAAACTAACAGAAAAGAAACTGGGGAAGACCCTTGAGGACATGGGCATGGGGGAAAAGTTCCTGAACAGATCACCAATAGCTTATGCTCTAAGATCAAGAATTGACAAATGGGACCTCATAAAATTACAAAATTTCTGTAAGGCAAAGGACACTGTTAAAAGGACAAAACGGCAACCATCAAATTGGGAAAGGATATAAACCAACCCTACATCTGATAGAGGGCTAATATCCAATACATACAAAGAACTCAAGAAGTTAGACACCAGGGAACCAAATAACCCTATTAAAAATGGGATACAGCTCTAAACAAAGAATTTTCACCTGAAGAAATTCTGATGGCCGAGAAGCACCTTAAGAAGTGCTCAACATCATTAGTCATTAGGGAAATGCAGATCAAAAGAACCCTGAGAGTGCACCTTACACCAGTCAGAATGGCTAAGGTCAAAAACTTAGGAGACAGCAGGTGTTGGCGAGGATGTGGAGAAAAAGGAACACTCCTCCACTGCTGGTTGGGCTGTAAGATGGTACAACCACTTTGGAAATCAGTCTGGAGGTTCCTCAGAACACTGGACATGACACTTCCGAAGGACCCTGCTATAACTCTCCTGGGCACATACCCAAAGGATTCCCTGGCATTCAATAAAGACACATGCTCCATTATGTTCATAGCAGCCTTATTTATAATAGCCAGAAGCTCGAAAGAACCCAGATACCCCTCAAAGGAGGAATGGATACAGAAAATGTTGTATATTTATACAATGGAATACTACTTAGCAATTAGAAACAATGAATTCAAAAAATGTTTAGGCAAATGGTTTGATCTGGAAAATATCATCCTAAGTGAGGTAACCCAGTCACAAAAGAATACACATGGAATGCAATCTCTGATAAGTGAATATTAATTAGCCCAGAAGCCCTGAATACCCAAGGCACAAATTGCATAACAAATCACTCCCATGAAGAAGTATGGAGAGGGTCCTGATCCTGGAAAGGATTAATCTATCATTGGAGGGGAATATAAGGAAAGAGAAAAAGTAGGGAGGTGATTGGAGAATGGATGGAGAGAAGAAGGTTTATGGGACATATGGGGAAGGAGGATCCGGGAAAGTGGAAATCATTTGGAATGTAAACAAAGAATATAGAAAATAAAAATATTAAAAAAATAAAAAATAAAATGTATGAATAGTGTAATTAATAAAAGATTTAAATGCTAAAAAAAGAAAGAAAGAAAGAAAGAAAGTCTCCCAACCAAAAAAAGCATGGGACCAGATACCTTCAGTGCAGAATTCTATCAGACCTTCAAAGAAGACCTAACACCAATACTCTTCAACTGTTCCACAAAATCGAAACAGAAGGAACACTACCCAGCTTGTTCTATGAAGCCACAATTATACTGATACCAAAACCACACAAAGATCCAACAAAGAAAGAGAACTTCAGACCAATTTCCCTTATGAATATTGATGCAAAAATACTCAATAAAATTTTTGCCAACTGAATCCAACAACACATCAAAATGATCATCCACCATGATCAAGTGGGCTTCATTCCAGGGATGCAGGGATGGTTCAATATAAGGAAATCCATCAATGCAATCCACTACATAAACAAACTCAAAGAAAGAACCATGTGATCATTTCATTAGGTACTGTAAAAGCATTTGACCAAATTCAGCATCCTTTCATGCTAAAAGTCTTGGAAAGAACAGGAATTCAAGGGCCATACCTAAACACAGTTAAAGCAATATACAGCAAACCGGCAGCCAGTATCAAACTAAATGAAGAGAAACTTGAAGCAATCCCAGTAAAATCAGGGACTAAACAAGGCTGCCCTCTCTCTCCATATCTTTTCAATAAAGTACTTGAAGTTCTAGCTAGAGGAATGAGGCAGCATAATGAAGTCAAAGGGATACAAATTGGAAAGGAAGAAGTAAAATTATCACTATTTGCAGATGACATGATAGTATACTTCAGTGACGCAAAAAACTCCACCAGAGAACTCCTACAGCTGATAAACAACTTCAGCAAAGTGGCAGGTTATAAATTCAATGCAAGCAAATCACTTACCTTCCTATACTAGAAGGATAAGCAGGCCGAGAAAGAAGTTAGGGAAATGACACCCTTCACAATAGCCACAAACAATATAAAGTATCTTGGTGTGACTCTAACCAAACAAGTGAAAGATTTATACGACAAGAACTTCAGGTCACTGAAGAAGGAAATTGAAGAAGACCTCAGAAAATGGAAAAATCTTCCATGCTCGTGGATTGGCAGGATTAATATAGTTAAAATGGACATTTTGCCAAAAGCAATATACAGATTCAATGCAATCCCCATCAAAATCCCAACTCAGTTCTTCACAGAGTTAGAAAAAGCAATTCTCAAATTTATCTGGAGTAACAAAAAACCCAGGATAGCTAAGACTATTCTCCACAGTAAAAGAACTTCTGGAGGAATTAGATCCCAGACCTGAAGCAATACTACAGAACAATAGTGTTAAAAACTGCATGGTATTGGCACAGTGACAGGCAAGTGGACCAATGGAATAGAATTGAAGACCCAGAAATGAATCCACACACCTATGGTCACTTGATCTTCAACAAAGGAGCTGAAAACATCCAGTGGAAAAGATAGTCTTTTCAACAAATGGTGCTGGTTCAACGGAAAGTCAGCATGCAGGAGAATGTGAATTGATCCATCCTTATCTCCTTGTACTAAGCTCAACTCCAAGTGGATCAAGGACCTCCAGATAAAACCAGTCACACTGAAACTAATAGAAAAGAAACTGGGGAAAAACCTTAAGGACATAGGCACAGGGAAAAAGTTCCTGAATAGAACACCAATAGCTTATGCTCTAAGTTCAAGAATTGACAAATGGCACCTCATAAAATTACAAATTTTCTGTAAGGCAAAGGACACTGTCAAAAGGACAAAACAGCAACCAACAAATTGGGAAAAGATCTTCACCAATCCTACACCCGATAGAGGGCTAATATCCAATATATACAAAGAACTCAAGAAGTTAGGCCCCAGGGAACCAAATAACCCTATTTAAAAAAAGGGGGAGGGGGTACAGACCTAAACAAATAATTTTCAACTGAAGAAATTCATGTGGCTGAGAAGCACCTTAAGAAATGCTCAACATCATTAGCCATTAAGGAAATGCAAATCAAAACAACTCTGAGATTTCACCTCACACCAGTCAGAATGGCTAATGTTAAAACTTCAAGACACAGCAGGTGTTGGTGAGAATGTGGAGAAAGAGGAACACTCCTTCACTGCTTGTGGGATTGTAAAATGCTACAACCACTATGGAAATCAGTCTGGCGGTTCCTAAGAAAACTGGACATGACGCTTCCGGAGGACACTGCTATATCTTTCCTGGGCATATACCCAGAGGATTCCCCAGCATGCAACAAGGACACATGTTCCACTATGTTCATAGTAACCCTATTTGTAATAGCCAGAAGCTGGAAAGAACACAGATATCCCTCAATGGAGGAATAGATATAGAAAATCTGGTATACATACACAATGGAGTACTATTCAGCAATTAAAAAACAATGAATTCATGAAATTTTAAGTCAAATGAACGGAACTAGAAAATATCATCCTAAGTGAGGTAACACAATCACAAAATAATACACATGGAATGCAATCATTTATAAGTGGATATTAATTAGCCCTGAAGCTCTGAATACTGAAGATACAATTAGCATATCAAATGATTCCCATGAAGAAGGAAGAAGAGGGCCATAATCCTGGAAAACTTGATCCAGCATTGTAGGGGAGTACCAGGACAGAGAAAACTGAGGGAGAAAGATAGGAGAATGGATGGAGAGAAGAGGACTTATGGGACATATGGGGAGGGTGGAACTGGGAAAGGGGAAAGCTTTTGGATTGTAAACAAAGAATATAGAAAATAAAAATATAGAAAATAAAAAGAGAAGTCAGAGTATCACTATTTGCAGATGATATGATAGTATACTTAACTGGCCCCCAAAATCCCACCAGAGAACCTCTAAACCTGAAAAACAACTTCAGCAATGTGGCTGCATATAAAATTAAATCAAACAAATCAGTATCCTAGAAAGGGGCTGAGAAAGAAATTAGGGAAATGAAACCCTTCACAATAACTACAAATAATATAAAATACCTTGGTGTTACTAACCAAGCAAGTGAAAAATCTGTATGACTAGAACTTCAAGTCTCTGAAGAAAGAAATTGAAGAAGATCTCAGAAGATGGAAATATCTCCCATGCTCATGAGTTGGCAGAGCTAATACTGTAAAAATGGCCACCTTGCCTAAAGCAATCTACAGATTCAATGAAATCCCAATCAAAATTCCAAATCAATTCTTCATAGGGTTAGAAAGAGCAATTTCCAAATTTATCTGGAATAACAAATGCCTAGCTTAGTGAAAACTATTCTCAACAATAAAAGAACTTCTGCTGGAATCACCATCCCTGACCTCAAGCTACATTACAGAGCAATAGTGATAAAAACTGAAGGGTGTTGCTGCAGGAACAGGCAGGTAGATCAATGGAATAGAATTGAAGACCCAGAAATGAACCCTCAAACCTATGGTCAATTGATCTTTGACAAAGGAGCTAAAACCATCCATTGGGGAAAAAGACAGCATTTTCAATAAATGGTGCTGATTCAACTGGAAGTCAACATGGAAAACAATGCAAATTGATCCATTCTTATCTCCCTGTACAAAGCTCAAGTCCAAATGGATCAAGCACCTCCACATAAAACCAGATATACTGAATCTAATAGAAAGAAAGTGGGGAAGCACCTGGAGCACAAGGGCACAGAGGACGATTTCCTGGAAAAAAAAAAAAAAACAACAATAGTTTATGCTCTAAGATCATGAATTGACAAATGGGACCTCATAAAATTGCAAAGCATCTGTAAGGCAAAGGACACTGTCAATAGGACAAAATGGTAACCAACATATGGGGAAAAGATCTTTACAAATCCTACATCTGATAGAGGCCTAATAACCAATATATACAAAGAATTCAAGAAGTTAGACTCCAAAGAACCAAATAACCCTATTAAAATGGGGTTATAGAGCTAAACAAAGAATTCTCAACTAAGGAATAATGAATGGCTGAGAAACACCTAAAGAAATGTTCAACATCCTCAATCATCAGGGAAATGCAAATCAAAACAACCCTGAGATTCCAACTCAGACAAGTCAGAATGACTAAGATGAAAATCTCAAAGGGCAGCAGATGCTAGATAAGATGTGGAGAAAGAGGAACACTTCTCCATTACTGATGGGATTGAGAGCTGGTAAAACCACTCTGGAAATTAGTTTGGCAGTTCCTCATAAAATTAAACATAGTACTACATGAGGACCCAGCCATACCACTTCTGAGCATATACCCAGAAGATGCCTCAACATGTAATAAGGACACATGCTCCACTATGTTCATAGCAGCCTTATTTATAATAGCCAGAAGCAAGAAAGAACTCAGATGCACTTCAACAGAGGAATGGATATAAAAATTGTGGTATATATACACAATGGAGTACTATTCAGCTATTAAAAACACTAAATTCATGAAATTCTTAGACAAATAGATGGAACTAAAAAGTGTCATCCTGAGTGAGGTAACCCAATCACAAAAGAACACACATGGTATGCACCCACTGATACGTGGATATTAGCCCCAAAGTACAAAATAAACAAGTTATAATTCCCAGATCACAGGAAGCTCAGGAAGAAGGAAGACCAAAACTGGGAGGGGGTGCTTTGGTTCCTCTCAGAAAGGGAACAAAATATTCACAGACTCAATTATGGAGACAAAGTATGGAGCAGAGACTGAAAGAAAGGCCAGCAGAGACTGCCCTACATGGGGATCCATCCTATAAACAGTTACCAAACCCCAACACTATTATGGATGGTAAGAACTACTTACCGAAAGGAGCCTGTTATGGCTGTCTCTGGAGGGGCCCTGCCAGAGCCTTACAGATACAGAGGCAGATGCTAGCAACTAAGCATTGGACTGAGTGTGGGGTCCCCAATGGAGGAGTTGGAGGATTGATTGGAGGAGTTGAAGGGGTTTGTAGCCCCATGGGAAGAACAACAATATCAGCCAACCAGATACCCCAGGGCTCCCAGGTGCTAAGCCTTCAACAAAGGAGTACACATGGTTCTAGCCAAAAGTGTAATAGAAGACTGCATTGTTGGGCACCAGTGGGAAGAGAGGTCCTTGGTCCTATGAAAGCTGAATAGATGCCCCAGGGTGGGAAATCGAGGGAGTAGGTGGGAGTGGCTTGGGTGAGGGGCATATTCTTGGAAGCAGGAAGTGGGAGGATGGGTTGGGGGTTTTCAGGGAGGGGAAAAATGGGAAAGGGTATAACATTTGAAATGTAAATGAAGAATATATTCAATACAAAACAAAGAATTACAGGAAAACAAAACCAAACAGGTGAAAGAATTGAACAAAACCATCCACAATCTAAAAATAGAAATAGAACAATAAACAAATCAAAAAGAGAGAGAACCCTAGAGATAGAATACCTAGGAAAGAGATCAGGAGTCCTAGATGCAAGCGTTACCAGCAGAATACAAAGATAGAAGAGAGAATCTCAGGTACAGAAGATACCATAGAAAACATTGAAACAACAGTCCAAAAAAATGCTAAATGTAAAAATTCCTGACCCAAACATTCAGTAAATCCAGGACACAAACCAAACCATTCAGAAAATCCAGAACACAAACCAAACCTAACAATAATAGGTAGAGAAGAGAGTGACGACTCCCAGCATAAAGGGTTAGTAAATATCTTCAACAAAATTATAGACGAAAACTTCCCTAACCTAAAGAAAGAGATGTCTAGGAACAAGCAAGAAGCCTACAGAACATCAAATGGACTGTACAAGTAAGGAAATCCCTCCTGTCACATAATAATCTGAATACCAAATACACAAAACAAAGAAAATATTAAAAGCAGTAAGGGGTCTCTGACTCCTTGACTTGGCAGTTTCTCTCTGGTGACTCTCCAAGACTGGTCCAGCCAGGAGTGCCCAAGGCACAGGAAGGGTTAAGAAGCAGGGATAGGATCTGTCTGGTCTCCAGCTGCACCCAGGATTTGGGGCTGTTCCACAGCTCACTGTGCATGGGTCCTGTCAGGGGAAAGCTGGTCTCCAGGGAGTGCTCTGACACCCAGGCTTAGAGATAAGATTGTCATTTTCTCTCTGATCACTGTCGAAGGCCAGACTGGCCAGGAGCACAGAGGGCACAGGAACAGTGGAGAAGCTGGAAGAGAATTGTCTGGGCACCATCTGCTCCTGGGAGCTAGGGCTGTCCCAAACCCCTCTTTCCACAGGTACTGCCAGGAGAGAGCTGGCCTCCCAGGAATGCTGAGATAGGATTAAAGACCCTCAGGAGGGACAAGTTCCAGTGAGAGACAGAAAGACCAACTACCATCAGAGATACCCAGGTAGTGAAAGGCAAGCACAAAAATTTTACCAAAAGTAACTAAAGCTACAAGAGACCATCAGAACACAGTTCTCTCACAACAGCAAGTCCTGGATATGCCAACACACCAGAAAAGCAAGATTTGGATTTAATAATATCAACTGGACCACCCAGAGCTCCCAGGTAGTAAACCACCAACTAAAGACTATACATGGAGGGAGCCAGGACTCCAGATACAGATGTAGCAGAGGATGACCTCATATGACATCAGTGGGAGGGGAGGGAGGCTTGATGCCCCAGTGTAGGAGGATGCTAGAGGGATGCGGCTGGAGTGGGTTGGTGGGTGGAGAAGCACCCTTATAAAGGAAAATGGGAGGGGGGAGAAAGCATAGGATGGGGAAGTTGTGGAGGGGTAACACCTGGAAGGGGGATAATATTTGAAATGTAAATGAATAAAAGTGATTAATTAAAAAAAGATTTGAATTTAAAATCACATCTCAGAATGATGATAGAGGACTTTAAGAAGGACATCAATTACTCACTTAAAGAAACACGGGAGAACACAGGTAAACAGATAGAAGCACTTAAAGAGGAGACGCTAAAGTCCCTTAAAGAATTAAAGGAAGACACAACTGAACGGGTGAAGAAATTGCACAAAACCATCCAGGATCTGAAAATGGAAGTATACATAGTGAAGAAATCACAAAGGGAGACAACTCTGGAGATAGAAAATCTTGGAAAGAAATCAGGAGTCAAAGATGCAAGCATCAACAACAGAATACAAGAGATAGAAGAATCTCAGATGCAGAAAATACCATAGAAAACATTGGCACAACAGTCAAACAAAATACAAAATGCAAAAGGCTCCTGAACAAAAACATCCAGGAAATCCTGAACACAATAAGAAGACCAAACCTAAGGATAATAGGTGTAGAAAATTTTCAGCTTAAATGGCCAGTAAATATCTCCAAAAAAATCATAGAAGAAGACTACAGAATCCATAAATAGACTGGACCAGAAAGGAAATTCGTCCTGTCACATAATAATCAAAACACCAAATGCACTAAACAAAGAAAGAATATTAAAGCAGTAAGGAAAAAAACGTCAAGTTACATATAAAAGCAGACCCATCAGAATTACACCAGACATCTTGTTAGAGACTATAAAAGCCAGAATATCCTGGAAAGATATCATACAGACCTTAAGAGAACAAAAATGCCAGCCCAGACTAATATACACAGCAAAACTCTCAAATACCATAGTTAAAGAAATCAAGGTATTCCATGACAAAAACAATTGATACAATATCTTTCCACAAATTCAGCCATTCAAACAATAATAAATGGATAAAAAACTCCAACAAAAGGAGGAAAATCACACCCTAGAAATAGTAAGAAAATAATCTTCTTTTAACAAAACAAAAAGGTCACATAAACATAATTCCACCTCTAACCACAAAAATAATAAGAAGTAGCAATCACTTTTCCTTAATGTCTCTTAATATCAAAGGTTTCAATTCCCCAATAAAAAGACATCAACTAACAGACAGGATACATATGCAAGACCCAACATTTTGCTTCATACAGGAAACTCATCTCAGTGACAAAGACAGACACTACCTCAGTGTAAAAGGCTAGAAAACAATTTTCCAAGCAAATGATCCCATAAAAAATTTGGAGTAGTCATTCTAATATCCAACAAAATCGACTTTTAACCTAAAGTAATCAAAAATGATGAGGAGGAACACTTCATATTCATCAAAGGTAAAATCTACCAAGAAAAACTTTCAATTCTGAACATCTATGTTCCAAATGCAAGGGCACACATTCATAAAAGAATCTTTACAAAAAAGAAAAAAGAAAAAAGAAAAAAGAAAAGAAAAGAAAGAAAAGAAAAGAAAAGAAAAGAAAAGAAGGAAAAGAAAAAAAGAATCTTTACTAAAGTTCAAAGCACACATTGCACCTCACACAGTAATAGTGGGAAACTTCACACCCTACTCTCAGCAGTGGACATATGGAAACAAACTAAACAGAGACACAGTGAAACTTAACAGAAGCTATGAACCAAAAGTATTTAACAGATATCAAAAGAACATTTTATTGGAAAACAAAAGAATATACCTTCTTCTCAGCACCACATGGTACCTTTGGTACCATCTCCAAAACTGACTACATAATTGGTCACAAAACAGGCCTCAAGAATTACAAGAATATTGAAATAATACCATACATCCTATCAGATCATAATGGACTAAGGCTGGTCTTTAAAAACAATAAAAATAATAGGAAGTCCGCATACGATTGGAAGCAAAACAACACTCTTCTTAAAGATAACTTGGTCAAGGAAGAAATAAAGAAAGAAATTAAAGACATTTTGGAATTTAATGAAAATGAAGCCACAACATACCCAAACTTATGGTATATGACGAAAGCACTGCTAAGAAGAAAGCTCATAGCTCTTAGTGCCTCCAAAAAGAAACTGGAGAGAGCATACACTAGCAGCTCAAGAGCATTTCTGAAAGCTCTAGAACAGAAAGAAGTAAATACAACCAAGAGGAGTAGATGGCAGGAAATAATCAAATATAGGGCCAAAATCAATCATGTAGAAACAAAAAGAACTATACAAGGTATCAAACAAACCAGGAACTGGTTCTTTGAAAAAATCAGCAAGATATATAAACTGTTACCCAGAATAACCAGAGAGCACAGAGTGAGTATCCAAATCAGCAATATCAGAAAAGAAAAGGGATACATAACAACAGAAACTGAGAAACTCCAAAAGATCATCAGATTCTACTACAAAACTGGAAAATCTGAATGAAACACAATTCTCTAGACATATTCCAGGTACCAAAGTTAATCAAGATCACATAAATGATCAAAACAGTCCTAAAATCCCAAAAGAAATAGAAGTAATCATTGATATTCTCTCAACAAAAAAGAAGCCAAGGAGCAGATGGGTTTAATGCAGAGTTCTATCAGACCTTCAACGAAGACCTAATACCAATACTCATCAAATTATTCCACAAAATAGAAAGAGAAGGAACACTACCCAATTCATTCTATGAAGCCACAATTACTTTAATACCTAAATCACACAAAGACCCAACAAAGAAAGAGAATTTCAGACCATTTTCCCTTGTGAATATTGATATAAAAGTACTCAATAAAATTCTCACAAGCCGAATCCAAGAACACGTCAAAACAATCATCCATTATGATCAAGTGGGCTTCATCCAATGGATGCAGGGAGAGATAAATATAATGAAATCCATCAACAAAATCCACTTCATTAAAAAAAAATGGAAAAAACACATGTTCATTTCATTAGATGACGAGGAAGCATTTGACAAAATCTAAAACCCCTTCAGATAAAAGTCTTGGAAAGATCAGAAATTTAAGGCACATACCTAAACATAGTAAAAGCAATACAGGGCAAACCAGTAGCCAACATCAAACTAAATGGAGAGAAATGTAAAGCAATCCCACTAAAGTCAGGGACTGAACAAGGCTGTCCACTCTCTACATACCTGTTCAATATAGTACTCGAAGTCCAATCCAGAGCAATTAGACAACAAAATAATTCAAAGGGATACAAATTGAAAAGGAAGAAGTCAAAATATCACTATTTGCAGATGATATGATAGCATACTTAAGTGGCCCCAAAAATTCCACCAGAGAATTCCTACAGCTGATAAACTACTTCAACAATGTGGCTGGATATTAAATTAACTCAAACGAATCAGTGCCCCCTCTCTATTGAAAGGATAAACAGGATGAGAAAGAAATTAGGGAAAGAATATCTTTTACAACAGTCATAAATGCTATAAAATATCTTGGTGTGACTCTTTCTAAGCAAGTGAAAGGCCTGTATGAATAGAACTTTAAGTCTCTGAAGAAATAAATAGAAGAAGATCTCCGAAAATTGAAAGATCTCCCATGCTCATGGGTTGGTAGGATAAACATAGTAAAAATAACCATCTTGTTGAAAGTAATCTACACATTCAATGCAATCCCCATCAAAATTCCAACTCAATTCTTCATGGAGTTAGAAAGAGCAATTTCCAAATTCATCTGGAATAACAAAAAACCCAGGAGAGCGAAAACTTCTCTCAACAATAAAAAAAAATCTCTGGTGGAATCGCCATACCTGACCTCAAACTATATTATATCAAAGCAATCCTGATAAAAACTGGATGGTAAAGTGACAGACAGGTAGATCAATAGAATAGAATTGAAGACCCAAAAAGGAACCCACATACCAATGGTCACTTGATCTTTGACAAAGGAGCTAAAACCATTCAATGGAAAAAAGACAGCATTTTCAACAAATGGTGCTGATTTGACTGCTAGTCAACATGAAAAACAATGCAAATTTATCCATTCTTATCTCCCTGTACAAGGCTCAAGTCCAAGTGGATCAAGAGCCTCCACATAAATCCAGATACACTGAATCTAATAGAAGAGAAAGTGGGGAACAGCCTGTAGCACATGGGCACAGGGGAAGATTTCCTGAAGTGAACACCAATAGCTTATGCTCTAAGATCATGAATTGACAAATGGGACCTCATAACATTGCAAAGTTTCTGTAAGACAAAGAACACTGTCAATAAGACAAAATGGCAAACAGCAGATTGGGAAAAGATCTTTACCAATCCTAATCTGGTAGTGGGCTAATATCCAATATATACAAAGAATTCAAGATGTAAGACACCAGAGAATCAAATAACCCTATTAAAAAATGGGGTACAGAGCTAAACAAAGAATTTTCAACTGAGGGATACTGAATTGCTGGGAATCACCTAAAGAAATTTTCAACATCAGTCTGGTGGTGGTAGCACACGCCTGTAATCCCAGCACTCTGGGAGGCAGAAGCAGGTGAATTTCTGAGTTCAAAGCCAGTCAAAGCTATACAGAGAAACCCTGTCTGGGGGGCGGGGAGTTCAACATCCTAATCATCAAAGAAATGCAAATCAAAACAACCCTGAGATTCCATCTCTCACTACTCAGAAAACCTAAGATCAAAAACACAGTGCACCTCAGATGCTGACAAAGATGTAGAGAAAGAGAAATATTCCTCCATTACTGGTAGAATTGCAACCTGGTACAACCACTCTAGAAATCAGTTTGGCAATTTCTCAGAGTATTGGACATAGTACATACGACCTGAGGACCCAGTTTCACCACTCCTGGGCATATACCCAGAAGATGCTCCAACAGGTAATAAGGACACATGCTCCACTATGTTCACGGCAGCCTTATTTATAATAGCTGGAACCTGGAAAGAAACCAGATGTCCTTCAACACAGGAATGGATACAGAAAATGCAGTACATTTACACAATGGAGTTATTGTGTAAATAACTCAGTTATTCAAAACAATGAATTCATGAACTTCTTAGGCAAATGGATGAAACTAGAAAATATCATCGTGAGTGAGGTAACCCAATCACAAAAGAATATACATGGTATGCACTCATTGATAAGTGAATGTTAGCCCAAAATATTACCCAAATATTATCCAAAATATTACCAAAGATATGTTTCACAGACCACATGAAGCTCAAGAAGAAGGAAAACCAAAGTGTGGATACTTCGGTTCTTCTTAGAAGAGGGAACAAAATACCCATGGGAGGAGATACAGAGACAAACTGTGAAGCAGAGAATGAAGTAAAGGCCATTCAGAGACTGGCTGACCTAGGAATTCATCCCATATACAGTTACCAAACCCAGATACTGTTGTGAGGGCCAACAAGTGCTTGCTAACCAGAGCTTGATATAGCTGTATCATGCTAGTGCCTGACAAATACAGAGTTGGATGCTCTCAGCCAAAAATTGGACTGATCACAACGTCCTCAATGAAGGAGTTAGAGAATGGATCCAAGGAGCTGAAGGGGTTCGCAGCTCCATAGGAGGAACAACAACAATATGGAACAACCAGTATCCCCAGCTTTCCCAGGGACTAAACCACCAACCAAAAAGTACACATGGAAGAATCCATGACTCCAACCACCTATGTAGCTATGTTGAAGGATGACCTTGTGGGTCTTGAATGAGGGGAAAGGCCCTTGGTCCTGTGAAGGCTAGATGTCCCAGTGTAGAGAATGCCAGGTGAGAGAAGCAGGAGTGGGTGGGATAGTCAGCAGTGAGAGGGCGGATAGGATAGGAGGTTTCAGAGGGGAAACAAGAAAAGGTGATAACATTAGAAATGCTAATAAAGAAAATATCTAATGATAAAAAATAAAGGAAAAGGGACACATAACCACGAAAACAGAGGAAATTCAAAGAAATCATCAGATCCTCCTACAAAAGCATATACTCAGCAAAACTAGCAAATCTGAATGTAATGAACAATTTTCTAGACAGATACCAGACACCAAACTTAAAAAAGGATCAGATAAACCATCTAAACAGACCCACAGTCCCTAAAATAAAAATAGAAAAAGCCATTAAATGTCTCCCAAGCAAAAAAAGCCCAGAATTAGATGGGCAGATGGGTTTAGTGCAGAATTCTATCAGTCTTTCAACGAAGATCTGATACCAACACTCTTCAAACTATTCCACAAAATAAAAACAGAAGGAACACTACCCAATCCATTCTATGAAGCCACAATTAGGCATATACCTAAACCACACAAATGCCCAACAAAGAAAGAGAATATCAGAACAATTTCCCTTGTGAATATCCATGCAAAAATGCTCAATAAAATTCTTACAAACCAAATCTAAAAACACATCAAAACAATCAACCATCACGATCAAGTAGCCTTCATCCAAGGGATGAAGGAATGGTTCAATATACGGAAATCCTTCAGGGTAATCCACTACATAAACACAAAGAAAAAATGACATGATCATCTCATTAGATGCTGAGGAAGTATTTGACAAAATTCAACACCCCATCATGGTAAAAGTCTTGGAACGATCGAGAATTCAATGCCCATGTCTAAACATAGTAAAAGCAATATACAGCAAAGAAGTAGCTAACATCAAATTAAATGGAGAGAAACTTGAAGCAATCCCAATAAAATCAAGGTCTAAGCAAAGCTTGCAACTTGCTACCCACCTGTTCAATATAGTACTCAAGTCCTAGCCAGAGCAATTAGACAACAAAAAGACATCAAAGGGATACAAATTGGAAAGGAAGAAGTCAAAATATCACTATTTGCAGATGATATGATAGTATACTTAAGTGACCCAAAAAATTTTACCAGAGAACTCCCAAAGCTGATAAAAGACAACTCCAGCAAAGTAGCTGGATATAAAATAGACTCAAACAAATCAGTAACCTTCCTCTACTCAAAGAATAAACAGGGTGAGAAAGAAATTAGAGAACCAATGCCCTTCACAATAGTCATAAATGACATAAAATACCTTGGTGTGACTAAAACCAAACAAGTAAAAGATCTGTATGACAAGAAGTCCAAGTCTCTAAGGGAGAAATCAAAGACCTCAGAAGATTGAAATATCTCCCATGCTCATGGATTGGCAGGATTAATATAGTAAAAATGACCATCTTGCCTAAAGCAATCTACATAGTCAATGCAATCCCCATCAAATTCCAACTCAACTCTTTATAGAGTTAGAAAAAGCCATTTGCAAAATCATTTGGAATAACAAAAAACCCAGGGTAGAAAAAACTATTCTCAACAATAAAAGAGCATCTGCGGGGGAATCAACAACCCTTATATCAACCTGTATTATAGAGCAATAGTAATAAAAAACTTTATGGAATTCATACAGAGAGAGGAAGGAGAATCAATGCAGTAGAACTGAAGACCCAGAAATGAACCCACATATCTATGATCACTTGATATTTGAAAAAGGACCCAGATGTCCTTCAACAGAGAAATGGATACAGATAATGTGGTATATTTACACTGTGTAATACGATGAATTCATGAAATTCTTAGGCAAAAGGATGGAATTGGAAATTATCATCCTGCATGAGGTAACCCATTCACAAAAGAACATACATGGTATTCACTCGCTGATAAGTGGATATTAGCCCAAAAGCTCCGAATACCCAAGATAAAATTCACAGAGCACATGAAGCTCAAGAAAAAGGAAGACCAAAGGGTGGGTCCTTCAGATCTTCTGAGAAGGGGAACAAAATATTCACAGGAGCAAATGAGGAGATAAAGTGTAGAGCAGAGACTCTAAGCAAGGTCACCCAAAGATTATACCACCTGGGAATTCATCCCATATACAGTCACCAAACCCAGACACTATTGTGGTTGTCAATAAGTGCATGCTGATGAGAGCCTGATATGCTGTATCCTGAGAGGCCCTGCCAGAGCCTTACAAAAAGAGAGGTGGATGCTAGAAGCCAATCATACAACTAAATAGTGGGTCCCCGGTGGATAGGACTGAAGGAGCTGAAGGGGTTTGCAAGCTCATAGGAATAACAACAGTATTAACCAATCAGACTCCCCAGCAGTCCAAGGGACTAAGCCATCAACCAAGGAGTACACATGGCTTTTGCTGCATATGTAGGAGAGGATTGTCTTGTCAGTCATCAATGGGAGGAAAGGTCCTTGATCCTATGAAGTCTAGACAGATACCCCAGTGTAGGGGAATTGAGGGCAGGAAGATGGGAGTAGGGTGGATGGAGGAATACCCTCATAGAATCAGGGGGGAAAGTATAGTATAGGAGATTTACTGGAGCAGGGAGGACCAGGAAAGGGGATAACATTTGAGGTGTAAAAAAGAAAATACAAAATAAAAAAATCCTCAATGAAATACTTGCAAACAGAATACAGACATACATCAAAATGATTACCTACTATGACCAATTTAGTTTATCTGAAATTCAGGGATGATTCAACATATAGAAATAAGTAAATGTAATAGGCCACGTAAGTGTACTTAAAGAAAAACTTCACATAATCATCTCAATAGAAACAGAAAAGACATTTGACAAAATCCAGCACCAACATCTTCATGATAAAAGTCCTAGAAAATGTATGTTTTGCATATGCAAAGCCCTAGCAGGAATATATTTCAACCCAATAAAAGCTACCCACAGATACCATTGTTCTAAATGGAGAAAAGCTTAAAGCAATCTCACTGAAGTTAGGAACAAGAGAGAGATCCACTATTCCCACTCCTTTTCAATATTGTCCTCAAAACACTAGGTGGGGCAATAAAGCAAAAGAAGAAAACTGAGAGGCTATGAACAAGGAAAGAAATCAAACCATCTCTCTTTACAGATGACATGTCTACACTGAAAATCCCAAAAGTTCTACCAGAAAACTTTAGACAGTGTTTTTATTTCCTTCTGTTGCCATGAAATAGCATTTTCACTATTATTAAAAGCAAAAAAGAGTTTATTTCTCTTACACTTTCAAGTCATTATCTGTTGTCATTGAAGGAAGTCAGGACAGGAATTCAAAGAAAGAACCTGGAGAAAAGGATGTGAAGGAACACTGCTTTCTAGTTCACTCAAAGGTTCATAATTATTAAACCCTGGATGACCTGCATGTTTCTGCACATGCTTAAAACAATTTTCAATATCCAGTTATGTTAAGGATCATCAGAAGGAAGATTATCATGTTTCAGGTGATTTGGCTCCTAAATACAATCACAAATAACCTTATAATAGAGAAGTAGAGAACCGAGGACCTAGCTCGAATGTGAAACAATTGCCTAGCATATGCAAAGCCCTATATTTGATTACTAACATTAGGCAGGGTATGGAGCATTGGGGATTTGACTACAGAATGAGGAATATGATATAATGATGAAAGCAGATTTTGAAACTATATGCTGTGAAGATAGAGAAATGGGTCACAAGCTAAGGGATGTTGGAAGCCAGTTTAAGCTGATCAAAAAGCCAAGAAAATATACTTTCTCCTTCAGTGGCTCCAGAAGGAACCAGCCTGTTGCTAACATATTTCTTGTAACCCAGGAAAACGTCCATTCTCCGAAACTTTAAGACAGGAATTCAGGGCATCATAAGCTATTATTTACAGTTTATGTTCACCACGGCAATATGAAACTAATATAAAGTATATAACTCTCAAAATACAGAACTGAATTTCTTGTTCACTATGGTACAGTTCCAGGAAGTTACTTAAAAATGAATAGTTTTCTCAAGAGATGAGAAACACAGAAAATCGAATAACAGGAATAAATTTATGACTTATAAATGTATCTCTAATGTAATTTTGTGGCACACGCGGTTTCAGATCCTTTGCAACGTGCTAGCTGGTGTGTGACCTTGGGTATATTGCTGAACCTGTCTGAGATTATGCTTTCATTTCAAGAAATGATATATATTATACATAATTCCCAGAGGTTTTTGCTTTTTTAATTTTTAGAATCTTTTATGTGAAAGGTGGTGTAAAAAGAAAGGGAGAACCCTATCTCTTAAGGTCTTAGAATGTGACACACACTAAATCCCTACAGAGGACAAGACCAACAGTAAAAGACAGATAACAAGACCTGGTTCCAACTAGAATGGGGGAGCAAGAGTTTACCCCACCAGGAATGGCAGTATGATGAAGGAAGTAAATCTCCCTGAAAAACTGGGGCAGCCACAAGAGTAACAAGCATGAAATTTTCTTCTAGAAGTTTGTTCTAGACTGGAGATGAATGGCTCAGAGGGAGGTTGGGAGCAGCCTATTTGCTTTCCCCGAGAGCAAATAGTGGGATGCTGCATGAGACAAGATTAAGTGTGGTGGGAACATGGTCCTAACTTTAATCCCAGAAAGGACAGAATAGGAAACACCCAGAAACTGCTCAGATCTCTAGAAGGAGCTTACTAAAAATGTCTCTGAAAAAGCACCCCCAATTTCTTCACTCACCTTTGAAGTCAACAATGGCAAAATTTGCTGGGAACCTCCAGATATCCCAGACTTCTAGCATGATGGGGTAGAATTTCCTAAGGAGAGGAAATGGAGGTGTTGGAAGACAGGAGCGTGGGGAGTTGCATATAGACAATTAAGCTTAAAACTCCTCCTTTCTTATGACACAAACCAGAAAATTTTACAGCATTGCAATGAGCTGTGCAGAAGATGTTCATATTACATGTTCCTTCTCTGGAGCCCTTTTAATTCAAAATCACATTTCCCATTTCTGAATCCTAGGATGAGCAGATATTTCCCACTTAGTATAGAAAGAAGTCTGTCTCTCTCTCTCTCTCTCTCTCTCTCTCTCTCTCTCTCTCTCTCTCTCTCACACACACACACACACACACACACACACATGCACACAGAAGTATCGCACACAAACACGCACATACACACACACACACACACACTTGGGCACACGGAAGAGATAAGGGAGGGGACACTTTCTGACTCAGCTGTAGTTAATAGCTGGACATCCTGTATTTCCCATATTATCATACATCTGGCTTTTTAAAAAAGAAAAGGGCATTTCCTCCCAGTGCCTATGTTGCAGATTCCTTCCTGTTCTCTAGCTTTATATAGAAATCAAGTGGCCATCGTTTACCACAAACCACCTTCTCACATCCAACATGTATTCAGTGGCGAAAATTGGCACACTGCTCATTGGGACTTTATCTTGTCTCTGCTTCGTGGAGGGTAAGTGTCTCCAAAGGGGAGTGAAGGGAGGTCTTAAGGGTGCTAGTCTCTGAACCGCTGTCCTCCAGACTCACTCAGGCACTGTAGCTCAAACCTGAGGTTCTGGGCACTGGAGAGATCCCATATGATTTACTAATCAAGAAGAAAACAGTAATTGCAGAGAAATAGAGCAGTAAGTTTCAGACCTTCAGTTCTTTGAGCTTTTAGTTATAGGTTTTCAATTCTCCTTTTTCTTGAAACACTGTTTTGTTGTATTCTACACAACATGCTACTCCTCTTCTTTCCTTTGGTCACTTCTTCTCCATGTATTTTGCATGGATCTTCATTTACCTGATTACCTCTGGGATCTTTAAAGCTTAATACTACTCACAGATTCCCTTCTATTTTCAAGGTATCAATTATAATTTGTAGCTAAAAAAGCTCAGTTTCACTCCTTAGGGTGATCTCACTTCTTGACCTCTGTCTTATACCAGTGAATGCACAGCTCCCCTGAACATCAGCCTTAATATATTATTCTCCCTCATGACTAAATGAAAATTATTGGCTAGTTCCTATCCTTTCTATTTCTCAAATGTACATGAAGTACAATGGCATTTCTATTTTGTCAACCTTTTCATACTAAGAAATGTTAAGTCATAAAACATAGAAAATGTAGGGTTCGTTGCCTATTAGAGAAAGACACTACATTTTTTTCTTTTTTATTAGATATTTAATGTATTTACATTTCAAATGTTAACCCCTTTCCTCCTTACCTCTCTGAAAACCCCCTATCCCATCCCCCATCCCCCTGCTGAGCTACCCTTCTCCCATTTTCCTGACCTGGAATTCCCTACACTGGCATATCAAGCCTTTACAGGAACAAGGGCTTCTGTTCTCATTGATGTCTGAAAAGGCTAGCCTCTGCTACATATGTAGCTGGAGCCATGGGTCCATCCATGTGTACTCTTTGGTTGGTAGTTTAGTCTCTGGGAGCTCTGGTGGTACTGGTTGGTACATATTATTGTTCCTGCTATGGGGCTACAAATCTCTTCAGCTCCTTGGTTCCTTTCTCTAGATCCTCCATTGGGGACCCTATGGTCAGTCCATTAGTTGGCTGTGAGCCACGGGTATTTTCATTCCCCTTCTACAAAGGACCAAAGTCCTTCCACACTTTGGTCATCCTTCTTGAGCTTCATTTACTCTGTGAATTGTATCTTGGGTATTCCTGAGCTTTTCAGCCCACTTATTAGCTAGTGCATACTATGTCTGTTCTTTGTGATTGGATTACATCACCCAGGATATTTTCTAGTTCCATCCATTTGCCTAAAAATTTTGGAATCCATTGTTTTTAATGGGTGAGTTCTTCATTGTGTAAATGTACCACATTTTCTGTATCCATTCCTCTGTTGAGGGACATATAGGTTCTTTCAAGCTTCTGACTATTATAAATAAGGCTGCTATAAACATAGTGGAGCATGTGTCCGTATTACATGTTAGACTATCTGGCTATATGCCCAGGAGTGGTATAGCTGGGTCCTCAGGTAGTACTGTGTGGTGTGCAATTTTCTGAAGAATCGCCAAAATGATTTCTGGAGTAGTTGTACCAGCTTTGCAATTTTATGAGGTCCCATTTGTTGATTCTTGATCTTAGAGCATAAGCTATTAGTGTTTTGTTCAGGAAATTTTCCCCTGTGCCCATGTGTTCCAAACTCTTCCCTATTTCTCTTCTATTAGACTCAGTGTATCTAGTTTTATGTGGGTGTCCTTGATTGGTACCAGTTGTACCAATCCCACCAGTAATGGAGGAGTGTTCCACATCCTCTCCAGAATCTGCTGTCACCTGAGTTTTTCATATTAGTCATTCTGACTGATCTGAGGTGGAATTTCAGGTTTGTTTTGATTTGCATTCCCCTGATAATTAGGGATGCTGAAATTTTTTTTACATGTTTCTCAGCCATCCAGTATTCCTCAATTGAGAATTCTTTGTATAGCTCTATACCCCATTTTTATTAGGGTTAATTGTTTCTCTAGAGTCTAAATTCGTGACTTCGTTGTATGTATTGAATATTAGCCCTCTGTGGGATGTAGAATTGATAAAAATCTTTTTCCAATCCGTTGATTGCCATTTTGTCCTATTGACAGTGTCCTTTGCCTTACAGAAGCTTTGCAATTTTATGAGGTCCCATTTGTTGATTCTTGATCTTAGAGCATAAGCTATTAGTGTTTTGTTCAGGAAATTTTCCCCTGTGCCCATGTGTTCCAGACTCTTCCCTATTTCTCTTCTATTAGACTCAGTGTATCTAGTTTTATGTGGATGTCCTTGATCTACTTACAATTGAGCTTTGTACAGGAAGTTAATAATGGATCTATTTGTATCCATCTACATGTTGACTCCAAGTTGAACCAGCAACATTTGTTGAAAACACCTTCTTTCTTCCAATGGATGGGTTTAGCAACTTGGTAAAAGATCAAGTAACCATAAGTGTGTGGGTTGCATTCTGGATCTTCAGTTCTATCCCATTGATCTACCTGTCTGCCATGGTACCAATACCATTCAGTTTTTGACACTATTTCCCTGTAGTATAGCTTGAGGTCAGGGATGGTGATTCAAACACAGGTTCTCTTATTGTTGAGAGTAGTTTATACTATCCTGGGTTTTTTTTTTTATTCCAGATGAATTTGGAAAGCACTATTTCTAACTCTATGAAGAACTGAGTTGGAATTTAATGGGGATTGCATTGAATCTGTAGAATGCTTTAAGGAAGGTGGCCATTTTTTCTATATTAACCCTGCCAATCCATGAGCATATTTATATCTTCTGAGATCTTCTTCAATCTCTTTCTTCAGAGACTTGAAGTTCTTGTCATACAGATCTTACACTTACTTGATTAGAGTAACACCAAGGTATGTTATATTATTTGTGACTATTGTAAACGGTGTCTGTTCCCTAATTTCTTTGAGTATAGGAAGGCTACTGATTTCTTTGAGTTAATTTTATATCCAACCACTTTGCTGAAGTTGTTTATCAAGTTTAGAAGTTCTCTGGTGGAATTTCGGGGGTTATATAAGTATACTATCATATCATCTGCCTTTCCAATTGGTATATTTTTGAGCTAATACTAATGTATAATTGATCTGACTAGGATTTGGAATACTATATTGAACAGGTAGGTAGAGAGTAGACAGCTTTTTCTAGTCCCTGATTTCAGTGGGATTGCTTCATGTTTCTTTCCATTTTGTTTGATGTTGACTACTGGTTTGCTATTTATTTCTCTTACTGTGTTTAGTTTTCAGCCTTGAATTTCTAATCTTTCCAAGACTTTTATCATAAAGGGGTGTTGGATTTTTGTCAAATGTTTTCTAAGAATCTAATGAAATTATCATGTGGGTTTTTCTTTGAGTTTGTTCATGTAGTGTATTTCATTAATGAATTTCCATATATTGAACCATCCCTGCATCCCTGCAATGAAGCCTACTTGATCTCAATGAATGATCATTTTGATGTGTTCTTAGATTCCATTGGCAAGAATTTTATTGAGTATTTTTGCATTGATATTCATAAAGGAAATTTGTCTGAAGGTCTCTAAGAAAGATATTTCTAACTATATCTCAAAATCCTAGAGTTCTTTTTTAAAAAAGACCACATAAATATGAAAGAGAACAAGGAGGGGCCTATAGAAGGATTTGGAGGGAAGAATGGCAAGAAATTATGTAATTGTGTTATCTAAAATATTAAAAATAAAAAGATTAAAAAATAAATAGAAAATAAAATAAAATAAAAATTTAAAATATAAGTAAAGAAAAATTTAAAAATCCCTCATGGCCAAAAGCAAAAAGTTAATTCATGTCCTGAACAAATGGCTAATATAATGAATTCCAATAAAAAAATTAAACACACTAATAATCTAACAGAAACATAAGTTAAAGCAATCAAAAATTCGCCATAGAGTAAATACAAATAGGTATTAAATATACAAAAATGTTCTCAGTCTCATTCCTTATAAAGCAAGAGAAATACAAACTAAAAGAACCTACTGCACAATGAAATCTGTTGTTATACTCAAACTACATTTGAATTTTTTCTGTTTTTATTTCATCTTCAAATATAAGAAGGTACTAACTACATAATATGAATAGTACCTTTATTATCTTCATCCATTCTCTAGCTTAATTCACAGAGCTAGTTTGAATACGAGTTCATAGACAGACAGCCACACTCTATGTGTAACACTGAAGCTTCTCTTTGATCTTGTAATCAACTGTTCCCATGGCCCCATGGTTTATCCTAAAAATCCTAATCTCTCCTTATCCAACAAATACAGGTCTCATCTGTAATGTCTGTAAAGATGCACAGAATGTACAGAATGGAGAGATATGCATTGCATGACCCAGTGACTCATGTGCTACCATATCATATTATCTTGGTAAGTAGGGATGATACAAACTCTAAAAAGGCCTTCAAACAACTATTCTTCCTGATAGTGCCTGGGATAAAGAAAGTAACATGTCTACCCCTCTAACTGGTAAGGCAGTGAATACATTTGAGGAGGGAGGAAAAGGGTATTTTCAAATTTACCATTTAGAGGGTTGGCATCCAGTGTCAGAGTCAGTAAGGGAGTGGAACCTCCCAAGGAGATGACAAAGGGGATCTAGTGTGACCAGGTTTTCCTCTTGGTGGTAACTTTTAGAAAGTTTTCTTATAATAAATTCCTCCAGAATGTATAATGGGCCTCTTTATTTTTAGAATCAAGACATGTGGTCTCAGAGAAAGGGTGCCAGCGTCAATACAAGGAAGGAGAGCACATCAATGGAAAATCATTGACTTACATAACATGCTGTGATAAAAACTTGTGTAATAGATTCTAAATGGAGAAGAATGGCTTGAAGAAAATCATCTTCTGTTCAAGATCCAAACTTAAAAATGAACGAAGATGAGGAACTTGCTTTCCTACTCTGTTTCCACACTGGCCTGAGATCCCTGAGATAGCCGTGGAGTCTGTGTCCTCATTCCAGTGAAAGACTTCTTGACCAAACCAATAGACCACTGCAAAAAAAACAAAAAAAAAAAACAAAAAAAAACAAGCTTACAATGTTATTTTACTTTATTTTTCCAGTTTTCAATGTCTAATGATTTTTATTTTAATCTCTAGATTCTTTGGATGCTGGAGTAAGTGGCAAAAAAGATACCGGAGATGTGAATAAGGGTATTTCTGGATTGTCAGGGTGGGTCTTAGTTCTAAATACAAATATACTTATAAAATGGGGAGGGGAAGGCATGAATTGACTAGAAAATAGGAAATGATTGTGTAATGGTGACTCAGTAATTGAAGTGATATACCTTGAAGATGGATCAAATGGTCATGAGCCAAGAGATATAAAAAGCCACTAATTGTTGAGAAGGGCAATGAAATTAATTTTTCTCAGAGCCTCCAGAAAACCACCATGCTGACACTTGATCTTATCCCCCGGAGATTTAACTCTGACTACAGAGTTCTACAAATTAAATAAATGTGTGTTGTTTTAAGCAATTGCGTTTGTAGTCATTTGTCACATCAGTGATGGGAAATCCCAATATGTATATAAGAATTAAAGGTGTTGGTAATCCTGACCCCCCAACTGGGGGGGTGGGAAAACTAGAATCCTTTCTTGCAGAATTTAGGTATCTTGCAAATGGAAAGGAAAGTGGAGTAAGTGCTGTCAGTGAGCAGAAGGTTAGTGGGTGAAAGTTCCACATCTCATGCTGCAGGTGCATTTCAGATGTGACTTCGAAGCTAGTAGTCCCTACCTTTTTCTGTTTTTAAACATAGGTTTTACTTAAATTATATTATTTATTTACATTCCAGTCCTTGACACTGCTCTGTTCACCTCCCACAGTTTCTCATCCCATTACTCCTCTTCATTACCTCCATGAGGATGCACTGCACACACACACACACACACACACACACACAAACACACACACAAACACACACAAACACACAAACACACACACAAACACAAACACCAGGCCTCACCCTTCCCTGGGGCCTCAAGGCTCTCTAGGATTAAACACATTCTCTCCCACTAAGGCCAGACCAGGGCACCAAAGCCTAAGCCTACCACTTTCTAAAGCAATCAATTATGTGTTCTACCAGATGAATTTAAAGTTTTTCACAAGTTCATATTCTAGCTCTCCTGAGTTTTAGTTTCTGTTCATAGTTTTGGTTTGGTTTTGCAATGATTGTGTTTGTATAATCAAGTCCCTAGTTTACTGTGGGAAGTCACTCAAAATATGTTGTTAAGTAAAAATTCCATTATTATTTTTCTCCATAGAATAAACTTATCTAATATGTTCTACTATAAAAGAATTTGCCCATTTATTTGAGATACTATTTTATAATATATTGAAAAAGAAAGCCTTTCAGTCTGAGCCAGTGCCCTGAGCAGACCTTGGGCACTACCTCTGCAACAGTCTCACAACACCCAGAGAAAACTCAACTCCCAGGTGCTCTAACAACCCAGGAACACAGACAATGAGCCCCCTACACTGAAAATTACTGGGACCCCCTCCATCCAGGGACACAGGTACACGGGACTACCCAGTGGTTCCTTCTGGACTGAGCCAGTGCCCTGAGAAGCCCTTGGTGATGACTCCACACCCAGTCCCACAACACACAGAGGAAGCTCCACTCCCAAATAGTATAACACGTCCAGGATCACAAGGTCTCAAGAACTTGGTCACACCAGAATTTCATGATCCCAGAGGCAGCTTGACCCCCAGGAGCTCAGATACACCCAGGATTTCAGGACAACAGGATCACAGAATCACAGGATTACATAGACTTCTGGGCTCTGAGGAGTTCATACACAATCAGGATCATAGGAGTGAGATGCTCCAGTCATTGACAGAGAGGGAAAGTAGCACTAGAGATAACCAGATATTGAGAGGCAAGCGCAAGGACAAAAACAACAGAAAACAAGGTTCCCTGGAATCATCAGAAGCCACTTCTCCCACCATAGCCAGTCCTGACCCCAACACAACAGAAAAGAAAGATTCAGAGTTAAAATCACATCCCATGATGATGATAGAGGACTTTAAGATGGACATAAATAAAAAAATAAATAAATAAATAAAAAATAAAAGATGGACATAAGTAACACCCTTAAAGAAACACAGGAGAACATGGGTAAACAGAGAGAAACTCTAAAAGAGGAAACACAAAAATCCTTTAAAGAATTACAAGAAAATACAACCAAACAGGTGAAGAAATTGAACAAAACCATCCACAATCTAAAAATGGAAATATAACAATAAAGATATCACAAAAGGGACAACCCTAGAAATAGAAAACCTAGGAAAGAGATCAGGAGTCATAGATGCAAGCATCACCCACAGAATACAAAGACAGAAGAGAGACTCTCAGGTGCAGAAGATACCATAGAAAACATTGACAAAACAGTCAAGATGCAAAAAGCTCCTAACCCAAAACATACAGGAAATCCAGGACACAATGAGAAAACCTAAGGATAATAGGTATGGAAGAGAGTGAAGACTCCCAACTTAAAGGGCCAGTAAAAATCTTCAACAAAATTATAAAAGAAAACTTCCCTAATTTAAAGAAAGAGATACCCATGAACATACAAGAAGCCTACAGAACCCCAATAGCCTGGACCAAAAAGGAATTTGTTCCTGTCACATAAAAATCTAAACACCAAATGCATAAAACAAAGAAACAATATTAAAAACAGTAAGGAAAAAAGGTAAAGTAACATAAAAATGAATAACTATAAGAATTACACCAGACTTCTCACCAAAGACTATAAAAGCCAGAAGATCCTAGCCAGATGTCATACAGACCCTAAGAGAACACAAATGTCAGTCAAGGCTACTATACCCAGCAAAACTCTCAATTACCATCAAAGGAGAAACCAAGATATTTCATGACAAAACCAAATTTACAAACTATCTCTCCACAAATACAGCCCTAAAAAGGATATTTGATGGAAAATTATAACAAAAGCAGGTAAACTACACTCTAGAAAAATAAGAAAGTAATCTTCTCTCAAAAAACAAAACAAAACAAAACAAAAGAAGATAGCCACACAAACATAATTCCACCACTAAAAACAAAAATAACAGGAAGAAACAATCACTTTTCCTTAATATCTCTTAACATCAATGGATTCAGTTCCTTAATAAAAAGACAGACACTAAAAGACTGGATATGTAAACAGGACCCAGCATTTTGCTGCATACAGGAAACCAACCTCAGAGACAAAAACAGACCCTACCTCAGAGTAAAAGGCTGGGGGAAAAATGTCCAAACAAAGTTTTCCAATGAACAAGCTGGAGTAGCCATTCTAATGTCGAATAAAATGGACTTTCAAACTAAAGTCATCAAAAAAGATAAGGGATCTTCGCTGCCAGTCAGGGCAGAAAAGCATCACTAGGTACTGTATTATCCTGAGCTTAAGATCTCTTGGGGTGCAAACCACCAGGGATCTGCCTGTACCCAGGACTTGAGCACATAGGCGCTTTGTCTGCCAGCCCCCTGGTCATGGGGCCTGTGTCATGCGTGGAGAACAGCAGAGGGAGAGTCTCCTGCGGCCATATTTGCTGCCTGCCAGGGCAGAAAAGCATCACTAGGTACTGTATTATCCTAAGCTTAAGATCTCGGGGGGTGCAAACTGCCAGAGGTCTGCCTGCGCCCAGGGCCTGAGCACATAGGCGGTTCATCTGCCAGCTGGTCTGTAGTGGGGCCTGTGTCCTACATGAGAATCAACAGAGGGAGTGACCCCCAACCACCATCTTCGCTGCATGACACAACACTCAGGGAACACCTGGTTCACCATGACAAGCCAAGTATAACATTGCTTAATTGAGGCAAGACTGAGCAGGGCTCCAAAGGCACAAAAGAGGAAGGCAGCATATCAGCAATCTGTGCCAGAGGAAACCCAGTCATCCAGTGTCACGGAAATAGCCTTAAAGGTCCACAGTAGGTTGAAGCACCAGCCTGTGACAATAAGACCATCTAACACCAGTGAGAACTAGATGGCTAAAGACAAACGTGGGAACATTACTAACAGAAACCAAGGCATTATGGCAGCATCTGAACCCAATTCTCCAACAACAGCAACTCCTGGATACCCCAACGCACCAGAAAAAACAAGAGTTGGATTTAAAATCACTGGTAAGGATGGTGTTAGAAGAACACATGAAGGACATAAATAAATCTCTTTTTTAATTTTTTATTTTATTTCTTTTTTTTTTAAATTTTCTGTATTCTTTGTTTACATTCCAAATGATTTCCCCTTTCCCAGTTCCCCCCTCCCCATATGTCCCATAAGCCTTCTTCTCTCCACCCATTCTCCAATCACCTCCATCCTTTTTCTCTGTCCTGGTACTCCCCTATAATGCTAGATCAAGCCTTTCCAGGATTAGGGCCCTCTCCTTACTTCTTCATGGGAGTCATTTGTTGTGCTAATTATGTCTTGGGTACTGGGAGCTTCTGGGCTAATTAATATCTACTTCTAAATGATTGCATTCCATGTGTATTCTTTTTTTATTTTTCTAAATTATTTTATTTATTTACATTCCAGCTGTTGCCTCCCCTCCCATTTCCCCTTCCCCTTTGCCTCTAAGCATGTGCTACCCAACACCAGACCTCCCTCTACCCTGGGGTCCCAAGTCTTTCAAGGTTTTAGTGCATCTTCTCCCACTGAAGCCAGATCAAGCAGATCTCTGCCAGCAACATGGGACCATACATGTTCCTGGTTGTGGTCTCAGTATCTGTGAGCTCTCAGAGGTTCAGGTTTGTTTGAAATGATGGTCTTGCTATGGGTTCACTCTCTCCTTAGCTTCTTTGATTAACTTGGACTTGAGGGTTGTACAGGGTAAAAAATATTGGTTTATGTACATTCTTCTACATGTAGACATCCAGTTAGACCACTGGTTGAACATGCATCCCCTTTTCCATTATTTGGTTTTGGCTTTTTTTATTTTGTCAAAATTCAAGTGCCAGCAGGTATGTGAGTTCATTTCTGAGTCTTTGATCTGGTTCCATTGATCTGTCTTTTTCTTTTTTTTAGTTTTATTTGATATATTTTTTATTTACATTTCAAAAGATTTCCCCTTTTCTGGTCCCCCACTCCCCGAAAGCCACATAAGCCCCCTTCCCTCCCTCTGTTCTCCCACCCATCCCTTCCCACTTCCCTGTTCTGGTTTTGTCTTATACTGCTACACTGAGTCTTTCCAGAAGTAGGGGCTACTCCTCTGTTCTTCTTGTACCTCATTTGATGTGTGTATTATGTTTTGGGTAATCCAGTTTTCCAGGCTAATATACACTTATTAGTGAATGAATACCATGATTGATCTTTTGAGACTGGGTTACCTCACTTAGTATGATGTTCTCCAGCTCCATCCATTTGCCTAAGAATTTCATGAATTCATTGTTTCTTTTTTATTGATATATTTTTTATTTACATTGCAAATGATTTCCCCTTTTCTGGGTCCCTACTCCCCACAAGTCCCATAAGCCCTCTTCCATCCCCCTATTCTTCCATCCACCCCTTCCCACTTCCCTGTTCTTGAATTCCCCTATACTCTTGCACTGTGTCTTTCCAGAACCAGGGGCCACTCCTCCATTCTTTTTGGACATCATTTAATTTGTGGATTATGTCCTGAGTATTCAAAGTTTCTAGGCTAATATCCACTTATAAGTGAGTGCATACCATGATTGATCTTTTGAGACTGGGTAACCTCACTTAGTATGATGTTCTCCAGCTCCATCAATTTGTCTAAGAATTTCATGAATTCATTGTTTCTAAAGGCTGAATAGTGCTCCATTGTATATATATATACCACATTTTTTGCATCCATTCTTCTGTTGAGGGACACCTGGGTTCTTTCCAGCTTCTGGCTATTATAAATAGGGCTGCTATGAACACAGTGGAGCATATATCCTTATTACATGCTGGGGAATCCTCTGGGTATATGCCCAGGAGTGGTATAGCAGGATCTTTCAGAAGTGACATGCCCAGTTTTCTGAGGAACCACCAGACTGATTTCCAGAGTGGTTTTACTAATTTGCAACTCACCAGCAGTGGAGGAGTGTTCCTCTTTCTCCACATCCTCGCCAACACCTGCTGTCTCCTGAGTTTTTAATCTTAGGCATTCTGACGGGTGTGAGGTGAAATCTCAGGGTTGTTTTGATTTGCATTTCCCTGATGACTAGTGAAGTTGAGCATTTTTTAAGATGTTTCTCTGCCATCCAAAGTTCTTCAGGTGAAAATTCTATGTTTAACTCTGTACCCCATTTTTAATAGGGTTATTTGGTTTTCTGGGGTCTAACTTCTTGAGTTCTTTGTATATATTGGATATTAGCCCTCTATCTGATGTAGGGTTGGTGAAGATCTTTTCCCAATTTGTCAACTTAAAGGGCCAGCAAATATCTTCAACAAAATTATGGAAGAAAACTTTCCTACCCTAAAGAGAGAGAAGCCAGTGAATATACAAAAAGCCTACAGAACTCCAAACAGACTGGACCAGAACATAAATACCTCCCATCATGTAATAATCAAAACCCCAAATGTACTAAACAAAGAAAGAATATTAAAGGCAGTAAGAGAAAAAGGCCAAGTAACATATAAAGGAAGACCTATCAGAATTACACCAGACTTCTCACCAGAGAACATGAAAACTAGAAGATCCTGGGTGGACCTCATGCAGACTCTAAGAGAACACAAATGCCAAGACTACTATACCCAGCGAAAATCTCAATCACTATAGATGGAGAAACCAAGATATTCCATGACAAAACCAAATTTACACAATATCTTTCCACAAACCCAGCCATACAAAGGATAATAGGGGGAAAACACCCTTACAATGAGGGAAACTATACCCGGGAAAAAGCAGTATATTAAACTTCTTTCATCAAACCCAAAAGAAGATAACCACACAAGTATAAAATTAACATCAAAAATGATAGAAAGCAATAACCACTACTCCTTAATATCTCTTAACATCAATGGACTCAATTCCCCAATAAAAAGTCATAAACTAACAGACTGGTTGCATAAACAGGACCCTACAGTTTGCTGCATACAGGAAACACACCTCAATGTCAAAGACAAAAACTACCTAGAGTAAAAGGCTGGAAGACAATTCTACAAGCAAATGGTCTCAGGAAACAAGCCGGTGTTGCGATTCTAATATCAGAGAAAATTGACTTTCAACCTAATGTCACCAAAAGAGACATGGAAGGACATTTCTTGCTGGTCAAAGGAAAAATCCGACAAGAAGAACTCTCAATCCTGAACATCTATGCTCCAAATACAAGGGCGCCTTCATTCATAAAAGAAACTTTGCTAAACTTCAAAACACATATTGCACCTAACACAATAATTGTGGGTGACTTCTACACTCCACTATCCTCAATGGACCGATCAGGAAAACAGAAACTAAACAGGGAGTCAGTGAAACTAATTGAAGCTTTGGACCAATTGGATTTAACAGATATATATATATATATATATATATATATATATATATATATATATATATATATATATATATAACTTTTCATCCCAAAGCAAAAGAATATAACTTTTTCTCAGCACCTCATGGTACCTTCTCCAAAATCGATCATAAAGTTAGTCACAAGACAGACCTTAACAACTATAAGAAGATTGAAATAATCCCATGCCTCCTATCAGATCACTATGCAGAAAAAGTGGTCTTTAATAATAATAAAAACAACAGAAAACCCAATTACACATGGAAACTGAACAATACTCTACTCAATTATACCTTGGTCAAGGAAGAAATAAAGAAATCAAAGATTTTTTAGAATGTAATGAAAATGAAGGCACAACATACCCAAATCTATGGGACACAATGAAAGCAATTCTAAGAGGAAAACTCATAGCTTTGAGTGCCTCCAAAAAAGAAATTGGAGAGAGCATACACTAGAAGATTAATGAAACAACTGAAAGCCCTGGAACAAAATGAAGCTAATTCACCCAGGAGAAGAAGAACACAGGAAATCATCAAAAACAGGGCTGAAATCAATCAAGTAGAAACTAAGAGAACTATAAAAAGAATCAATAAATCCAAGAGCTGGTTCTTTGAAAAAATCAACAAGATAGATAAGCCCTTAGCCAGACTAACCAAAGGGCACAGAGACAGTATCCAAATTAACAAAATTAGAAATGAAAACGGAGATATTACAACAGAAACCAAGGAAATTCAAAAAATCATTGGGTCTTACTACAAAAGCCTATACTCAACACAACTGGAGAATCTGGAGAAAATGGACAATTTCTTAGACAGATACCAAATACCAAAATTAAATCAGGATCAAATAGATCCTCTAAACAGACCCATAACCCGTAAAGAAATAGAAGGGGTCATAGATAGCCTTCCAACCATAAAAAGCACAGGAACAACTTTTATTGCAGAATTCTATCAGACCTTCAAAGAAGACTTAACACCAATACTCTTCAAACTATTCCACCAAATAGAAACAGAAGGAACACTATCCAACTCCTCCTATGAAGCCACAATTACGCTGATACCAAAACCACAGAAAGATCCAACTAAGAAAGAGAATTTCAGGCCAGTTTCCCGTACGAATATCAATGCAAAAATACTCAATAAAATTCCTTCCCCACCCAATCCAAGAACACATCAAAATGATCATATACAATGATCAAGTAGGCTTCACCCCAGGGATGCAGGGATGGTTCAATATACAGAAATCCATCAATGCTATCCACCACATAAGCAAACTCGAAGAGAAAACCACATGATCATTTCATTAGATGCTGAAAAAGCATTTGACAAAATTCAGCATCCTTTCATGCTAAAAGTCTTGGAAAGGACAGAAATTAAAGGCACATATCTAAACATAGTAAAAGCAATATACAGCAAACTGGTAGCCAACATCAAACTAAATGGAAAGAAACTTGAAGCAATCCCACTAAAATCAGGGACTAGATAAGGCTGCCCCCTCTCTCCATATTTTTTCAATATAGTTCTTGAAGTCCTAGCTAGAGCAATTAGACAACATAAAGAGGTCAAAGGGATACAAATTTGAAAGGAAGAAGTCAAACTATCACTATTTGCAGATGACATGATAGTATAGTTAAGTGACCCAGAAAACACTACTAGAGAACTCCTACAGCTGATAAACAACTTCAGCAAAGTGGCTGGCTACAAAATCAACTCAAGCAAATCAGTAGCCTTTATATACTCAAAGGATAACCAGATTGAGAAAGAAATTAGGGAAATGACACCCTTCACAATAGCCACAAACAGCATAAAGTATCTTGGGGTGACTCTAACCAAACAAGTGAAAGACCGATATGACAAGAACTTCAGATCTCTAAAGAAGGAAATCAAAGATCTCAGAAAATGGAAAAACCTTCCATGCTAGTGGATTGGCAGGATTAATATAGTTTAAATGGCCATCTTGCCAAAGGCAATCTACAGATTCAATGCAATCCCCAACAAGATCCCAACTCAGTTCTACATAGAGCAAGAAAGAGCAATTCTCAAATTCATCTGGAATAGCAAAAAATCCAGGATAGCTAAAACTATTCTCAACTGTAAAAGAACTTGTGGGGGATTCAGTATCCCAGACCTCAAACTTTACTACAGAGCAATAGTAATATAAACTGCATGGTATTAGTACAATGGCAGGCAAGCAGATCAATGGAATAGTTTGAAGACCCAGAAATGAACCCACACTCCTATGGTCACTTGATCTGTGACAAAGGAGCTAAACGCATCCAGTGGAAAAAAGATAGCCTTTTCAACAAATGGTGCTGGTTCAATTGGAAGTCAGCATGCAGAAGAATTCGAATCGATCCATTCTTATCTCCTTGTACTAAGCTCAACTCCAAATGGATCAAGAACCTCCACATAAAGCCAGACACTCTGAAGCTAATAAAAAAGAAACTGGGGAAGACCCTTGAGGACATGGGCACAGGGGAAATGTTCCTGAATAGAACACCAATAACTTATGCTCAAAGATCAAGAATTGACAAATGGGACCTCATAAAACTACTAATTTTCTGTAAGGCAAAGGACACTGTCAAAAGGACAAAACGTCAACCAACAGATTGGGAAAGGATCTTCACCAACCCTAAATCTGACAGAGGGCTAATATCTAATATATACAAAGAACTCAAGAAGGTAGAACCCAGAGAACCAAATAACCCGATTAAAAAGTGGAGTACAGAGCTAAACAAAGGATTTTCATATGGAGAAATTCGGAGGGCTGAGAAGCACCTTAAGAAATTTTCAACATCATTAATCTTTACGGAAATGCAAATCAAAACATCCCTGAGATTTCTCCTCACACCAGTCAGAACGGCTCAGATCAAAAAAATCAGGAGACAGCAGGTGTTGTCGAGGATGTGGAGAAAGAGGAACACTACTGGTGGGATTGCAAGATGGGACAACAACTTTGGAAGTCAGTCTAGCAGGTCCTCAGAAAACTGGGCATGACACTTCTGGAAGACCCTGCTATATCACTCCTGGGCATATACCCAGAGGATTCCCCAGCATGCAATAAGGACACATGCTCCACTATGTTCATAGCAGCCCTATTTGTAGTACCCAAAAAATGCTCAACTTCATTAGTCATTAGGGAAATGCAAATCAAAACAACCCTGAGATTTCACCTTACACCAGTCAGAATGGCTAAGATTAAAAATTCAGGAGACAGCAGGTGTTGGAGAGGGTGTGGAGAAAGAGGAACTCTCCTCCACTGCTGGTGGGGTTGCAAATTGGTACAACCACTCTGGAAATCAGTCTGGCGGTTCCTCCGAAAACTGGGCACCTCACTTCCAGAAGATCCTGCTATACCACTGCTGGGCATATACCCAGAGGATTCCCCACCATGTAATAAGGATACATGCTCTACTATGTTCATAGCAGCCCTAATTATAATTGCCAGATGCTGGAAAGAACCCAGGTATCCGTCAACAGAAGAGTGGATGCAAAAAATGTGGTATATCTACACAATGGAGTACTATTCAGCCATTAGAAACAATGAATTCATGAAATTCTTAGGCAAATGGATGGAGCTAGAGAACATCATACTAAGTGAGGTAACCCAGACTCAAAAGGTGAATCATGGTATGCACTCACTAATAAGTGGTTATTAACCTAGAAAACTGGAATACCCAAACCATAATCCACACATCAAATGAGGTACAAGAAGAAAGGAGGAGTGGCCCCTTGTTCTGGAAAGACTCAGTGAAGCAGTATTCGGCAAAACCAGAACGGGGAAATGGGAAGGGGTAGGTGTGAGGACAGGAGGAGAGAAGGGGGCTTACGGGACTTTCGGGGAGTCGGGGGCTAGAAAAGGGGAAATCATTTGAAATTTCAATAAAAAATATATCGAATAAAAAAAAGGAAAGTAATTATGAAGTGGTATTTTTTGTCAAAACAAGGCCTTTTCTGTATCTTCTGAGATGACCATGTTGGTTTAGCATTGGAGTATGTTTATATAGTAGATTATGCTCATTAATTTCATATGTTGAACCATCCCTGAATCTGTGGAAAGAAGTTAAGTTGATCATTGTAGATAATCATTTTAAAATGTTCTTTATTTTGGTTGAAAAATATTTTATTGAGAGTTTCATATGTATCTTCATTAGAAATATTGGTTTATAATTTTCATTCATTTCTTTTTTATTGTTATGGGTTTTTATGTGTTTTGTTACTATGGTATCCATATAAAGATGGAAGAAATGGTCATTCAGTTTTTATTGTATGGAATAATTTGGAGAATATTTATGCTAGCTTTGTGAAGTTTTGGGAGAAATCTATGTTAAATTCATCGGATCTGGGCTTCTTTTTTTGCTTATGATACTTTAATTAGCATTTCTGCTTCAAGGGGTTAGTAGGCTATTTAAATTGTTTATTTCATCATGGTTTAATTTCAATAGCTTACAGACAACGAGAAATTCAACCATTTTGTAAAGCTTTCCAGTTTGACAGAAACAGATTTTTAAAGTATGTCCTTATGATTCATTGAATTTCCTAGGTGTCTGTTATAATAGCTCTCTTAACATCTCTAATTTTATTCATTTAGAATTTCTTTCTATATCTTTCCTAACTTAACTAAGGATTTGTCGGTATTCCTGATTTTAACAAAGCACCAACACTCTACTTCATTGTTCTTTGTAATTTGTTTCTATTTAATTGATTATATGAACAGTTTGGTTTCTTTTTTAATAGATACATTCTTTATTTACAATTAAAATGATTTCCCCTTTCCTGGATCCCCCTCCTGGAATTCCCATAAGCCATTTCCTCTCCCATTGATCCCAAATAAAGCCCCTCCCAATTCACTGTCCTGGTATTCAGCTACACTGCTACATTGAGCAATTCCTGGACCAGGGGCTTCTCCTTCCTTCTTCTTTGACATCAATTGTTATGTGAAAGGTGTCTTGGGTATTCCAAGCTTCTGGGCTAATATACACTTATCAGTGAGTGCATACCCTATGTGTTCTTTGATGATTGGTTTACTTCACTTAGGATGATATTTCCCAGTTCCACCCATTTGCCTAAGAATTTTATGAATTCATTGTTTTTAATGGCTGAGTAGTATTCTATAGTTTAAGTGTAATATATTTTCAATACCCACTCCTCTGTTGAGGAACATCTGGGTTCTTTCCAGCTAATGACTATTATAAATAAGGCTTCTCAATTATCAAATTCATCTGGAACAACAAAAAACCCAGGATAGCTAAAACAATTCTCAGCAACAAAAAAAAATCTGGGGGAATCAGTATCCTTGACCTCAAGCAATACTACAGAGCAATAGTGTTAAAAACTGCATGGTATTGGTACAGTGACAGGCAGGAGGATCAATGGAACAGGATTGAAGATCCAGAAATGAACCCACACACCTATGGCCACTTGATCCTCGACAAAGAGGCTGAAAACATCCAATGGAAAAAAGATAGCCTTTTCAACAAATGGTGCTGGTTCAACTGGAGGTCAGCATGCAAAAGAATGCAAGTTGATCCATCCTTGTCTCCTTGTACTAAGCTCAAATCCAAATGGATCAAGGACCTCCACATAAAGCCAGACACTCTGAAGCTAACAGAAAAGAAACTGTGGAAGACCCTTGAGGACATCGGTACAGGGAGAAAGTTTCTGAACAGAACACCAATAGCGTATGCTCTAAGAGCAAGAATTTAGAAATGGGACCTCATAAAATTACAAAGTTTCTGTAAGGCAAAGGACACCATCAAGAGGACAAATCGGCAACCAACAAATTGGGAAAAGATCTTCACCAATCCTACATCAGATAGAGGGCTAATATCCAATATATATAAAGAACTCAAGAAGTTAGACTCCAGAAAACCGAACAACCCTATTAAAAAATGGGGTACAGAGTTAAACAAAGAATTCTCACCTGAAGAACTTCGGATGGCGGAGAAGCATCTTAAAAAATGCTCAACTTCTTTAGTCATTAGAGAAATGCAAATCAAAACAACCCTGAGATTTCATCTTACACCAGTCAGAATGGCTAAGATTAAAAATTCAGGAGACAGCAGGTGTTGGAGAGGGTGTGGAGAAAGAGGAACACTACTCCACTGCTGGTGGGGTTGCAAATTGGTACAACCACTCTGGAAATCAGTCTGGCGGTTCCTCTGAAAACTGGGCACCTCACTTCCAGAAGATCCTGCTATACCACTCCTGGGCATATACCCAGAGGATTCCCCACCATGTAATAAGGATACATGCTCTACTATGTTCATAGCAGCCCTATTTATAATTGCCAGATGCTGGAAAAGACCCAGGTATCCCTCAACAGAAGAGTGGATGCAAAAAAATGTGGTATATCTACACAATGGAGTACTATTCAACCATTAGAAACAATGAATTCATGAGTGGGAGGCTAGAAAAGGTTGTAGCTCCTTTGTCAAAGATCAAGTAACCATAATTGTGTGGGTTCATTTCTGGGTCTTCAGTTCTATTCCATTGATCTACCTACCTGTAACTGTACCAATACCATGTAGTTTTTAACACTCTTGCCCTGTCCTACTGCTTGAGGTCCAGGATGCTGATTCCACCAGAAGTTCTTTTACTGCTGAGAATAGTTTTGGCTGTCCTGGGTTTTTTGTTATTCCAGAAGAAATTGAGAATTTCTCTTTCTACCTCTATGAAGAATTGAGTTGGGATTTGGATGGGGATTGCATTGAATCTGTATATTGCTTTTGGCAAGATGGCCATTTTTATTATATTAATCCTGCCAATCCTTGGGAGATCTTTGCATCTTCTGAGGAATTCTAGGATTTTTTTCTTCAAGGACTTGAAGTTCTTGTCATACCAATATTTCATTTGTTTAATTAGAGTCACACCAAGATATTTTATATTGTTTGTGACTATTGTGAAAGGTGTCATTTCCATAACTTCTTTCTCAGTCTGTTTATCCTTTGAGTATAGAAGGCTACTGATTTGTTTCCATTCATTTTATTTCTTACCACTTTGCTGAAGTTGTTTATTGTAGGGAGCTGCTTGCCCGTTAACTGTAGTTAACTGTTAACAAGTCCTTATTTGGGTGGAGCCTGTTGAGTCTTGTGCCTTCCTCGTGGATACAACCTATCAGCAATGCCCACATGGCTAAGCCTGATTGGCTGGCTATTAGTATTTAAGGGCTAGGCTGATTCTCTCGGGGTCAGAAGAAGGAGAAGAAGGATAAGAAGTACAAGGGTCCTGAGTAAACTGCTTGAAGAAGATCTTCCTGTGTTGCGTCATTCCTTGCCGGCGAGGGTGGACGCGACAGTTTATCAACTGTAGGAGTTCTCTGGTGGAGTTTTCTGGGTCACTTAAGTATACTATAATAGCATCTTCAAATAATGATAATTTGACTTCTTCTCAATTTGTATCCCTTTGACCTCCTTTTGTTGTCTAATTGCTCCAGCTAGAACTTCAAGTACTATATTGAATAGATATGGAGAGGGCAGCCTTCTCACATCCCTGATTTTAGTAGAATTGCTTCAAGTTTCTCTCCGTTTAGTTTGATGTGGGCTACCAGTTTGCTATATATTGCTTTTATTATGTTATGGTATGGGCATGGAATTCCTGTTCTTTCCAAGACTTTTAACATGAAAGGATGATGAATTTTTTGAAATGCTTTTTCAGCATCTAATTAAATGACCTTGTGGTTGTTTTCTTTGAGTTTATTTATGTAGTGGATTACATTGATGGATTTCCATATATTGAACCATACCTGCATCCCTTGGATGAAGCCTGCTTAATCATAGTGAGTGATCATTTTGATGTGTTCTTGGATTCAATTGGTAAGAATATTATTGAGAATTTTTACATCTATATTCATAAGGGAAATTGGTGTGAAGTTCTCTTTTTTGGATCATTGTGTGGGTAGTATTCCTTCTGCTTCTATTTTCTGGAATGGTTTGAAGAGTATTGGTGTTAAGACTTCTTCAAAGGTCTGATAGAATTCTGCACTAAAAACATCTAGTCCTGTGCTTTTTTTTTTTTTTTGGTTGGGAGACTTTCAATGACTTCTTCTATTTCTTTAGGGGTTATGGAACCATTTAGGTGATCTGCCTTATCCTGATTTAACTACAGTATTTGGTATCTGTCTAGGAAATTGTCCATTTCATCCAGATTTTCCAGTTGATTTGAGTACAGGCTTTTGTAGTAGGATCTGAAGATTTTTTTAATTCCCTCAGTTCCTGTTGCTATGTCTCCCTTTTCATTTCTGCTTTTGTCAATTTGGATACTGTCTCTGTGCCCTCTTGTTAGTCTGGCTAAGGATTTATCTATCTTGTTGATTTTGTCAATGATCCAGCTCCTGGTTTTGTGGATTTTTTGTATAGTTCTTTTTTATTCTACTTGGATGATTTCTGCCCTGAATTTGATGATTTCACACCTTATACTCCTCTTGGGTGTATTAGCACCTTTCTGTTCTAAAGTGTTCTAAAGCTTTCAGATGTACCATTAAGCTGCTAGTGTGTGCAGTCTCCACCTTCTTTTTGGAGGCACTCAGAGCTATGAGTTTTCCTCTTAACACTGCTTTAATTGTGTCCCATAAATTTTGGGTATGTTATACTTTCATTGCCATTAAACTCTAAAAAGTCTTTGATTTCTTTCCTTATTTCTTCCTTGACCCAGGATCATTGAGTAGAGCATTGTTCAGCTTCCATGTGTATGTGTGATTTCTGTTGTTTTTGTTGCTATTGAAGACCACCCTTACTCCATAGTGATCTGATAGAATGCATGGGATTATTTCAGTCTTCTTATATCTGTTTAGGTCTGTTTTGTGACCAATTATGTGGTCAATTTTGGAGAAGGTACCATGAGGCACTGAGAAGAAGGTATATTCATTTGATTTGGAATGAAATGTTCTATAGATATCTACTAAATCCAACTGGTACAAAATTTCTGCTAGTTTCACTGTGTCTCTGTTTAGTTTGTGTTTTCCTAATCTGCCCACTTCAGAGATTGGGGTGTTGAAATAACCCACAATTATTGTGTGAGGTGCTCTGTGTATGTTGAGCTTTAGTAGAGTTTCTTTTACAAATAAGGGTACCCTTGTAATTGAAGCACAGATGTTCAGAATTGAGAGTTCTTCTTGGAAGATTTTTCCTTTAATGAGTATGAAGTGTCCTTCCCTGTCTTTTTGATGACTTTTGGTTGAAAGTCTATTTTATTGGATATTAGAATGGCTACTCCTAGGAGAGTAGGACCATTCTAGTTTTCTGGGACCATTGCTTGGAAAACTGTTTCCTGCCTTTTACTCAGAGGTAGTGTTTGTCTATGACACTGAGATGCATTTCCTATATGCAGCAAAATGTTGGGTCCTATTTAAGTGTGGACATTAAATAGATTGGAGTATGTTAGTCTATGTCATTTTCTGGGAAATTGAGACCATGGATGTTAAGAGATATTAAGAAATAATGTTTGTTATTTCCTGTTATTTTTGATGTAATTTTCATGTTTATATGGTTATCTCCTTTTAGGTTTGTTGAAAGAAGATTGATTTCTTGCTTTTTCTAGTGTGTAGTTCCCTCCTTTTGTTGGGGTTTTCCATTCATTATCCTTTGAAGAGTTGGATTTGTGGAAAGATATTGTATAAAATTGTTTTTGTCATGTAATACCTTGGTTTCTCCATCTATGGTAATTGAGAGATTTGCAGGGTATAGCAGTCTGGGTTGGCATTTGTGTTCCATTAGTGTCTGTATGACATCTGCTCAGTCTCTTCTGGCTCTCATAATCTCTGGCATAAAGTCAAGTGTAATTATTTATATGTTACTTGACCTTTTTTGCTTACTGCTTTTAATAGTCTTTCTTTGTTTAGTACATTTGGTGTTTTAACTATTATGTGACAGGAGGAATTTCTTTTCTGGTCAAATCTATTTGATGTTCTATAGGCTGCTTGTATGTTCATGGGAATCTTTTTCTTTATGTTAGGGAATTTTTTTTCTATAAGTTCATTGAAGACATTTACTGGCCCTTTAAGTTGGAAATTTTCACTCTCTTCTATACCTATAGTCCTTAGGTTTGTTCTTCCCACTTTGGGCTTCCTGGACATTTTGGGTCCATAACTTTTTGCATTTTTCATTTTCTTTGACTGTTGTGTCAATGCATTCTATGGTATCTTCAGCATCTGATATTCTCTCTTCTATCTCTTGTATTCTGTTATTGATGCTTGCATCCATGATATCTGACTTCTCTCCTAGGTTTTCTATGTCCAGAGTTGTTTTGCTTTGTGATTACTTTATTGTTTCTACCTCCATTTTTAGATCCTGGATGGTTTTGTTCAATTCCTTCACCTGTTTTGCTGTGTTTTCCTGTAGTTCTTTAAGGGCTTCTCCCTGTTTACTTGTGTTCTCCTGTATTTCTTTAAGGGAGTCATTCTTGCCCTTTTTGACGCCCTCTATCAGCATCATGAGCTGTGATTTTTTTTTTAATCCAAATCTTGCTTTTCTGGTGTGTTGTGATATACAGGACTTACTGTTGTGGGTGAATTGGGTTTGGATGGTGCCATGTTGCCTTGACTTCTATTAATAATGTTCCTACATTTGCCTTTTGCCATCTGGTTATCTCTGGTGTTAGTTGGTCCTGCTGTCTCTGGCTGATGCTTGTCCCTCCTATGTGCCTGCAAGCCTGTCTCAGCATCCCTGGATGACCAGCTCTCCCATGGCACAGAGTGCTGTGGTGCTGCCCAGCTCCTGGGTTCAGGTGGGACCCTGGTAGACAGAGTTCCAAGTGATTTCTTTCCTGCAATCCTGGCTCTAATGGCCCATTCAGTTGCAGGAGTGAGGTGTCCTCACCTCTAACCATGGGACCCTATGGGGCAGATGTCCCGGCAGGATAAGTGCACAGATTGCTGTGGTGCTGCCAAGCTTCTGGGTGCAGGTGTGGCCCTGGTGGACCAAGTCCCAAGTGATATTACACTTGGGTTTTCTTTGAGTTCCCGGCTACACCTGACTGCTCAGTCACCGGAGCAAAGATGGTACAAGCTTAATTTCTTTACATTAGTTGATATTGTGGTATTATTTCGTATAGTTTTCCTAGAGCTTTTAAGTCATTAAGTTATGAATATAAGATCACTATATTTTTTAATTTAGTTGCTTAGTGCTATGAGCTTGACTCTTAGAACTGTCTTCCTTGTGTTTTATATGTTTGGATATATTGTATTACCATTTTCATTCAATTTTGAAAATTTTTTGGTTCCTTCTTGATTTCTGTCTTGACACATTTTTATTCTATAATGGGGTTTTGAATTTTCAATCGTATTTTATATACTTTCTTTTGTTTTGTTGTTGATGATGTCCAGCTTTAACTCATGGAGATCAGATAGAATGCAGGATATGTTATTTCTTTACACACACACACACACACACACACACACACACACAAATACACATAAATATGTTCAGAGTTACTTTCTGTTGTCATATGTGATCAGCATTTAAGATAATTCCATCAGCTGCTGAGAATAAAGAATATTGTTTAATGTTGGGGTGGAATGTTCTGAAGGTGTTTGTTAAATCTATTTGATTTATGAAATTATTTGATGCCACCATTTCTCTATTATTATTTTTTGTCTCTGGTTATGTTTTGCCTTATGTTTCATTCATTAATGTTTAGAATGGTAATAATTTCTTGGTGGATATTTTTCTTTAATGAGCCCTTCCCTGTCTCATCTGATTAGATTTGTGTTAAAGAATATTTTGTTGGATTTTAATATAGCCATTGCCTGCTTGCTGTTTGACTCCATTTTCTTGGAATATTCTTTTCCATCCTTTTGCCCTGAGGTAATATCTGTCTTTGATGGTGAGTTATATTTCTTGGCTACAAAAGAAATATGAATATGACTTATTTTAAAAATGAATATGAATTCTTTTCTAGTCCAATCTATTAGGCCCTTTCTTTTTTGAGAAATTGAACTCTTAAATATTAACCTATTAATGAGCAATGTTTATTGATCTTTGCTATTTTGACTTGATGTTGAGGTTCTCCCCCTCTTTTGATTATTTTTTCTTTGTGTCCTCTCTATTATAATTAACCTCTTGGACTAAAGTATGCTTTTAGTATCCTCTGTAGAGCTATATTTGGGAACATAGATTGCTTTAACTAATTATTATCATAGGATATTTCTTTTTTTTTCAGCCACTATACACAGATAGATAGTTATGCTGTACATAGTGGCCTATATTGGCATTTGTGGACTCTTGTAGCTTGAAAGAATACCCATATATTGGAACTGGATAATATCATCCTGAGTGAGGTAACACAATCACAAAATAACACTCATGGTATGCACTCACTGATAAGTAGATATTAACCTAGAAGCTTGGGATACCCAAGACATAATTAACATATCAAATAATGCCCCAAAAGGAGGAAGAACAAAGTATGTATCCTTGGGTCCTTTGTAGAAAGAGGGAAAAATATGAACAGTAGGAGATACAAAGTCAAAAAGTTGAGCAGAGTCTGAGGAAAAGACAATTCAGAGACTACCACAACCAGGGATGCATCTTATATACAGTTATAAAACCCAGACACTATTGTGGATGCCCACAAGTTCTGGCTGACTGGATACGGATTTAGCTATCACCTGGGAACTTCCCTTAGTGCATGACAAACACAGATGGGGAAACTCTCAGCCAATAATTGAACTGAGCACAGGGTCCCCAGTGGAGGAGCTAGAGAAATGACCCAACGAAATGAAGGAGTTTGAAGTGCCACAGGAGGAACAACAATATGAGTCACCCAGTACTCCCAGATAAAATAATCAACCAAAGAATACACATGGAGTTGCCCAGTGCTTCAGACATATCGGCAGAAGAGGATGGTCTTGTTAGACACCAAAGGGAGGAGAGGCCCTTGGTCCTGGAAAGACTTGATGTCGGAGTGTAGAGGAATAACAGGACAGGGAAGCATGGGAGGGTTGACTGGGGAAAGGGAAATGTCTTATGGGATTTTCATGGTATGGGGGAACCAGGAAAGTGAACAACATTAAAAATGTAAATAAACAATATAACTAATAAAAATAAAATTGGAGCTCTGGGGAGATAAAGACAACAGAGGAAAAAAAGTATACACAGCCATTCCTTCTGGCCTCAAAAGTCTCCATTGAAATGTCAAGTGTTATTCTAATGAACATGTCTTTGTATATGACTTACTATTTTCCCTTGCAATATTTAATATCCTTTCTCTGTTCTGTACATTTACTGCTTTTGTTATTATATTTTATGTGGAGTTTCTGTTTTGATACCAATCTTAGTGTTTTGTATGCCTTCTGAAACCTGATAGGGAACTCCTACTTTAGATTGAGGAATGTTTGCTCTATGATTTTGTAAAAAAAAGTATTTCTGGGTCTTTGAAATGAGTATCTTTTCCTTACTCCATATTTTCACTGTTTTCCATACTTCATGGATGTTTTGTGTCTAGATTGTTTTTTATCTAACATTGCTTTTGACTGAGCCATTCATTTCTTCTACCTTGTCTTCAAATTTCAAAATTCTCTTTTTCCCTTCTTTTAATCTACTGGTTAGGCTTGCCTCTGTGTGTTTTGTTTGATGTCCTGAGATTTACCCTTCCACTTTTATTTCAGTTTGGGTTTGCTTTAATAATTCTATTTGATAAATTTTATTTCAAGGCTTGAATTATATTCATTATTTTACTCAACTATTTGCTTACACTTTTGAAGCCTTTATTAGAGCATTCATAGATTTTTTAAGGTCCATGGAACATGTTCATAATTATTATTTTGAAGCCCTTTCTTTTGAATATCAGCTAAATCACATTTCTTGAAATTTATTGCAATAAGGTAGCTGGCTTATGGAAAAACTGTATTGTCTTGGCTGTTTATGTTTTTATTTGAACTGGAGTTTAGGCATCTGAAACGCTATGTGATTGCTATTAGAGGGTTCTCAACTGTCACGAATAAATGGATATGGGATAGGAGAGAAGAACAAAAGCAGCAGTGGGAAAAATTAGAGTGATACTGGGTACACACCAAGAAGCAGAAAATGCTCAACTTCATTAGTCATTAGGGAAATGCAAATCAAAGCAACCCTGAGATTTCACCTTACACCAGTTAGAATGGCTAAGATTAAAAATTCAGGAGACAGCAGGTGTTGGAGAGGATGTGGAGGATGTGGAGAAAGAGGAACACTCCTCCACTGCTGGTGGGGTTGCAAATTGGTACAACCAGTCTGGAAATCACTCTTGTGGTTCCTCAGAAAACTGGGCACGTCAGAACCAGAGGATCCTGCTATACCACTCCTGGGCATATACCCAGAGGATTTTTAAGCTTGTAATAAGTATATATGCTCTGCTATGTTCATAGCAGCCCTATTTATAATAGCCAGAAGCTGAAAAGAACCCAGATATCCCTCAACCGAAGAATGGGTGCAAAAAATGCGGTATATATACACTGCCTAACCAGTAGATTAAAAGAAGGGAAAAAGAGAATTGTTACTATTCAGCCATTAGAAACAATGAATTCATGAAATTCTTAGGCAAATGGAAGTGGAGAACATCATTACTAAGTGAGGCAACCCAATCTCAAAAGATCAATCATGGTATGCACTCACTAATAAGTGGATATTAGTCTAGAAAATTTGAACACCCAAAACATAATCCACACATAAAATGAGGTACAAGAAGAACGGACGAGTGGCCCCTGGTTCTTAAAATACTCTGTGTAGCAGTATAGGGCAAAACCAGAACAGAGAAGTGGGAAGGGGTGGATGAGAGAACAGGGCGAGGGAAGGAGACTTATGTGACTTTTGGGGAGTGGGGGGCCTACAGGCAGGTGCGTCAGGATAAAGAATAAGTCTGAAGAAGGAAAATGGAGGACAGGAAGAATATTTAGGGTTGCCTACTCAAGCCCCAGTCTGGTGTGGCCACTGGAATTCTCTAGCCCACATTATTATTGCATAGCACTAAATTTGGGTTGGCTTCAGAGCATGATTCTTAACAGGATAAAGTCTATGAAAGCATGAGAAAATTTATGTATTCAGTGTCCATCTATGATCCTCCCATGAACATGATCAAGTTGGCATACAAGTACCCTACTTCTGGTATCAATTTATGTTTCAATTGACGTTGCTTTTGTTGAGATAAAACACCATTACCAAAAGCAAGTTGGGTGTTGGTTGTGGTATTTCATCTTACATTTCTGGGTGACAATCTATCACTGAGTATGTTAAGGCAGGAACCAAAGCAGAACAGGGACGTGGAGGCAGGACCAGAATCAGAAGCTATGAAGAAACACCATTTACTAGATAGCTTCCCATGACATACTCAGTTTGCTTTCTTATACCATGGATAACACTAGTCTAGGTCTGTTATTGCTTTCATTTGAATTGGTCCTCCCATATAAATTATTATTCAAGAAAATATCCCATAGACAAATCTAATGGGGGCACTTTATAAACTGAATTTACTCTTCTCAAATGATTCTATCTTGTGTGAAGTTGACAAAATATCTTCCATAAAACACCAATAAAAGCAAATAAAAAAAGCTCCAAATAAGCAAACAAAAAACTAGACACAACATATGGTTTTATACTTTTATGACCATTTCTAAATGCATAATGTTCCAGAACTTAAGAATGGCATGATTTTGTTTTTGACTTTCTGTTACAGAAATGTAAATCACATTCAGTATAAGTATATATTGTTTTCTCATTGTCAAGAACAAATACTTGAAAAATTCAACTTCAGGAAGAAACTGTTTATATGGGATTATAGTTTTAGGGAAATAATCCATCAATGGTAAGAAGATGTGGTGACAGGCATGTGAAGGTTGTCATATTATACCTACAGTCAGGAATCTGAGAAAAGTGAATGCCTGTTCTCAGCGGGCATCTTTTAACCATCTTTTTATTTAGACTAAGACTATAGTCCATGCTATGGCTCTGCTAACATTCTGTATAGATCTCAGGAAAGCCTCCCTGGAAACACCCTCCAACACACACTTAGCAGTGTTTCCTGCGAAATTATATATTTGGTCACATTGACAATGTATATTAAATACCATAAAAACAATACACAAATTTTGTTGTGTTTTTCTTGCCTAACAATAACTACTATGAGACAGTTTTGGAATGCTGGACAGGTTTATTGTCACCCCCAATAAACCCATATAAAAACACACACTCCAGTTACTGTATTTATAAGCTATAAGCCTAGATTGGGCAGCTCTATCACCACACCAACCTATTCCCCAACTATAATACCCGCAAGGTATTATAAAAATTGCTACTTGCAATTTTTCCTGGCCACATGGTTTTGCTCCATCGTCTCTTCCTCTCTTGCTCTTTCTCTCTTCTAGACCTCCAAACCAAATAAAGGCTTTAGCCTTGAATTGACCATTAAAAATGGGCAACATATTCACATGATATCACCTGAGTACGTGAGTAACTACTCTTTGGTTCAACATCCCCTCCTGAGGAAGCAAAATTAATATCAGAAAACAGTGTCCTGGCAACCCACAACCATCATTTTATGTGGAAATTACCTCTAATAGATACATATTTCATAGTAATGGCACAATATATATTGCATGTGGTAAATGCTAATTGAACTCAATGTGATAAAATAAATATAAAAATATTTTAAGTAATAAAATAATTTTTGTTATAAAATACTGTTAAAATATGAAAAGTTGAAAACTATAGAAAATAATGAAATCACATTTTATTGACAAAGAACTTGAATAAAAATACATATGAAGAATTTTCTCAGCTAACATGTCTGATTTATAATATCAGAACAGATTCTTTGCTAAAAGAAGAGATGTTGGTGGTAAATACTGATGGAAATGAACTAAATGCGATTGTTTATTAGAAACATGTAAATTTAAACCACTGATACTGTGCTAGAATAGTAAGATTTTTTTTTTCTTAACACAAACGCTTGATAGACACCTAGACCTATTAAGAGGGAATCTTAATTCAGAAAGCATCTATATAGAATTGACTGGTAGGCAAGTTAGTAAGGTATGTTCTTGATTAATAATTGATATGGGCAGGCCGGGTCCATTGAGAGTGATACCACTTTTGGAAAGGTTGTTGTGTGTGATATAAGAAAGCAAGAGCGCAAGAAAAAACAGCAGGCCAGGAAACAGGGCTCCTTCATGAACTCTGTTTCATTAGGTTTCTGCTTCCATGTTTCCTGTTTTTAGATCCTGCCCTCATTTTTTTAAGGATGGAGGGTGCTGTAGAAGTATAAGCAAAAGAAACCCCCTTTTCACAAAATTGCTTTCAGTCATGGTGGGTTTTCTTCTATCAATATAACACTATGATTGAAATTTTTACAGGAGTTGGGTATTTCTGTGAAAGACCTGACCATGTATTTTGGGAAGGGTTGTAGAAGTATTGTGCAACTTTGTGATAAAAAAAAAAGAGCTGGTGAGTGTTCAAAGCTTGGTGAGATGTTATCTAACTTTGAAGATAATTCTGAGAGTTATATAAAAAACAGAGGCCTAACTTGTAAAGTGTCATTGGGGAAATCAAAGAGCTATTGTGCTTTGTAGAGAGTTTGGCAGTTTCCTGTGAAGGTAATACCACATTTATCATTGGATAAATTGATATCATCAATTTTTTTTCAAAGCACTGGAAACATATGACCTCAAAACCTAAACATATTTCACAACACTTGACGGATTATATGCCAGTAAATCTGTCATGGATTGAAAATGGCTTATAACCTTCCTCATCAATAAGTTATAACCTCTCAGTGCAATTGGTTTTATATTTGTACAAAATATATTTGAGATTCTGGTACTACTCAAATATTTATGATTCCGTGTCTTTGTGGTATTCCTTCATAGTCATTAAGTAATAGCCTTTATTTTAATAGAGAATATCAATATTTTGATCATATTATTGTTATTTATCTCTCTTTTGATTAGTATTTGCCTAATATGCCATTTTCTCCCGTTCACTTTTAATTCATGTAGATTTTAATTTTAAAAATATTTTTTGTTGTACCTATTCATGAACCCCAAAAGACCATCAATAAGCTAATGCCAATGCAATCTCACTAGGGTCTTTTTATTCAAGCTCAAGCTTGGACTCATTGACAACCCTGCTGCAGCAGGATGGGACGGTGAAGCCCCAAGTCTAGTTTCAAGCAAGCATTTATAGGGACAAGAAAACAAGCAAGGTGGTTTCTAGCCTGGCACACATCTGATTAGGTTCTATTATGGAATTGTGTTGCCCTTTTAATAATTGACCAGTGCTGGGAGCCAAACCATAAACTTAACTTCTACTTTTCTCCTGACTGGTGGTTGTTAAAGTCAACAGAGCTAAAATGGCAGAATCATCCAGGGCCACATGCATATTTGAGAGTAACCTGAAAAGTAGTGCTAGGTCCAGATTTGTTGGCCAACTCAAGTCCAACCATCAGTCAGGTTCTCAAAGATGGAGAATGAACCCAAGATGGAGTTTGACTAACCTCTGTGTGTGTTTGTGTATGTGTATGTGTGTGTGTGTGTGTGTGTGTGTGTGTGTGTGTGTGTGAGAGAGAGAGAGAGAGAGAGAGAGAGAATAATGACAGAAAATTATATATATACATATATATATATATATATATAGAGAGAGAGAGAGAGAGTGGGCCTGTCTTAGTTTTCATTTCTAATGAAAAAAAAAAACACCATTAACCAAGACTACTTATAAAACATTTAATATTGGGCTCATGATTACACAGGGTTATAGTTTCCAACCTCTATGACATGGTACCAGACATGCAAAATTGACATTAGTGTAGTAGGTGAGAGCTCATATCTGAGTCGATAGACATGAAGCAGAAAGAGATAACTAGGATAGCAAAGACTTGGCTGAAGAGATGGCTCAGTGGTTAAGAGCACCAACTGCTCTTGCAATATGCCTGAGTTCAAATCTCAGCAACCACATGGTATCTCACAATTATCTGTAACAAGATCTGACACCCTCTACTGGAGTGTCTGAAGACAGCTATAGTGTACTTACATTAAATAAATAAATAAATAAATAAATAAATAAATAAATAAATAAATAAATAAATATTTTCTAAAAACGATGGCAAGGAATTTTTAATGTTTAGCCCTGCCCATAATGTCACATCTTCCATAAGGCCAAATATCCTAATACTTTCCAAAGAGTTCCGCCAAATGGGGACCACACATTCAAATATATATGCACCTATGAGAACCATTCTCATTCAAACCATCACATTCAACCGCCATAGGCTTATGGCCATATCACAATGTAAAATGCATTTCATCCAACTTTTAAAATCCCCTTAGGTTTTCACAGTCTTAACACAGTTTAAAATTCCAAAGTCTCCTCCAAGACTGAGGGGGCTCTCTTGACTGTGACAAACTATAAAATTTAAAGGCAAATTACATCTGGCTGAATACACAGAATGTATAGTACCATCCCAAAAGTGAGGACTTGAGACATGGGGAGGAAATTCTGGAGCAAAACAAGACTGAAACCTAGCAGGAAAAACTCCAAACCCTCACCTTGACCTTTGATGTTAAAGGTCCTGGATGATTCTGCCGTTTTAGCTCCATTGACTTTAACATACTCATCCAGTTTGGGCTGGTACTGCTCCCTGTATGCAGCTATCCTTGGCAGACATCCCATAATTCTGATCCTTCAAATATCCTGGGATCTCCAAAACAGTCTAGGCTTACTTACCTTGCTTCCAAAAATGTTCTTTCATGGCCTCTATGCTGTCCCTTCCATGCCACATACCTGTCCACAGCCACTCTACTTAACCATGGAGGTAGATATCACAACCTCTTTACTACTGCATCCATCATGACTTTAAAACCAGAATACACATGGCTGATGCTGCCAAGTTCATCTGCATGTGTGAGATGGAGCTTGACTCTCTCCCATCCTTGAATTATATTTGCATAAAATTTGATCTATACGATTTGTTGTTATTTTTTCCCCTCTCTTTTCTTTTTTTTTCTTTTTTTTGTTGTTTTTTGTTGTTTTTTTTTAAATATTTTTATTTTCTATATTCTTTATTTACATTCCAAATGATTTCCCATTTCCCGGATCCCCCCTCCCCATATGTCCCATACACATTCTTTTCTCCAGCCCTTCTCCAATCACCTCCCTCCCTTTTCTCTGTCCTTATATTCCCTTCCAATGCTAGATCAATCCTTTCCAGGATCAGGGCCCTCTCCATACATCTTCATGGGAGTCATTTGTTATGCAATTTGTGCCTTGGGTATTCAGGGCTTCTGGGCTAATTAATATCTACTTATCAGAGATTGCATTCCATGTGTATTCTTTTGTGATTGGTTTACCTTGCTTAGGATGATATTTTCCAGATCAAACCATTTGCCTAAAAATTTTGTGAATTCATTGTTTCTAATTGCGAGTAGTATTCCATTGTATAAATATACCACATTTTCTGTATCCATTCCTCCTTTGAGGGGCATCTGGTTTCTTTCCAGCTTCTGGCTATTATAAATAAGGCTGCTATGAACATAATGGAGCATGTGCCTTTATTGCATGCTGGGGAATCCTTTGGGTATATGCCCAGGAGAGGTATAGCAGGGTCCTCTGGAAGTCTCATGTCCAGTTTTCTGAGGAACTGCCAATCTGATTTTCACAGTGGCTGTACCATCTTGCAGCCCCACCAGCAGTGGAGGAGTGTTCCTCTTTCTCCACATCCTCACCAACACCTGCTGCCTCCTGAGTTTTTGACCTTAGCCATTCTGACTGGTGTAAGGTGAAATTTCAGAGTTGTTTTGATCTGCATTTCCCTAATGACTAATGATATTGAGCACTTCTTAAGGTGCCTCTCAGCCATCCGAATTTCTTCAGGTGAAAATTCTTTGTTTAGATCTGTACCCCATTTTTAATAGGGTTGTTTGGTTCCCTGGGGTCTATCTTCTTGAGTTCTTTGTATATATTGGATATTAGCCCTCTATCAGATGTGGGGTTGGTGAATATCCTTTCCCAATTTGATGGTTGCCGTTTTGTCCTTTTAACAGTGTCTTTTGCCTTACAGAAACTTTGTAATTTTATGAGGTCCCATTTGTCAATTCTTGATCTTAAAGCATAAGCTATTTATTGGTGATTTGTTCAGGAACATTTCCCCTGTGCCCATGTCCTCAAAGGTCTTCCCCAGTTTCTTTTCTATTAGTTTCAGTGTGTCTGCTTTTACATGGAGGTCCTTGATCCACTTGGAATGAAGTTTAGTACATGGAGATAAGAATGGATCAATTCGCATTCTTCTGCATGCTGACCTCCAATTGAACCAACACCATTTGTTGAAAAGGCTATCTTTTTTCCACTGGATATTTTTGGCTCCTTTGTCAAAGATCAAGTGACCATAGGTGTGTGGATTCATTTCTGGATCTTCAATTCTATTCCAATGGTCCACTTGTCAATAACTGTGCCAATGTCATGCAGTTTTTAACACTATTGCTCTGTAGTATTGCTTGAAGTCAGGGATACTGATTCCCCCAGAATTTCTTTTGTTGTTGAAAATAGTTTTAGATATCCTGGGTTTCCTGTTATTCCAGATGAATTTGAGAATTGCTTTTTCTAATTCTGTGAAGAACTGTGTTGGGATTTTGATGGGGATTGCATTGAATCTGTAGATCGCTTTTGGCAAGATGGCCATTTTAACTATATTAATCCTGCCTTTATTAGCTATATTAACTATACTAATCCTGCCTATTAACTATATTAATCCTGCCTTTAGCTATATTAATCCTATATTAAGCCTTTGTTTACTAGAATTTCTTTTATTATTCAGGATTGGTTTTAGCTACTCTCTTTTAAATTTGTGGTGATTTTTGTTGTGTGTATGTTTGCTCATGTAAATTTGAAAGTTGTCATTTCAAGATCTGTGAAGACTTATGATTGGTATTATATTGGAAACGTATATTGCTATTGGTAAGATGGCCATTTTATTATATTATTTCAATTTTATTATTGTTATCCATTATATCTGGAACCATCTAGGAAAGGTTAAAGCATATAAGTGACATTCTGGAGATGACACATCATATTGCATGGTCTGTGTTGGATAATTCTGAATCACAAGGCTTTCAGAAATCTCTTCTCAGGATTGCTTTTTGCAGTTGGTATCCTTTTTCTATCATTATTAAATTAGTCTACTAATTCCTGGGCATTTGCCTACACTATTGGGCATATTTTCTATAGATCAACAGTGATGTACTATCTTGTAGTGAAGCTATGTAGACAAATTGATTATTTCTATTTTTTTAATTTTAGGAATAATTAAATTGTTCTTTTTAAATTTCATGTAATTCACAAAGTAAACAGAGAAAAATCGGGAAGATGTGATAAGCTACATAAGAAGTATAATTCAAAACACACTTGAATGATAGTGAACTATTTTTTAACTTATTCCCACTCACTGCTTCCCTCCAGATCAGCTCCTCCAGCAATCCTTTCCCCCTTCCCTACCTCCCTATCTCCTCTGAGTACTTGGAGACCCCATAAATATCCCATTGTGGCATATCAAGCCTCTATGAGGCTAGCCACATTCTCTCCCACTGAGGCCAAACAAGGCAGGCCAGCTAGAACATATCCCATGCATAGGCAACAGCTTTTGGGATAGCCCCCTCTCCAGTTGTTCAGGACACACATGAAGACCAAGCTGCACATCTGATACATATGTGCAGGGAGGCCTAGCTGAAGCCCACATATGTTCTTTGGCTGGTGGTTCAGTCTCTGAGAACCCCAGGGGTCCAGGTTAGTTGGCTCTATTGATCTTCCTTTGGAGTTCCTGTCCACTTCAGGACCCACAATACTTCCCCCTATTCTTCATTAAGAGTCTCCATGCTCCTTCCACAGCATAAATTGGATAAATTTTGTGACAAAAATTTTATGGATTGTTGGTGTCTCTATTGTTCCACTGGAGTTCCTTCCTGGCTATAGAAGGTTGGTTTCCAGCTTCTATATCCGCAATGTTGTAAGTCACAGCTAAGGTTACCTGTATCGATTCTTGGATGCCTCCCTATAGGTGTGTGGGTTCATTTCTGGGTCTTCAATCCTATTCCATTGATCTACCTACATGTCACCAAAACCACGCAGTTTTTAACGCTATTGCTCTGTAGTACTGCTTGAGGCCCAGGATACTGATTCCCCCGGAAATTCTTTTACTGTTGAGAATAGTTTTAGCTATCCTGGGTTTTTTGGTATTCCTGATGAATTTGAGAATTGCCCTTTCTAACTCTACGAAGAACTGAGTTGAGATTTTGATGGGGATTGCATTGAATCTGTATATTGCTTTTGAAAAGATGGCCATTTTTACTATATTAATCCTGCCAATCCACGAGCATAGAAAATTTTCCAATTTTCTGAGGTCTTCTTTGAATTCTTTCTTCAGAGACCTGAAGTTCTTGTCATACAGATGTTTCACCTGTTTGGTTAGAGTCAGCCCAAGATATGCTTCCATAATTTCTTTCTTGGCCCCTTTATCATTTATATAAAGGAGGACTACAGATTTCTTTGGGTTAATTTTGATTCCAGCCACTTTTTGCTGAAGGTGTTTATCAGCTGTAGGAGTTCCCTAGTAGAATTTTGGGGGTTGCTTATGTATACTATCATATCATCCATAAATAGTGATGCTTTTATCTCTTTTCCAATTTGTATCCCCTTCATCTCCTTTAGTTATTTTTTCCTCTGGATAGAACTTCAAGGACAATATTGGATAGATACCAGGAGAGTGGGCAGCATTTTCTTGTTCTGATTTTAGTGGTATTGCTTTAAATTTCTCTCCATTTACTTTGATCTTGAATATTGTCTTGCTGTATAATGCTTTGATTATGTTCAGGTATGTGGTTTGTATTCCTGATCTCTAAGATTTTTAATATGAAGAAGTATTGGATTTCATCAAAGGCCTTTTCAGCATCTAATCAACGATTATGTGGGTTTTTTTTTTTTTTACCTTTCAGTCTGTTTATATGGTGGATTACATTGTTGTATTTTCATAAATGTAACTATCCTTAAATATTTGAGATGAAGCCTATTTATGGTGGAAGATGTTTTCGATGTGTTTCTAGATTCAGTTTATGACTATTTATTGAATATATTTTTAATTTTCATAAGTGAAACCAGTCTGACGTTCTCTTTCTTTGTTGGTTCTTCGTGTGGGTTAGGTTTTGGGGAGACTATGACTTCATAGAGTGAGTTTGGCAGTATTCCTTCTGTTTCTATTTTGTGGAATCATTTGAGAAATATGATGGGGGAAAGGGAAGGAACATGGAAGAGTGGAGGGAGGAAAAACCTTATGGAGATATTTTACATTAAAATATATTTTCAATAAAATGTAAAAATATTATTTTCTGTATCATATTTTATATAAATAAAAGGGTCAGAATATTATCTGTGCCTTTAACTTGGGTTCTTATCCTTCCCATATTCCTGTTATTTGTATGGTAGATTTATTCCTTTCATGGTGTCTAGATTTTTAAATTATTTTGTGCCTGTGTTAATTTTTTAGACTTAGCATATTCCTTGACTAAAGTACCTATTTTGTCTGTCTTTTCTTCTATGCCCCACATCTCTCTTCCATTTCTTGTATTCTATTGGTGTGACTTGCTTCTGAGCCTTCTGTTTGAGTGCCTAAATTTTTGATTTCTCAGTTTTCCTCAGCTTAGGTTTTCTTTATTGATTCTATTTCCACTTTCATGTGTTGAACTGTCAAACTGTTTTCTCCATTTTATTCCACTGTTTTTCATTTAAAAGAATTAAGGAATGTTTTCATATCCTCTTTGAGTTCCTTGAGCATATACAGAAGAGCTATTTTATGGCACTTCTCTTGTGATTTGAATATATAACATTTCTCAGAGCCTATTGTACTCAGGATGCTTGTCTCTATTGAAAACATATGGTCCTTGTTGCTTTGATTATATTTTTATGTTGGAGTCTGCTCTTTTGTGTTTGGGATTATTGTAATTCTAGGTACTGATATATCTGTGGTTTGCTAAATGAGTGTTTCTTTTTTTAGATTCTGTTGTCCTGGTGGCTCTTATGAGAATGTGATGGCTGTGTATTGCCTGGAAAAAATGCTTCTAATATCCTTTCAGATGTGGCCACTGGTCATCCTGGGATAAACTTCTTCTTGGTATTCGGAGCTGACACTTAGGAAGAAGGATGGACTAGAAGGTGTGGGACATTCAATGGGTCTACAGAAGCGAAAATTGTATTTGCTACCTTGTGATGTGTACACACCCGAGAATGAAAGCAGAGACAAAACGTCCATAATAGATGTTCTGCTACAAGTTGGAGTTACAACCAGAGGAGCTGAATTAAATGACAGAGGTGAGTGAAGATCACCTACTCCATCCCCTTGTTGGCAAGGTTGGAGAATTTCTAAGGAATGTTTGCTGGAGACAAAGGGCTGGGGTGGTAAAGGGTCTGTAACTGAAGATTTTTTTAAAGCAATTTTAATTGGTACCTTTTATATTAATATTTTCTAATAAAAGTTCATTGGAAATAAATATTAACAAGGTTCTGAGTGTTGTTTTCCTTCTTTTGATTGATTTGATTTCATACATGTGTATGTATTTTTATCAAACCTACCTCCTTCCCTCACATTGTTTTTCTTTCACATCAAATGCTACCAGTTTCTCCTTTCAACTCCTCATGCTGTATATTTTAAGTCAACTGAATAATGCTGATTATTTGTACATTAGTAATATAATACCATTAAGTGGAGCATGGTTGCCTTCTTAGGAAACATCTTTCTTGGGAAAAACTGCCTTTACACTTTATATCAACTACCAATAACTTCCCAGGTAGGAGTGAGGATTTCATGACAGCCACTGTCATCCATATCAATAATTTGGAAATCTTAATTTTGTCTTGTTCATGTAGGTACAGTCTTTGTGAGTTTTTGTGTGCAAAGACTCTATCATGACTGGAAAACCCTGTTTTGACTATTACAACCCTTGGCTTACAAGCACTCTGACACTTCTATGATGATTCTTGAATCTTATAGGGTAACAGGTAAACTATATATGTATCAGTTGTATTCCCAATAGTCTCATTCTCTGAATGTTAACCAGTTTTGTGTCTCTGTATTACCTGCCAATTATTGGAAAAGCAAGCTTCTCTCATAAGAGTTGTGAGATTCAATTATTCATTAGTAGAGACATTGTAACTTAGGGAGCATTTTATTACTATATTCACTTAGCGAAATAAAGATACTAGATTATCCCTAGGGTCTCCAATGTAGCCGATAACAGTATTTTGATAAGGTAACAGTACTTGGCATGATTTGGTTTTTAGAGTGGGCCTTACATCCAGTCAGAAAATGGCTGTTCAGTTATTCTCTGCTCCTAGTATCCCATATGCAATTAGAATGTACCATCTGACGCTCCTGCCAGGATTCCCTTTTGCTGGCAGGCTTCTTGCAAGGAGAGATTCTGGGATTCAGGGGCCTTTTCTTTGGACAGACCTCCTGTTATCACAGTGTGTTATGCTTTGTGGAGTTGATCACCAGGAGATAGGACCTGACTGCATTTAGACATGATCCTGGAATCTCTCATTCAGATACTCATACATTCCTCTTTCCCCCTTTCCTCTGATGTGAACACTATAAGCCCTTTGCTTTTCTTCCTATTTTTTTTCTTTTCATGGTCCTGGCCTTTCCTTGGGTTACTTGTCTTCCTCCTTACTTCACGACCTTCACAATGCAACATTTTCAATTTCTTCAACTTAATTTTTGATGGCCCTAAATGTAAGTTGAAAGTTGTGCAAGAAAAGATCTTTCTTTCTTTCTTTCTTTCTTTCTTTCTTTCTTTCTTTCTTTCTTTCTTTCTTTCTTTCTTTCTTTCTTTCTTTCTTTCTTTGCTCCTTCCCTTACTCCCCTCTTTCCTTCCATCCTTTCATTCGTCCCTTCTTTCTTTTGTTGTACTCCTCCTGGTCCCCCTTAACACAGTTTCTTCTCTATTCTCCCTACCCTGAGACTGTGAGGTCATGGGTATCCCCCAACCCTGCATTAACAAGTTTCTGAAGGATTAGGTATATCTTCTCCTGTGGTGGTCAGACATGGCAGCCCTCTTGGGAAATGAATACCACAGTCAGGCTATTATTTTAGTGGAGAACCTCTGCTTCAGTAATTGAGGAAACCACATGGAGAATGAGCTGCACATCTGTTACTCATGTGCCAGGTGCTTTGGTTCAGGCCATGTATGGTGTATGCTCTTCTGTTAGTTTCTCAATCTCTGAGAGCTCCAAGGTGTCCAGGTTAGTGGACTTTATTGGTCTTCCTGTGGGGTTTTTATCCCTTTAAGGGTCCATAAAAATGAGAAAATGGGAGGATTTTTCCAAGCATGTGTGGTTGGTTCAGGCAGCCTGTGTAAGATCTTTGATTTCCATCCTTTTAATTTATCCACTGCCAAGATTCAGGGTGGAAAAACCATTTTGGTGTCTTTAAGCCCATTCCTTTCTTGACTCCTGCCAGGGTCAGCACAACATACATCCCAGTCTTCTTCTTGTCTTCCGAGCCATGCCACAATGGTTGAAATCAACCCCGAGTAAATCCCTTAAACTTGTTTTTACAATTTCAGCTCTGCTAAGTGTTGAGTGTAAACAACTTGGATCTTCCAGGAAATGTGAGTCAGAGCACAATATCTGTAAAGCTACAAAAGACGAGAAGTGTGCCCTAATGAAAGTCACATTGGGTATGTGATTTCTTTGAGTCTTAAGGTTGATCATGCATTATTTTAAGGGATGCAGCCTTCCCCAGATTCATGAGCAAAGATGGAGGGTGTGAGAATGTAGTTCTGTATTAAAGTAGAAAATGGATCCACTTATAGTATTGATTGCCAAATATGGTAGTTCAGACAAATTAATCAATTATGATAAAAACTCTCACACCACTTGAAAGTTCTCTAGATTGTCTTAAGGTATTTGTCTATAAGTATAATACAAGATGAAAGGATTTGTGGACTAAAATTTCACCTAGAATAGAGAACTACCAGTGTATAAGATTATCCCCCCAGTGAGTGACTGACAAATTACACGGGACCCTGAATCTTCTAATTGACCATGGCACTGCTTCATTCCAACAGATATGTGTTTTGACTCTTGCCTTTTTTTCCTCTGCAGGTAAACATGTAAGAAATGTGCATCAGACATGTTCTGATCATTGCTATAACACTACAGTTTCTAGGGGACCATTTTATGTTCATCATTCATGTTGTGATACACATTCTCTCTGTAACAAGCTTTAAAGGCCTGTCCCTTCCTTGACCTCATGCCTTCCCTGTAGCCTACTAACATTGGACCATGAATGTCTAGCACTGGCAACATCCTGGCACCTGCTTTGATTTAGCATCAGATGTCGATATACTGAGAGTTGTTTTATCATTTCCATGTCTGGAATTCTGGATTCCTTCATTTTCTTCCACTATCCTTTCAGCATTGACTGACATATAGCACACCACCTCCTCTATTGATCGTTATCTTTGTGTACCACATGTGTCCTGACTAAAAATGCTGCAACTATAGACTTGTTTCCCAGGGCATATGACAGACATGGCAGCTACTTTTAATGAAACTTCACTGCAGTGATCCCTTCTAGCACCAACAACTTCAACTTCTTACTTCATTATTATCCAGACAGCATAGGGCATATGTTAGGTAGATTCTTACTGCTTTGGCCTGAGTAAAACAATGAAAATAGGAAGGGTTAATTTTATGTCATGATTTTGAGGATGGATCATTTTCATAATGATGGAAGGATACAGTAGAACAAAGCTTTTATAGTCATGGCCTGTGGGAAGCACAGCTGAGTAAAATAGGGAGTGACCAAGATGAGATACAGCTCCCAAAGAACTGTGCCCAGTTACCTACTTCCTCCAACTATACTCTGAAATGCATTGTATGCCTTAGGAAATTTATTTCACATTCTAATGTTTTCTTATATTATGTTCTATTAAATTACTTTATGCTTATCTACTTGTATGTGTGTGCATATGCACATTCAACAGCCGTGTTTAGAGCTTAAAATTCCATGTGCTAAAGCACCCCTTTCTTCATGCTGACTGAGAAATTGATGTTAGGTGGTTAGGCTCAGGATATAGCTCACTTACGCATTGAGTCATATCATTAGTCCTCAGTTTTAAAGATAATAATGAAGTATTATCATTATTGTATCAAAGAATAAGATGGTTCATTTAGTAAAGCTACTTGCTATTACTTCTGATAGCCAGAGTTCAATACCCTAGATCACATGATGGAAGAAGAGAATCAACTTCTGCAAGTTCATCTCTGTTTTCCACAAGAATAAAGTATGTAAAAAATTTGTGTTCCCACCACACATGTATGCACCCTCACTTAATGAACTAAAAATAGCATGAAAGAGAATAACCACGATAACATTCATATATAATCAAAAATTTTGGATTATTATCCATACCACCTTCTATATATAAGCAAGTATAAGCCTGCTCCTACCCATCCCCATTAGACTTAGAGTATCTGCAACATGGCCACAAACCCTCTTGTTACTTTATTCTCATGGAATCAATCCCTCACTGTCGGCCCCTAAAAACAGCCATCTATTCTCATTTGGTTACATGTTTGGATACTTATAGTAGATGTCCCATTCTTTGTCTTTTGTGACTTACTTTTCTTGCTTGTCTAATTTTATTGGATATTTTATGTATTTACATATCAAATGTTATCCCCTTTCCCTGTTTCTCCACCAGAACCCTGCTATATCATTCACCTCCCCTGCTTGTATGAGGATGCTCCCTCACCCATCCACCCACACACTCCAACCTCACAACCCTGGAATTCCCCTATACTGTAGAAAGCAGCTTTCACAGGACCGAGGGCTTCTCCTCACATTGATGCCAGGCAATGCCATCTCCTGCTACATATGTGACTGGAGCCATGGGTGTACTCTTTGGTTGGTAGTTTACTCCATGTGATATCTGGTGAGTCTGGTGGATTGATATTGTTTTTCTTCCTATGGGATTGCCAAACTTTTCAGCTCCTGCAGACCCTTCTCTAATTCCTCCATTGGGGTCCCCTGCTCAGTCCAGTGGTGGCTTGTGAGCATCTACCTCTGTATTTGTCAGGCTTTGGCAGAGCCTCTTAGGAGACAGATATAACAAGTTCCTGTACGCAAGCACTTCTTGTCATCAGCAATAGTGTCTAGGATTTTAGTGTCTGTATATGGAATGGATCACCAGCTGGAGCAGTCTTTGGATGGCCTTTCCTTTGGTCTCTGCTCCACACTTTGTCCCTGTATTTCCTTTAGACAGGAGCCATTCTGGGTTAAAAATTTGGAGATGAGTAGGTGGCCCCATGCCCCAAGAGGGGCTCTTGCCTAAGCTCTTGATATGGACTCTACAATTTCTCCCTCCCCTTTGTTGGGCATTTCAGCTGATCTCATCTGTTAGTTCCTGGTAGGCACTTGCTTTCCTCGCTTCTGGGTCTTGCTGGGTCTACCTCCAGTTCTTCATCCTCAATTTCTACACACCTCTGTTCAAATTTCTCACCCTCTGTGTATAACTCACATCTCCTACCATGCGTGATCTTTTCCCCTTCTATTCCCCTTCTTCTCTTCCTCACAAATCCCTCTCATGAGTATTTTGTTCCCCTTTCTACAAAGGATTGAAAAATTCTCATTTTGGTCTTCATTATTCTTGAGCTTCATATGGTCTGTGTTATCTTGGGTATCCCTAGATTTGGGGCTGATATAAACTTATCAGTGAGTGCATACCATGTGTGTTCTTTTGTGACTGGATTACCTCACTCAGCTACATTTGCCTAAGAATTTCATGAAATCATTATTTTTAATAGCTGTGTAGTACTCCATTGTGGAAATATACCACATTTTCTGTATGCATTCTTCTATTGAAGAACATAGGGGTTCTTTCCAGCTTCGGGCTATTATAAATAAGGTTGCAATGAACATAGTGAAGCATGTGTCCTTGTTATATGTTGGAGCATCTCTGGGGTATATGCCTAGGAGTGGTATAGCTGGGTCTTCAGGTTGAACTAATTCCAATTTTCTTATGAACCAGCAGACTGATTTCTACAGTTGTTGTACCAGCTTGCAATCTCACCAGCAACAGAGGAGTGTTCCTCTTTCTCCACATACTCCCCAGCATCAGCTGTCATCTGAGTTTTTGATCTTATCCATTATGACCAGTATGAGGTGGAATCTCAGGGTTGTCTTGAATTGCATTTCCCTGATGGCTAAGGATGTTAAACATTTCTGCAGGTGCTTCTTGGCCAGTCGATATTCCTCATTTGAGAACTGTCTGTTTATCTCTGTACCCTTTTTTTTAAATAGGGTTATTTTGTTCTCTGGAGTCTAACTTCTTTAGTTCTTTTTATATATTGGATATTAGCCCTCTGTTGGATATAGTGTTGCAAAAAGATTTTTCCCAATCTGTTGGTTGCTGTTTTGTCTATTGACAGTATCCTTTGCCTTACAGAAGGTTTGTAATTTCATGAGGTCCCATTTGTCAATTCTTAATTATAAGCAGAGGCTATTGGTGTTCTTTTCAGGAAAATTTCCCCTGTACCAAAGTATTTGAGGTTCTTCCCCACTTTCTCTTCTATTTGTTTCAGTGTATCTAGTTTTATGTGGAGATGCTTGATCCAATTGGACATGAGCTTTGTACAAGGAAACAAGAATGCATTGATTTGCATTCTTTTATAGGCTGACTGCTAGTTGATCCAACACCATTTATTGGTGTCTTTTTTCCACTGCATGGTTTTAGCTCCTTTGTCAGACATCAAGTTGCCATAGGTGTGTGAGTTCATTTCTGGGCCTTCAATTCTATTCCATTGATTTACCTGCTTTCTTGATTGTTCTACAATTTTACCTTTTCACTGTTAAGGTTGCATTTCTTTTCAAGTAAATTTTTAATTTTTAAAAATTAAAGTGTGTACTTTTTTATTTTCCTCTTTCCTTTCCTCCATCCAACTCACACCATGTACCCCTGCCATAATTATCTCTTGAAATCATGGACTCATCTTTTTGTTATTGTTACATATATGAATATATAAAAAATCTACTCAGTCTGTTTAGTGTCGTTTGTATGTATATTATTTCAGAGCTGACTGATTGATGGCAAATAACCAGTTAGGGTCTAATTCCTGGAAAAGAGATTACTTTTCTGTATCTCAGAATTGCTTATTTGCATATAATTCTTCATCTATGAGTAGGGCCCTGTGAAACTCCCCCTTCGGTATAAGCATGACTATTTGTTTTGTTCTTGTCTGGCCATATATAGATATCTGTATTGTTGAGGTATCATAGGTGAAGCTTCTATGAGACAGAGTATCACAATCCTGCCCATTTGGCTCTTACACACTTTTCACAATCCCTTTCATGGTACTCCCTGAGCTTCAAGTCCAGGCATTGTGTTGTAGGTGTATCAGCTGGACTAGCTGCAAGTGGTCACTTGTTCTCTCATTTTTATCAGATGCAGTTTTTTTTTTGTAACAGATGTCCCCATCTCTTACAAGGACAAGTTTCATTTATTAGGGATGACAGTTACACTTATCAGTGGATATGATCATAAATATTTGGAAGGAGTTTTGGGAATTTTGCTGTTTGTAGTAATATCCACTTATCAGAGAGTACATAATATGAGTGTTCTTTTGTGATTGGGTTACCTCACTCAGGTTGTTATTCTCCAGTTCCATCCACTTGTCTAAGAATTTCATGAATTTATTGTTTTTAATGGCTAAATAATACTCCATTGAGAATATATACTACATTTTCTGTATCTATTCCTCCATTGAGGGACATCTAGGGATCTTTCCAGCTTCTGGCTATTACAAATAAGGCTGCTAAGAACATAGTGGAGCATTTGTCCTAATTACATGCTGAAGAACCCTCTGGGTATATGCCCAGGAGTGGTATAGCAGGGTCCTCCAGTAGTATTATGGCCAGTTTTCTGAGGAACCACCAAACTGATTTCCAGAGTGGTTGTACAAGCTTTCAAACCAACCAGCAGTCGAGGAGTGTTCCTCTTTCTCCACAACCTCTCCAGCACCTGCTGTCTCCTGAGTTTTTTATCTTAGACATTCTGACCAGTGGGAGGTGAAATCTCAGGTTTCTTTTGATTTGCATTTCCCCGATGACAGAGGATGCTGAACATTTCTTTAGGTGCTTCTCAGCATTCAATACTCCTCTAGTGAAAAGTCTTTGTTTAGCTCTGTACCCCATTTTTAATAGGGTTATTTGGTTCTTGGGAGTCTAACTACTTGAGTTCTTTATATACAGTAGATATTAGCCCTCTCTCAGATATAGGGTTGGTAAAGATCTTTTCCCAATTTATTGGTTGCTGTTTTGTCCTATTGACAGTATCCTTTGCTTTACAGAAACTTTGCAATTTTATAAGGCTCCATTTTTAAATTCTTGATCTTAGGCCATAGGCTATTGGTGTTCTGCTCAGGAAGTTTTCCCCTGTGCCCATGTGCTCAAGGCTCTTCCCCAGTTTCTTTTCTATTAGTTTCAGCATGTCTGGTTTTATGTGGAGGTCCTTGATCCACTTGAACTTGAGCTTAGTAAAAGAAGATAAGAATGGACTAATTTGCATTCTTCTGCATGCTGACCTCCAGTTGAACCAGCACCATTTGTTGAAAAGGCTATCTTTTTTCCACTGGATGTTTTCAGCTCCTTTGTCGAAGATCAAGTGACCATAGGTGGGTGAGTTCATTTCTCACTTTTCAATTGTATTCCATTGATCTACCTGCCTGTCACTGTACCAATACCATGCAGTTTTTAACACTATTGCTCTCTAGTACTGCTTGAGGTCTGGGATACTGATTCCCCCAGAATTTCTATTACTATTGAGAATAGTTTTAGCTATCCTGTGTGTTTTGTTATTCCACATGAATTTGAGAATTGCTCTTTCTAACTTTATGAAGAATTGAGTTAGGATTTTCATGGGGATTGCTTTGAATTTGTATATTGCTTTTGTCAAGATGGCCATTTTTATTATATTAATCCTGCCAATCGATAAGCATGATAGATCTTTCCAACTTCTGAGGTCTTCTTCCATTTCTTTCTTCAGAGAATTGAAGTTCTTGCCATACCAATCTTTCACTTGTTTGGTTAGAGTCACCCAAAGATATTTCATATTGTTAGTGACTTTTTTGAAGGGGGTCATTTCCCCAATTTCTTTATCAGCCTGTTTATCATCTGAGCATAGGAAGACCACTGATTTGCTTGAGTTAATATTATATCCAGTCACTTTGCTAAAGTTATCAGCTGTAGGAGTTCTCTGGTGGAGTTTTTTGGGTCACTTAAATATACTATCATATCATCTGCAAACAGTGATGACTTGACTTACTCCTTTCCTATTTTTATCCCTTTGAACTTTTGTTGTCTAATTGCTCTAGCTAGAACTTCAAGGACTATATTGAATAGACATGGAGAGATATGGCAGCCTTGTCTAGTCCCTGATTTTAGTGGAATTGCATCAAGTTTCTCTCCATTTAGTTTGATGTTGGCTACTGGTTAGCTGTATATTGCTTTTACTGTGTTTAGGTATGGGCTTTGAATTCCCTATCTTTCCAAGACTTTTAGCATGAAAGAATGCTGAATTTTGTCAAATACTTTTTCAGCATCTAATGAAATGACCATGTGGCTTTTATCTTTGAGTTTGCTTATGTTGTGGATTACATTGATAGATTTCCATATATTGAACTAAGCCTGCATCCCTAGTATGAAGCATACTTGATCATGGTGAATGATGGTTTTGATGTGTTCTTGGATTTGGTTGGCTAAAATTTTATTGAGTATTTTTGCATCAACATTCATAAGGGAAATTGGTCTGATGTTCTCTTTGTTGGATCTTTGTGTGGGTTTGGTATCAACATAATTGTGACTTCATACAATGGGTTGGGTAGTGTTCCTTCTGTTTCTAATTTTGGAATAATTTGAAGAGTACTGGTGTTAGGTCTTCTTTGGAGGTCTGATAGAATTCTGCACTAAAACCATCTTGTCCTGTGCTTTTCTAGGTTGGGAGACTTTCAATGACTGCTTCTATTTCTTTTTTTTTTCATTGTTATTCTTTTTATTATTCGATATAATTTTTATTTACATTTCAAATGATTTCCCCTTTTCTAGCCCCCCACTCCCCGAAAGTCCCGTAAGCCCCCTTTTCTCCCCCTGTCCTCCCACCCACCTCCTTCCCACTTCCCCATTCTGGTTTTGCTGAATACTGCTTCACTGAGTTTTTCCAGAACAAGGGACCACTCCTCCTTTCTTCTTGTACCTCATTTGATGTGTGGATTATGTTTGGGTATTCCAGTTTTCTAGATTAATATCCACTTATTAGTGAGTGCATACCATGATTCACCTTTTGAGTCTGGGTTACCTCACTTAGTATGATGTTCTCTAGCTCCATCCATTTGCCTAAGAATTTCATGAATTCATTGTTTCTAATGGCTGAATAGTACTCCATTGTATAGATATACCACATTTTTTGCATCCACTCTTCTGTTGAGGGATACCTGGGTTCTTTCCAGCATCTGGCAATTATAAATAGGGCTGCTATGAACATAGTATAGCATGTATCCTTATTACATGGTGGGGAATCCTCTGGGTATATGCCCAGGAGTGGTATAGCAGGATCTTCTGGAAGTGAGGTGCCCAGTTTTCAGAGGAACCGCCAGACTGATTTTCAGAGTGGTTGTACCAATTTGCAACCCCACCAGCAGTGGAGGAGTGTTCCTCTTTCTCCACACCCTCTCCAACACCTGCTGTCTCCTGAATTTTTAATCTTGGCCATTCTGACTGGTGTAAGGTGAAATCTCAGGGTTGTTTTGATTTGCATTTCCCTAATGACTAATGAAGTTGAGCATTTTTAAGATTCCTCTCCGCCATCCGAAGTTCTTCAGGTGAGAATTCTTTGTTGAACTCTGTACCCCATTTTTTAATAGGGTTGTTTGGTTTTCTGGAGTCTAACTTCTTGAGTTCTTTCTTTAGGGGTGATGATAGTGTTTAGATGGTCTATCTGATCCTGATTTAATTTTGGTATTTAATATCTGCTTATAAAGTTGTCTAAATTGGCATCTAGATTTTTCTGTTGTGTTGAGTATAGGCTTTTGTAGTAGGATCTGATGATTTTTTTTAATTTCCTCAGTTTCTGTTGTTAAATCTCCCTTTTCATTTCTGATTTAGTTAATTTGTATACTGTCTCTGTGCCCTCTAGTTAGTCTGGCTAAGGGTTTATCTATCTTGTTGATTTTGATAAAGAGCCAGATCCTGGTTTTGTTTATTCTTTGTATGGCTCTTGTTGTTTCTACGTGGTTGATTTCAGCCCTGAGCTTGATGATTTCTTGCTGACTACTCCTCTTTGGTGTATTAGCTACTTACTGTTCTAGCACTTTCAGGTGTACAGTTAAGTGTTAAGCTGCTAGTGTACGCTCTCTCCAGTTTCTTTTTGGAGGCACTCAAAGCTATGAGTTTTCCTCTTAACACTGCTTTCATTGTGTCCCATAAGTTTGGGTATACTATACCTTCATTTTCATTAAATACTAAAAAGTCTGTGATTCCTTTCCTTATTTCTTCCTTGACCAAAGAATCATTGAGTAGAGCATTGTTCAGTCTCCATATGTATGTGGGCTTTCTGTTGTTTTTGTTGCTATTAAAGACCAGCCTTAATCTGTAGTGCTCTGATAGGAGGTATGAAGTTATTTCAATTTTCTCATATCTGGTGAATTGTGTTTTGTGACCAATAATGTGGTAAGTTTTGACAAAGGTACCATGAGGTGCTGAGAAGAAGGTATATTCTTTTGTTTTAGGATGAAATGTTCTATAAATATCTTTTAAATCCATTTGGTCCATGACTTCTGTTAGTTTCACTGTGTCTCTGTTTCCCAGATCTGTCCATTGATGATTGGGGTGTTGAAGTCACCCACAATTATTGTGTGAGGTGCAATGTGCTCTTTGAGCTTTAGTATAGTGTCTTTTACAAATGTGGTTGCCCTTGCATTTGGAGCATGTAAGAACTGATAGTTCTTTTTAGCAGATTTTTCTTTTGATGAGTATGAAGTGTCTTCTATGATGACTTTGGGTTGAAAGTCGATCTTATCTGATATTGGAATGGATACTCCAGCTTGGTTCCTGGGACTATTTGCTTGGAAAAATGTTTTCCAGCCTTTTACTCTGAGGTAGTGTTTGTCTTTGACCTTGTGTTTCCAGTATGCAGCGAAATTCTGTGTCCTGTTTAGGTATCCAGTCTATTAATCTATGTCTTTTTGTTGGGGAATTAAATCCATTGATTTTAAGAGATATTAAGGAATACTGATTGTTGCTTCCTGCTATTTTTGATATTATTTTTATGTGTGTATGTTTATCTCCTTTTGTTTTTTTAAAAGAAGATTACTTTTTTGATTTTTCTAGGGTGTAGTTTCCCTCCCTGTGTTGGCGTTCTCCATCTATTATCCTTTGTAGGGCTGGATTTGTGGACAGATATTACGTAAATATGGTTTTATCATGGAATATTTTAGTTTCTCCATCTATGGTGTTTGAGAGTTTTGCTGGGTATAGTAGTCTGGACTGGCCTTTGCGTTCTCTTGGGGTCTGTATGAGATCTGCCAAGGAACGTCTAGATTTCATGGTCTCTAGTGAGAAAACTGGTGCAATTCTGATATGTCTGCAATTATAAATTACTTGCCCTTTTACCCTTACTGCTTTTAATATTCTTTGTTTGTTTAGTGCATTTGGGATTTTGATTAATATGTGCCGGGAGAACTTTCTGTTCTGGTCCAATCTGTTTGAGTTAGGTAGGCCTCGTGTATGATCATGGGCATCTTTCTTTAGGTTAGGAATTTTTGCTTCAATAATTTTGTTTAAGATATTTGCTGGCCCTTCAAGTTGTAAATCCTTGCTCTCTTCTATTCCTATAATCCCTAGCTTTGGTCTTCTCATTGTGTCTGGGATTTCCTACATGTTTTGGGTTACAAGCTTTTTTGCATTTACATTTTCTTTGACTGTTGATTCAATGTTTTCTAAGTTATCTTCAGCTCCTGAGATTCTTTTTCTATCTCTTCTATTCTGTTGTTGATGCTTGCACCTCTGACTCCTGATTTCTTTCCAAGGTTTTCAATCTCCAGAGTTGTATTCATTTGCAATTTCTTTATTGTTTCTACTTCCATTTTTTTGCTCCTGGGTGGTTTTGTTCCTTCACTTGTTTGTTTGTGTTTTTCTGAAATTTCTTAAGGTATTTTTTGTGTTTCCTCTTTAAGAGTTTCTACCTGTTGACCCATCTTCTCCTGTGTTTCTTTGAGGGTTTTTTGTGTGTTTCTTCTTTAAGGGCTTCTACCTTTTGGCCTATGTTTTCCTGTATTTCTTTAAGGGAGTTATTTATGTCCTTCTTGAAGTCCTTGATCAACATCACAAAATGCTCTTTTAAATCCAACTCTTGCTTTTATAGTGTGTTGGGGTTTCTGGGATTTTCCATGGTGGGAGAACTGGGTTCTGATGCTGCCAAGTAGCCTTGGTATCTGTTGGTAGGGTTCTTGTGTTTGCCTTTCACCATCTGTTTATTTCACTTTTAGTTGGTGTTGCTGTCCCTGGCTGGTGCTTATCCCTCCTGTGGGCCTGTAAGGCTGTGTCCCTACTCCTGGGAAACCAACTATCTTCAGGAAGAGTCTGTGGACAGGAGGCTGTGGAGCTACCTGGCTCTCTGGTGCAAATGGCAAGCAAAGGCTCCTGTCCCAGCTGCTCCACTGATCATCCTCTGTGCTCCTAGCTATTCCCATCCAAAGAGATATTGAAGAGAAAGTAGAGTTCTCACGTCCATGCTCAGAAGTAGAGGCTCTGCTGTGAGATCTCTCTCTCCCTGCAGGCTGTACACAGAATGTCATGGGACTACCTAGCTCCCCAGTGCAAACAGCAACCAAAGGCACCTGTCCCAGCTGCTCCACTGATCATATGTCCTGTGCCCTCCTAGCTGTTTCTCTCCAGAGAGACAGATATTGGAAAGAAAGTGGAGCTCTCACCTCTGTGCTCAGGAGTAGAGGCACTTCTGCGAGATCACTCTCCCTGCAGGCTATGCACAGAAGGCTGTGGAGCACCTGGCTCTCTCATGCAAATGGTGACCAAAGGCCCCTGTCCTGCTCGAGTACTCACACTCATAAAAGAAACATTACTAAAGCCCAAAGCATACATTGAACCTCACACAGTAATAGTGGGAAACTTCAGCATCCTACTATCAGCAGTGGACAGATCATGGAAACAGAAACTAAACAGAGACACAGTGAAACTAACAGAAGTTATGAACCAAATGGATTTAACAAATACCTATCGAACCTTTTATTGGAAAACAAAAGAATATACCTTCTTCTCAGCATCTCATGGAACCTCTTCCAAAATTCACCATGTAATTGGTCACAAAACAGGCCTTAAGAGATACAAGAAGATTGAAATAATCCCATTCATCCTATCAGATCATCCTGGAATAAGGCTGATCTTCGATAACAATAAAAATAATAGAAAGCCCACATACAAGCAGAAGCAGAACAACACTCTACTCAAAGATAACATGGTCAAGGAAGAAATAAAGAAAGAAATTAAAAACTTTTTGGAATTTAATGAAAATGAAGTCGCAACATACCCAAACTTGATGAAAGCAGGGCTAAGAGGAAAACTCATAGCTCTAAGTGCCTCCTAAAAGAAACTGGAGAAAGCACACACTAGCAGCTCAAGAGCATATATGAAAATTCTAGAAAAAAAGAAGCAAATACAACCAAGAGGAGTAGATGCCAGAAAATAATCAAACATAGAGCTAAAATCAACCAAGTAGAAACAAAAAGAACTATACAAAGAATCAAACAAAACAGGAGCTGATTCTTTGAGAAAATCAACAAGATATATAAAACCTTACCCAGAAAAACCAGAGGGCACAGAGACTGTATCCAAATAATCAAAATCACAAAATGAAAATTTAACAACTGAAACTGAGAAAATCCAAAAAATCATCAGATTCTATTATAAAACCCTATACTCAACAAAACTGGAAAATCTGAATGAAATGGACAATTCTCTAGATATACACCAGGTAACAAAGTTAAATCAGGATCAGATAAATGATCAAAGCAGTCCTATAATCCCAAAAGAAATAGAAGCAGTCATTGATAGTCTCTCAACAACAACAACAACAACAACAACAACAACAACAAAAACAACAAAGCCCAGGACCAGATGGGTTTAGTGCAGACTTCCATCAGACATTCAAAGAAGACCTAATGCCAATATTCATCAACTTATTCCACAAAATAGAAACAAAAGGACACTACCCAATTCATTCTATGAAACCACAATTACTTTAATACCTAAACCACACAAAGACCCAATAAAGAAAGAGAATTTCAGACCATTTTCCCTTGTGAATATTAATATAAAAGTACTCAATGAAATTCTCATGAAGTGAATTCAAGAACACATCAAAACAATCATCCATCATGATCAACTAGGTTTCATCCACGGGATGCAGGGAAGTATCAATATAATGAAATCCATCAACAAAATCCACTTTATAAAAAAAATCTAAGGAAAAAAAAAACACATGTTCATTTCATTAGATGATGAGGAAGCATTTGAAAAAATACAACACCCCTTCATGATAAAAAGTCTTAGAAAGATCAGAAATTCAAGGCACATACCTAAATATAGTAAAAGCAATACACAGCAAACCAGTAGCCAACATCAACCTAAATGGAGAGAAATTTGAAACAATCCCACTAAAATCAGGGATTGAACAAGGCTGTCCACTCTCTACCTACCTGTTCAATATAGTACTTGAAGTCCTATCCAGAGCAATTAAACAACAAAAGGATGTCAAAGGGATACAAATTGGAAAGGAAGAAGTGAAAATATCACTATATGCAGACGATATGATAGTATACTTAAGTGAACACAAAAATTCCACCAGAGAATTCTTTCAAATGATAAAGAACTTCAACAATGTGGCTGGATATAAAATTATTAACTCAAACAAATCAGTGACTTTCCTCTACAGAAAGGATAAACAGGATGAGAAAGAAAATAGTGAAACATACCTTTTACGAGAGTCACAAATGATATAAAAATATCTTGGTGTGACTTTAACTAAGCAAGGGAAAGAGCTGTATGACAAGAAGTATAAGTCACTGAAGAAATAAATAGAAGATCTCAGAAGATAGAAAGATCTCCCATACCCATGGTTTGGTACAAGAAGCAGACTAAGAATGGCCATCTTGGTGATAGCAATTCTATAGACTGACCAAAGGTCACAGAGAAAGTATTCAAATTTACAACACTAGAAATGAAAAGGGGTATATAACAACAGAAACTGAGGAAATCCAAAAAATCATCAGATCTTACTACAAAAGCCTATACTCAACACAACTGGAGAATCTGGAGTAAATGGACAATTTCCTAGACAGATACCAAATACCAAACTGTAATCAGGACCAAATAGATCATCTGAACAGTCCCATAACCCCTAAAGAAAGAGAAGGGGTCATAGAAAGTCTTCCAACCAAAAAAAAGCACAGGACCATAGGGTTTCATTGCAGAATTCTATCAGACATTCAAAGAAGACATAACAGCAATACTCTTCAAACTATTCCACAAAATAGAAACAGAAGAAACACTTCCCAATTCCTTCTACGAAGCCACAATTACACTGATACAAAACCACACAAAGATCCAACAAAGAAAGAGAACTTTAGACCAATTTCCCTTATGAACATCGATGCAAAAATACTCAATAAAATTCTTGCCAACTGAATCCAAGAACACATAAGAACGATCATCCACCATGATCAAATAGGCTTTATCCCAGGGATGCAGCATTGGTTCAATATACTGAAATCCATCAATGCAATCTACTACATAAACAAACTCAAAGAAAAAACCACATGGTCATTTCACTGGATGCTGAAAAAGCATTTGACAAAATTCAGCATCCGTTCATGCTTAAAGTCTTGGAAAGAACAGGAATTCAAGGCCCATACCTAAACATAGTAAAAGCAATATACAGCAAACCGGTAGCCAGCATCAAACTAAATGGAGAGAAATTTGAAGCAATCCCACTAAAATCAGGGACTAGACAGGGCTGCCCCCTTTCTTGTTATCTTTTCAATATTGTACTTGAAGTACTAGCTCAGGCAATTAGACAACATAAGGATGTCAAAGGGATACAAATTTGAAAGGAAGAAGTCAAACTATCATTATTTGCAGATGATATGATAGTCTACATAAGTGACCCCCCCCCAAAAAAAAACCTCCACTAGGGAACTCCTACAGCTGATAAACAACTTCAGCAAAGTGACAGGTTTTAAAATCAACTCAAGCAAAACAGTAGTCTTCCTATACTCAAAGGATAAGCAGGCTGAGAAAAAAATTAGGGAAATGACACCATTCACAATAGCCACAAACAGTATAAAGTACCTTGGGGTGACTCTTCCCAAACATGTGAAAGATCTGTATGACAAGAACTTCAAGACACTGAAGAAGAAAACGGAAGAAGACCTCAAAAAATGGAAAAACCTCCCATTCTCATGGATCAGCAGGATTAATATAATTAAAATGGTCATTTTGCCAAAAGCAATATACAGATTCAATGCAATACCCATCAAAATTCCAACTCAGTTCTTCATAGAATTAGAAAGAGCAATTCTAAAATTCATCTGGAATAATAAAAAACCCAGGATAGCTAAAACTATTCTCAACAACAAAAGAAATTCTGGGGGAATCAGTATTGCCCAACCTCAAGCAATACTACAGAGCAATAGTGTTAAAAACTGCATGGTACTGGTACAGTGACAGGCAGGCAGATCAATGGAACAGGATTGATTATCCAGAAATGAACCCACACACCTATGGCTACGTGATCCTCAACAAAGTGGCTGAAAACATACAATGGAAAAATGACAGCCTTTTCAACAAATGGTGCTGGTTCAACTGGAGGTCAGAATGCAGAAGAATCCGAATTGATCCATCCTTGTCTCCTTGTACTAAGCCTAACTCCAAATGGATCAAGGACCTCCACATAAAGCCAGACACTCTGAAGCTAATAGAAAAGAAACTGGGGAAGACCCTTGAAGACATTGGTACGGGGGAAAGTTTCTGAACAGATCACCAATAGCATACTCTCTAAGATCAAGAATTGACAAATGGGACCTCATAAAACTACAAAGTTTCTGTAAGGCAAAGGACACCATCAAAAGGACAAATCGGCAACCAACAAATTGGAAAAAGATCTTCCCCAACCCTACATCACATAGAGGGCTAATATCCAATATATACATAGAACTCAAGAAGTTAAACCCCAGAAAACCAAATAACCCTATTAAAAATGGGGTACAGAGTTGAACAAAGAATTTTCACCTGAAGAACTTCGGATGGCAGAGAAGCATCTTAAAAAATGCACAACTTCCTTAATCATTAGGGAAATGCAAATCAAAACAACCCTGAGATATCACCTTACACCAGTCAGAATGGCTAAGATTAAAAATTCAGGAGACAGCAGGTGTTGGCATGGATGTGGAGAAAGAGGAACAGTCCTCCACTACTGGTGGGGTTGCAAGCTGGTACTACCAATCTGGAAATCAGTTTGGCGGTTCCTCAGAAAACTGGGCACCTCACTTTTGGAAGATCCTGCTCTACCACTCCTGGGCATATACCCAGAGGATTCCCCAGCATGTAATAAGGATACTCGCTCCACTATGTTCATAGCAGCCCTATTTATAATAGACAGAAGCTGAAAAGATCCTTCAGCAGAAGAATGGATGCTAAATATGTGGTATATATACACAATGGAGTACTATTCAGCCATTAGAAACAATGAATTCATGAAATTCTTAGACAAATGGATCGAGCTGGAGAACATCATACTAAGTGAGGTAACCCAGTCTCAAAAGATCAATCATGGTATGCACTCACTAATAAATGGGTATTAACCTAGAAAACTGGAATACCCAAAACATAATCCACACATCAAATGAGGTACAAGAAGAACGCAGGAGTGGACCCTTGTTCTGGAAAGACTCGGCGTAGCAGTATAGGGCAAAACCAGAATAGGGAAGTGGAAAGGGGTGGGTGGGAGAACAGGGGGAAGGAAAGGGATTATTGGACTTTCGGGGAGTGGAGGGCCAGAAAAGGGGAAATAATTTGAAATGAAAATAAAAAAATATAGCGAATAAAAAAAAAGAACCCCATCAAAATCCCAACTCAATTCTTCATGGAGTTAGAAAGAGAAATTTCCAAATACATCTGGAATAACAAAAAACCCAGGATAGCAAAAACTTTTCTCAACAATAAAAAACCTCAGGTGGAATCACCATCCCTGACCTCAAACTATATTTCAGAGTAATCCTGATAAAAACTTCATAGTATAGGGACAGGCAGATAGATCAATGGAATATAATTGAAGACCCAGCAATGAATCCTCAAAACTCTGGTCAATTGATCTTTGACAGAGGAGCTAAAACCACTCAGTGGCAAAAAACAGCATTTTCAACAAATGGTGCTGATTAAACTGGCAGTCAAGATGAACAACAATGCCAATTGATCCATTCTTATCTCCCTATACAAAGCTCAAGTCCAGGTGGATCAAGAACCTCCACATAAATCCAGATTCACTGAATCTAATAGAAGAGAACGTGGGGAACAGCCTGGAGCACATGGACAGAAGAGAAATTTTCCTGAAGAGAACACCAAGAGCTTATGCTCTAAGATCATGAATCGACAAATGGGACCTCATAAAATTGCGAAGCTTCTGTAAGGAAAAGGACACTATCAATAAGACAAAATGGCAAACAACAGATTGGGAAAAGATCTTTACTGATCCTACATCTGGTAGTGGGCTAATATCCAATATATGCAGAGAACTTAAGAAGTTAGACTTCAGAGAAACAAATAACCCTATTAAAAATGGGGTACATTCACTGCCTGCCAATGCAGAAAGGCAGCACAAGTTACTGAGATATCCTGAGTTTAAGATCTCTGGGGATCAAAGGACCAGGGGTCTTCTTGCACCCAGGACCTGGGCAGAGGGGTGGTTCAGCTGTTTGACAGCCTGTCATGGGGCCTGTGTCTTATGTGGGGATCAGTATAGGGAGTGACTCCCCGCCGCCACTTTCCCTGCCTGCTGGAATAGAAAGGCAGCACCAGGAACTGAGATATCCCTAGTTAAAGATCTCTGGGAGTGCAAACCACCAGGGGTCTGCCTGCTCCCAGGACCTGGGCAGATAGGCAATTTATCTGTGTGCCAGCTGGTAATGGGTCCTCTGCCCTATGGGGTGATCAGCATTTGGAGGGACTCCCCACCACAATCTTTACTCCATGACAGAGCAGTCTTGGAGTACCAGGTTCACTGAGAAAACCCAAGTATAACACTGTTTGGGGCAAGACACAGCAGGGCTCCAACAGCACACTAGAGGAAGGCAGCACATCAGCAATCTGTGCCAGGGGAAACCCAGTCATCCAGTGTTGTGGAACTAGCCTTACAGGCTCACAGGAAGTTGAAGCACCAGCCAGTGACAACAAGACCAACTAATACCAGTGAGAACTAGATGGCTAAAGGCAAACGTAGGAACGTTACTAACAGAAACCAAGGCAATATGGCAGCATCGGAACCCAATTCTCTAATAACAGCAAGCACTGGATACACCAACACACCAGAAAAACAAGATTTGGATTTAAAATCACTGTTTATGATGCTGTTAGAGGAACACATGAAGGACATAAATAAATCTCTTAAAGAAATTCAGGAGAAAAAGGGCTTCTGTCGTGAGTGGCACACACAGAGCAACTCGATTGCTCTGCATGGGGAATTGACATCAAGAGATTTCAGAAGCATAATTTTTTAGTACTTGGGCAGCTGGTGATCGTTGGTCCCGGCGCTCGTGCTATTGTCAAAATAAAGACTTTTTAAAAAAGAAAAGAAAAGAAAAAAGAAAAGAAAAGAAAACAAAAGAAAAGAAATTTAGGAGAAAAATGATCAAAAGTTAGAAGCTCTTACAAGGGAAACAAAAAAATCATTAAGAAATTCAGGGGAATATGGGTCAAAAGATAGAAGCCAATAAGAAGGCAATGCAAAAATCACTTACAGAAAGACAGAAGAACTTTGTTCAACAGGCAGAAGTCATGAAAGAAGAAACACAAAAATCTCATAAAGATTTACAGGAAAACACAAACAAGCAACTGAAGGAGCTGAGCAAAACAATCCAGGATCTAAAAACAGAAGTAGAAACAACTAAGAAATCACAAAGAGAGACAACTTTCGAGATAAAAAACCTTGGGAAGAAGTCAGGGGCCATAGATGCAAATATCAACAACAGAATACAAGAGATAATAGAAAGAATCTCTGATGCCGAAGATACCATAGAAACCGTGGCTTCAACAGTCAAAGAAAATGCTAAATGCAAAAAGCTTGTAACCCAAACATCCAAAAAATCAAGGACACAATGAGAAGACCAAACCTAACGTTTATAGGCATAAATGAGAATGAAGATTTACAACTGAAAGGGCCAGAAAATACCTTCAACAAAATTATGGCAGAAAACTTCCCTAACCTAAAGAGAGAGATGCCCAGGAATATACAAGAAGCCTACAGAACTCCAAACAGACTGGACCAGAACAGGAATACCTCCCATCACATAATAATCAAAACCCCAAATATACTAAACAAAGAAAGAATACTAAAGGCAGTAAGAGAAAAAGGCCAAGTAACATATAAAGGAAGACCTATCAGAATTACACCAGACTTCTCATGAGAGACCATGAAAGCTAGAAGATCCTGTGCAGATCTCATACAGACTCTAAGAGAACATAAATGCCAGCCAAGACTACTATACCCAGAAAAACTCTCCATCACTATAGATGGAGAAACCAAGATATTCCATGACAAAATCAAATTACACAATATCTTTCCACAAACCCAGCCCTATAAAGGACAATAGGGGGAAAACACCAATACAAGGAGGGAAACTATACACTGTAAAAAACAAGATAATAACCTTCTTTCAGCAAACCCAAAAGAAGATAAGCACTCAAATATAAAATTAACATCAAAAATGATAGGAAGCAATAATCACTATTCCTTAATATCTCTTAACACCAATAGACTCAATTCCCCAATGAAAAGACATAGACTAACAGACTTGATATGTAAAAAGGACCCTACATTTTGCTGCTTGCAGGAAACACACCTCAATCTCAAAGACAAAAACTACCTTAGAGTAAAAGGCTGAAAGACAATTCTACAAGCAAATGGTCTCAGGAAAAAAGCCGAGTTGCCATTCTAATATCAGATAAATTTGACTTCCAACCTAAAGTCTTCAAAAGAGACACGGAAGGACGCTTCATGCTCGTCAAAGGAAAAATCCAAGAAGTCTCAATCCTGAACATCTATGCTCCAAATGCAAGGGCATCCTTATTCTTAAAAGAAACTTTACTAAATCTCAAAGCACACATTGCACCTAACACGATAATTGTGGGCGACCTCAACATGCCAATCTCCTTGATGAACCAATCAGGAAAACAGAAACTAAACAAGGACACAGTGAAACTAATTGAAGCTTTGGACCAATTGGATTTAACAGATATATAGAGAACATTTCATCCCAAAGCAAAAGAATACACCTTTTTCTCAGCACTTCATGGTACCTTCTTCAAAATATATCATGTAATTGGTCACAAGACAGACCTCAACAAATATAAGAATACTGAAATAATCCCATGCCTCCTATTAGATCACTATGGAGTAAAAGTGGTCTTTAATAACAACAAAAACAACAGAAAGCCCACTGTTGTAGTCCATAGCTGTCTGTAGCTATTACGAACTGGGTTGCTGGATCAGAAGCCAAGGGATAGATGGGGAAGGGGCGAAAAGAAAGAAGGGCCAAGACAATATTTCACTGATCAAGACTGGAAACTTTAATGGCGGTCAGACCTTTTAACAGTTTGGGCAAACCCTTCCCCCCAGACTCCGGGCTGAGTTCCCGTGGAAGTTGTCTAGCTTCTCTTGGAGGTCCTTTGTCTTGACTACTCCAGCAGCTGGGTGGCTCACCTGCTTAATTCAGGAATTCCTAGACCTGGAGGAACAATGAGCTTAACTTCACTGAGCTTCTCCACCCTAGGATAAAAATTTCTGCTTTAACCTACTTCCCTATTACGTCCTAATGGCAGATTCCTGCCTGAAGCCAGGGATTGTGCTTGAGCAATGTCAAACTCAAACCATGTGCATGACTGCCCCAATATGGCTCTGTACATTTCCTCCCTTTTTTTATTAATTTGAAAACGAGGAGGTAGAAAACAAGTGGATAAATATCCTTCATAAGAAGGCAGGCCTTGGGGCTGGAGAGATGGCTCAGAGGTTAAGAGTATTGACTGCTCTTCCAGAGGTCCTGAGTTCAGTTCCCAGCAACCACATGGTTGGCTCACAACCATCTGTAATGGGATCTAATGCCTTCTTCTGGTGAGTCTGAAGAAAGCTATAGTGTACTCATATATATAAAATAAATAAATCTTTAAAAAAAAAAAAAGAAGTCGGGCCTTAACCAGGAGGGGAAGCATTGACCTCAATTCCTCTTAAATATTGTATAACGTCTTTTTCAGAGGAGGGGTAATAGGCTCCCTTATTATTTTAAGGACAGCCTCTCAACGTTAACCCCTATGCAATTAGGTGTACTTCCTGGTGACTCAGAAGCAGAAATTCACCTCCCCATGCGATGCCTTGCCTCGCATCTCTCACTGGTACCCATGCTTGTTCATAAACAAACACACATAGATCTGAATTCTATGTGGCTCCCTCTTTGGAGATCCACTTGAGTAAATTTTGAAGCCAGGGGTTCTGCAAGTGTCTTTAACAGACACGCAATCCTTCCATCCAGGTGAGCCTGGGTGGAGACAGCCAGTCTGCTTAACAAACAAGGTCAAGAGTAAAAGGTGGAACAGGATTAATTTGTCCCTGAACTATCCAATTCAGTTGCAAATTAACAACTTTAAGGACAAAAAGCCTGGCATCTGGGATGGGATAGGTAGCCTTGTGTATCAAGAGATAAGCAGTTAATTCTCAGGAAAAGTGGAGACTATATTTTAAATTAACACATCTGGCTGAAGATTGTTAGCCATATTCAAAATTGGAATCTTCAATATTGGAATTATTTCTAGACCAGTCTATGGTTGAGTCAGCTCAACCATAAGGAGAAGGGTCATCATAACTCTTCTTTAGATTAGTTTTTCCTAAGCTAGCTTAACAAGCTCCATGTTCTGTCCCACAAAGTCTAAAAGCTTGAAGCAAGGCAATTTATCTAACCTGGGACATTTGACAATTAAAGTAAGTCAAGAACATATACCCAATATAACTCTTATGTTACCATTGTCTGGGCTTTTAGCAAGCACACAGTCAACATATCTTCAGCATGCCACACCAATCACTCTGGTAGCTAGCATACTTCTGCAACTTTCTGTGGAAAAAAACATAATAGGGGGCATGCCTTCTTCCCCAATATTAAATCAGGATCATGGCATATGTCAATAAGTGAATTCCTTCATTTCACCTAGACATCAATATGCCTAATTACAGGATGTCATATACACTCAGCAAGGAGTTCCTTGGCATCCAAATTTTAAAATTTTCTTAAAAATATGCAAGCATAAAAAATATGCAAGCATAATTTAAATGATATGCATGGGAACACAATTTTCCCTCTCTTCTCTCTTCCAAGAAGATATTGTTTTATTAATTTAAGTTGGAACACAAAGTATATACCATAAAATAGGCAATAACTGTAATTATAGAAAATAAATGTATCATTTTTAGTAGCTTTTTCTTTTAGAGCAGTTGCAACAAGAAAGTCTAAAACTGAATCATTAGTCATATGTAGATAATTTTAATCTTTTATATTAGAAATATGAGTATCATTTATCTTTAATAATTAAGTCATCTAGGATTAACACCATTATGTGGTAGAGGTAGAAATTGAGGACATCAAGAACAAATCTTTATAATTTGATGTGCACAAAAATACAAAATTATTTTTTAAGCCATTACCCTTTTGATGATATAAATAATATGCTTGTACATCTGATTGTTTCTATATAGCCTATCTGGGATAAAAATTAAGGGGTCTTGTACAGGCACCTTTTTAAAGATTAATTATATAAGTATATTGTAGCTGTCTCTCCTTTGGGTTAGCTTTCTTTTTTTTCAAAGATATAAAGGACAGTCATTTAGAGAACATAACCTTTGAAATTTGAATTACATTTGCATAAACTGTAAAAATTAAGAATTAGCAGTATTAAAAATGGAACAATTTTAAGCAATTGTAAACCATGATATATATATATATATATATATATATATATATATATATATATATATATCATATACTATTATTAAAAGCTTGATTTTTAACATCTCAAAAATAGCTGCTATAGTATTTGTGCTGAAGCAGGGAAAAACTTAATGGAACATGTGATCTGGTGGTAACAAATTATCTTTTGGATAACAATTATTAATTTTGCCTTAAAAGGCTTGCCATGTAATAGATCAGCCATTAATAATTTGATTGCTGCTTGAAACAAAGAACAAACAAACGTTTTCTACCTTGGAAACAGAGGTTTAAGACCTCCTGTGGCAAGCTTAAGATGAGGTAAATATAAGATAAAGCCAATTAATATATCCTAACAGTCTTTAAAAATCATTTACTTGAAAAAAATTTAAAGCCCATAGTTAGGAGCAAAGGCCTGTAACAAACATTTCATGAACATTATACACTGAAAAATCTAAAATCCTAGCTTCTTGTATTGAAACAGAGACAAACATTTTTTCTCATATGACGTAAGGCTATTAGCCATTCCTTGAGTCAAAAACCTTCTAATGAAATTGCTTTGTTGTTTCTTTTAAGTTAGAAGCGAATGCTTTTATAATTATCAGAATGTAAAGCAAAAAACAACCCTTAAAATCCACAATAATTTTGTAAGGAGTAGACAGGCCAAATGTTAATGCCTTTATAGCATCGTTGACTTTTCATAGATTTGAACTGCATTTTAACCCACACCAGGATAAGTCAAGAATTTTTTTTAATCCAAACACTCCCTAAGTGGAGCCTTTAAGGCAGAAACAATTTCTCAAAGCTTCCTCACTAACTCCCCCTGAGGCAGCTCTAAGCTTTGCATTAACTCAAATGTAAATTTTTTTTTATCTGCCCTAGGATCCACCTTGAGTCCTTGGCAAGGACATTGTATGAGATTCCTCAAATGTAAATATCATCTAATCTGAGCCTTTTATCTAAGACCAGACCCAAAACTACCTGTCCTGCAAGGACATTTTGAGGATTAAACAACAAAAGAAACCTGCAATTTTGTAGTCCAAGGAAAATGCTTGATATCAAATACATTTCCACTGAGATCTCCTATTTAATCTTGGAGGGTTAAATTTTGCTTTAACCATTGTAGCCAATAAACTTGTGGAAAAGTAGCAATAGGCCTATAATGGCCACAGCTGTATCACTCTTATTATCTTAATTATAAAATGTGTTAAGAATCGTGAGCCTTTAACCAATACTGCAAACTGAAAACTGCAGCCAATGACACACTGGCAATTTTTATTGTAACTCAATTTTTTTCTTGCAACATTAGAGCACAACTATAAATTTGGAAGCAAATCCCAATTTTAAACAATCTATTTTCTTTAAAATCAATGGCAAACGCATTTTACAGCACAAGGTTTGTCTGCCAGTTCTTATGTTCAAGTGTATGGCAGTGTAACTTATTAAAGAGACATTATTTTAAATCTTATTTCTTATAAGTCCAATCTCCAGGCCAAGATTCACACAAAACACCATGCCAATTTAGAAGCATCTTAAAGGCCTGTATTTCCTGGGTTGCATCATGCCAAGTGTTGTTTAAAATGGCTACTACCCTAAACTACCAGTTTTAACCTAACTTTTTGTTAGTAACATATACCTTTTAAATCATGTCCAATGACTTATAAGCCATTACTCTATATAGTCAAGACATGGAAAATATACTCATACCTTTAAGACCAATTATAAACAAGAAAAAGGCATGAGTTGTGTTAGGCCACGTGTAGCTAGTTAAGACGGCTCCAACACTGAGTCACCAGTTTTAAACTAACCTTTTCTTAATAATGCTATACCTTTTAAATCATAACCAATTAATTTATAACTCTATAGTCAAGATATGTAAAACCTTATACCTTTAAACCCAATTAGAAACAATAATAAAGCGATTACACAAATTTCATAAGTTAAACCAAAATTTTCCCAATCCTTGAGGCTTCTGGGCTTTTAAAAGCGGCCTTTTTTTCCCCAGCCATGTTTACCTCTCACTGTGGCATGGCTTTAAATCAGTCCCCACACAAACTGTGGCTGGCTCAAGAGGTTGCCAGCAGATGAAATCCTTACCAGTTTTTCTTTTTAACATGAAACAAACAGTCATTCACACAAAAACACAGAAAGGACATAAACGTACACATAGACAAACAGTCGGTGCACCAGGACAAACAACACAGAAAGATACACAGAAAGAGAAGCCTGCTTATTGTTAAGCAATTGTATTCATTTTCCTCTTTAAAGCAGCACTTGGAGGCTGCATATATATATTTATTTTTAAAGCCCTTTTCTTTTTCATCTGAATCAGCTCTTAGAAGCTTTGGACAAATGCCTACCAAATTCCTACCCCATATTCCACTGTCTTCCCCCTAAGCAAGTTAAGCACTAGGTTGACACTTCCTCACTTAGTCCATATCCTTTAGCACCTATAGATGCTCACCATGCAGGATACCATCTTTTCCTTTTTCCATTTTCCGCAAAGCTTCGCCAAGACATGGTCACCTCAGGAAGCCTTCTTGAATACAGCCCCGAGTCCGGGCACCACTCTGTTGTATTCCATAGCTGCCTGCAGTTATTACGAACTGGGTTGCTGGAACAGAAGCCAAGGGATAGATGGGGAAGGGGCGAAAAGAAAGAAGGGCCAAGACAATATTTCACTGATCAAGGCCGGAAACTTTAATGGCGGTCAGACCTTTTAACAGTTTGCGCAAACCCTTCCCCCCAGACTCCGGGCTGAGTTCTGGTGGAAGATGTCTTGCTTCTCTTGGAGGTCCTTGTCTTGACTACTCTAGCAGCTGGGTGGGTCACCTGCTTAATTCAGAAATTCCTAGACTTGGAGGAACAATGAGTTTAACCTTCACTGAGCTTCTCCACCCTAGGATAAAAATTCCTGCTTTAACCTACTTCCCTATTACATCCTAATTGCAGATTCCTGCCCGAAGCCAGGAATTGTCCTTGACCAATGTCAAACTCAAACCATGTGCATGATTGCCCCAATATGGCTCTGTACAATATGGCTTCTTACACATGAAAACTGAACAATACTCTACTCAATGATACCTTGGGCAAGGAAGCAATAAAGAATATTTATATTATTTGTGAGTATTGTAAGAGGTGTCTTTTCCCTAATTTCTTTCTCAGCCTCTTTATCCTTTGAGTATAGGATGTCTATTGATTTGTTTAAGTTAATTTTATATGCAGCCACTTTGCTGAAGTTGTTTTTCAAGTTTGGGAATTCTCTGATATATTTTGGGGGTTACTTAAATATACTATAATATCCTATGAAAATAGTGATACTTTAACTTCTGCCTTTCCAATTTGTATCTCTTTGAGCTAATTTTATTGTCTAATTGCTCTGACTAGGACTTGGAGTACTGCATTAAACAGGTAGCTAGAGAGTGGACAGCTTTGTCTATTCCCTGATTTCAGTGGGATTGCTTCAACTTTCTCTTCATTTTGTTTAATGTTGACTACTGGTTTGCTGTATATTACTTTTACTATGTTTAGGTATAGGCCTTGAATACCTGATCTTTCCAAGACTTTTATCATGAAGAGTTATTGGAGTTTTGTCAAATGTTTTCTCAGCATGAATTGATCATGTGGGTTTTTCTTGGAGTTTGTTTATGTAGTGGATTATATTGATGAATTTCCATATACTGAACCATCCCTGAATAACTGAAATGAAGCCTACTTGATTGTGATGGATGACTGTTATGATGTGATCTTAGATTCGGTTGGCAAGAATTTTATTGAGGATTTTTGCATTGATATTGATAAAGGAAATAGGTCTAAAGTTCTCTAAGAAAGACATTTTTTAACATTACTCCAAAAATCTAGAGCACTTTAAGAGAAGACCACATAAATTTCAAAGAGACCAAGGAGGACCCTGTAGGAGGATTTGGAGGGAAGAATGTGAAGAGAAAAATTACATAATTGTGTGATCTAAAAAGTTAAAAAATTTAAGGAGAGAAAAATTTAAAAATTCCTCATAGCCAAAAACAAAAAGTTAATTCATGTCCTGAACAAATGGCTAATATTCCTATTATATATTGACTTGCAATAAAAAATTAAATAAACTAATAATCTAACAGAAACATAAGTTAAAGAAATCAAAAATTCACCATAGAGTAAATACAAATAGGTATTAAATACACATAAATTTGCTCAGTCTCATTCCTTATATAGCAAGAGAAATATAAATTATAAGAACCTATCAGGTAGTCAATATTCGGAAATTGAATAACATGATACAATGGTCTGGTTATAAAGAGATAAGAATTGTCTAAAATTGATACCAAGAGTATGTACAGTTTCATTTCCTTTAGATTCCATCTTGCAAATCTAATAAAATAATTATTTTTAACTGGCAATTCTGCTTATATGAAATTAATTAACAGATACAATCACATACAAATGGAATTTTATTAGAACAACCTCCCTATATTGTAAAGAATAGTGTTCAGGATCTGTTATTGAGCCATGTTATATCAAAAAATAGAAAGAAATGTACATAGGACTCAGTTAACTTAAGGCATGCTACAAAGCTACACTGGTATATTATGTATATAGCTAACTATTCAAAAGAAATCAAAGTGCATAATATATATACACTGGATAACCATAACACTAAATTATAATGCTTGAGTCTCTGTCATAAAAAATTGCACTATGTTTGCAACTAATCTGTGCATATTACCCATTTGCCTTAAGTCATCACCACTTATAAGTGGATGAACACTTGAATCATACAAAGACAATCAGATTTGTCATTAGGAATGGCTAGAAACATTTGTAAAGCTGGATTTTGTGAAGTAGTAAGACTGGAATATTAACAAATATCACAAAAGCATCCTCAAAATTAGGTGTCAGTCAAGACCTCCTGGGCTCTACATAGGTTCTGACTCAATAATCTTGGAATGACTGAGATCAAAAGTTAAAATAATGTACTCCACTTTTTTACTCTCCATAAACATTGCTCTTAACTCTTAAAGCTAACTTTGTCATAGCTTCTGATGTCACCTCAGTTTCCTGCCTCTCCTGTCCTGTTACTACCTGGCACAAAGATTCCTGGAGCATTTCTCAGCTTGGTAGTAAAACTTGGTGACACTTATTCCTTGAAAAGAAAGAAAGACTGAGCAAGGTGGGAGCATCAACAGAGAATGTAACCTCAGTGTGCTGTCAACATCCAGTTGTTATTCTGTCCTCTATGCCCTCCAACACACAATTACCCAGATATAAATTACACGTCCATATCTCCAATAGTCAACTCAAGTCCTTGTCTAGAGAAGCCTTGCCTAGGAGACAGCATATTGACAACATATTCATATCTGCCCATTGAAATCTGTCTATTGTTATACTCAAGCTACATTTGAATTCTCTCTGTTTTTATTTCATCTTCAAATATAAGAAGGTACTAACTACGTAATGTGAATGGTGCCTTTATTATCTTCATCCATTCTCTAGCTAAATTTGCAGAGCTAGGTTGAATACAAGTTCATAGACAGACAGCACAGTCTATGTGTAACACTGAAGTCTCTCTTTGATCTTGTAATCAACTGTTCCCATAGCACTAATGTTCATCCTAAAAATCCTAATCTCTCCTTATCCAACAAATACAGGTCTCATCTGTAATATCTGTAAAAATGCACAGAATGAAAAATGCTAAAGACGAGAGGGATATGCATTGCATGACCTGTTGAGTCTTGTGTTATCATATCATATTATTTTGGTAAGTAAAGACAATACAGTCTCTAAAAAATGTCTCCAAACAACTATTCTTCCTCCTAGTGCCTGATATAAAGAAAGGAACATTGTCTATCCCACCTAGTGGTAAGGCAGTGAATACATTTGAGAAGGGAGGAAAAGGGTACTTTCAAATTTACCATTGAGAGGCTTGGCATCCAGAGTCAGAGTCAATCAGGGAGTGTAACCTCCCAAGGAGATGAGGAAGGAGATCTAGTGTGCCCAGGTTTTCTGCTTGGTGGTAACTTTTAGAAAGTTGTCTTATAATAAATTCCTCCAGCATGTATAGTAGGCCTCTTTCTTTTTAGACTCAAGATATGTGCTCTCACAGCAAGGGTGCCAGTCTCAATGCAAGGAAGGAGAGAACATCAATGAAAAAGATTGACTGACATAATGTGCTGTAAGAATAACTTGTGTAATAGTTTCTAGATGGAGAACTACCGCTTGAAGAAAATCATCTTCTGTTCAAGATCCAAACTTACAAATGAACCAAGATGAGGAACTTGCTTACCTACTCTGTTTCCACACTGGCCTGAGATCGCTGAGATAGCAGGGAGTCAGTGTCCTCATTCCAGTGAAAGAATTATTCACTACACCATTAGACAACTACAAAAATAAAAAATAAAAAATAAGAAAACCAATCCCAATCTTTCAATGTTATTTTATTTATCCAGCTTGCAATTTCTAAATCCTGTAATAGTGTCCCAAGGATTTTTATTTTAATCTCTAGAAATTATGGATGCTGCAGTAAGTGGCAAAAAGACATTACAAATGTGAATAAGGATCTCAAAATGCAAGTTTATTTTTGGATTGTCAGGTTTGGTCCTATGTGTAAGTACAAATAAAATGGAGAAGGGAAGAGCATAAATTAACTATAGAAGAGGAAATGATTATTTACTGGTGACTCATTAATTGGAGTGATGTCCCTTGAAGATGGATCATGAGCCAAGAGATATAAAAGCCCACTAGAACATGAGAAGGGTAATGAAATTAATTTTTCTCAGTGCCTCCAGAAAATTGCCATGCTGCTGCTTGATTTTTATCCACAAATTTAATTCTGACTGCAGAGTCCTACAAACTGAATAAATGTGTGTTGTTTTAAGCAATAATGTTTGTAGTCATTGGTCATATCAGTTATGGGAAATCCCAATATGTATATAGAAATTAATATTGTTGGTAATCCTGACCCCCAAATGGGGGATGGGCAAACTAGAATCATTTCTTGCAGACTTAAGTTGTCCAGCAAATGGAAAAGAATGTGGAGATGGTGCTGTCAGTGAGTGGAAGGTTAATGGGTAAAAGTTCCACATTTCATGCTGCAGGCACCTGTCAGATGTGACTTTGAAGCTAGTAGTCCCTACCACTTTCTTTTTAAAAATATATTTTTTATTTAAATTTTATTATTTATTTACATTCCAGTCATTGACACTGACTTGTTTCCCTCCCACAGTTCCTCATCCCATTACTCCTCCTCCTTACCTTCAACAAGCTGCACACACAGACACAGACACACACACACACACACACACACACACACACACACACACATACTAGGCCTCACCTTTTCCTAGGGTATTAAGGCTCTCTAGGATTAAACACATTTTCTATCTCTAAGGCCAGACCAGGGCAACAAAGCCTGACCCTACCACTTTACAAAGCAATCAATTATGTATTCTATTAGATGAATTTACAGTTTTATACCAGTTCTTATACTAGCTCTCCTGAGTGGTAGTTTCTGTGCATAGTTTTGGTTTGGTTTTGCAATGTTGTGTTTGTATATTTAAGTCCCTAGTTTACTGAAGGAAGTCACTCAAAATATGATGGTGAGTAAAACTGCCCATTATTATTTTTCTCCATGGATTAAACTTATCTGATATATTCCACTATAAAAGAATTTATCCATTTATTTGAGATACTACTTTTTAAATTTTTTTATAATTTTTTATTACATATTTTATTTCCGTTTCAAAGAGTTCCCCTTTCGTGGTCCCACCCCAATCAAAATCTCATAAGCCCTCTCCCCTCCATCTCTTCCCCAATCAACCCCCTCTTGCTTCCCTGTCATGGTATTCCCCTACACTGCTACATCAAGCCTTTCCAGGACAAAGGGACTCTCCTCCCTTTGATGTCCAACAAATCCATCGTGTGCTAGCTTTGTGTCTAGAGCCATGGGTTACACCATGCATACTATTTGGTTTATGTTTTTGTCCCTGGGGGCTCTGGGAGCTCTGGGAGCACTGGGTGGTTCATATCTTTGTTCCTACTGCGGTGCTGCAAACCCCTTCAGCTCCTTGAGTCTTTTCTCTATCTCCCCCATTGGGAACCCTTTGCTCAGTTCAATGGCTGGCTGAGAGTGTCTCCCTCTGTATTTCTCAGGCACTAGCACAGCCTCCCAGGGAATAGCTATATCTGGGTCTGGTCAGCAAGCACTTGTGGGCATCGATAATAGTGTGTGGGTTTGGTAACAGTATATGGGATAGATACCTAGGTGGGGTAGTCTTTGGATAGTCTTTCCCTCAGCGTCTGTTCCATACCTTGTCTCTGTATTTCTTTCAGTGGGTATTTTGTTCCCCCTTTTAAGATAGACCAGAGTATCCATACTTTGTTGTTCCAACATCTCGGACATCATTTGATATGTGAATTGTGTCTTGGGTATTCCAAGCTTCTGGACAAATGTCCACATATCATTGAGTGTATACCATGTGTGCTCTTTTGTGATTGGGTTACCTCACTTAGGATGAAAGTTTCCAGTTCCACTCTAAGAATTTCATGAATTCATTATTTTTAATAGCAGAATAGTAATCTATTGTGTAAATATACCAGATTTTCTGTATCCATTCATCCACTGAGGCACATCTGGGTTCTTTCCAGCTTCTGGCTATTATAAATAGGGCTGTTATGAGCATATGAGTGGAACATGTGTCCTTATTATATTCTGGAGAATCTTCTGGGTATATGCCCAGGAGGGTCCTCTAGTAGTATCATGCCCAGTTTTCTGAGGAACCGCCAGATTGATTTCCAAGTGGTTGTACCACCCTGCAATTCCACCAGCAGTGGAGGAGTGTTCCTCTTTCACGACATCCTGGCCAGCACCGGCTGTCTCCTGACTTTTTGATCTTAGCCACTATGACTACGGTAAGGTGAAATCTCAAGGTTATTTTGATTTGCATTTCCCTGATGACTAAAAACATTAAACATTTCGTTAGGTGTCTCTCAGCCATTCGATATTCCTCAGGTGAAAATTCTTCGTTTAGCTCTGTACCTGTTTTTTTGTTTGTTTGTTTGTTTGTTTGGTTGGTTGGTTGTTTAGTTTATTGGTTGGTTCTGTTTATTTGTTTGTTTGTTTGTTTGCTTGCTTGTTTTTTTTTGAAATAGAAAAGGAGTAGAGACTTGTGTCCACAAGATCACACACAAGCAAATTCTGATTTTCTATGCTAGCTGATTCCATACCCAGGCAACAAGAGAATCAAGAATGAATGAGGGCTCAAACATAAACAGAAAGTATGATCCATGCTGGCAAAGGAAGCACATGCCTGGTACCATAAATGAAGAACTCCATTCTCGGGAGCTCATAGGCCCCAGCAATTAATCTACTATTGTTATTTTGCTTCCCTAAACTAATTTAATATTCACCTGCCCTCTAAATTCAAATCTCCATACCACGGATTAGTGTGGCTCACAGTCCTCATCAGACATGCTTCTTCATGGAATGTATTGTACCCCATTTGTAATAGGGTTATTTGGCTCTCTGGAGTTTAACTTCTTGAGTTCTTTGTATATATTGGATATTAGCCCTTTGTCAGATATAGGGTTGGTAAAGATCTTTTCCCAAATTGTCGGTTGCCATTTTGTCCTATTGGCAGTGTCCACTGCCTCACAGAAACTTTTTAATTTTATGAGGTCCCATTTGTCAGTTCTTGATCTTAGAGCATAAGCTATTGGTGTTCTGTTCAGGAAAATTTCCCCTGTGCCCATGTGCTCAAGGCTCTTCCCCAGTTTCTTTTCTATTAGTTTCAGTCTGTCTAGTTTTATGTGGAGGTCCTTGATCCACTTGGACCTGAGCTTAGTACAAGGAGATAAGAATGGATCAATTCATATTCTTCTGCATACTAGCCGGCAGATAAACCAGCACCATTTGTTGAAAAGGCTATCTTTTTCCACTGGGTGGTTGTAGCTCCTTTGTCAAAGATCAAGTGACCATATGTGTGTGGATTTATTTCTGGGTCTTCAATTCTATTCCACAGATGTACCTGCCTGTCACTGTACCAGTACCATACAGTTTTTAACACTATTACACTGTAGTACTGCTTGAGGTCAGAAATATTAATTCACCCAAAAGTTCTTTTACTGTTGAGAATACATTTAGCTATCCTGGGTTTTTTGTTATTCCAATGAATTTGAGAATTGCTTTTTCTAACTCTATGAAGAATTGAATTGTGATTTTGATGGGGATTGCATTGAATCTGTAGATTGCTTTTGGCAAGATGGCCATTTTTACTATATTAATCCTGCCAATCCACTAGCATGGGAGATCTTTCCATCTTCTGAGGCCTTCTTCAATTTCCTTCTTCAGAAACTTGAAGTTATTGTCCTGGTACTTATTCTCACAAAACTGGGCATGATACTAACAGAGGACCCCCTTATAACACTCCTGTGCATAAACCCATAGCATTCCCCAGCATTTAATAAGGACACATGTTCCACTATGTTCATAGCAGCCCTATCTATAACATCCAGAAGCTGGAAAGAATCCAGATGTCCCTCATGGAAGAGTGGATACAGAAAATGTGGTATATTTACACTATGGAATACTACTCATCTATTGAAAAATAAATTCATGAAATTCTTATGCAAATGGGTGGAACTGGAAACTATCATCCTAAGTGAGGTAACCCAATTACAACAGAAAACACATGGTATGTGCTCACTGATGAGTGGATATTAGCCCAGAAGCTCACAATACCCAAGGCATAATTCACATATCAAATGGTTCCTAAGAAGAAGGAAGGAGAGGCTCCTGGTCCTGGAAAGACTCGATGCAGCAGTGTAGGGGAATACCAGGACAGGGAAGTGGAAAGGGAGTTAATAGGGAAGCAGGGGGAGGGGAGAAGGCTTATGGGACTTTCAGGGAGGTGGGAACCAGGAAGTGGGAAATCATTTGAAATGTAAATAAAGAATATATCTAATAAAGAAATCTGTTTTAAAAAAGTACAAATTTTGGAAATTTTTCACACACTTAACCTGTTTACATCATATTTATCCTTCTTATTCATCTTCCAACTTCTCTGGTGTCCCTCATTCCCATTACCCTTGAAATTGACAAGCCCTTATTTTCTAGTATTTTAAACATACGCATGTATATATGTATGGCAAGTCCATCTTTTTGCTTGTATCCACTTAAATTATGGGTTGTCTGCTTAGAACTGAATATCCCAGGGTTAGATTATGGAGAAAACTATTTGCTTCTGTTTCTGTCCCTCTATCGATCTCTGTCTTTCTGTCTCTGTCTCTATTTCTCTATCTATATATCTATATCTATCTCTATCTCTATCATCTCAACAGTTGCCTGTAGCTCTTTATGTTGGGATGAAACCTTGAGATATTTCCTTGCCCACTTTACTATTGTTATTATGTAGATCTTGGTGAAGGAAAACTGCTGTAGAGACTTCATGGGTACATCTTTCCTGTCATATAGAGAAGATAATGTCTATGAATAGATATTCTTGTCTTCCACCATTACCATATTGTGGTTCCCTTTTGTGTCATGATTTCTGAGTTTTGGGAGTAGGTGTTGCATAGTAGGTGGATTAGTTGAGGATGGGAGTCTCAGGGTGTGTTGCTCTCTGCATTTTGACCAGTTTCTAGGCAATGTGATTCACAAAACCTTCCTTGTTTGCCTTCAGTGAGCAACAAGACTCTATGTGCTTGTTTCTCTCCAAGATACTTCTTGCATCACTTTTTGTCTTGGTCCACATCCCAGACAAATGAAGGGACAACAAGAGTTTGAATAGTTGGTAGTTACTCACAAAGACCCCAGTTACAACACAGTATTGGTAAACTGTCATCTAGTGGAGAGAAGTTCAGTGGTCTCTGATTACCAAGGACACAAGGTACACACATTGTCTTCAGCTAAGTGATTCTCATCTTTCCTCAAGTTGGGGTACAGCCATAGCTAGGACCTTATGCTGGAACAGCCACACATGTATTTGGAACCTTGATCAAAAGGGTGGAGATTTGATCACCTACTTTTCTCCAATGAGCCTTGGGAAGTAGGTTCATGGATCCTCTTGCTCCTACTGTGACTGACAGATTAGGGAGGATTTCTTGGTAGAGTGAATTTTATTAATATCTAAGGTAGTCTAAATCAAATCAAGCATCTGTGATATTTCCTCAAGTGGCAATTTACAACCAATATGCATTCCTACAAAAGATTAAATATGTACTTCATAATACATTTTATGTGTATCTACATTATCATATATTACTGATGAAAAAGAGACATAACTTATCAAATTATACCTTTCAAAGTTGAGCATCAACATAGAATGGTGAGCTTCTCTAGCCAAATGCAAAGAACAGTTCATAAACTTTGAATTCATGACACTTCAGCCCTTTTGTGAATTGAGCAGAGGGTATAATTTTATATGACTTTTATGTTTCATCTGTTTCTTACATTTTTATTTTTCTCAACATAACTTATAGTTTGTATGGGCGTTTACTTCATGCTAAACATTCAGACAGAATTGTGGAGAAATGCTAGGAAGAGGAAATGGGACACAGTGCCATTGCAGAATGAATTGGCAGTTAGTAAATATTCTTTTCACTACTTTCCCATGATATTTACCACAGCAAAAGGTAGATATCTTCAAGGGTCCAAAATACATGTTTTCAGGCAGAGACCTTTGGCAGTCCAATTCGGTATGATTGTGGACCCACTTGCCTAGAAAATAGAAGCATTTATGTTTAGTGTCCAAAATACACTAGTGTTCACAGTGAGGGGTCTTTCTCCCCCAATACCAACACTGTTTTCTAGAGGAGGAATACTGCTACCTCTCAGCAAAGATGCCTTCAGACTAGCTCAAACACCTTACCTGTTTGTGAGAATAGGAAGTAATTTCTGGTTCTGTGTCTAAGCTTGTAGTGAAGTTGCTCTTGCCTGCCAAACAATGTCCACTTTTAAAAGAGTTGCAGACCATTCACAATGTAGGGTGGACTACAAAAACAAATTTAAAGGGTGAGAAAATGAATGTAGTGTCTAAGAATGTTAGTGGATCAAAGAATTCAGAGACATGGCATAACACAGAGGAATTTTTCTAACACAACTTCAGGTGCTGATATATTACATCAAATTGGTTTCATGACTTCCTTAAGAACCTAAGGACTTAACATCACAATTTTGATTGCATAGGAAATATAGTTATTAATATTCTTTTGTATAGAATATCATTGTGCAATGAAATATAAAAGTATCTATGTAAGCAAATCAGACACCTAAAGTTCCTTTTTAAATGCATGAAAATAATAATAATAATAATAATAATAATAATAATGAAGAAGAAGAAGAAGAAGAAGAAGAAGAAGAAGAAGAAGAAGAAGAAGAAGAAGAAGAAGAAGAAGAAGAAGAAGAAGAAGAAGAAGTAAAAGAAGAGGAGGAGGAGGAGGACGAAAAAGGAGGAGGAGGAGGGGAAGGGGAAGAAGAAGGGGAAGGAGAGGAAAAGGAAGAGGAAGAGGAAGAGGAAGAGGAAGAAGAAGAAGAAGAAGAGGAAGAGGAAGAGGAAGAGAAGAGGAAGAAGAGGAAGAGGAAGAGGAAGAGGAAGAAGAGGAGGAGGAGGAAGAAGAAGAAATACCATGCTACTAGCACAAAATAGATACCCGTATCAATGGAATAAAATAAAGGGCCCAGATATAAGGTCATGTGCCTGCAAGCATTTGATTTTGACAACATGTCAAAAAGACCCAGTAGAGATATCTTTGAGAGGTAATCCTGAAAAAAACAGATATCTGTGCATAGAATGATGAACTAGATTATTATCTCTCACCATACACAGATATCAACTCCAAATAGAGAAAACGTTAATGTGAAACTCAGAAACTTCTAGTAGAAAAAATAGGAGGTATATTCTAAGAAATAGGCATAGGTAACCAGTTCCTGAGTAGGACTCCAATCCTTATGGCAATAATGGCAATGTTCCACAAAAGAAACCAATGCAAGAGAAAAAGACAGGGAATTATGGTGACACAGGAAGAAAAATCCAAGGTGGAGTGTCAACTCTTTCACCAGCGTCTCAGCTTATTTTACTACTGAGACAGGCTGAGAGTTCAGACTCTACTCACACGGAATGATGGCCACAGATACAATATGAGTTTTCCAAAAGACACCTTTTCAAATATAATGAACAAATTGTGTTCACTTAGTGCTAGACGTACATTCTAAGATGAAAAAGGCCTCAATCAACAGTGTTAAGGACAGTAATTAGATTGTGCTTAATTAGGGTAATGTCAACATACAACAAACACTTTCTAGGCTTATGGTTTTCCTCCCTAGAACTTAAGGGTGCCCCTCATAAATTCAGTTCCCAATTTTTACTGAGAAAAAATTATTTATAAAAATTCTTTATAAAGATTTTCTTTTTCTTGATTGAATTATATTTTACAACTGAAACAAGAGTGATATAATTTTGGAATTTCAGGATATGAGAGCTGTCTCTATATCTGGGGGGAAATGACTACATATTTTGAATGTGTATAATGGTTAAACTCTTCAGGTATGTGTTTAATGGCAGTAGTATCGGCAATAATTTCCACCTGCTGTTCTCAAATTACTTTTGCATTTTTAATAATTACAGGTCTATCTTTTGTATAGACAGCTGAAATTCCACTGGATGACCCATCTGTAAATACTAAGAGGGCATCAGAAATAGGTTCCAATGCTATTTTAGAAGGAAAGATTATTTCCATTTCTCCTACAAACTTAATATAGGGTGGTGAGGTACATGGTATTTGATTTGTCCCATATAATAAGCAAATGCAATTCCCCCATCACCTGAAGTTTGAAGTAAGTACTCCAATTGTTGGGTTACCAATTCCATGTATTTCTTTGCTGAATAGTTCCCTGGATCTTAACCTCCCTTTAATATTTAATTGATTACAATTAAAGGATACACATGAAATGATAAGAAGATACCATTTTTACTTGAGTATGAGGGAGATAAATCCATTCCAATACACCTTCTTGCCATAAACATGCAGTAGGTGTGTAAGATGTTTTAGGTATAATAAGGGACTATGTTTTAGGTAGTTTATCTGTTTTACTCTAGCATCTTGCATCTTTCTTTTGTTTTATCAATTCTAATTGTTTTAAGGCTTCTTTTGTAAACTGTCTTTTAGAATAAGGATCAGGATCTCCTTTAAGAATTTAAAATAAATGATGCAATTGTCTTGTGCTAATTTTTAAATAAAATCTAATCCAATTAAAATTTCCCAATAATTATTGAAAATCATTAAGTGTCCTTAATTTATCAATCTGAAGTTGCAAATTTTGAGATATAACATATTCATTATTAATTGTTCTTCCCCAAATAATTTATTGATTTGTTATGTTGAATTTATCAGGGTTGATAATTAGTTCATGCTTGGTTAATGACTCAATCATAACATTGTTATGAATTAAAGTTTTGTGCTATGTCACAAGGAAGGAAGGTGGTTTCTTAGCACTATTAGAGGCATAATTCCAGAGCTGCCTTAAGCCCATATGTTCCTATAGTAAAGTAAGCTAACTGCATCTCTCACTTGAGAAGCCTACCCATGCTTAACAGACATGACTTCCTCACCCTAGGAAGAGAATAATGCTAACCTCATATCAGTGATGGTCATGTACCCTCTTTTTATATTTTTATTAATTCACCTTAGCATTAATATTGATGTGTCCTGAAATTAATTTCTTCCTTTTAATTACTTCCCTAGAGGCACAAATCCTGGCTCTGGCTATGCTGCAG